>NW_028324197.1:648217-1296435 GCF_054372755.1 Phalangium opilio
GTGTTTGGGGACTGAGAATATCTGGGTTTTTGAAACCTAGTGTTTAGGAACTGAGAATATCTGGGTTTTCGAAACCTAGTGTTTAGGAACTGAGAATATCTGGGTTTTCGAAACCTAGTGTTTAGGAACTGAGAATATCTGGGTTTTTGAAACCTAGTGTTTGGGAACTGAGAATAACTGGGTTTTCGAAACCTAGTGTTTAGGAACTGAGAAATCTGGGCTTTTGAAACCTAGTGTTAGGGGACTGAGAATATCTGGGCTTTTGAAACCTAGTGTTTAGGAACTGAGAATATCTGGGCTTTTGAAACCTAGTGTTTAAAAACTAAGAAATCTGGGCTTTCGAAACCTAGTGTTGGGAACTGAGAATAACTGGGTTTTTGAAACCCAGTGTTTGGGGACTGAGAATATCTGGGTTTTTGAAACCTAGTGTTTGGGAACTGAGAATAACTGCGTTTTCGAAACCTAGTGTTTAGGAACTGAGTATATCTGGGTTTTCGAAACCTAGTGTTTAGGAACTGAGAATATCTCGGCTTTTGAACTGAGAATATCTCGGCGTTTGAAACCTAGTGTTTAGGAACTGAGAATATCTGGGCTTTTGAAACCTAGTGTTTAGGAACTGAGAATATCTCGGCTTTTGAACTGAGAATATCTCGGCTTTTGAAACCTAGTGTTTAGGATCAGAGTATCTGGGCTTTTGAAACGTAGTGTTTGGGAACTGAGAATATCTGGGTTTTTGAAACCTGGGTTTTTGAAACCTAGTGTTTTGGGACTGAGAATATCTCGGCTTTTGAAACCTAGTGTTTAGGAACTGAGTATATCTGGGTTTTCGAAACCTAGTGTTTAGGAACTGAGAATATCTCGGCTTTTGAACTGAGAATATCTCGGCTTTTGAAACCTAGTGTTTAGGAACTGAGAATATCTGGGCTTTTGAAACCTAGTGTTTGGGAACTGAGAATATCTGGGTTTTTGAAACCTAGTGTTTGGGGACTGAGAATATCTGGGTTTTTGAAACCTAGTGTTTAGGAACTGAGAATATCTGGGTTTTCGAAACCTAGTGTTTAGGAACTGAGAATATCTGGGTTTTCGAAACCTAGTGTTTAGGAACTGAGAATATCTGGGTTTTTGAAACCTAGTGTTTAGGAACTGAGAATATCTGGGTTTTCGAAACCTAGTGTTTAGGAACTGAGAATATCTGGGTTTTTGAAACCTAGTGTTCGGGGTTGAGAATATCTGGGTTTTTGAAACCTAGTGTTTGGGCACTGAGAATATCTGGGTTTTTGAAACCTAGTGTTTAGGAACTGAGAATATCTGGGTTTTCAAAACCTAGTGTTTAGGAACTGAGAATATCTGGGCTTTTGAAACCTAGTGTTTGGGAACTGAGAATATCTGGGTTTTTGAAACCTAGTGTTTGGGGACTGAGAATATCTCGGCTTTTGAAACCTAGTGTTTAGGAACTGAGTATATCTGGGTTTTCGAAACCTAGTGTTTAGGAACTGAGAATATCTCGGCTATTGAACTGAGAATATCTCGGCTTTTGAACTGAGAATATCTCGGCTTTTGAACTGAGAATATCTCGGCTTTTGAACTGAGAATATCTCGGCTTTTGAACTGAGAATATCTCGGCTTTTGAAACCTAGTGTTTAGGAACTGAGAATATCTGGGCTTTTGAAACCTAGTGTTTAGGAACTGAGAATATCTGGGCTTTTGAAACCTAGTGTTTGGGGACTGAGAATATCTGGGTTTTTGAAACCTAGTGTTTGGGAACTGAGAATAACTGGGTTTTCGAAACCTAGTGTTTAGGAACTGAGAAATCTGGGCTTTTGAAACCTAGTGTTAGGGGACTGAGAATATCTGGGCTTTTGAAACCTAGTGTTTAGGAACTGAGAATATCTGGGTTTTTGAAACCTAGTGTTTGGGAACTGAGAATATCTGGGCTTTTGAAACCTAGTGTTTGGGAACCGAGAATATCTGGGCTTTTGAAACCTAGTGTTTGGGAACCGAGAATAACTGGGTTTTCGAAACCTAGTGTTTGGGGACTGAGAATATCTGGGCTTTCGAAACCTAGTGTTTGGGAACTGAGAAATCTGGGCTTTTGAAACCTAGTATTTGGGAACTGAGAAATCTGTGCTTTTGAAACCTAGTGTTTAGGAACTGAGAATAACTGGGTTTTCGAAACCTAGTGTTTAGGAACTGAGAAATCTGGGCTTTTGAAACCTAGTGTTTGGGGACTGAGAATATCTGGGCTTTTGAAACCTAGTGTTTGGGGACTGAGAATATCTGGGCTTTTGAAACCTAGTGTTTGGGAACTGAGAATATCTGGGCTTTTGAAACCTAGTGTTTGGGAACTGAGAATATCTGGGTTTTTGAAACCTAGTGTTTGGGAACTGAGAATATCTGGGTTTTTGAAACCTAGTGTTTGGGAACTGAGAATATCTGGGTTTTCGAAACCTAGTGTTTGGGAACTGAGAATAACTGGGTTTTCGAAACCTAGTGTTTAGGAACTGAGAAATCTGGGCTTTTGAAACCTAGTGTTTGGGGACTGAGAATATCTGGGCTTTCGAAACCTAGTGTTTGGGAACTGAGAATAACTGGGTTTTCGAAACCTAGTGTTTAGGAACTGAGAAATCTGGGTTTTTGAAACCTAGTGTTTGGGGACTGAGAATATCTGGGTTTTTGAAACCTAGTGTTTGGGGACTGAGAATATCTCGGCTTTTGAAACCTAGTGTTTAGGAACTGAGTATATCTGGGTTTTCGAAACCTAGTGTTTAGGAACTGAGAATATCTCGGCTTTTGAAACCTAGTGTTTGGGAACTGAGAATATCTGGGTTTTCGAAACCTAGTGTTTAGGAACTGAGAATATCTGGGTTTTTGAAACCTAGTGTTTGGGGTTGAGAATATCTGGGTTTTTGAAACCTAGTGTTTGGGCACTGAGAATATCTGGGTTTTTGAAACCTAGTGTTTAGGAACTGAGAATATCTGGGTTTTCAAAACCTAGTGTTTAGGAACTGAGAATATCTGGGCTTTTGAAACCTAGTGTTTGGGAACTGAGAATATCTGGGTTTTTGAAACCTAGTGTTTGGGGACTGAGAATATCTCGGCTTTTGAAACCTAGTGTTTAGGAACTGAGTATATCTGGGTTTTCGAAACCTAGTGTTTAGGAACTGAGAATATCTCGGCTATTGAACTGAGAATATCTCGGCTTTTGAACTGAGAATATCTCGGCTTTTGAACTGAGAATATCTCGGCTTTTGAACTGAGAATATCTCGGCTTTTGAACTGAGAATATCTCGGCTTTTGAAACCTAGTGTTTAGGAACTGAGAATATCTGGGCTTTTGAAACCTAGTGTTTGGGGACTGAGAATATCTGGGTTTTTGAAACCTAGTGTTTGGGAACTGAGAATAACTGGGTTTTCGAAACCTAGTGTTTAGGAACTGAGAAATCTGGGCTTTTGAAACCTAGTGTTAGGGGACTGAGAATATCTGGGCTTTTGAAACCTAGTGTTTAGGAACTGAGAATATCTGGGTTTTTGAAACCTAGTGTTTGGGAACTGAGAATATCTGGGCTTTTGAAACCTAGTGTTTGGGAACCGAGAATATCTGGGCTTTTGAAACCTAGTGTTTGGGTACCGAGAATAACTGGGTTTTCGAAACCTAGTGTTTGGGGACTGAGAATATCTGGGCTTTCGAAACCTAGTGTTTGGGAACTGAGAAATCTGGGCTTTTGAAACCTAGTATTTGGGAACTGAGAAATCTGTGCTTTTGAAACCTAGTGTTTAGGAACTGAGAATAACTGGGTTTTCGAAACCTAGTGTTTAGGAACTGAGAAATCTGGGCTTTTGAAACCTAGTGTTTAGGAACTGAGAATATCTCGGCTTTTGAACTGAGAATATCTCGGCGTTTGAAACCTAGTGTTTAGGAACTGAGAATATCTGGGCTTTTGAAACCTAGTGTTTAGGAACTGAGAATATCTCGGCTTTTGAACTGAGAATATCTCGGCTTTTGAAACCTAGTGTTTAGGATCGGAGTATCTGGGCTTTTGAAACCTAGTGTTTGGGAACTGAGAATATCTGGGTTTTTGAAACCTAGTGTTTTGGGACTGAGAATATCTCGGCTTTTGAAACCTAGTGTTTAGGAACTGAGTATATCTGGGTTTTCGAAACCTAGTGTTTAGGAACTGAGAATATCTCGGCTTTTGAACTGAGAATATCTCGGCTTTTGAAACCTAGTGTTTAGGAACTGAGAATATCTGGGCTTTTGAAACCTAGTGTTTGGGAACTGAGAATATCTGGGTTTTTGAAACCTAGTGTTTGGGGACTGAGAATATCTGGGTTTTTGAAACCTAGTGTTTAGGAACTGAGAATATCTGGGTTTTCGAAACCTAGTGTTTAGGAACTGAGAATATCTGGGTTTTCGAAACCTAGTGTTTAGGAACTGAGAATATCTGGGTTTTTGAAACCTAGTGTTTAGGAACTGAGAATATCTGGGTTTTCGAAACCTAGTGTTTAGGAACTGAGAATATCTGGGTTTTTGAAACCTAGTGTTTGGGGTTGAGAATATCTGGGTTTTTGAAACCTAGTGTTTGGGCACTGAGAATATCTGGGTTTTTGAAACCTAGTGTTTAGGAACTGAGAATATCTGGGTTTTCAAAACCTAGTGTTTAGGAACTGAGAATATCTGGGCTTTTGAAACCTAGTGTTTGGGAACTGAGAATATCTGGGTTTTTGAAACCTAGTGTTTGGGGACTGAGAATATCTCGGCTTTTGAAACCTAGTGTTTAGGAACTGAGTATATCTGGGTTTTCGAAACCTAGTGTTTAGGAACTGAGAATATCTCGGCTATTGAACTGAGAATATCTCGGCTTTTGAACTGAGAATATCTCGCCTTTTGAACTGAGAATATCTCGGCTTTTGAACTGAGAATATCTCGGCTTTTGAACTGAGAATATCTCGGCTTTTGAAACCTAGTGTTTAGGAACTGAGAATATCTGGGCTTTTGAAACCTAGTGTTTGGGGACTGAGAATATCTGGGTTTTTGAAACCTAGTGTTTGGGAACTGAGAATAACTGGGTTTTCGAAACCTAGTGTTTAGGAACTGAGAAATCTGGGCTTTTGAAACCTAGTGTTAGGGGACTGAGAATATCTGGGCTTTTGAAACCTAGTGTTTAGGAACTGAGAATATCTGGGTTTTTGAAACCTAGTGTTTGGGAACTGAGAATATCTGGGCTTTTGAAACCTAGTGTTTGGGAACCGAGAATATCTGGGCTTTTGAAACCTAGTGTTTGGGAACCGAGAATAACTGGGTTTTCGAAACCTAGTGTTTGGGGACTGAGAATATCTGGGCTTTCGAAACCTAGTGTTTGGGAACTGAGAAATCTGGGCTTTTGAAACCTAGTATTTGGGAACTGAGAAATCTGTGCTTTTGAAACCTAGTGTTTAGGAACTGAGAATAACTGGGTTTTCGAAACCTAGTGTTTAGGAACTGAGAAATCTGGGCTTTTGAAACCTAGTGTTTGGGGACTGAGAATATCTGGGCTTTTGAAACCTAGTGTTTGGGGACTGAGAATATCTGGGCTTTTGAAACCTAGTGTTTGGGAACTGAGAATATCTGGGCTTTTGAAACCTAGTGTTTGGGAACTGAGAATATCTGGGTTTTTGAAACCTAGTGTTTGGGGACTGAGAATATCTGGGCTTTCGAAACCTAGTGTTTAGGAACTGAGAATATCTGGGTTTTCGAAACCTAGTGTTTTTCGAAACCTAGTGTTTAGAAACTAAGAAATCTGGGCTTTCGAAACCTAGTGTTGGGAACTGAGAATAACTGGGTTTTTGAAACCTAGTGTTTGGGGACTGAGAATATCTGGGTTTTTGAAACCTAGTGTTTGGGAACTGAGAATAACTGGGTTTTCGAAACCTAGTGTTTAGGAACTGAGTATATCTGGGTTTTCGAAACCTAGTGTTTAGGAACTGAGAATATCTCGGCTTTTGAACTGAGAATATCTCGGCGTTTGAAACCTAGTGTTTAGGAACTGAGAATATCTGGGCTTTTGAAACCTAGTGTTTAGGAACTGAGAATATCTCGGCTTTTGAACTGAGAATATCTCGGCTTTTGAAACCTAGTGTTTAGGATCTGAGAATATCTGGGCTTTTGAAACCTAGTGTTTGGGAACTGAGAATATCTGGGTTTTTGAAACCTAGTGTTTTGGGACTGAGAATATCTCGGCTTTTGAAACCTAGTGTTTAGGAACTGAGTATATCTGGGTTTTCGAAACCTAGTGTTTAGGAACTGAGAATATCTCGGCTTTTGAACTGAGAATATCTCGGCTTTTGAAACCTAGTGTTTAGGAACTGAGAATATCTGGGCTTTTGAAACCTAGTGTTTGGGAACTGAGAATATCTGGGTTTTTGAAACCTAGTGTTTGGGGACTGAGAATATCTGGGTTTTTGAAACCTAGTGTTTAGGAACTGAGAATATCTGGGTTTTCGAAACCTAGTGTTTAGGAACTGAGAATATCTGGGTTTTCGAAACCTAGTGTTTAGGAACTGAGAATATCTGGGTTTTTGAAACCTAGTGTTTAGGAACTGAGAATATCTGGGTTTTCAAAACCTAGTGTTTAGGAACTGAGAATATCTGGGCTTTTGAAACCTAGTGTTTGGGAACTGAGAATATCTGGGTTTTTGAAACCTAGTGTTTGGGGACTGAGAATATCTCGGCTTTTGAAACCTAGTGTTTAGGAACTGAGTATATCTGGGTTTTCGAAACCTAGTGTTTAGGAACTGAGAATATCTCGGCTATTGAACTGAGAATATCTCGGCTTTTGAACTGAGAATATCTCGGCTTTTGAACTGAGAATATCTCGGCTTTTGAACTGAGAATATCTCGGCTTTTGAACTGAGAATATCTCGGCTTTTGAAACCTAGTGTTTAGGAACTGAGAATATCTGGGCTTTTGAAACCTAGTGTTTGGGGACTGAGAATATCTGGGTTTTTGAAACCTAGTGTTTGGGAACTGAGAATAACTGGGTTTTCGAAACCTAGTGTTTAGGAACTGAGAAATCTGGGCTTTTGAAACCTAGTGTTAGGGGACTGAGAATATCTGGGCTTTTGAAACCTAGTGTTTAGGAACTGAGAATATCTGGGTTTTTGAAACCTAGTGTTTGGGAACTGAGAATATCTGGGCTTTTGAAACCTAGTGTTTGGGAACCGAGAATATCTGGGCTTTTGAAACCTAGTGTTTGGGAACCGAGAATAACTGGGTTTTCGAAACCTAGTGTTTGGGGACTGAGAATATCTGGGCTTTCGAAACCTAGTGTTTGGGAACTGAGAAATCTGGGCTTTTGAAACCTAGTATTTGGGAACTGAGAAATCTGTGCTTTTGAAACCTAGTGTTTAGGAACTGAGAATAACTGGGTTTTCGAAACCTAGTGTTTAGGAACTGAGAAATCTGGGCTTTTGAAACCTAGTGTTTGGGGACTGAGAATATCTGGGCTTTTGAAACCTAGTGTTTGGGGACTGAGAATATCTGGGCTTTTGAAACCTAGTGTTTGGGAACTGAGAATAACTGGGTTTTCGAAACCTAGTGTTTAGGAACTGAGTATATCTGGGTTTTCGAAACCTAGTGTTTAGGAACTGAGAATATCTCGGCTTTTGAACTGAGAATATCTCGGCGTTTGAAACCTAGTGTTTAGGAACTGAGAATATCTGGGCTTTTGAAACCTAGTGTTTAGGAACTGAGAATATCTCGGCTTTTGAACTGAGAATATTGCGGCTTTTGAAACCTAGTGTTTAGGATCTGAGAATATCTGGGCTTTTGAAACCTAGTGTTTGGGAACTGAGAATATCTGGGTTTTTGAAACCTAGTGTTTTGGGACTGAGAATATCTCGGCTTTTGAAACCTAGTGTTAGGGGACTGAGAATATCTGGGCTTTTGAAACCTAGTGTTTAGGAACTGAGAATATCTGGGTTTTCGAAACCTAGTGTTTAGGAACTGAGAATATCTGGGTTTTCGAAACCTAGTGTTTAGGAACTGAGAATATCTGGGTTTTTGAAACCTAGTGTTTGGGAACTGAGAATAACTGGGTTTTCGAAACCTAGTGTTTAGGAACTGAGAAATCTGGGCTTTTGAAACCTAGTGTTAGGGGACTGAGAATATCTGGGCTTTTGAAACCTAGTGTTTAGGAACTGAGAATATCTGGGCTTTTGAAACCTAGTGTTTAAAAACTAAGAAATCTGGGCTTTCGAAACCTAGTGTTGGGAACTGAGAATAACTGGGTTTTTGAAACCTAGTGTTTGGGGACTGAGAATATCTGGGTTTTTGAAACCTAGTGTTTGGGAACTGAGAATAACTGGGTTTTCGAAACCTAGTGTTTAGGAACTGAGTATATCTGGGTTTTCGAAACCTAGTGTTTAGGAACTGAGAATATCTCGGCTTTTGAACTGAGAATATCTCGGCGTTTGAAACCTAGTGTTTAGGAACTGAGAATATCTGGGCTTTCGAAACCTAGTGTTTGGGAACTGAGAAATCTGGGCTTTTGAAACCTAGTATTTGGGAACTGAGAATATCTCGGCTTTTGAACTGAGAATATCTCGGCGTTTGAAACCTAGTGTTTGGGGACTGAGAATATCTGGGCTTTCGAAACCTAGTGTTTGGGAACTGAGAAATCTGGGCTTTTGAAACCTAGTATTTGGGAACTGAGAAATCTGTGCTTTTGAAACCTAGTGTTTAGGAACTGAGAATAACTGGGTTTTCGAAACCTAGTGTTTAGGAACTGAGAATAACTGGGTTTTCGAAACCTAGTGTTTAGGAACTGAGTATATCTGGGTTTTCGAAACCTAGTGTTTAGGAACTGAGAATATCTCGGCTTTTGAACTGAGAATATCTCGGCGTTTGAAACCTAGTGTTTAGGAACTGAGAATATCTGGGCTTTTGAAACCTAGTGTTTAGGAACTGAGAATATCTCGGCTTTTGAACTGAGAATATCTCGGCTTTTGAAACCTAGTGTTTAGGATCTGAGAATATCTGGGCTTTTGAAACCTAGTGTTTGGGAACTGAGAATATCTGGGTTTTTGAAACCTAGTGTTTTGGGACTGAGAATATCTCGGCTTTTGAAACCTAGTGTTAGGGGACTGAGAATATCTGGGCTTTTGAAACCTAGTGTTTAGGAACTGAGAATATCTGGGTTTTCGAAACCTAGTGTTTAGGAACTGAGAATATCTGGGTTTTCGAAACCTAGTGTTTAGGAACTGAGAATATCTGGGTTTTTGAAACCTAGTGTTTGGGAACTGAGAATAACTGGGTTTTCGAAACCTAGTGTTTAGGAACTGAGAAATCTGGGCTTTTGAAACCTAGTGTTAGGGGACTGAGAATATCTGGGCTTTTGAAACCTAGTGTTTAGGAACTGAGAATATCTGGGCTTTTGAAACCTAGTGTTTAAAAACTAAGAAATCTGGGCTTTCGAAACCTAGTGTTGGGAACTGAGAATAACTGGGTTTTTGAAACCTAGTGTTTGGGGACTGAGAATATCTGGGTTTTTGAAACCTAGTGTTTGGGAACTGAGAATAACTGGGTTTTCGAAACCTAGTGTTTAGGAACTGAGTATATCTGGGTTTTCGAAACCTAGTGTTTAGGAACTGAGAATATCTCGGCTTTTGAACTGAGAATATCTCGGCGTTTGAAACCTAGTGTTTAGGAACTGAGAATATCTGGGCTTTTGAAACCTAGTGTTTAGGAACTGAGAATATCTCGGCTTTTGAACTGAGAATATCTCGGCTTTTGAAACCTAGTGTTTAGGATCAGAGTATCTGGGCTTTTGAAACCTAGTGTTTGGGAACTGAGAATATCTGGGTTTTTGAAACCTAGTGTTTTGGGACTGAGAATATCTCGGCTTTTGAAACCTAGTGTTTAGGAACTGAGTATATCTGGGTTTTCGAAACCTAGTGTTTAGGAACTGAGAATATCTCGGCTTTTGAACTGAGAATATCTCGGCTTTTGAAACCTAGTGTTTAGGAACTGAGAATATCTGGGCTTTTGAAACCTAGTGTTTGGGAACTGAGAATATCTGGGTTTTTGAAACCTTGTGTTTTGGGACTGAGAATATCTCGGCTTTTGAAACCTAGTGTTTAGGAACTGAGAATATCTGGGCTTTTGAAACCTAGTGTTTGGGAACTGAGAATATCTGGGTTTTTGAAACCTAGTGTTTGGGGACTGAGAATATCTGGGTTTTTGAAACCTAGTGTTTAGGAACTGAGAATATCTGGGTTTTCGAAACCTAGTGTTTAGGAACTGAGAATATCTGGGTTTTCGAAACCTAGTGTTTAGGAACTGAGAATATCTGGGTTTTTGAAACCTAGTGTTTGGGAACTGAGAATAACTGGGTTTTCGAAACCTAGTGTTTAGGAACTGAGAAATCTGGGCTTTTGAAACCTAGTGTTAGGGGACTGAGAATATCTGGGCTTTTGAAACCTAGTGTTTAGGAACTGAGAATATCTGGGCTTTTGAAACCTAGTGTTTAAAAACTAAGAAATCTGGGCTTTCGAAACCTAGTGTTGGGAACTGAGAATAACTGGGTTTTTGAAACCTAGTGTTTGGGGACTGAGAATATCTGGGTTTTTGAAACCTAGTGTTTGGGAACTGAGAATAACTGGGTTTTCGAAACCTAGTGTTTAGGAACTGAGTATATCTGGGTTTTCGAAACCTAGTGTTTAGGAACTGAGAATATCTCGGCTTTTGAACTGAGAATATCTCGGCGTTTGAAACCTAGTGTTTAGGAACTGAGAATATCTGGGCTTTTGAAACCTAGTGTTTAGGAACTGAGAATATCTCGGCTTTTGAACTGAGAATATCTCGGCTTTTGAACTGAGAATATCTCGGCTTTTGAAACCTAGTGTTTAGGATCAGAGTATCTGGGCTTTTGAAACCTAGTGTTTGGGAACTGAGAATATCTGGGTTTTTGAAACCTAGTGTTTTGGGACTGAGAATATCTCGGCTTTTGAAACCTAGTGTTTAGGAACTGAGTATATCTGGGTTTTCGAAACCTAGTGTTTAGGAACTGAGAATATCTCGGCTTTTGAACTGAGAATATCTCGGCTTTTGAAACCTAGTGTTTAGGAACTGAGAATATCTGGGCTTTTGAAACCTAGTGTTTGGGAACTGAGAATATCTGGGTTTTTGAAACCTAGTGTTTGGGGACTGAGAATATCTGGGTTTTTGAAACCTAGTGTTTAGGAACTGAGAATATCTGGGTTTTCGAAACCTAGTGTTTAGGAACTGAGAATATCTGGGTTTTCGAAACCTAGTGTTTAGGAACTGAGAATATCTGGGTTTTTGAAACCTAGTGTTTAGGAACTGAGAATATCTGGGTTTTCGAAACCTAGTGTTTAGGAACTGAGAATATCTGGGTTTTTGAAACCTAGTGTTTGGGGTTGAGAATATCTGGGTTTTTGAAACCTAGTGTTTGGGCACTGAGAATATCTGGGTTTTTGAAACCTAGTGTTTAGGAACTGAGAATATCTGGGTTTTCAAAACCTAGTGTTTAGGAACTGAGAATATCTGGGCTTTTGAAACCTAGTGTTTGGGGACTGAGAATATCTGGGTTTTTGAAACCTAGTGTTTGGGGACTGAGAATATCTCGGCTTTTGAAACCTAGTGTTTAGGAACTGAGTATATCTGGGTTTTCGAAACCTAGTGTTTGGGAACTGAGAATATCTCGGCTATTGAACTGAGAATATCTCGGCTTTTGAACTGAGAATATCTCGGCTTTTGAACTGAGAATATCTCGGCTTTTGAACTGAGAATATCTCGGCTTTTGAACTGAGAATATCTCGGCTTTTGAAACCTAGTGTTTAGGAACTGAGAATATCTGGGCTTTTGAAACCTAGTGTTTGGGGACTGAGAATATCTGGGTTTTTGAAACCTAGTGTTTGGGAACTGAGAATAACTGGGTTTTCGAAACCTAGTGTTTAGGAACTGAGAAATCTGGGCTTTTGAAACCTAGTGTTAGGGGACTGAGAATATCTGGGCTTTTGAAACCTAGTGTTTAGGAACTGAGAATATCTGGGTTTTTGAAACCTAGTGTTTGGGAACTGAGAATATCTGGGCTTTTGAAACCTAGTGTTTGGGAACCGAGAATATCTGGGCTTTTGAAACCTAGTGTTTGGGAACCGAGAATAACTGGGTTTTCGAAACCTAGTGTTTGGGGACTGAGAATATCTGGGCTTTCGAAACCTAGTGTTTGGGAACTGAGAAATCTGGGCTTTTGAAACCTAGTATTTGGGAACTGAGAAATCTGTGCTTTTGAAACCTAGTGTTTAGGAACTGAGAATAACTGGGTTTTCGAAACCTAGTGTTTAGGAACTGAGAAATCTGGGCTTTTGAAACCTAGTGTTTGGGGACTGAGAATATCTGGGCTTTTGAAACCTAGTGTTTGGGGACTGAGAATATCTGGGCTTTTGAAACCTAGTGTTTGGGAACTGAGAATATCTGGGCTTTTGAAACCTAGTGTTTGGGAAATGAGAATATCTGGGTTTTTGAAACCTAGTGTTTGGGAACTGAGAATATCTGGGTTTTTGAAACCTAGTGTTTGGGAACTGAGAATATCTGGGTTTTCGAAACCTAGTGTTTGGGAACTGAGAATAACTGGGTTTTCGAAACCTAGTGTTTAGGAACTGAGAAATCTGGGCTTTTGAAACCTAGTGTTTGGGGACTGAGAATATCTGGGCTTTCGAAACCTAGTGTTTAGGAACTGAGAATATCTGGGTTTTCGAAACCTAGTGTTTAGGAACTGAGAATATCTGGGTTTTCGAAACCTAGTGTTTGGGAACTGAGAATATCTGGGTTTTTGAAACCTAGTGTTTGGGAACTGAGAATAACTGGGTTTTCGAAACCTAGTGTTTAGGAACTGAGAAATCTGGGTTTTTGAAACCTAGTGTTTGGGGACTGAGAATATCTGGGCTTTCGAAACCTAGTGTTTAGGAACTGAGAATATCTGGGTTTTCGAAACCTAGTGTTTTTCGAAACCTAGTGTTTAGGAACTGAGAATATCTGGGTTTTCGAAACCTAGTGTTTTTCGAAACCTAGTGTTTAGAAACTAAGAAATCAGGGCTTTCGAAACCTAGTGTTGGGAACTGAGAATAACTGGGTTTTTGAAACCTAGTGTTTGGGGACTGAGAATATCTGGGTTTTTGAAACCTAGTGTTTGGGAACTGAGAATAACTGGGTTTTCGAAACCTAGTGTTTAGGAACTGAGTATATCTGGGTTTTCGAAACCTAGTGTTTAGGAACTGAGAATATCTCGGCTTTTGAACTGAGAATATCTCGGCGTTTGAAACCTAGTGTTTAGGAACTGAGAATATCTGGGCTTTTGAAACCTAGTGTTTAGGAACTGAGAATATCTCGGCTTTTGAACTGAGAATATCTCGGCTTTTGAAACCTAGTGTTTAGGATCTGAGAATATCTGGGCTTTTGAAACCTAGTGTTTGGGAACTGAGAATATCTGGGTTTTTGAAACCTAGTGTTTTGGGACTGAGAATATCTCGGCTTTTGAAACCTAGTGTTTAGGAACTGAGTATATCTGGGTTTTCGAAACCTAGTGTTTAGGAACTGAGAATATCTCGGCTTTTGAACTGAGAATATCTCGGCTTTTGAAACCTAGTGTTTAGGAACTGAGAATATCTGGGCTTTTGAAACCTAGTGTTTGGGAACTGAGAATATCTGGGTTTTTGAAACCTAGTGTTTGGGGACTGAGAATATCTGGGTTTTTGAAACCTAGTGTTTAGGAACTGAGAATATCTGGGTTTTCGAAACCTAGTGTTTAAGAACTGAGAATATCTGGGTTTTCGAAACCTAGTGTTTAGGAACTGAGATTATCTGGGTTTTTGAAACCTAGTGTTTAGGAACTGAGAATATCTGGGTTTTCAAAACCTAGTGTTTAGGAACTGAGAATATCTGGGCTTTTGAAACCTAGTGTTTGGGAACTGAGAATATCTGGGTTTTTGAAACCTAGTGTTTGGGGACTGAGAATATCTCGGCTTTTGAAACCTAGTGTTTAGGAACTGAGTATATCTGGGTTTTCGAAACCTAGTGTTTAGGAACTGAGAATATCTCGGCTATTGAACTGAGAATATCTCGGCTATTGAACTGAGAATATCTCGGCTTTTGAACTGAGAATATCTCGGCTTTTGAACTGAGAATGTCTCGGCTTTTGAACTGAGAATATCTCGGCTTTTGAAACCTAGTGTTTAGGAACTGAGAATATCTGGGCTTTTGAAACCTAGTGTTTGGGGACTGAGAATATCTGGGTTTTTGAAACCTAGTGTTTGGGAACTGAGAATAACTGGGTTTTCGAAACCTAGTGTTTAGGAACTGAGAAATCTGGGCTTTTGAAACCTAGTGTTAGGGGACTGAGAATATCTGGGCTTTTGAAACCTAGTGTTTAGGAACTGAGAATATCTGGGTTTTTGAAACCTAGTGTTTGGGAACTGAGAATATCTGGGCTTTTGAAACCTAGTGTTTGGGAACCGAGAATATCTGGGCTTTTGAAACCTAGTGTTTGGGAACCGAGAATAACTGGGTTTTCGAAACCTAGTGTTTGGGGACTGAGAATATCTGGGCTTTCGAAACCTAGTGTTTGGGAACTGAGAAATCTGGGCTTTTGAAACCTAGTATTTGGGAACTGAGAAATCTGTGCTTTTGAAACCTAGTGTTTAGGAACTGAGAATAACTGGGTTTTCGAAACCTAGTGTTTAGGAACTGAGAAATCTGGGCTTTTGAAACCTAGTGTTTGGGGACTGAGAATATCTGGGCTTTTGAAACCTAGTGTTTGGGGACTGAGAATATCTGGGCTTTTGAAACCTAGTGTTTGGGAACTGAGAATAACAGGGTTTTCGAAACCTAGTGTTTAGGAACTGAGTATATCTGGGTTTTCAAAACCTAGTGTTTAGGAACTGAGAATATCTCGGCTTTTGAACTGAGAATATCTCGGCGTTTGAAACCTAGTGTTTAGGAACTGAGAATATCTGGGCTTTTGAAACCTAGTGTTTAGGAACTGAGAATATCTCGGCTTTTGAACTGAGAATATCTCGGCTTTTGAAACCTAGTGTTTAGGATCTGAGAATATCTGGGCTTTTGAAACCTAGTGTTTGGGAACTGAGAATATCTGGGTTTTTGAAACCTAGTGTTTTGGGACTGAGAATATCTCGGCTTTTGAAACCTAGTGTTTAGGAACTGAGAATATCTGGGCTTTTGAAACCTAGTGTTTGGGAACTGAGAATATCTGGGTTTTTGAAACCTAGTGTTTGGGGACTGAGAATATCTGGGTTTTTGAAACCTAGTGTTTAGGAACTGAGAATATCTGGGTTTTCGAAACCTAGTGTTTAGGAACTGAGAATATCTGGGTTTTCGAAACCTAGTGTTTAGGAACTGAGAATATCTGGGTTTTTGAAACCTAGTGTTTTGGGACTGAGAATATCTCGGCTTTTGAAACCTAGTGTTTAGGAACTGAGTATATCTGGGTTTTCGAAACCTAGTGTTTAGGAACTGAGAATATCTCGGCTTTTGAACTGAGAATATCTCGGCTTTTGAAACCTAGTGTTTAGGAACTGAGAATATCTGGGCTTTTGAAACCTAGTGTTTGGGAACTGAGAATATCTGGGTTTTTGAAACCTAGTGTTTGGGGACTGAGAATATCTGGGTTTTTGAAACCTAGTGTTTAGGAACTGAGAATATCTGGGTTTTCGAAACCTAGTGTTTAAGAACTGAGAATATCTGGGTTTTCGAAACCTAGTGTTTAGGAACTGAGATTATCTGGGCTTTTGAAACCTAGTGTTTGGGAACTGAGAATATCTGGGTTTTTGAAACCTAGTGTTTGGGGACTGAGAATATCTCGGCTTTTGAAACCTAGTGTTTAGGAACTGAGTATATCTGGGTTTTCGAAACCTAGTGTTTAGGAACTGAGAATATCTCGGCTATTGAACTGAGAATATCTCGGCTATTGAACTGAGAATATCTCGGCTTTTGAACTGAGAATATCTCGGCTTTTGAACTGAGAATGTCTCGGCTTTTGAACTGAGAATATCTCGGCTTTTGAAACCTAGTGTTTAGGAACTGAGAATATCTGGGCTTTTGAAACCTAGTGTTTGGGGACTGAGAATATCTGGGTTTTTGAAACCTAGTGTTTGGGAACTGAGAATAACTGGGTGTTCGAAACCTAGTGTTTAGGAACTGAGAAATCTGGGCTTTTGAAACCTAGTGTTAGGGGACTGAGAATATCTGGGCTTTTGAAACCTAGTGTTTAGGAACTGAGAATATCTGGGTTTTTGAAACCTAGTGTTTGGGAACTGAGAATATCTGGGCTTTTGAAACCTAGTGTTTGGGAACCGAGAATATCTGGGCTTTTGAAACCTAGTGTTTGGGAACCGAGAATAACTGGGTTTTCGAAACCTAGTGTTTGGGGACTGAGAATATCTGGGCTTTCGAAACCTAGTGTTTGGGAACTGAGAAATCTGGGCTTTTGAAACCTAGTATTTGGGAACTGAGAAATCTGTGCTTTTGAAACCTAGTGTTTAGGAACTGAGAATAACTGGGTTTTCGAAACCTAGTGTTTAGGAACTGAGAAATCTGGGCTTTTGAAACCTAGTGTTTGGGGACTGAGAATATCTGGGCTTTTGAAACCTAGTGTTTGGGGACTGAGAATATCTGGGCTTTTGAAACCTAGTGTTTGGGAACTGAGAATAACTGGGTTTTCGAAACCTAGTGTTTAGGAACTGAGTATATCTGGGTTTTCAAAACCTAGTGTTTAGGAACTGAGAATATCTCGGCTTTTGAACTGAGAATATCTCGGCGTTTGAAACCTAGTGTTTAGGAACTGAGAATATCTGGGCTTTTGAAACCTAGTGTTTAGGAACTGAGAATATCTCGGCTTTTGAACTGAGAATATCTCGGCTTTTGAAACCTAGTGTTTAGGATCTGAGAATATCTGGGCTTTTGAAACCTAGTGTTTGGGAACTGAGAATATCTGGGTTTTTGAAACCTAGTGTTTTGGGACTGAGAATATCTCGGCTTTTGAAACCTAGTGTTTAGGAACTGAGAATATCTGGGCTTTTGAAACCTAGTGTTTGGGAACTGAGAATATCTGGGTTTTTGAAACCTAGTGTTTGGGGACTGAGAATATCTGGGTTTTTGAAACCTAGTGTTTAGGAACTGAGAATATCTGGGTTTTCGAAACCTAGTGTTTAGGAACTGAGAATATCTGGGTTTTCGAAACCTAGTGTTTAGGAACTGAGAATATCTGGGTTTTTGAAACCTAGTGTTTGGGAACTGAGAATAACTGGGTTTTCGAAACCTAGTGTTTAGGAACTGAGAAATCTGGGCTTTTGAAACCTAGTGTTAGGGGACTGAGAATATCTGGGCTTTTGAAACCTAGTGTTTAGGAACTGAGAATATCTGGGCTTTCGAAACCTAGTGTTTAGGAACTGAGAATATCTGGGTTTTCGAAACCTAGTGTTTTTCGAAACCTAGTGTTTAGGAACTGAGAATATCTGGGTTTTCGAAACCTAGTGTTTTTCGAAACCTAGTGTTTAGAAACTAAGAAATCTGGGCTTTCGAAACCTAGTGTTGGGAACTGAGAATAACTGGGTTTTTGAAACCTAGTGTTTGGGGACTGAGAATATCTGGGTTTTTGAAACCTAGTGTTTGGGAACTGAGAATAACTGGGTTTTCGAAACCTAGTGTTTAGGAACTGAGTATATCTGGGTTTTCGAAACCTAGTGTTTAGGAACTGAGAATATCTCGGCTTTTGAACTGAGAATATCTCGGCGTTTGAAACCTAGTGTTTAGGAACTGAGAATATCTGGGCTTTTGAAACCTAGTGTTTAGGAACTGAGAATATCTCGGCTTTTGAACTGAGAATATCTCGGCTTTTGAAACCTAGTGTTTAGGATCTGAGAATATCTGGGCTTTTGAAACCTAGTGTTTGGGAACTGAGAATATCTGGGTTTTTGAAACCTAGTGTTTTGGGACTGAGAATATCTCGGCTTTTGAAACCTAGTGTTTAGGAACTGAGTATATCTGGGTTTTCGAAACCTAGTGTTTAGGAACTGAGAATATCTCGGCTTTTGAACTGAGAATATCTCGGCTTTTGAAACCTAGTGTTTAGGAACTGAGAATATCTGGGCTTTTGAAACCTAGTGTTTGGGAACTGAGAATATCTGGGTTTTTGAAACCTAGTGTTTGGGGACTGAGAATATCTGGGTTTTTGAAACCTAGTGTTTAGGAACTGAGAATATCTGGGTTTTCGAAACCTAGTGTTTAAGAACTGAGAATATCTGGGTTTTCGAAACCTAGTGTTTAGGAACTGAGATCATCTGGGTTTTTGAAACCTAGTGTTTAGGAACTGAGAATATCTGGGTTTTCAAAACCTAGTGTTTAGGAACTGAGAATATCTGGGCTTTTGAAACCTAGTGTTTGGGAACTGAGAATATCTGGGTTTTTGAAACCTAGTGTTTGGGGACTGAGAATATCTCGGCTTTTGAAACCTAGTGTTTAGGAACTGAGTATATCTGGGTTTTCGAAACCTAGTGTTTAGGAACTGAGAATATCTCGGCTATTGAACTGAGAATATCTCGGCTATTGAACTGAGAATATCTCGGCTTTTGAACTGAGAATATCTCGGCTTTTGAACTGAGAATATCTCGGCTTTTGAACTGAGAATATCTCGGCTTTTGAACTGAGAATATCTCGGCTTTTTTAAACCTAGTGTTTAGGAACTGAGAATATCTGGGCTTTTGAAACCTAGTGTTTGGGGACTGAGAATATCTGGGTTTTTGAAACCTAGTGTTTGGGAACTGAGAATAACTGGGTTTTCTAAACCTAGTGTTTAGGAACTGAGAAATCTGGGCTTTTGAAACCTAGTGTTAGGGGACTGAGAATATCTGGGCTTTTGAAACCTAGTGTTTGGGAACTGAGAATATCTGGGCTTTTGAAACCTAGTGTTTGGGAACCGAGAATATCTGGGCTTTTGAAACCTAGTGTTTGGGAACCGAGAATAACTGGGTTTTCGAAACCTAGTGTTTGGGGACTGAGAATATCTGGGCTTTCGAAACCTAGTGTTTGGGAACTGAGAAATCTGGGCTTTTGAAACCTAGTATTTGGGAACTGAGAAATCTGTGCTTTTGAAACCTAGTGTTTAGGAACTGAGAATAACTGGGTTTTCGAAACCTAGTGTTTAGGAACTGAGAAATCTGGGCTTTTGAAACCTAGTGTTTGGGGACTGAGAATATCTGGGCTTTTGAAACCTAGTGTTTGGGGACTGAGAATATCTGGGCTTTTGAAACCTAGTGTTTGGGAACTGAGAATAACTGGGTTTTCGAAACCTAGTGTTTAGGAACTGAGTATATCTGGGTTTTCAAAACCTAGTGTTTAGGAACTGAGAATATCTCGGCTTTTGAACTGAGAATATCTCGGCGTTTGAAACCTAGTGTTTAGGAACTGAGAATATCTGGGCTTTTGAAACCTAGTGTTTAGGAACTGAGAATATCTCGGCTTTTGAACTGAGAATATCTCGGCTTTTGAAACCTAGTGTTTAGGATCTGAGAATATCTGGGCTTTTGAAACCTAGTGTTTGGGAACTGAGAATATCTGGGTTTTTGAAACCTAGTGTTTTGGGACTGAGAATATCTCGGCTTTTGAAACCTAGTGTTTAGGAACTGAGAATATCTGGGCTTTTGAAACCTAGTGTTTGGGAACTGAGAATATCTGGGTTTTTGAAACCTAGTGTTTGGGGACTGAGAATATCTGGGTTTTTGAAACCTAGTGTTTAGGAACTGAGAATATCTGGGTTTTCGAAACCTAGTGTTTAGGAACTGAGAATATCTGGGTTTTCGAAACCTAGTGTTTAGGAACTGAGAATATCTGGGTTTTTGAAACCTAGTGTTTGGGAACTGAGAATAACTGGGTTTTCGAAACCTAGTGTTTAGGAACTGAGAAATCTGGGCTTTTGAAACCTAGTGTTAGGGGACTGAGAATATCTGGGCTTTTGAAACCTAGTGTTTAGGAACTGAGAATATCTGGGCTTTTGAAACCTAGTGTTTAAAAACTAAGAAATCTGGGCTTTCGAAACCTAGTGTTGGGAACTGAGAATAACTGGGTTTTTGAAACCTAGTGTTTGGGGACTGAGAATATCTGGGTTTTTGAAACCTAGTGTTTGGGAACTGAGAATAACTGGGTTTTCGAAACCTAGTGTTTAGGAACTGAGTATATCAGGGTTTTCGAAACCTAGTGTTTAGGAACTGAGAATATCTCGGCTTTTGAACTGAGAATATCTCGGCGTTTGAAACCTAGTGTTTAGGAACTGAGAATATCTGGGCTTTTGAAACCTAGTGTTTAGGAACTGAGAATATCTCGGCTTTTGAACTGAGAATATCTCGGCTTTTGAAACCTAGTGTTTAGGATCAGAGTATCTGGGCTTTTGAAACCTAGTGTTTGGGAACTGAGAATATCTGGGTTTTTGAAACCTAGTGTTTTGGGACTGAGAATATCTCGGCTTTTGAAACCTAGTGTTTAGGAACTGAGTATATCTGGGTTTTCGAAACCTAGTGTTTAGGAACTGAGAATATCTCGGCTTTTGAACTGAGAATATCTCGGCTTTTGAAACCTAGTGTTTAGGAACTGAGAATATCTGGGCTTTTGAAACCTAGTGTTTGGGAACTGAGAATATCTGGGTTTTTGAAACCTAGTGTTTGGGGACTGAGAATATCTGGGTTTTTGAAACCTAGTGTTTAGGAACTGAGAATATCTGGGTTTTCGAAACCTAGTGTTTAGGAACTGAGAATATCTGGGTTTTCGAAACCTAGTGTTTAGGAACTGAGAATATCTGGGTTTTTGAAACCTAGTGTTTAGGAACTGAGAATATCTGGGTTTTCGAAACCTAGTGTTTAGGAACTGAGAATATCTGGGTTTTTGAAACCTAGTGTTTGGGGTTGAGAATATCTGGGTTTTTGAAACCTAGTGTTTGGGCACTGAGAATATCTGGGTTTTTGAAACCTAGTGTTTAGGAACTGAGAATATCTGGGTTTTCAAAACCTAGTGTTTAGGAACTGAGAATATCTGGGCTTTTGAAACCTAGTGTTTGGGAACTGAGAATATCTGGGTTTTTGAAACCTAGTGTTTGGGGACTGAGAATATCTCGGCTTTTGAAACCTAGTGTTTAGGAACTGAGTATATCTGGGTTTTCGAAACCTAGTGTTTAGGAACTGAGAATATCTCGGCTATTGAACTGAGAATATCTCGGCTTTTGAACTGAGAACATCTCGGCTTTTGAACTGAGAATATCTCGGCTTTTGAACTGAGAATATCTCGGCTTTTGAACTGAGAATATCTCGGCTTTTGAAACCTAGTGTTTAGGAACTGAGAATATCTGGGCTTTTGAAACCTAGTGTTTGGGGACTGAGAATATCTGGGTTTTTGAAACCTAGTGTTTGGGAACTGAGAATAACTGGGTTTTCGAAACCTAGTGTTTAGGAACTGAGAAATCTGGGCTTTTGAAACCTAGTGTTAGGGGACTGAGAATATCTGGGCTTTTGAAACCTAGTGTTTAGGAACTGAGAATATCTGGGTTTTTGAAACCTAGTGTTTAGGAACTGAGAATATCTGGGCTTTTGAAACCTAGTGTTTGGGAACCGAGAATATCTGGGCTTTTGAAACCTAGTGTTTGGGAACCGAGAATAACTGGGTTTTCGAAACCTAGTGTTTGGGGACTGAGAATATCTGGGCTTTCGAAACCTAGTGTTTGGGAACTGAGAAATCTGGGCTTTTGAAACCTAGTATTTGGGAACTGAGAAATCTGTGCTTTTGAAACCTAGTGTTTAGGAACTGAGAATAACTGGGTTTTCGAAACCTAGTGTTTAGGAACTGAGAAATCTGGGCTTTTGAAACCTAGTGTTTGGGGACTGAGAATATCTGGGCTTTTGAAACCTAGTGTTTGGGGACTGAGAATATCTGGGCTTTTGAAACCTAGTGTTTGGGAACTGAGAATATCTGGGCTTTTGAAACCTAGTGTTTGGGAACTGAGAATATCTGGGTTTTTGAAACCTAGTGTTTGGGAACTGAGAATATCTGGGTTTTTGAAACCTAGTGTTTGGGAACTGAGAATATCTGGGTTTTCGAAACCTAGTGTTTGGGAACTGAGAATAACTGGGTTTTCGAAACCTAGTGTTTAGGAACTGAGAAATCTGGGCTTTTGAAACCTAGTGTTTGGGGACTGAGAATATCTGGGCTTTCGAAACCTAGTGTTTAGGAACTGAGAATATCTGGGTTTTCGAAACCTAGTAATTAGGAACTGAGAATATCTGGGTTTTCGAAACCTAGTGTTTGGGAACTGAGAATATCTGGGTTTTTGAAACCTAGTGTTTGGGAACTGAGAATAACTGGGTTTTCGAAACCTAGTGTTTAGGAACTGAGAAATCTGGGTTTTTGAAACCTAGTGTTTGGGGACTGAGAATATCTGGGCTTTCGAAACCTAGTGTTTAGGAACTGAGAATATCTGGGTTTTCGAAACCTAGTGTTTTTCGAAACCTAGTGTTTGGGAACTGAGAATATCTGGGCTTTTGAAACCTAGTGTTTGGGAACTGAGAATATCTGGGTTTTTGAAACCTAGTGTTTGGGAACTGAGAATATCTGGGCTTTTGAAACCTAGTGTTTGGGGACTGAGAATATCTGGGCTTTTGAAACCTAGTGTTTGGGAACTGAGAATATCTGGGCTTTTGAAACCTAGTGTTTGGGAACTGAGAATAACTGGGTTTTCGAAACCTAGTGTTTAGGAACTGAGAAATCTGGGTTTTTGAAACCTAGTGTTTGGGGACTGAGAATATCTGGGCTTTCGAAACCTAGTGTTTAGGAACTGAGAATATCTGGGTTTTCGAAACCTAGTGTTTTTCGAAACCTAGTGTTTAGGAACTGAGAATATCTGGGTTTTCGAAACCTAGTGTTTTTCGAAACCTAGTGTTTGGGAACTGAGAATATCTGGGCTTTTGAAACCTAGTGTTGGGAACTGAGAATAACTGGGTTTTTGAAACCTAGTGTTTGGGGACTGAGAATATCTGGGTTTTTGAAACCTAGTGTTTGGGAACTGAGAATATCTGGGTTTTTGAAACCTAGTGTTTTGGGACTGAGAATATCTCGGCTTTTGAAACCTAGTGTTTAGGAACTGAGTATATCTGGGTTTTCGAAACCTAGTGTTTAGGA
Organism: Phalangium opilio; assembly: GCF_054372755.1. Taxonomy (NCBI): domain Eukaryota; kingdom Metazoa; phylum Arthropoda; class Arachnida; order Opiliones; family Phalangiidae; genus Phalangium; species Phalangium opilio. The sequence continues at coordinate 671,444 of NW_028324197.1, forward strand.
ACTGAGAATATCTCGGCTTTTGAACTGAGAATATCTCGGCTTTTGAAACCTAGTGTTTAGGAACTGAGAATATCTGGGCTTTTGAAACCTAGTGTTTGGGAACTGAGAATATCTGGGTTTTTGAAACCTAGTGTTTGGGGACTGAGAATATCTGGGTTTTTGAAACCTAGTGTTTAGGAACTGAGAATATCTGGGTTTTCGAAACCTAGTGTTTAGGAACTGAGAATATCTGGGTTTTTGAAACCTAGTGTTTAGGAACTGAGAATATCTGGGTTTTCGAAACCTAGTGTTTAGGAACTGAGAATATCTGGGTTTTTGAAACCTAGTGTTTGGGGTTGAGAATATCTGGGTTTTTGAAACCTAGTGTTTGGGCACTGAGAATATCTGGGTTTTTGAAACCTAGTGTTTAGGAACTGAGAATATCTGGGTTTTCAAAACCTAGTGTTTAGGAACTGAGAATATCTGGGCTTTTGAAACCTAGTGTTTGGGGACTGAGAATAACTGGGTTTTCGAAACCTAGTGTTTAGGAACTGAGTATATCTGGGTTTTCGAAACCTAGTGTTTAGGAACTGAGAATATCTCGGCTTTTGAACTGAGAATATCTCGGCGTTTGAAACCTAGTGTTTAGGAACTGAGAATATCTGGGCTTTTGAAACCTAGTGTTTGGGAACTGAGAATATCTGGGTTTTTGAAACCTAGTGTTTGGGGACTGAGAATATCTGGGTTTTTGAAACCTAGTGTTTAGGAACTGAGAATATCTGGGTTTTCGAAACCTAGTGTTTAGGAACTGAGAATATCTGGGTTTTTGAAACCTAGTGTTTAGGAACTGAGAATATCTGGGTTTTCGAAACCTAGTGTTTAGGAACTGAGAATATCTGGGTTTTTGAAACCTAGTGTTTGGGGTTGAGAATATCTGGGTTTTTGAAACCTAGTGTTTGGGCACTGAGAATATCTGGGTTTTTGAAACCTAGTGTTTAGGAACTGAGAATATCTGGGTTTTCAAAACCTAGTGTTTAGGAACTGAGAATATCTGGGCTTTTGAAACCTAGTGTTTGGGGACTGAGAATAACTGGGTTTTCGAAACCTAGTGTTTAGGAACTGAGTATATCTGGGTTTTCGAAACCTAGTGTTTAGGAACTGAGAATATCTCGGCTTTTGAACTGAGAATATCTCGGCGTTTGAAACCTAGTGTTTAGGAACTGAGAATATCTGGGCTTTTGAAACCTAGTGTTTAGGAACTGAGAATATCTCGGCTTTTGAACTGAGAATATCTCGGCTTTTGAAACCTAGTGTTTAGGATCTGAGAATATCTGGGCTTTTGAAACCTAGTGTTTGGGAACTGAGAATATCTGGGTTTTTGAAACCTAGTGTTTTGGGACTGAGAATATCTCGGCTTTTGAAACCTAGTGTTAGGGGACTGAGAATATCTGGGCTTTTGAAACCTAGTGTTTAGGAACTGAGAATATCTGGGTTTTCGAAACCTAGTGTTTAGGAACTGAGAATAACTGGGTTTTTGAAACCTAGTGTTTGGGGACTGAGAATATCTGGGTTTTTGAAACCTAGTGTTTGGGAACTGAGAATAACTGGGTTTTCGAAACCTAGTGTTTAGGAACTGAGTATATCAGGGTTTTCGAAACCTAGTGTTTAGGAACTGAGAATATCTCGGCTTTTGAACTGAGAATATCTCGGCGTTTGAAACCTAGTGTTTAGGAACTGAGAATATCTGGGCTTTTGAAACCTAGTGTTTAGGAACTGAGAATATCTCGGCTTTTGAACTGAGAATATCTCGGCTTTTGAAACCTAGTGTTTAGGATCAGAGTATCTGGGCTTTTGAAACCTAGTGTTTGGGAACTGAGAATATCTGGGTTTTTGAAACCTAGTGTTTTGGGACTGAGAATATCTCGGCTTTTGAAACCTAGTGTTTAGGAACTGAGTATATCTGGGTTTTCGAAACCTAGTGTTTAGGAACTGAGAATATCTCGGCTTTTGAACTGAGAATATCTCGGCTTTTGAAACCTAGTGTTTAGGAACTGAGAATATCTGGGCTTTTGAAACCTAGTGTTTGGGAACTGAGAATATCTGGGTTTTTGAAACCTAGTGTTTGGGGACTGAGAATATCTGGGTTTTTGAAACCTAGTGTTTAGGAACTGAGAATATCTGGGTTTTCGAAACCTAGTGTTTAGGAACTGAGAATATCTGGGTTTTCGAAACCTAGTGTTTAGGAACTGAGAATATCTGGGTTTTTGAAACCTAGTGTTTAGGAACTGAGAATATCTGGGTTTTCGAAACCTAGTGTTTAGGAACTGAGAATATCTGGGTTTTTGAAACCTAGTGTTTGGGGTTGAGAATATCTGGGTTTTTGAAACCTAGTGTTTGGGCACTGAGAATATCTGGGTTTTTGAAACCTAGTGTTTAGGAACTGAGAATATCTGGGTTTTCAAAACCTAGTGTTTAGGAACTGAGAATATCTGGGCTTTTGAAACCTAGTGTTTGGGAACTGAGAATATCTGGGTTTTTGAAACCTAGTGTTTGGGGACTGAGAATATCTCGGCTTTTGAAACCTAGTGTTTAGGAACTGAGTATATCTGGGTTTTCGAAACCTAGTGTTTAGGAACTGAGAATATCTCGGCTATTGAACTGAGAATATCTCGGCTTTTGAACTGAGAACATCTCGGCTTTTGAACTGAGAATATCTCGGCTTTTGAACTGAGAATATCTCGGCTTTTGAACTGAGAATATCTCGGCTTTTGAAACCTAGTGTTTAGGAACTGAGAATATCTGGGCTTTTGAAACCTAGTGTTTGGGGACTGAGAATATCTGGGTTTTTGAAACCTAGTGTTTGGGAACTGAGAATAACTGGGTTTTCGAAACCTAGTGTTTAGGAACTGAGAAATCTGGGCTTTTGAAACCTAGTGTTAGGGGACTGAGAATATCTGGGCTTTTGAAACCTAGTGTTTAGGAACTGAGAATATCTGGGTTTTTGAAACCTAGTGTTTAGGAACTGAGAATATCTGGGCTTTTGAAACCTAGTGTTTGGGAACCGAGAATATCTGGGCTTTTGAAACCTAGTGTTTGGGAACCGAGAATAACTGGGTTTTCGAAACCTAGTGTTTGGGGACTGAGAATATCTGGGCTTTCGAAACCTAGTGTTTGGGAACTGAGAAATCTGGGCTTTTGAAACCTAGTATTTGGGAACTGAGAAATCTGTGCTTTTGAAACCTAGTGTTTAGGAACTGAGAATAACTGGGTTTTCGAAACCTAGTGTTTAGGAACTGAGAAATCTGGGCTTTTGAAACCTAGTGTTTGGGGACTGAGAATATCTGGGCTTTTGAAACCTAGTGTTTGGGGACTGAGAATATCTGGGCTTTTGAAACCTAGTGTTTGGGAACTGAGAATATCTGGGCTTTTGAAACCTAGTGTTTGGGAACTGAGAATATCTGGGTTTTTGAAACCTAGTGTTTGGGAACTGAGAATATCTGGGTTTTTGAAACCTAGTGTTTGGGAACTGAGAATATCTGGGTTTTCGAAACCTAGTGTTTGGGAACTGAGAATAACTGGGTTTTCGAAACCTAGTGTTTAGGAACTGAGAAATCTGGGCTTTTGAAACCTAGTGTTTGGGGACTGAGAATATCTGGGCTTTCGAAACCTAGTGTTTAGGAACTGAGAATATCTGGGTTTTCGAAACCTAGTAATTAGGAACTGAGAATATCTGGGTTTTCGAAACCTAGTGTTTGGGAACTGAGAATATCTGGGTTTTTGAAACCTAGTGTTTGGGAACTGAGAATAACTGGGTTTTCGAAACCTAGTGTTTAGGAACTGAGAAATCTGGGTTTTTGAAACCTAGTGTTTGGGGACTGAGAATATCTGGGCTTTCGAAACCTAGTGTTTAGGAACTGAGAATATCTGGGTTTTCGAAACCTAGTGTTTTTCGAAACCTAGTGTTTGGGAACTGAGAATATCTGGGCTTTTGAAACCTAGTGTTTGGGAACTGAGAATATCTGGGTTTTTGAAACCTAGTGTTTGGGAACTGAGAATATCTGGGCTTTTGAAACCTAGTGTTTGGGGACTGAGAATATCTGGGCTTTTGAAACCTAGTGTTTGGGAACTGAGAATATCTGGGCTTTTGAAACCTAGTGTTTGGGAACTGAGAATAACTGGGTTTTCGAAACCTAGTGTTTAGGAACTGAGAAATCTGGGTTTTTGAAACCTAGTGTTTGGGGACTGAGAATATCTGGGCTTTCGAAACCTAGTGTTTAGGAACTGAGAATATCTGGGTTTTCGAAACCTAGTGTTTTTCGAAACCTAGTGTTTAGGAACTGAGAATATCTGGGTTTTCGAAACCTAGTGTTTTTCGAAACCTAGTGTTTGGGAACTGAGAATATCTGGGCTTTTGAAACCTAGTGTTGGGAACTGAGAATAACTGGGTTTTTGAAACCTAGTGTTTGGGGACTGAGAATATCTGGGTTTTTGAAACCTAGTGTTTGGGAACTGAGAATATCTGGGTTTTTGAAACCTAGTGTTTTGGGACTGAGAATATCTCGGCTTTTGAAACCTAGTGTTTAGGAACTGAGTATATCTGGGTTTTCGAAACCTAGTGTTTAGGAACTGAGAATATCTCGGCTTTTGAACTGAGAATATCTCGGCTTTTGAAACCTAGTGTTTAGGAACTGAGAATATCTGGGCTTTTGAAACCTAGTGTTTGGGAACTGAGAATATCTGGGTTTTTGAAACCTAGTGTTTGGGGACTGAGAATATCTGGGTTTTTGAAACCTAGTGTTTAGGAACTGAGAATATCTGGGTTTTCGAAACCTAGTGTTTAGGAACTGAGAATATCTGGGTTTTTGAAACCTAGTGTTTAGGAACTGAGAATATCTGGGTTTTCGAAACCTAGTGTTTAGGAACTGAGAATATCTGGGTTTTTGAAACCTAGTGTTTGGGGTTGAGAATATCTGGGTTTTTGAAACCTAGTGTTTGGGCACTGAGAATATCTGGGTTTTTGAAACCTAGTGTTTAGGAACTGAGAATATCTGGGTTTTCAAAACCTAGTGTTTAGGAACTGAGAATATCTGGGCTTTTGAAACCTAGTGTTTGGGGACTGAGAATAACTGGGTTTTCGAAACCTAGTGTTTAGGAACTGAGTATATCTGGGTTTTCGAAACCTAGTGTTTAGGAACTGAGAATATCTCGGCTTTTGAACTGAGAATATCTCGGCGTTTGAAACCTAGTGTTTAGGAACTGAGAATATCTGGGCTTTTGAAACCTAGTGTTTGGGAACTGAGAATATCTGGGTTTTTGAAACCTAGTGTTTGGGGACTGAGAATATCTGGGTTTTTGAAACCTAGTGTTTAGGAACTGAGAATATCTGGGTTTTCGAAACCTAGTGTTTAGGAACTGAGAATATCTGGGTTTTTGAAACCTAGTGTTTAGGAACTGAGAATATCTGGGTTTTCGAAACCTAGTGTTTAGGAACTGAGAATATCTGGGTTTTTGAAACCTAGTGTTTGGGGTTGAGAATATCTGGGTTTTTGAAACCTAGTGTTTGGGCACTGAGAATATCTGGGTTTTTGAAACCTAGTGTTTAGGAACTGAGAATATCTGGGTTTTCAAAACCTAGTGTTTAGGAACTGAGAATATCTGGGCTTTTGAAACCTAGTGTTTGGGGACTGAGAATAACTGGGTTTTCGAAACCTAGTGTTTAGGAACTGAGTATATCTGGGTTTTCGAAACCTAGTGTTTAGGAACTGAGAATATCTCGGCTTTTGAACTGAGAATATCTCGGCGTTTGAAACCTAGTGTTTAGGAACTGAGAATATCTGGGCTTTTGAAACCTAGTGTTTAGGAACTGAGAATATCTCGGCTTTTGAACTGAGAATATCTCGGCTTTTGAAACCTAGTGTTTAGGATCTGAGAATATCTGGGCTTTTGAAACCTAGTGTTTGGGAACTGAGAATATCTGGGTTTTTGAAACCTAGTGTTTTGGGACTGAGAATATCTCGGCTTTTGAAACCTAGTGTTAGGGGACTGAGAATATCTGGGCTTTTGAAACCTAGTGTTTAGGAACTGAGAATATCTGGGTTTTCGAAACCTAGTGTTTAGGAACTGAGAATATCTGGGTTTTCGAAACCTAGTGTTTAGGAACTGAGAATATCTGGGTTTTTGAAACCTAGTGTTTGGGAACTGAGAATAACTGGGTTTTCGAAACCTAGTGTTTAGGAACTGAGAAATCTGGGCTTTTGAAACCTAGTGTTAGGGGACTGAGAATATCTGGGCTTTTGAAACCTAGTGTTTAGGAACTGAGAATATCTGGGCTTTTGAAACCTAGTGTTTAAAAACTAAGAAATCTGGGCTTTCGAAACCTAGTGTTGGGAACTGAGAATAACTGGGTTTTTGAAACCTAGTGTTTGGGGACTGAGAATATCTGGGTTTTTGAAACCTAGTGTTTGGGAACTGAGAATAACTGGGTTTTCGAAACCTAGTGTTTAGGAACTGAGTATATCTGGGTTTTCGAAACCTAGTGTTTAGGAACTGAGAATATCTCGGCTTTTGAACTGAGAATATCTCGGCGTTTGAAACCTAGTGTTTAGGAACTGAGAATATCTGGGCTTTTGAAACCTAGTGTTTAGGAACTGAGAATATCTCGGCTTTTGAACTGAGAATATCTCGGCTTTTGAAACCTAGTGTTTAGGATCAGAGTATCTGGGCTTTTGAAACCTAGTGTTTGGGAACTGAGAATATCTGGGTTTTTGAAACCTAGTGTTTTGGGACTGAGAATATCTCGGCTTTTGAAACCTAGTGTTTAGGAACTGAGTATATCTGGGTTTTCGAAACCTAGTGTTTAGGAACTGAGAATATCTCGGCTTTTGAACTGAGAATATCTCGGCTTTTGAAACCTAGTGTTTAGGAACTGAGAATATCTGGGCTTTTGAAACCTAGTGTTTGGGAACTGAGAATATCTGAGTTTTTGAAACCTAGTGTTTTGGGACTGAGAATATCTCGGCTTTTGAAACCTAGTGTTTAGGAACTGAGAATATCTGGGCTTTTGAAACCTAGTGTTTGGGAACTGAGAATATCTGGGTTTTTGAAACCTAGTGTTTGGGGACTGAGAATATCTGGGTTTTTGAAACCTAGTGTTTAGGAACTGAGAATATCTGGGTTTTCGAAACCTAGTGTTTGGGAACTGAGAATATCTGGGTTTTCGAAACCTAGTGTTTAGGAACTGAGAATATCTGGGTTTTTGAAACCTAGTGTTTGGGAACTGAGAATAACTGGGTTTTCGAAACCTAGTGTTTAGGAACTGAGAAATCTGGGCTTTTGAAACCTAGTGTTAGGGGACTGAGAATATCTGGGCTTTTGAAACCTAGTGTTTAGGAACTGAGAATATCTGGGCTTTTGAAACCTAGTGTTTAAAAACTAAGAAATCTGGGCTTTCGAAACCTAGTGTTGGGAACTGAGAATAACTGGGTTTTTGAAACCTAGTGTTTGGGGACTGAGAATATCTGGGTTTTTGAAACCTAGTGTTTGGGAACTGAGAATAACTGGGTTTTCGAAACCTAGTGTTTAGGAACTGAGTATATCTGGGTTTTCGAAACCTAGTGTTTAGGAACTGAGAATATCTCGGCTTTTGAACTGAGAATATCTCGGCGTTTGAAACCTAGTGTTTAGGAACTGAGAATATCTGGGCTTTTGAAACCTAGTGTTTAGGAACTGAGAATATCTCGGCTTTTGAAACCTAGTGTTTGGGGTTGAGAATATCTGGGTTTTTGAAACCTAGTGTTTGGGCACTGAGAATATCTGGGTTTTTGAAACCTAGTGTTTAGGAACTGAGAATATCTGGGTTTTCAAAACGTAGTGTTTAGGAACTGAGAATATCTGGGCTTTTGAAACCTAGTGTTTGGGGACTGAGAATATCTGGGCTTTTGAAACCTAGTGTTTGGGGACTGAGAATATCTGGGCTTTTGAAACCTAGTGTTTGGGAACTGAGAATATCTGGGCTTTTGAAACCTAGTGTTTGGGAACTGAGAATAACTGGGTTTTCGAAACCTAGTGTTTAGGAACTGAGAAATCTGGGTTTTTGAAACCTAGTGTTTGGGGACTGAGAATATCTGGGCTTTCGAAACCTAGTGTTTAGGAACTGAGAATATCTGGGTTTTCGAAACCTAGTGTTTTTCGAAACCTAGTGTTTAGGAACTGAGAATATCTGGGTTTTCGAAACCTAGTGTTTTTCGAAAGCTAGTGTTTGGGAACTGAGAATATCTGGGCTTTTGAAACCTAGTGTTGGGAACTGAGAATAACTGGGTTTTTGAAACCTAGTGTTTGGGGACTGAGAATATCTGGGTTTTTGAAACCTAGTGTTTGGGAACTGAGAATATCTGGGTTTTTGAAACCTAGTGTTTTGGGACTGAGAATATCTCGGCTTTTGAAACCTAGTGTTTAGGAACTGAGTATATCTGGGTTTTCGAAACCTAGTGTTTAGGAACTGAGAATATCTCGGCTTTTGAACTGAGAATATCTCGGCTTTTGAAACCTAGTGTTTAGGAACTGAGAATATCTGGGCTTTTGAAACCTAGTGTTTGGGAACTGAGAATATCTGGGTTTTTGAAACCTAGTGTTTGGGGACTGAGAATATCTGGGTTTTTGAAACCTAGTGTTTAGGAACTGAGAATATCTGGGTTTTCGAAACCTAGTGTTTAGGAACTGAGAATATCTGGGTTTTTGAAACCTAGTGTTTAGGAACTGAGAATATCTGGGTTTTCGAAACCTAGTGTTTAGGAACTGAGAATATCTGGGTTTTTGAAACCTAGTGTTTGGGGTTGAGAATATCTGGGTTTTTGAAACCTAGTGTTTGGGCACTGAGAATATCTGGGTTTTTGAAACCTAGTGTTTAGGAACTGAGAATATCTGGGTTTTCAAAACCTAGTGTTTAGGAACTGAGAATATCTGGGCTTTTGAAACCTAGTGTTTGGGGACTGAGAATAACTGGGTTTTCGAAACCTAGTGTTTAGGAACTGAGTATATCTGGGTTTTCGAAACCTAGTGTTTAGGAACTGAGAATATCTCGGCTTTTGAACTGAGAATATCTCGGCGTTTGAAACCTAGTGTTTAGGAACTGAGAATATCTGGGCTTTTGAAACCTAGTGTTTGGGAACTGAGAATATCTGGGTTTTTGAAACCTAGTGTTTGGGGACTGAGAATATCTGGGTTTTTGAAACCTAGTGTTTAGGAACTGAGAATATCTGGGTTTTCGAAACCTAGTGTTTAGGAACTGAGAATATCTGGGTTTTTGAAACCTAGTGTTTAGGAACTGAGAATATCTGGGTTTTCGAAACCTAGTGTTTAGGAACTGAGAATATCTGGGTTTTTGAAACCTAGTGTTTGGGGTTGAGAATATCTGGGTTTTTGAAACCTAGTGTTTGGGCACTGAGAATATCTGGGTTTTTGAAACCTAGTGTGTAGGAACTGAGAATATCTGGGTTTTCAAAACCTAGTGTTTAGGAACTGAGAATATCTGGGCTTTTGAAACCTAGTGTTTGGGGACTGAGAATAACTGGGTTTTCGAAACCTAGTGTTTAGGAACTGAGTATATCTGGGTTTTCGAAACCTAGTGTTTAGGAACTGAGAATATCTGGGTTTTCAAAACCTAGTGTTTAGGATCTGAGAATATCTGGGCTTTTGAAACCTAGTGTTTGGGAACTGAGAATATCTGGGTTTTTGAAACCTAGTGTTTTGGGACTGAGAATATCTCGGCTTTTGAAACCTAGTGTTAGGGGACTGAGAATATCTGGGCTTTTGAAACCTAGTGTTTAGGAACTGAGAATATCTGGGTTTTCGAAACCTAGTGTTTAGGAACTGAGAATATCTGGGTTTTCGAAACCTAGTGTTTAGGAACTGAGAATATCTGGGTTTTTGAAACCTAGTGTTTGGGAACTGAGAATAACTGGGTTTTCGAAACCTAGTGTTTAGGAACTGAGAAATCTGGGCTTTTGAAACCTAGTGTTAGGGGACTGAGAATATCTGGGCTTTTGAAACCTAGTGTTTAGGAACTGAGAATATCTCGGCTTTTGAACTGAGAATATCTCGGCTTTTGAAACCTAGTGTTTAGGATCTGAGAATATCTGGGCTTTTGAAACCTAGTGTTTGGGAACTGAGAATATCTTGGTTTTTGAAACCTAGTGTTTTGGGACTGAGAATATCTCGGCTTTTGAAACCTAGTGTTTAGGAACTGAGTATATCTGGGTTTTCGAAACCTAGTGTTTAGGAACTGAGAATATCTCGGCTTTTGAACTGAGAATATCTCGGCTTTTGAAACCTAGTGTTTAGGAACTGAGAATATCTGGGCTTTTGAAACCTAGTGTTTGGGAACTGAGAATATCTGGGTTTTTGAAACCTAGTGTTTGGGGACTGAGAATATCTGGGTTTTTGAAACCTAGTGTTTAGGAACTGAGAATATCTGGGTTTTCGAAACCTAGTGTTTAAGAACTGAGAATATCTGGGTTTTCGAAACCTAGTGTTTAGGAACTGAGATTATCTGGGTTTTTGAAACCTAGTGTTTAGGAACTGAGAATATCTGGGTTTTCAAAACCTAGTGTTTAGGAACTGAGAATATCTGGGCTTTTGAAACCTAGTGTTTGGGAACTGAGAATATCTGGGTTTTTGAAACCTAGTGTTTGGGGACTGAGAATATCTCGGCTTTTGAAACCTAGTGTTTAGGAACTGAGTATATCTGGGTTTTCGAAACCTAGTGTTTAGGAACTGAGAATATCTCGGCTATTGAACTGAGAATATCTCGGCTATTGAACTGAGAATATCTCGGCTTTTGAACTGAGAATATCTCGGCTTTTGAACTGAGAATATCTCGGCTTTTGAACTGAGAATATCTCGGCTTTTGAACTGAGAATATCTCGGCTTTTTTAAACCTAGTGTTTAGGAACTGAGAATATCTGGGCTTTTGAAACCTAGTGTTTGGGGACTGAGAATATCTGGGTTTTTGAAACCTAGTGTTTGGGAACTGAGAATAACTGGGTTTTCTAAACCTAGTGTTTAGGAACTGAGAAATCTGGGCTTTTGAAACCTAGTGTTAGGGGACTGAGAATATCTGGGCTTTTGAAACCTAGTGTTTGGGAACTGAGAATATCTGGGCTTTTGAAACCTAGTGTTTGGGAACCGAGAATATCTGGGCTTTTGAAACCTAGTGTTTGGGAACCGAGAATAACTGGGTTTTCGAAACCTAGTGTTTGGGGACTGAGAATATCTGGGCTTTCGAAACCTAGTGTTTGGGAACTGAGAAATCTGGGCTTTTGAAACCTAGTATTTGGGAACTGAGAAATCTGTGCTTTTGAAACCTAGTGTTTAGGAACTGAGAATAACTGGGTTTTCGAAACCTAGTGTTTAGGAACTGAGAAATCTGGGCTTTTGAAACCTAGTGTTTGGGGACTGAGAATATCTGGGCTTTTGAAACCTAGTGTTTGGGGACTGAGAATATCTGGGCTTTTGAAACCTAGTGTTTGGGAACTGAGAATAACTGGGTTTTCGAAACCTAGTGTTTAGGAACTGAGTATATCTGGGTTTTCAAAACCTAGTGTTTAGGAACTGAGAATATCTCGGCTTTTGAACTGAGAATATCTCGGCGTTTGAAACCTAGTGTTTAGGAACTGAGAATATCTGGGCTTTTGAAACCTAGTGTTTAGGAACTGAGAATATCTCGGCTTTTGAACTGAGAATATCTCGGCTTTTGAAACCTAGTGTTTAGGATCTGAGAATATCTGGGCTTTTGAAACCTAGTGTTTGGGAACTGAGAATATCTGGGTTTTTGAAACCTAGTGTTTTGGGACTGAGAATATCTCGGCTTTTGAAACCTAGTGTTTAGGAACTGAGAATATCTGGGCTTTTGAAACCTAGTGTTTGGGAACTAAGAATATCTGGGTTTTTGAAACCTAGTGTTTGGGGACTGAGAATATCTGGGTTTTTGAAACCTAGTGTTTAGGAACTGAGAATATCTGGGTTTTCGAAACCTAGTGTTTAGGAACTGAGAATATCTGGGTTTTCGAAACCTAGTGTTTAGGAACTGAGAATATCTGGGTTTTTGAAACCTAGTGTTTGGGAACTGAGAATAACTGGGTTTTCGAAACCTAGTGTTTAGGAACTGAGAAATCTGGGCTTTTGAAACCTAGTGTTAGGGGACTGAGAATATCTGGGCTTTTGAAACCTAGTGTTTAGGAACTGAGAATATCTGGGCTTTTGAAACCTAGTGTTTAAAAACTAAGAAATCTGGGCTTTCGAAACCTAGTGTTGGGAACTGAGAATAACTGGGTTTTTGAAACCTAGTGTTTGGGGACTGAGAATATCTGGGTTTTTGAAACCTAGTGTTTGGGAACTGAGAATAACTGGGTTTTCGAAACCTAGTGTTTAGGAACTGAGTATATCAGGGTTTTCGAAACCTAGTGTTTAGGAACTGAGAATATCTCGGCTTTTGAACTGAGAATATCTCGGCGTTTGAAACCTAGTGTTTAGGAACTGAGAATATCTGGGCTTTTGAAACCTAGTGTTTAGGAACTGAGAATATCTCGGCTTTTGAACTGAGAATATCTCGGCTTTTGAAACCTAGTGTTTAGGATCAGAGTATCTGGGCTTTTGAAACCTAGTGTTTGGGAACTGAGAATATCTGGGTTTTTGAAACCTAGTGTTTTGGGACTGAGAATATCTCGGCTTTTGAAACCTAGTGTTTAGGAACTGAGTATATCTGGGTTTTCGAAACCTAGTGTTTAGGAACTGAGAATATCTCGGCTTTTGAACTGAGAATATCTCGGCTTTTGAAACCTAGTGTTTAGGAACTGAGAATATCTGGGCTTTTGAAACCTAGTGTTTGGGAACTGAGAATATCTGGGTTTTTGAAACCTAGTGTTTGGGGACTGAGAATATCTGGGTTTTTGAAAGCTAGTGTTTAGGAACTGAGAATATCTGGGTTTTCGAAACCTAGTGTTTAGGAACTGAGAATATCTGGGTTTTCGAAACCTAGTGTTTAGGAACTGAGAATATCTGGGTTTTTGAAACCTAGTGTTTAGGAACTGAGAATATCTGGGTTTTCGAAACCTAGTGTTTAGGAACTGAGAATATCTGGGTTTTTGAAACCTAGTGTTTGGGGTTGAGAATATCTGGGTTTTTGAAACCTAGTGTTTGGGCACTGAGAATATCTGGGTTTTTGAAACCTAGTGTTTAGGAACTGAGAATATCTGGGTTTTCAAAACCTAGTGTTTAGGAACTGAGAATATCTGGGCTTTTGAAACCTAGTGTTTGGGAACTGAGAATATCTGGGTTTTTGAAACCTAGTGTTTGGGGACTGAGAATATCTCGGCTTTTGAAACCTAGTGTTTAGGAACTGAGTATATCTGGGTTTTCGAAACCTAGTGTTTAGGAACTGAGAATATCTCGGCTATTGAACTGAGAATATCTCGGCTTTTGAACTGAGAACATCTCGGCTTTTGAACTGAGAATATCTCGGCTTTTGAACTGAGAATATCTCGGCTTTTGAACTGAGAATATCTCGGCTTTTGAAACCTAGTGTTTAGGAACTGAGAATATCTGGGCTTTTGAAACCTAGTGTTTGGGGACTGAGAATATCTGGGTTTTTGAAACCTAGTGTTTGGGAACTGAGAATAACTGGGTTTTCGAAACCTAGTGTTTAGGAACTGAGAAATCTGGGCTTTTGAAACCTAGTGTTAGGGGACTGAGAATATCTGGGCTTTTGAAACCTAGTGTTTAGGAACTGAGAATATCTGGGTTTTTGAAACCTAGTGTTTAGGAACTGAGAATATCTGGGCTTTTGAAACCTAGTGTTTGGGAACCGAGAATATCTGGGCTTTTGAAACCTAGTGTTTGGGAACCGAGAATAACTGGGTTTTCGAAACCTAGTGTTTGGGGACTGAGAATATCTGGGCTTTCGAAACCTAGTGTTTGGGAACTGAGAAATCTGGGCTTTTGAAACCTAGTATTTGGGAACTGAGAAATCTGTGCTTTTGAAACCTAGTGTTTAGGAACTGAGAATAACTGGGTTTTCGAAACCTAGTGTTTAGGAACTGAGAAATCTGGGCTTTTGAAACCTAGTGTTTGGGGACTGAGAATATCTGGGCTTTTGAAACCTAGTGTTTGGGGACTGAGAATATCTGGGCTTTTGAAACCTAGTGTTTGGGAACTGAGAATATCTGGGCTTTTGAAACCTAGTGTTTGGGAACTGAGAATATCTGGGTTTTTGAAACCTAGTGTTTGGGAACTGAGAATATCTGGGTTTTTGAAACCTAGTGTTTGGGAACTGAGAATATCTGGGTTTTCGAAACCTAGTGTTTGGGAACTGAGAATAACTGGGTTTTCGAAACCTAGTGTTTAGGAACTGAGAAATCTGGGCTTTTGAAACCTAGTGTTTGGGGACTGAGAATATCTCGGCTTTCGAAACCTAGTGTTTAGGAACTGAGAATATCTGGGTTTTCGAAACCTAGTAATTAGGAACTGAGAATATCTGGGTTTTCGAAACCTAGTGTTTGGGAACTGAGAATATCTGGGTTTTTGAAACCTAGTGTTTGGGAACTGAGAATAACTGGGTTTTCGAAACCTAGTGTTTAGGAACTGAGAAATCTGGGTTTTTGAAACCTAGTGTTTGGGGACTGAGAATATCTGGGCTTTCGAAACCTAGTGTTTAGGAACTGAGAATATCTGGGTTTTCGAAACCTAGTGTTTTTCGAAACCTAGTGTTTGGGAACTGAGAATATCTGGGCTTTTGAAACCTAGTGTTTGGGAACTGAGAATATCTGGGTTTTTGAAACCTAGTGTTTGGGAACTGAGAATATCTGGGCTTTTGAAACCTAGTGTTTGGGGACTGAGAATATCTGGGCTTTTGAAACCTAGTGTTTGGGAACTGAGAATATCTGGGCTTTTGAAACCTAGTGTTTGGGAACTGAGAATAACTGGGTTTTCGAAACCTAGTGTTTAGGAACTGAGAAATCTGGGTTTTTGAAACCTAGTGTTTGGGGACTGAGAATATCTGGGCTTTCGAAACCTAGTGTTTAGGAACTGAGAATATCTGGGTTTTCGAAACCTAGTGTTTTTCGAAACCTAGTGTTTAGGAACTGAGAATATCTGGGTTTTCGAAACCTAGTGTTTTTCGAAACCTAGTGTTTGGGAACTGAGAATATCTGGGTTTTTGAAACCTAGTGTTGGGAACTGAGAATAACTGGGTTTTTGAAACCTAGTGTTTGGGGACTGAGAATATCTGGGTTTTTGAAACCTAGTGTTTGGGAACTGAGAATATCTGGGTTTTTGAAACCTAGTGTTTTGGGACTGAGAATATCTCGGCTTTTGAAACCTAGTGTTTAGGAACTGAGTATATCTGGGTTTTCGAAACCTAGTGTTTAGGAACTGAGAATATCTCGGCTTTTGAACTGAGAATATCTCGGCTTTTGAAACCTAGTGTTTAGGAACTGAGAATATCTGGGCTTTTGAAACCTAGTGTTTGGGAACTGAGAATATCTGGGTTTTTGAAACCTAGTGTTTGGGGACTGAGAATATCTGGGTTTTTGAAACCTAGTGTTTAGGAACTGAGAATATCTGGGTTTTCGAAACCTAGTGTTTAGGAACTGAGAATATCTGGGTTTTTGAAACCTAGTGTTTAGGAACTGAGAATATCTGGGTTTTCGAAACCTAGTGTTTAGGAACTGAGAATATCTGGGTTTTTGAAACCTAGTGTTTGGGGTTGAGAATATCTGGGTTTTTGAAACCTAGTGTTTGGGCACTGAGAATATCTGGGTTTTTGAAACCTAGTGTTTAGGAACTGAGAATATCTGGGTTTTCAAAACCTAGTGTTTAGGAACTGAGAATATCTGGGCTTTTGAAACCTAGTGTTTGGGGACTGAGAATAACTGGGTTTTCGAAACCTAGTGTTTAGGAACTGAGTATATCTGGGTTTTCGAAACCTAGTGTTTAGGAACTGAGAATATCTCGGCTTTTGAACTGAGAATATCTCGGCGTTTGAAACCTAGTGTTTAGGAACTGAGAATATCTGGGCTTTTGAAACCTAGTGTTTGGGAACTGAGAATATCTGGGTTTTTGAAACCTAGTGTTTGGGGACTGAGAATATCTGGGTTTTTGAAACCTAGTGTTTAGGAACTGAGAATATCTGGGTTTTCGAAACCTAGTGTTTAGGAACTGAGAATATCTGGGTTTTTGAAACCTAGTGTTTAGGAACTGAGAATATCTGGGTTTTCGAAACCTAGTGTTTAGGAACTGAGAATATCTGGGTTTTTGAAACCTAGTGTTTGGGGTTGAGAATATCTGGGTTTTTGAAACCTAGTGTTTGGGCACTGAGAATATCTGGGTTTTTGAAACCTAGTGTTTAGGAACTGAGAATATCTGGGTTTTCAAAACCTAGTGTTTAGGAACTGAGAATATCTGGGCTTTTGAAACCTAGTGTTTGGGGACTGAGAATAACTGGGTTTTCGAAACCTAGTGTTTAGGAACTGAGTATATCTGGGTTTTCGAAACCTAGTGTTTAGGAACTGAGAATATCTCGGCTTTTGAACTGAGAATATCTCGGCGTTTGAAACCTAGTGTTTAGGAACTGAGAATATCTGGGCTTTTGAAACCTAGTGTTTAGGAACTGAGAATATCTCGGCTTTTGAACTGAGAATATCTCGGCTTTTGAAACCTAGTGTTTAGGATCTGAGAATATCTGGGCTTTTGAAACCTAGTGTTTGGGAACTGAGAATATCTGGGTTTTTGAAACCTAGTGTTTTGGGACTGAGAATATCTCGGCTTTTGAAACCTAGTGTTAGGGGACTGAGAATATCTGGGCTTTTGAAACCTAGTGTTTAGGAACTGAGAATATCTGGGTTTTCGAAACCTAGTGTTTAGGAACTGAGAATATCTGGGTTTTCGAAACCTAGTGTTTAGGAACTGAGAATATCTGGGTTTTTGAAACCTAGTGTTTGGGAACTGAGAATAACTGGGTTTTCGAAACCTAGTGTTTAGGAACTGAGAAATCTGGGCTTTTGAAACCTAGTGTTAGGGGACTGAGAATATCTGGGCTTTTGAAACCTAGTGTTTAGGAACTGAGAATATCTGGGCTTTTGAAACCTAGTGTTTAAAAACTAAGAAATCTGGGCTTTCGAAACCTAGTGTTGGGAACTGAGAATAACTGGGTTTTTGAAACCTAGTGTTTGGGGACTGAGAATATCTGGGTTTTTGAAACCTAGTGTTTGGGAACTGAGAATAACTGGGTTTTCGAAACCTAGTGTTTAGGAACTGAGTATATCTGGGTTTTCGAAACCTAGTGTTTAGGAACTGAGAATATCTCGGCTTTTGAACTGAGAATATCTCGGCGTTTGAAACCTAGTGTTTAGGAACTGAGAATATCTGGGCTTTTGAAACCTAGTGTTTAGGAACTGAGAATATCTCGGCTTTTGAACTGAGAATATCTCGGCTTTTGAAACCTAGTGTTTAGGATCAGAGTATCTGGGCTTTTGAAACCTAGTGTTTGGGAACTGAGAATATCTGGGTTTTTGAAACCTAGTGTTTTGGGACTGAGAATATCTCGGCTTTTGAAACCTAGTGTTTAGGAACTGAGTATATCTGGGTTTTCGAAACCTAGTGTTTAGGAACTGAGAATATCTCGGCTTTTGAACTGAGAATATCTCGGCTTTTGAAACCTAGTGTTTAGGAACTGAGAATATCTGGGCTTTTGAAACCTAGTGTTTGGGAACTGAGAATATCTGGGTTTTTGAAACCTAGTGTTTTGGGACTGAGAATATCTCGGCTTTTGAAACCTAGTGTTTAGGAACTGAGAATATCTGGGCTTTTGAAACCTAGTGTTTGGGAACTGAGAATATCTGGGTTTTTGAAACCTAGTGTTTGGGGACTGAGAATATCTGGGTTTTTGAAACCTAGTGTTTAGGAACTGAGAATATCTGGGTTTTCGAAACCTAGTGTTTAGGAACTGAGAATATCTGGGTTTTCGAAACCTAGTGTTTAGGAACTGAGAATATCTGGGTTTTTGAAACCTAGTGTTTGGGAACTGAGAATAACTGGGTTTTCGAAACCTAGTGTTTAGGAACTGAGAAATCTGGGCTTTTGAAACCTAGTGTTAGGGGACTGAGAATATCTGGGCTTTTGAAACCTAGTGTTTAGGAACTGAGAATATCTGGGCTTTTGAAACCTAGTGTTTAAAAACTAAGAAATCTGGGCTTTCGAAACCTAGTGTTGGGAACTGAGAATAACTGGGTTTTTGAAACCTAGTGTTTGGGGACTGAGAATATCTGGGTTTTTGAAACCTAGTGTTTGGGAACTGAGAATAACTGGGTTTTCGAAACCTAGTGTTTAGGAACTGAGTATATCTGGGTTTTCGAAACCTAGTGTTTAGGAACTGAGAATATCTCGGCTTTTGAACTGAGAATATCTCGGCGTTTGAAACCTAGTGTTTAGGAACTGAGAATATCTGGGCTTTTGAAACCTAGTGTTTAGGAACTGAGAATATCTCGGCTTTTGAACTGAGAATATCTCGGCTTTTGAAACCTAGTGTTTAGGATCAGAGTATCTGGGCTTTTGAAACCTAGTGTTTGGGAACTGAGAATATCTGGGTTTTTGAAACCTAGTGTTTTGGGACTGAGAATATCTCGGCTTTTGAAACCTAGTGTTTAGGAACTGAGTATATCTGGGTTTTCGAAACCTAGTGTTTAGGAACTGAGAATATCTCGGCTTTTGAACTGAGAATATCTCGGCTTTTGAAACCTAGTGTTTAGGAACTGAGAATATCTGGGCTTTTGAAACCTAGTGTTTGGGAACTGAGAATATCTGGGTTTTTGAAACCTAGTGTTTTGGGACTGAGAATATCTCGGCTTTTGAAACCTAGTGTTTAGGAACTGAGAATATCTGGGCTTTTGAAACCTAGTGTTTGGGAACTGAGAATATCTGGGTTTTTGAAACCTAGTGTTTGGGGACTGAGAATATCTGGGTTTTTGAAACCTAGTGTTTAGGAACTGAGAATATCTGGGTTTTCGAAACCTAGTGTTTAGGAACTGAGAATATCTGGGTTTTCGAAACCTAGTGTTTAGGAACTGAGAATATCTGGGTTTTTGAAACCTAGTGTTTGGGAACTGAGAATAACTGGGTTTTCGAAACCTAGTGTTTAGGAACTGAGAAATCTGGGCTTTTGAAACCTAGTGTTAGGGGACTGAGAATATCTGGGCTTTTGAAACCTAGTGTTTAGGAACTGAGAATATCTGGGCTTTTGAAACCTAGTGTTTAAAAACTAAGAAATCTGGGCTTTCGAAACCTAGTGTTGGGAACTGAGAATAACTGGGTTTTTGAAACCTAGTGTTTGGGGACTGAGAATATCTGGGTTTTTGAAACCTAGTGTTTGGGAACTGAGAATAACTGGGTTTTCGAAACCTAGTGTTTAGGAACTGAGTATATCTGGGTTTTCGAAACCTAGTGTTTAGGAACTGAGAATATCTCGGCTTTTGAACTGAGAATATCTCGGCGTTTGAAACCTAGTGTTTAGGAACTGAGAATATCTGGGCTTTTGAAACCTAGTGTTTAGGAACTGAGAATATCTCGGCTTTTGAAACCTAGTGTTTGGGGTTGAGAATATCTGGGTTTTTGAAACCTAGTGTTTGGGCACTGAGAATATCTGGGTTTTTGAAACCTAGTGTTTAGGAACTGAGAATATCTGGGTTTTCAAAACGTAGTGTTTAGGAACTGAGAATATCTGGGCTTTTGAAACCTAGTGTTTGGGGACTGAGAATATCTGGGCTTTTGAAACCTAGTGTTTGGGGACTGAGAATATCTGGGCTTTTGAAACCTAGTGTTTGGGAACTGAGAATATCTGGGCTTTTGAAACCTAGTGTTTGGGAACTGAGAATAACTGGGTTTTCGAAACCTAGTGTTTAGGAACTGAGAAATCTGGGTTTTTGAAACCTAGTGTTTGGGGACTGAGAATATCTGGGCTTTCGAAACCTAGTGTTTAGGAACTGAGAATATCTGGGTTTTCGAAACCTAGTGTTTTTCGAAACCTAGTGTTTAGGAACTGAGAATATCTGGGTTTTCGAAACCTAGTGTTTTTCGAAACCTAGTGTTTGGGAACTGAGAATATCTGGGCTTTTGAAACCTAGTGTTGGGAACTGAGAATAACTGGGTTTTTGAAACCTAGTGTTTGGGGACTGAGAATATCTGGGTTTTTGAAACCTAGTGTTTGGGAACTGAGAATATCTGGGTTTTTGAAACCTAGTGTTTTGGGACTGAGAATATCTCGGCTTTTGAAACCTAGTGTTTAGGAACTGAGTATATCTGGGTTTTCGAAACCTAGTGTTTAGGAACTGAGAATATCTCGGCTTTTGAACTGAGAATATCTCGGCTTTTGAAACCTAGTGTTTAGGAACTGAGAATATCTGGGCTTTTGAAACCTAGTGTTTGGGAACTGAGAATATCTGGGTTTTTGAAACCTAGTGTTTGGGGACTGAGAATATCTGGGTTTTTGAAACCTAGTGTTTAGGAACTGAGAATATCTGGGTTTTCGAAACCTAGTGTTTAGGAACTGAGAATATCTGGGTTTTTGAAACCTAGTGTTTAGGAACTGAGAATATCTGGGTTTTCGAAACCTAGTGTTTAGGAACTGAGAATATCTGGGTTTTTGAAACCTAGTGTTTGGGGTTGAGAATATCTGGGTTTTTGAAACCTAGTGTTTGGGCACTGAGAATATCTGGGTTTTTGAAACCTAGTGTTTAGGAACTGAGAATATCTGGGTTTTCAAAACCTAGTGTTTAGGAACTGAGAATATCTGGGCTTTTGAAACCTAGTGTTTGGGGACTGAGAATAACTGGGTTTTCGAAACCTAGTGTTTAGGAACTGAGTATATCTGGGTTTTCGAAACCTAGTGTTTAGGAACTGAGAATATCTCGGCTTTTGAACTGAGAATATCTCGGCGTTTGAAACCTAGTGTTTAGGAACTGAGAATATCTGGGCTTTTGAAACCTAGTGTTTGGGAACTGAGAATATCTGGGTTTTTGAAACCTAGTGTTTGGGGACTGAGAATATCTGGGTTTTTGAAACCTAGTGTTTAGGAACTGAGAATATCTGGGTTTTCGAAACCTAGTGTTTAGGAACTGAGAATATCTGGGTTTTTGAAACCTAGTGTTTAGGAACTGAGAATATCTGGGTTTTCGAAACCTAGTGTTTAGGAACTGAGAATATCTGGGTTTTTGAAACCTAGTGTTTGGGGTTGAGAATATCTGGGTTTTTGAAACCTAGTGTTTGGGCACTGAGAATATCTGGGTTTTTGAAACCTAGTGTGTAGGAACTGAGAATATCTGGGTTTTCAAAACCTAGTGTTTAGGAACTGAGAATATCTGGGCTTTTGAAACCTAGTGTTTGGGGACTGAGAATAACTGGGTTTTCGAAACCTAGTGTTTAGGAACTGAGTATATCTGGGTTTTCGAAACCTAGTGTTTAGGAACTGAGAATATCTGGGTTTTCAAAACCTAGTGTTTAGGATCTGAGAATATCTGGGCTTTTGAAACCTAGTGTTTGGGAACTGAGAATATCTGGGTTTTTGAAACCTAGTGTTTTGGGACTGAGAATATCTCGGCTTTTGAAACCTAGTGTTAGGGGACTGAGAATATCTGGGCTTTTGAAACCTAGTGTTTAGGAACTGAGAATATCTGGGTTTTCGAAACCTAGTGTTTAGGAACTGAGAATATCTGGGTTTTCGAAACCTAGTGTTTAGGAACTGAGAATATCTGGGTTTTTGAAACCTAGTGTTTGGGAACTGAGAATAACTGGGTTTTCGAAACCTAGTGTTTAGGAACTGAGAAATCTGGGCTTTTGAAACCTAGTGTTAGGGGACTGAGAATATCTGGGCTTTTGAAACCTAGTGTTTAGGAACTGAGAATATCTGGGCTTTTGAAACCTAGTGTTTAAAAACTAAGAAATCTGGGCTTTCGAAACCTAGTGTTGGGAACTGAGAATAACTGGGTTTTTGAAACCTAGTGTTTGGGGACTGAGAATATCTGGGTTTTTGAAACCTAGTGTTTGGGAACTGAGAATAACTGGGTTTTCGAAACCTAGTGTTTAGGAACTGAGTATATCTGGGTTTTCGAAACCTAGTGTTTAGGAACTGAGAATATCTCGGCTTTTGAACTGAGAATATCTCGGCGTTTGAAACCTAGTGTTTAGGAACTGAGAATATCTGGGCTTTTGAAACCTAGTGTTTAGGAACTGAGAATATCTCGGCTTTTGAACTGAGAATATCTCGGCTTTTGAAACCTAGTGTTTAGGATCAGAGTATCTGGGCTTTTGAAACCTAGTGTTTGGGAACTGAGAATATCTGGGTTTTTGAAACCTAGTGTTTTGGGACTGAGAATATCTCGGCTTTTGAAACCTAGTGTTTAGGAACTGAGTATATCTGGGTTTTCGAAACCTAGTGTTTAGGAACTGAGAATATCTCGGCTTTTGAACTGAGAATATCTCGGCTTTTGAAACCTAGTGTTTAGGAACTGAGAATATCTGGGCTTTTGAAACCTAGTGTTTGGGAACTGAGAATATCTGGGTTTTTGAAACCTAGTGTTTTGGGACTGAGAATATCTCGGCTTTTGAAACCTAGTGTTTAGGAACTGAGAATATCTGGGCTTTTGAAACCTAGTGTTTGGGAACTGAGAATATCTGGGTTTTTGAAACCTAGTGTTTGGGGACTGAGAATATCTGGGTTTTTGAAACCTAGTGTTTAGGAACTGAGAATATCTGGGTTTTCGAAACCTAGTGTTTAGGAACTGAGAATATCTGGGTTTTCGAAACCTAGTGTTTAGGAACTGAGAATATCTGGGTTTTTGAAACCTAGTGTTTGGGAACTGAGAATAACTGGGTTTTCGAAACCTAGTGTTTAGGAACTGAGAAATCTGGGCTTTTGAAACCTAGTGTTAGGGGACTGAGAATATCTGGGCTTTTGAAACCTAGTGTTTAGGAACTGAGAATATCTGGGCTTTTGAAACCTAGTGTTTAAAAACTAAGAAATCTGGGCTTTCGAAACCTAGTGTTGGGAACTGAGAATAACTGGGTTTTTGAAACCTAGTGTTTGGGGACTGAGAATATCTGGGTTTTTGAAACCTAGTGTTTGGGAACTGAGAATAACTGGGTTTTCGAAACCTAGTGTTTAGGAACTGAGTATATCTGGGTTTTCGAAACCTAGTGTTTAGGAACTGAGAATATCTCGGCTTTTGAACTGAGAATATCTCGGCGTTTGAAACCTAGTGTTTAGGAACTGAGAATATCTGGGCTTTTGAAACCTAGTGTTTAGGAACTGAGAATATCTCGGCTTTTGAACTGAGAATATCTCGGCTTTTGAAACCTAGTGTTTAGGATCAGAGTATCTGGGCTTTTGAAACCTAGTGTTTGGGAACTGAGAATATCTGGGTTTTTGAAACCTAGTGTTTTGGGACTGAGAATATCTCGGCTTTTGAAACCTAGTGTTTAGGAACTGAGTATATCTGGGTTTTCGAAACCTAGTGTTTAGGAACTGAGAATATCTCGGCTTTTGAAACCTAGTGTTTAGGAACTGAGAATATCTGGGCTTTTGAAACCTAGTGTTTGGGAACTGAGAATATCTGGGTTTTTGAAACCTAGTGTTTTGGGACTGAGAATATCTCGGCTTTTGAAACCTAGTGTTTAGGAACTGAGAATATCTGGGCTTTTGAAACCTAGTGTTTGGGAACTGAGAATATCTGGGTTTTTGAAACCTAGTGTTTGGGGACTGAGAATATCTGGGTTTTTGAAACCTAGTGTTTAGGAACTGAGAATATCTGGGTTTTCGAAACCTAGTGTTTAGGAACTGAGAATATCTGGGTTTTCGAAACCTAGTGTTTAGGAACTGAGAATATCTGGGTTTTTGAAACCTAGTGTTTGGGAACTGAGAATAACTGGGTTTTCGAAACCTAGTGTTTAGGAACTGAGAAATCTGGGCTTTTGAAACCTAGTGTTAGGGGACTGAGAATATCTGGGCTTTTGAAACCTAGTGTTTAGGAACTGAGAATATCTGGGCTTTTGAAACCTAGTGTTTAAAAACTAAGAAATCTGGGCTTTCGAAACCTAGTGTTGGGAACTGAGAATAACTGGGTTTTCGAAACCTAGTGTTTGGGAACTGAGAATATCTCGGCTATTGAACTGAGAATATCTCGGCTTTTGAACTGAGAATATCTCGGCTTTTGAACTGAGAATATCTCGGCTTTTGAACTGAGAATATCTCGGCTTTTGAACTGAGAATATCTCGGCTTTTGAAACCTAGTGTTTAGGAACTGAGAATATCTGGGCTTTTGAAACCTAGTGTTTGGGGACTGAGAATATCTGGGTTTTTGAAACCTAGTGTTTGGGAACTGAGAATAACTGGGTTTTCGAAACCTAGTGTTTAGGAACTGAGAAATCTGGGCTTTTGAAACCTAGTGTTAGGGGACTGAGAATATCTGGGCTTTTGAAACCTAGTGTTTAGGAACTGAGAATATCTGGGTTTTTGAAACCTAGTGTTTGGGAACTGAGAATATCTGGGCTTTTGAAACCTAGTGTTTGGGAACCGAGAATATCTGGGCTTTTGAAACCTAGTGTTTGGGAACCGAGAATAACTGGGTTTTCGAAACCTAGTGTTTGGGGACTGAGAATATCTGGGCTTTCGAAACCTAGTGTTTGGGAACTGAGAAATCTGGGCTTTTGAAACCTAGTATTTGGGAACTGAGAAATCTGTGCTTTTGAAACCTAGTGTTTAGGAACTGAGAATAACTGGGTTTTCGAAACCTAGTGTTTAGGAACTGAGAAATCTGGGCTTTTGAAACCTAGTGTTTGGGGACTGAGAATATCTGGGCTTTTGAAACCTAGTGTTTGGGGACTGAGAATATCTGGGCTTTTGAAACCTAGTGTTTGGGAACTGAGAATATCTGGGCTTTTGAAACCTAGTGTTTGGGAACTGAGAATATCTGGGTTTTTGAAACCTAGTGTTTGGGAACTGAGAATATCTGGGTTTTTGAAACCTAGTGTTTGGGAACTGAGAATATCTGGGTTTTCGAAACCTAGTGTTTGGGAACTGAGAATAACTGGGTTTTCGAAACCTAGTGTTTAGGAACTGAGAAATCTGGGCTTTTGAAACCTAGTGTTTGGGGACTGAGAATATCTGGGCTTTCGAAACCTAGTGTTTAGGAACTGAGAATATCTGGGTTTTCGAAACCTAGTGTTTAGGAACTGAGAATATCTGGGTTTTCGAAACCTAGTGTTTGGGAACTGAGAATATCTGGGTTTTTGAAACCTAGTGTTTGGGAACTGAGAATAACTGGGTTTTCGAAACCTAGTGTTTAGGAACTGAGAAATCTGGGTTTTTGAAACCTAGTGTTTGGGGACTGAGAATATCTGGGCTTTCGAAACCTAGTGTTTAGGAACTGAGAATATCTGGGTTTTCGAAACCTAGTGTTTTTCGAAACCTAGTGTTTAGGAACTGAGAATATCTGGGTTTTCGAAACCTAGTGTTTTTCGAAACCTAGTGTTTAGAAACTAAGAAATCTGGGCTTTCGAAACCTAGTGTTGGGAACTGAGAATAACTGGGTTTTTGAAACCTAGTGTTTGGGGACTGAGAATATCTGGGTTTTTGAAACCTAGTGTTTGGGAACTGAGAATAACTGGGTTTTCGAAACCTAGTGTTTAGGAACTGAGTATATCTGGGTTTTCGAAACCTAGTGTTTAGGAACTGAGAATATCTCGGCTTTTGAACTGAGAATATCTCGGCGTTTGAAACCTAGTGTTTAGGAACTGAGAATATCTGGGCTTTTGAAACCTAGTGTTTAGGAACTGAGAATATCTCGGCTTTTGAACTGAGAATATCTCGGCTTTTGAAACCTAGTGTTTAGGATCTGAGAATATCTGGGCTTTTGAAACCTAGTGTTTGGGAACTGAGAATATCTGGGTTTTTGAAACCTAGTGTTTTGGGACTAAGAATATCTCGGCTTTTGAAACCTAGTGTTTAGGAACTGAGTATATCTGGGTTTTCGAAACCTAGTGTTTAGGAACTGAGAATATCTCGGCTTTTGAACTGAGAATATCTCGGCTTTTGAACTGAGAATATCTCGGCTTTTGAAACCTAGTGTTTAGGAACTGAGAATATCTGGGCTTTTGAAACCTAGTGTTTGGGAACTGAGAATATCTGGGTTTTTGAAACCTAGTGTTTGGGGACTGAGAATATCTGGGTTTTTGAAACCTAGTGTTTAGGAACTGAGAATATCTGGGTTTTCGAAACCTAGTGTTTAAGAACTGAGAATATCTGGGTTTTCGAAACCTAGTGTTTAGGAACTGAGATTATCTGGGTTTTTGAAACCTAGTGTTTAGGAACTGAGAATATCTGGGTTTTCAAAACCTAGTGTTTAGGAACTGAGAATATCTGGGCTTTTGAAACCTAGTGTTTGGGAACTGAGAATATCTGGGTTTTTGAAACCTAGTGTTTGGGGACTGAGAATATCTCGGCTTTTGAAACCTAGTGTTTAGGAACTGAGTATATCTGGGTTTTCGAAACCTAGTGTTTAGGAACTGAGAATATCTCGGCTATTGAACTGAGAATATCTCGGCTATTGAACTGAGAATATCTCGGCTTTTGAACTGAGAATATCTCGGCTTTTGAACTGAGAATATCTCGGCTTTTGAACTGAGAATATCTCGGCTTTTGAAACCTAGTGTTTAGGAACTGAGAATATCTGGGCTTTTGAAACCTAGTGTTTGGGGACTGAGAATATCTGGGTTTTTGAAACCTAGTGTTTGGGAACTGAGAATAACTGGGTTTTCGAAACCTAGTGTTTAGGAACTGAGAAATCTGGGCTTTTGAAACCTAGTGTTAGGGGACTGAGAATATCTGGGCTTTTGAAACCTAGTGTTTAGGAACTGAGAATATCTGGGTTTTTGAAACCTAGTGTTTGGGAACTGAGAATATCTGGGCTTTTGAAACCTAGTGTTTGGGAACCGAGAATATCTGGGCTTTTGAAACCTAGTGTTTGGGAACCGAGAATAACTGGGTTTTCGAAACCTAGTGTTTGGGGACTGAGAATATCTGGGCTTTCGAAACCTAGTGTTTGGGAACTGAGAAATCTGGGCTTTTGAAACCTAGTATTTGGGAACTGAGAAATCTGTGCTTTTGAAACCTAGTGTTTAGGAACTGAGAATAACTGGGTTTTCGAAACCTAGTGTTTAGGAACTGAGAAATCTGGGCTTTTGAAACCTAGTGTTTGGGGACTGAGAATATCTGGGCTTTTGAAACCTAGTGTTTGGGGACTGAGAATATCTGGGCTTTTGAAACCTAGTGTTTGGGAACTGAGAATAACTGGGTTTTCGAAACCTAGTGTTTAGGAACTGAGTATATCTGGGTTTTCAAAACCTAGTGTTTAGGAACTGAGAATATCTCGGCTTTTGAACTGAGAATATCTCGGCGTTTGAAACCTAGTGTTTAGGAACTGAGAATATCTGGGCTTTTGAAACCTAGTGTTTAGGAACTGAGAATATCTCGGCTTTTGAACTGAGAATATCTCGGCTTTTGAAACCTAGTGTTTAGGATCTGAGAATATCTGGGCTTTTGAAACCTAGTGTTTGGGAACTGAGAATATCTGGGTTTTTGAAACCTAGTGTTTTGGGACTGAGAATATCTCGGCTTTTGAAACCTAGTGTTTAGGAACTGAGAATATCTGGGCTTTTGAAACCTAGTGTTTGGGAACTGAGAATATCTGGGTTTTTGAAACCTAGTGTTTGGGGACTGAGAATATCTGGGTTTTTGAAACCTAGTGTTTAGGAACTGAGAATATCTGGGTTTTCGAAACCTAGTGTTTAGGAACTGAGAATATCTGGGTTTTCGAAACCTAGTGTTTAGGAACTGAGAATATCTGGGTTTTTGAAACCTAGTGTTTGGGAACTGAGAATAACTGGGTTTTCGAAACCTAGTGTTTAGGAACTGAGAAATCTGGGCTTTTGAAACCTAGTGTTAGGGGACTGAGAATATCTGGGCTTTTGAAACCTAGTGTTTAGGAACTGAGAATATCTGGGCTTTCGAAACCTAGTGTTTAGGAACTGAGAATATCTGGGTTTTCGAAACCTAGTGTTTTTCGAAACCTAGTGTTTAGGAACTGAGAATATCTGGGTTTTCGAAACCTAGTGTTTTTCGAAACCTAGTGTTTAGGATCTGAGAATATCTGGGCTTTTGAAACCTAGTGTTTGGGAACTGAGAATATCTGGGTTTTTGAAACCTAGTGTTTTGGGACTGAGAATATCTCGGCTTTTGAAACCTAGTGTTTAGGAACTGAGAATATCTGGGCTTTTGAAACCTAGTGTTTGGGAACTGAGAATATCTGGGTTTTTGAAACCTAGTGTTTGGGGACTGAGAATATCTGGGTTTTTGAAACCTAGTGTTTAGGAACTGAGAATATCTGGGTTTTCGAAACCTAGTGTTTAAGAACTGAGAATATCTGGGTTTTCGAAACCTAGTGTTTAGGAACTGAGATTATCTGGGTTTTTGAAACCTAGTGTTTAGGAACTGAGAATATCTGGGTTTTCAAAACCTAGTGTTTAGGAACTGAGAATATCTGGGCTTTTGAAACCTAGTGTTTGGGAACTGAGAATATCTGGGTTTTTGAAACCTAGTGTTTGGGGACTGAGAATATCTCGGCTTTTGAAACCTAGTGTTTAGGAACTGAGTATATCTGGGTTTTCGAAACCTAGTGTTTAGGAACTGAGAATATCTCGGCTATTGAACTGAGAATATCTCGGCTATTGAACTGAGAATATCTCGGCTTTTGAACTGAGAATATCTCGGCTTTTGAACTGAGAATATCTCGGCTTTTGAACTGAGAATATCTCGGCTTTTGAAACCTAGTGTTTAGGAACTGAGAATATCTGGGCTTTTGAAACCTAGTGTTTGGGAACTGAGAATATCTGGGTTTTTGAAACCTAGTGTTTGGGAACTGAGAATATCTGGGTTTTTGAAACCTAGTGTTTGGGAACTGAGAATATCTGGGTTTTCGAAACCTAGTGTTTGGGAACTGAGAATAACTGGGTTTTCGAAACCTAGTGTTTTGGAACTGAGAAATCTGGGCTTTTGAAACCTAGTGTTTGGGGACTGAGAATATCTGGGCTTTCGAAACCTAGTGTTTAGGAACTGAGAATATCTGGGTTTTCGAAACCTAGTGTTTAGGAACTGAGAATATCTGGGTTTTCGAAACCTAGTGTTTGGGAACTGAGAATATCTGGGTTTTCGAAACCTAGTGTTTAGGAACTGAGAATATCTGGGTTTTCGAAACCTAGTGTTTGGGAACTGAGAATATCTGGGTTTTTGAAACCTAGTGTTTGGGAACTGAGAATAACTGGGTTTTCGAAACCTAGTGTTTAGGAACTGAGAAATCTGGGTTTTTGAAACCTAGTGTTTGGGGACTGAGAATATCTGGGCTTTCGAAACCTAGTGTTTAGGAACTGAGAATATCTGGGTTTTCGAAACCTAGTGTTTTTCGAAACCTAGTGTTTAGGAACTGAGAATATCTGGGTTTTCGAAACCTAGTGTTTTTCGAAACCTAGTGTTTAGAAACTAAGAAATCTGGGCTTTCGAAACCTAGTGTTGGGAACTGAGAATAACTGGGTTTTTGAAACCTAGTGTTTGGGGACTGAGAATATCTGGGTTTTTGAAACCTAGTGTTTGGGAACTGAGAATAACTGGGTTTTTGAAACCTAGTGTTTGGGAACTGAGAATAACTGGGTTTTCGAAACCTAGTGTTTAGGAACTGAGTATATCTGGGTTTTCGAAACCTAGTGTTTAGGAACTGAGAATATCTCGGCTTTTGAACTGAGAATATCTCGGCGTTTGAAACCTAGTGTTTAGGAACTGAGAATATCTGGGCTTTTGAAACCTAGTGTTTAGGAACTGAGAATATCTCGGCTTTTGAACTGAGAATATCTCGGCTTTTGAAACCTAGTGTTTAGGATCTGAGAATATCTGGGCTTTTGAAACCTAGTGTTTGGGAACTGAGAATATCTGGGTTTTTGAAACCTAGTGTTTTGGGACTGAGAATATCTCGGCTTTTGAAACCTAGTGTTTAGGAACTGAGTATATCTGGGTTTTCGAAACCTAGTGTTTAGGAACTGAGAATATCTCGGCTTTTGAACTGAGAATATCTCGGCTTTTGAAACCTAGTGTTTAGGAACTGAGAATATCTGGGCTTTTGAAACCTAGTGTTTGGGAACTGAGAATATCTGGGTTTTTGAAACCTAGTGTTTGGGGACTGAGAATATCTGGGTTTTTGAAACCTAGTGTTTAGGAACTGAGAATATCTGGGTTTTCGAAACCTAGTGTTTAAGAACTGAGAATATCTGGGTTTTCGAAACCTAGTGTTTAGGAACTGAGATTATCTGGGTTTTTGAAACCTAGTGTTTAGGAACTGAGAATATCTGGGTTTTCAAAACCTAGTGTTTAGGAACTGAGAATATCTGGGCTTTTGAAACCTAGTGTTTGGGAACTGAGAATATCTGGGTTTTTGAAACCTAGTGTTTGGGGACTGAGAATATCTCGGCTTTTGAAACCTAGTGTTTAGGAACTGAGTATATCTGGGTTTTCGAAACCTAGTGTTTAGGAACTGAGAATATCTCGGCTATTGAACTGAGAATATCTCGGCTATTGAACTGAGAATATCTCGGCTTTTGAACTGAGAATATCTCGGCTTTTGAACTGAGAATATCTCGGCTTTTGAACTGAGAATATCTCGGCTTTTGAAACCTAGTGTTTAGGAACTGAGAATATCTGGGCTTTTGAAACCTAGTGTTTGGGGACTGAGAATATCTGGGTTTTTGAAACCTAGTGTTTGGGAACTGAGAATAACTGGGTTTTCGAAACCTAGTGTTTAGGAACTGAGAAATCTGGGCTTTTGAAACCTAGTGTTAGGGGACTGAGAATATCTGGGCTTTTGAAACCTAGTGTTTAGGAACTGAGAATATCTGGGTTTTTGAAACCTAGTGTTTGGGAACTGAGAATATCTGGGCTTTTGAAACCTAGTGTTTGGGAACCGAGAATATCTGGGCTTTTGAAACCTAGTGTTTGGGAACCGAGAATAACTGGGTTTTCGAAACCTAGTGTTTGGGGACTGAGAATATCTGGGCTTTCGAAACCTAGTGTTTGGGAACTGAGAAATCTGGGCTTTTGAAACCTAGTATTTGGGAACTGAGAATTCTGTGCTTTTGAAACCTAGTGTTTAGGAACTGAGAATAACTGGGTTTTCGAAACCTAGTGTTTAGGAACTGAGAAATCTGGGCTTTTGAAACCTAGTGTTTGGGGACTGAGAATATCTGGGCTTTTGAAACCTAGTGTTTGGGGACTGAGAATATCTGGGCTTTTGAAACCTAGTGTTTGGGAACTGAGAATAACTGGGTTTTCGAAACCTAGTGTTTAGGAACTGAGTATATCTGGGTTTTCAAAACCTAGTGTTTAGGAACTGAGAATATCTCGGCTTTTGAACTGAGAATATCTCGGCGTTTGAAACCTAGTGTTTAGGAACTGAGAATATCTGGGCTTTTGAAACCTAGTGTTTAGGAACTGAGAATATCTCGGCTTTTGAACTGAGAATATCTCGGCTTTTGAAACCTAGTGTTTAGGATCTGAGAATATCTGGGCTTTTGAAACCTAGTGTTTGGGAACTGAGAATATCTGGGTTTTTGAAACCTAGTGTTTTGGGACTGAGAATATCTCGGCTTTTGAAACCTAGTGTTTAGGAACTGAGAATATCTGGGCTTTTGAAACCTAGTGTTTGGGAACTGAGAATATCTGGGTTTTTGAAACCTAGTGTTTGGGGACTGAGAATATCTGGGTCTTTGAAACCTAGTGTTTAGGAACTGAGAATATCTGGGTTTTCGAAACCTAGTGTTTAGGAACTGAGAATATCTGGGTTTTCGAAACCTAGTGTTTAGGAACTGAGAATATCTGGGTTTTTGAAACCTAGTGTTTGGGAACTGAGAATAACTGGGTTTTCGAAACCTAGTGTTTAGGAACTGAGAAATCTGGGCTTTTGAAACCTAGTGTTAGGGGACTGAGAATATCTGGGCTTTTGAAACCTAGTGTTTAGGAACTGAGAATATCTGGGCTTTCGAAACCTAGTGTTTAGGAACTGAGAATATCTGGGTTTTCGAAACCTAGTGTTTTTCGAAACCTAGTGTTTAGGAACTGAGAATATCTGGGTTTTCGAAACCTAGTGTTTTTCGAAACCTAGTGTTTAGAAACTAAGAAATCTGGGCTTTCGAAACCTAGTGTTGGGAACTGAGAATAACTGGGTTTTTGAAACCTAGTGTTTGGGGACTGAGAATATCTGGGTTTTTGAAACCTAGTGTTTGGGAACTGAGAATAACTGGGTTTTCGAAACCTAGTGTTTAGGAACTGAGTATATCTGGGTTTTCGAAACCTAGTGTTTAGGAACTGAGAATATCTCGGCTTTTGAACTGAGAATATCTCGGCTTTTGAAACCTAGTGTTTAGGAACTGAGAATATCTGGGCTTTTGAAACCTAGTGTTTGGGAACTGAGAATATCTGGGTTTTTGAAACCTAGTGTTTGGGGACTGAGAATATCTGGGTTTTTGAAACCTAGTGTTTAGGAACTGAGAATATCTGGGTTTTCGAAACCTAGTGTTTAAGAACTGAGAATATCTGGGTTTTCGAAACCTAGTGTTTAGGAACTGAGATTATCTGGGTTTTTGAAACCTAGTGTTTAGGAACTGAGAATATCTGGGTTTTCAAAACCTAGTGTTTAGGAACTGAGAATATCTGGGCTTTTGAAACCTAGTGTTTGGGAACTGAGAATATCTGGGTTTTTGAAACCTAGTGTTTGGGGACTGAGAATATCTCGGCTTTTGAAACCTAGTGTTTAGGAACTGAGTATATCTGGGTTTTCGAAACCTAGTGTTTAGGAACTGAGAATATCTCGGCTATTGAACTGAGAATATCTCGGCTATTGAACTGAGAATATCTCGGCTTTTGAACTGAGAATATCTCGGCTTTTGAACTGAGAATATCTCGGCTTTTGAAACCTAGTGTTTAGGAACTGAGAATATCTGGGCTTTTGAAACCTAGTGTTTGGGAACTGAGAATATCTGGGTTTTTGAAACCTAGTGTTTGGGAACTGAGAATATCTGGGTTTTTGAAACCTAGTGTTTGGGAACTGAGAATATCTGGGTTTTCGAAACCTAGTGTTTGGGAACTGAGAATAACTGGGTTTTCGAAACCTAGTGTTTAGGAACTGAGAAATCTGGGCTTTTGAAACCTAGTGTTTGGGGACTGAGAATATCTGGGCTTTCGAAACCTAGTGTTTAGGAACTGAGAATATCTGGGTTTTCGAAACCTAGTGTTTAGGAACTGAGAATATCTGGGTTTTCGAAACCTAGTGTTTGGGAACTGAGAATATCTGGGTTTTTGAAACCTAGTGTTTGGGAACTGAGAATAACTGGGTTTTCGAAACCTAGTGTTTAGGAACTGAGAAATCTGGGTTTTTGAAACCTAGTGTTTGGGGACTGAGAATATCTGGGCTTTCGAAACCTAGTGTTTAGGAACTGAGAATATCTGGGTTTTCGAAACCTAGTGTTTTTCGAAACCTAGTGTTTAGGAACTGAGAATATCTGGGTTTTCGAAACCTAGTGTTTTTCGA
Source organism: Phalangium opilio (assembly GCF_054372755.1). Taxonomy (NCBI): domain Eukaryota; kingdom Metazoa; phylum Arthropoda; class Arachnida; order Opiliones; family Phalangiidae; genus Phalangium; species Phalangium opilio. Next base: position 705,142 of record NW_028324197.1, read on the forward strand.
AACCTAGTGTTTAGAAACTAAGAAATCTGGGCTTTCGAAACCTAGTGTTGGGAACTGAGAATAACTGGGTTTTTGAAACCTAGTGTTTGGGGACTGAGAATATCTGGGTTTTTGAAACCTAGTGTTTGGGAACTGAGAATAACTGGGTTTTCGAAACCTAGTGTTTAGGAACTGAGTATATCTGGGTTTTCGAAACCTAGTGTTTAGGAACTGAGAATATCTCGGCTTTTGAACTGAGAATATCTCGGCGTTTGAAACCTAGTGTTTAGGAACTGAGAATATCTGGGCTTTTGAAACCTAGTGTTTAGGAACTGAGAATATCTCGGCTTTTGAACTGAGAATATCTCGGCTTTTGAAACCTAGTGTTTAGGATCTGAGAATATCTGGGCTTTTGAAACCTAGTGTTTGGGAACTGAGAATATCTGGGTTTTTGAAACCTAGTGTTTTGGGACTGAGAATATCTCGGCTTTTGAAACCTAGTGTTTAGGAACTGAGTATATCTGGGTTTTCGAAACCTAGTGTTTAGGAACTGAGAATATCTCGGCTTTTGAACTGAGAATATCTCGGCTTTTGAAACCTAGTGTTTAGGAACTGAGAATATCTGGGCTTTTGAAACCTAGTGTTTGGGAACTGAGAATATCTGGGTTTTTGAAACCTAGTGTTTGGGGACTGAGAATATCTGGGTTTTTGAAACCTAGTGTTTAGGAACTGAGAATATCTGGGTTTTCGAAACCTAGTGTTTAAGAACTGAGAATATCTGGGTTTTCGAAACCTAGTGTTTAGGAACTGAGATTATCTGGGTTTTTGAAACCTAGTGTTTAGGAACTGAGAATATCTGGGTTTTCAAAACCTAGTGTTTAGGAACTGAGAATATCTGGGCTTTTGAAACCTAGTGTTTGGGAACTGAGAATATCTGGGTTTTTGAAACCTAGTGTTTGGGGACTGAGAATATCTCGGCTTTTGAAACCTAGTGTTTAGGAACTGAGTATATCTGGGTTTTCGAAACCTAGTGTTTAGGAACTGAGAATATCTCGGCTATTGAACTGAGAATATCTCGGCTATTGAACTGAGAATATCTCGGCTTTTGAACTGAGAATATCTCGGCTTTTGAACTGAGAATATCTCGGCTTTTGAACTGAGAATATCTCGGCTTTTGAAACCTAGTGTTTAGGAACTGAGAATATCTGGGCTTTTGAAACCTAGTGTTTGGGGACTGAGAATATCTGGGTTTTTGAAACCTAGTGTTTGGGAACTGAGAATAACTGGGTTTTCGAAACCTAGTGTTTAGGAACTGAGAAATCTGGGCTTTTGAAACCTAGTGTTAGGGGACTGAGAATATCTGGGCTTTTGAAACCTAGTGTTTAGGAACTGAGAATATCTGGGTTTTTGAAACCTAGTGTTTGGGAACTGAGAATATCTGGGCTTTTGAAACCTAGTGTTTGGGAACCGAGAATATCTGGGCTTTTGAAACCTAGTGTTTGGGAACCGAGAATAACTGGGTTTTCGAAACCTAGTGTTTGGGGACTGAGAATATCTGGGCTTTCGAAACCTAGTGTTTGGGAACTGAGAAATCTGGGCTTTTGAAACCTAGTATTTGGGAACTGAGAAATCTGTGCTTTTGAAACCTAGTGTTTAGGAACTGAGAATAACTGGGTTTTCGAAACCTAGTGTTTAGGAACTGAGAAATCTGGGCTTTTGAAACCTAGTGTTTGGGGACTGAGAATATCTGGGCTTTTGAAACCTAGTGTTTGGGGACTGAGAATATCTGGGCTTTTGAAACCTAGTGTTTGGGAACTGAGAATAACTGGGTTTTCGAAACCTAGTGTTTAGGAACTGAGTATATCTGGGTTTTCAAAACCTAGTGTTTAGGAACTGAGAATATCTCGGCTTTTGAACTGAGAATATCTCGGCGTTTGAAACCTAGTGTTTAGGAACTGAGAATATCTGGGCTTTTGAAACCTAGTGTTTAGGAACTGAGAATATCTCGGCTTTTGAACTGAGAATATCTCGGCTTTTGAAACCTAGTGTTTAGGATCTGAGAATATCTGGGCTTTTGAAACCTAGTGTTTGGGAACTGAGAATATCTGGGTTTTTGAAACCTAGTGTTTTGGGACTGAGAATATCTCGGCTTTTGAAACCTAGTGTTTAGGAACTGAGAATATCTGGGCTTTTGAAACCTAGTGTTTGGGAACTGAGAATATCTGGGTTTTTGAAACCTAGTGTTTGGGGACTGAGAATATCTGGGTTTTTGAAACCTAGTGTTTAGGAACTGAGAATATCTGGGTTTTCGAAACCTAGTGTTTAGGAACTGAGAATATCTGGGTTTTCGAAACCTAGTGTTTAGGAACTGAGAATATCTGGGTTTTTGAAACCTAGTGTTTGGGAACTGAGAATAACTGGGTTTTCGAAACCTAGTGTTTAGGAACTGAGAATATCTGGGTTTTCGAAACCTAGTGTTTTTCGAAACCTAGTGTTTAGAAACTAAGAAATCTGGGCTTTCGAAACCTAGTGTTGGGAACTGAGAATAACTGGGTTTTTGAAACCTAGTGTTTGGGGACTGAGAATATCTGGGTTTTTGAAACCTAGTGTTTGGGAACTGAGAATAACTGGGTTTTCGAAACCTAGTGTTTAGGAACTGAGTATATCTGGGTTTTCGAAACCTAGTGTTTAGGAACTGAGAATATCTCGGCTTTTGAACTGAGAATATCTCGGCTTTTGAAACCTAGTGTTTAGGAACTGAGAATATCTGGGCTTTTGAAACCTAGTGTTTGGGAACTGAGAATATCTGGGTTTTTGAAACCTAGTGTTTGGGGACTGAGAATATCTGGGTTTTTGAAACCTAGTGTTTAGGAACTGAGAATATCTGGGTTTTCGAAACCTAGTGTTTAAGAACTGAGAATATCTGGGTTTTCGAAACCTAGTGTTTAGGAACTGAGATTATCTGGGTTTTTGAAACCTAGTGTTTAGGAACTGAGAATATCTGGGTTTTCAAAACCTAGTGTTTAGGAACTGAGAATATCTGGGCTTTTGAAACCTAGTGTTTGGGAACTGAGAATATCTGGGTTTTTGAAACCTAGTGTTTGGGGACTGAGAATATCTCGGCTTTTGAAACCTAGTGTTTAGGAACTGAGTATATCTGGGTTTTCGAAACCTAGTGTTTAGGAACTGAGAATATCTCGGCTATTGAACTGAGAATATCTCGGCTATTGAACTGAGAATATCTCGGCTTTTGAACTGAGAATATCTCGGCTTTTGAACTGAGAATATCTCGGCTTTTGAACTGAGAATATCTCGGCTTTTGAAACCTAGTGTTTAGGAACTGAGAATATCTGGGCTTTTGAAACCTAGTGTTTGGGGACTGAGAATATCTGGGTTTTTGAAACCTAGTGTTTGGGAACTGAGAATAACTGGGTTTTCGAAACCTAGTGTTTAGGAACTGAGTAATCTGGGGTTTTGAAACCTAGTGTTAGGGGACTGAGAATATCTGGGCTTTTGAAACCTAGTGTTTAGGAACTGAGAATATTTGGGTTTTTGAAACCTAGTGTTTGGGAACTGAGAATATCTGGGCTTTTGAAACCTAGTGTTTGGGAACCGAGAATATCTGGGCTTTTGAAACCTAGTGTTTGGGAACCGAGAATAACTGGGTTTTCGAAACCTAGTGTTTGGGGACTGAGAATATCTGGGCTTTCGAAACCTAGTGTTTGGGAACTGAGAAATCTGGGCTTTTGAAACCTAGTATTTGGGAACTGAGAAATCTGTGCTTTTGAAACCTAGTGTTTAGGAACTGAGAATAACTGGGTTTTCGAAACCTAGTGTTTAGGAACTGAGAAATCTGGGCTTTTGAAACCTAGTGTTTGGGGACTGAGAATATCTGGGCTTTTGAAACCTAGTGTTTGGGGACTGAGAATATCTGGGCTTTTGAAACCTAGTGTTTGGGAACTGAGAATAACTGGGTTTTCGAAACCTAGTGTTTAGGAACTGAGTATATCTGGGTTTTCAAAACCTAGTGTTTAGGAACTGAGAATATCTCGGCTTTTGAACTGAGAATATCTCGGCGTTTGAAACCTAGTGTTTAGGAACTGAGAATATCTGGGCTTTTGAAACCTAGTGTTTAGGAACTGAGAATATCTCGGCTTTTGAACTGAGAATATCTCGGCTTTTGAAACCTAGTGTTTAGGATCTGAGAATATCTGGGCTTTTGAAACCTAGTGTTTGGGAACTGAGAATATCTGGGTTTTTGAAACCTATTGTTTTGGGACTGAGAATATCTCGGCTTTTGAAACCTAGTGTTTAGGAACTGAGAATATCTGGGCTTTTGAAACCTAGTGTTTGGGAACTGAGAATATCTGGGTTTTTGAAACCTAGTGTTTGGGGACTGAGAATATCTGGGTTTTTGAAACCTAGTGTTTAGGAACTGAGAATATCTGGGTTTTCGAAACCTAGTGTTTAGGAACTGAGAATATCTGGGTTTTCGAAACCTAGTGTTTAGGAACTGAGAATATCTGGGTTTTTGAAACCTAGTGTTTGGGAACTGAGAATAACTGGGTTTTCGAAACCTAGTGTTTAGGAACTGAGAATATCTGGGCTTTCGAAACCTAGTGTTTGGGAACTGAGAAATCTGGGCTTTTGAAACCTAGTATTTGGGAACTGAGAAATCTGTGCTTTTGAAACCTAGTGTTTAGGAACTGAGAATAACTGGGTTTTCGAAACCTAGTGTTTAGGAACTGAGAAATCTGGGCTTTTGAAACCTAGTGTTTGGGGACTGAGAATATCTGGGCTTTTGAAACCTAGTGTTTGGGGACTGAGAATATCTGGGCTTTTGAAACCTAGTGTTTGGGAACTGAGAATAACTGGGTTTTCGAAACCTAGTGTTTAGGAACTGAGTATATCTGGGTTTTCAAAACCTAGTGTTTAGGAACTGAGAATATCTCGGCTTTTGAACTGAGAATATCTCGGCGTTTGAAACCTAGTGTTTAGGAACTGAGAATATCTGGGCTTTTGAAACCTAGTGTTTAGGAACTGAGAATATCTCGGCTTTTGAACTGAGAATATCTCGGCTTTTGAAACCTAGTGTTTAGGATCTGAGAATATCTGGGCTTTTGAAACCTAGTGTTTGGGAACTGAGAATATCTGGGTTTTTGAAACCTAGTGTTTTGGGACTGAGAATATCTCGGCTTTTGAAACCTAGTGTTTAGGAACTGAGAATATCTGGGCTTTTGAAACCTAGTGTTTGGGAACTGAGAATATCTGGGTTTTTGAAACCTAGTGTTTGGGGACTGAGAATATCTGGGTTTTTGAAACCTAGTGTTTAGGAACTGAGAATATCTGGGTTTTCGAAACCTAGTGTTTAGGAACTGAGAATATCTGGGTTTTCGAAACCTAGTGTTTAGGAACTGAGAATATCTGGGTTTTTGAAACCTAGTGTTTGGGAACTGAGAATAACTGGGTTTTCGAAACCTAGTGTTTAGGAACTGAGAAATCTGGGCTTTTGAAACCTAGTGTTAGGGGACTGAGAATATCTGGGCTTTTGAAACCTAGTGTTTAGGAACTGAGAATATCTGGGCTTTCGAAACCTAGTGTTTAGGAACTGAGAATATCTGGGTTTTCGAAACCTAGTGTTTTTCGAAACCTAGTGTTTAGGAACTGAGAATATTTGGGTTTTCGAAACCTAGTGTTTAGAAACTAAGAAATCTGGGCTTTCGAAACCTAGTGTTGGGAACTGAGAATAACTGGGTTTTTGAAACCTAGTGTTTGGGGACTGAGAATATCTGGGTTTTTGAAACCTAGTGTTTGGGAACTGAGAATAACTGGGTTTTCGAAACCTAGTGTTTAGGAACTGAGAATATCTGGGCTTTTGAAACCTAGTGTTTAGGAACTGAGAATATCTCGGCTTTTGAACTGAGAATATCTCGGCTTTTGAAACCTAGTGTTTAGGATCTGAGAATATCTGGGCTTTTGAAACCTAGTGTTTGGGAACTGAGAATATCTGGGTTTTTGAAACCTAGTGTTTTGGGACTGAGAATATCTCGGCTTTTGAAACCTAGTGTTTAGGAACTGAGAATATCTGGGCTTTTGAAACCTAGTGTTTGGGAACTGAGAATATCTGGGTTTTTGAAACCTAGTGTTTGGGGACTGAGAATATCTGGGTTTTTGAAACCTAGTGTTTAGGAACTGAGAATATCTGGGTTTTCGAAACCTAGTGTTTAGGAACTGAGAATATCTGGGTTTTCGAAACCTAGTGTTTAGGAACTGAGAATATCTGGGTTTTTGAAACCTAGTGTTTGGGAACTGAGAATAACTGGGTTTTCGAAACCTAGTGTTTAGGAACTGAGAAATCTGGGCTTTTGAAACCTAGTGTTAGGGGACTGAGAATATCTGGGCTTTTGAAACCTAGTGTTTAGGAACTGAGAATATCTGGGCTTTCGAAACCTAGTGTTTAGGAACTGAGAATATCTGGGTTTTCGAAACCTAGTGTTTTTCGAAACCTAGTGTTTAGGAACTGAGAATATCTGGGTTTTCGAAACCTAGTGTTTTTCGAAACCTAGTGTTTAGAAACTAAGAAATCTGGGCTTTCGAAACCTAGTGTTGGGAACTGAGAATAACTGGGTTTTTGAAACCTAGTGTTTGGGGACTGAGAATATCTGGGTTTTTGAAACCTAGTGTTTGGGAACTGAGAATAACTGGGTTTTCGAAACCTAGTGTTTAGGAACTGAGTATATCTGGGTTTTCGAAACCTAGTGTTTAGGAACTGAGAATATCTCGGCTTTTGAACTGAGAATATCTCGGCGTTTGAAACCTAGTGTTTAGGAACTGAGAATATCTCGGCTTTTGAACTGAGAATATCTCGGCTTTTGAAACCTAGTGTTTAGGATCTGAGAATATCTGGGCTTTTGAAACCTAGTGTTTGGGAACTGAGAATATCTGGGTTTTTGAAACCTAGTGTTTTGGGACTGAGAATATCTCGGCTTTTGAAACCTAGTGTTTAGGAACTGAGTATATCTGGGTTTTCGAAACCTAGTGTTTAGGAACTGAGAATATCTCGGCTTTTGAACTGAGAATATCTCGGCTTTTGAAACCTAGTGTTTAGGAACTGAGAATATCTGGGCTTTTGAAACCTAGTGTTTGGGAACTGAGAATATCTGGGTTTTTGAAACCTAGTGTTTGGGGACTGAGAATATCTGGGTTTTTGAAACCTAGTGTTTAGGAACTGAGAATATCTGGGTTTTCGAAACCTAGTGTTTAAGAACTGAGAATATCTGGGTTTTCGAAACCTAGTGTTTAGGAACTGAGATTATCTGGGTTTTTGAAACCTAGTGTTTAGGAACTGAGAATATCTGGGTTTTCAAAACCTAGTGTTTAGGAACTGAGAATATCTGGGCTTTTGAAACCTAGTGTTTGGGAACTGAGAATATCTGGGTTTTTGAAACCTAGTGTTTGGGGACTGAGAATATCTCGGCTTTTGAAACCTAGTGTTTAGGAACTGAGTATATCTGGGTTTTCGAAACCTAGTGTTTAGGAACTGAGAATATCTCGGCTATTGAACTGAGAATATCTCGGCTATTGAACTGAGAATATCTCGGCTTTTGAACTGAGAATATCTCGGCTTTTGAACTGAGAATATCTCGGCTTTTGAACTGAGAATATCTCGGCTTTTGAACTGAGAATATCTCGGCTTTTTTAAACCTAGTGTTTAGGAACTGAGAATATCTGGGCTTTTGAAACCTAGTGTTTGGGGACTGAGAATATCTGGGTTTTTGAAACCTAGTGTTTGGGAACTGAGAATAACTGGGTTTTCGAAACCTAGTGTTTAGGAACTGAGAAATCTGGGCTTTTGAAACCTAGTGTTAGGGGACTGAGAATATCTGGGCTTTTGAAACCTAGTGTTTAGGAACTGAGAATATCTGGGTTTTTGAAACCTAGTGTTTGGGAACTGAGAATATCTGGGCTTTTGAAACCTAGTGTTTGGGAACCGAGAATATCTGGGCTTTTGAAACCTAGTGTTTGGGAACCGAGAATAACTGGGTTTTCGAAACCTAGTGTTTAGGAACTGAGTATATCTGGGTTTTCAAAACCTAGTGTTTAGGAACTGAGAATATCTCGGCTTTTGAACTGAGAATATCTCGGCGTTTGAAACCTAGTGTTTAGGAACTGAGAATATCTGGGCTTTTGAAACCTAGTGTTTAGGAACTGAGAATATCTCGGCTTTTGAACTGAGAATATCTCGGCTTTTGAAACCTAGTGTTTAGGATCTGAGAATATCTGGGCTTTTGAAACCTAGTGTTTGGGAACTGAGAATATCTGGGTTTTTGAAACCTAGTGTTTTGGGACTGAGAATATCTCGGCTTTTGAAACCTAGTGTTTAGGAACTGAGAATATCTGGGCTTTTGAAACCTAGTGTTTGGGAACTGAGAATATCTGGGTTTTTGAAACCTAGTGTTTGGGGACTGAGAATATCTGGGTTTTTGAAACCTAGTGTTTAGGAACTGAGAATATCTGGGTTTTCGAAACCTAGTGTTTAGGAACTGAGAATATCTGGGTTTTCGAAACCTAGTGTTTAGGAACTGAGAATATCTGCGTTTTTGAAACCTAGTGTTTGGGAACTGAGAATAACTGGGTTTTCGAAACCTAGTGTTTAGGAACTGAGAAATCTGGGCTTTTGAAACCTAGTGTTAGGGGACTGAGAATATCTGGGCTTTTGAAACCTAGTGTTTAGGAACTGAGAATATCTGGGCTTTTGAAACCTAGTGTTTAAAAACTAAGAAATCTGGGCTTTCGAAACCTAGTGTTGGGAACTGAGAATAACTGGGTTTTTGAAACCTAGTGTTTGGGGACTGAGAATATCTGGGTTTTTGAAACCTAGTGTTTGGGAACTGAGAATAACTGGGTTTTCGAAACCTAGTGTTTAGGAACTGAGTACATCAGGGTTTTCGAAACCTAGTGTTTAGGAACTGAGAATATCTCGGCTTTTGAACTGAGAATATCTCGGCGTTTGAAACCTAGTGTTTAGGAACTGAGAATATCTGGGCTTTTGAAACCTAGTGTTTAGGAACTGAGAATATCTCGGCTTTTGAACTGAGAATATCTCGGCTTTTGAAACCTAGTGTTTAGGATCAGAGTATCTGGGCTTTTGAAACCTAGTGTTTGGGAACTGAGAATATCTGGGTTTTTGAAACCTAGTGTTTTGGGACTGAGAATATCTCGGCTTTTGAAACCTAGTGTTTAGGAACTGAGTATATCTGGGTTTTCGAAACCTAGTGTTTAGGAACTGAGAATATCTCGGCTTTTGAACTGAGAATATCTCGGCTTTTGAAACCTAGTGTTTAGGAACTGAGAATATCTGGGCTTTTGAAACCTAGTGTTTGGGAACTGAGAATATCTGGGTTTTTGAAACCTAGTGTTTGGGGACTGAGAATATCTGGGTTTTTGAAACCTAGTGTTTAGGAACTGAGAATATCTGGGTTTTCGAAACCTAGTGTTTAGGAACTGAGAATATCTGGGTTTTCGAAACCTAGTGTTTAGGAACTGAGAATATCTGGGTTTTTGAAACCTAGTGTTTAGGAACTGAGAATATCTGGGTTTTCGAAACCTAGTGTTTAGGAACTGAGAATATCTGGGTTTTTGAAACCTAGTGTTTGGGGTTGAGAATATCTGGGTTTTTGAAACCTAGTGTTTGGGCACTGAGAATATCTGGGTTTTTGAAACCTAGTGTTTAGGAACTGAGAATATCTGGGTTTTCAAAACCTAGTGTTTAGGAACTGAGAATATCTGGGCTTTTGAAACCTAGTGTTTGGGAACTGAGAATATCTGGGTTTTTGAAACCTAGTGTTTGGGGACTGAGAATATCTCGGCTTTTGAAACCTAGTGTTTAGGAACTGAGTATATCTGGGTTTTCGAAACCTAGTGTTTAGGAACTGAGAATATCTCGGCTATTGAACTGAGAATATCTCGGCTTTTGAACTGAGAACATCTCGGCTTTTGAACTGAGAATATCTCGGCTTTTGAACTGAGAATATCTCGGCTTTTGAACTGAGAATATCTCGGCTTTTGAAACCTAGTGTTTAGGAACTGAGAATATCTGGGCTTTTGAAACCTAGTGTTTGGGGACTGAGAATATCTGGGTTTTTGAAACCTAGTGTTTGGGAACTGAGAATAACTGGGTTTTCGAAACCTAGTGTTTAGGAACTGAGAAATCTGGGCTTTTGAAACCTAGTGTTAGGGGACTGAGAATATCTGGGCTTTTGAAACCTAGTGTTTAGGAACTGAGAATATCTGGGTTTTTGAAACCTAGTGTTTAGGAACTGAGAATATCTGGGCTTTTGAAACCTAGTGTTTGGGAACCGAGAATATCTGGGCTTTTGAAACCTAGTGTTTGGGAACCGAGAATAACTGGGTTTTCGAAACCTAGTGTTTGGGGACTGAGAATATCTGGGCTTTCGAAACCTAGTGTTTGGGAACTGAGAAATCTGGGCTTTTGAAACCTAGTATTTGGGAACTGAGAAATCTGTGCTTTTGAAACCTAGTGTTTAGGAACTGAGAATAACTGGGTTTTCGAAACCTAGTGTTTAGGAACTGAGAAATCTGGGCTTTTGAAACCTAGTGTTTGGGGACTGAGAATATCTGGGCTTTTGAAACCTAGTGTTTGGGGACTGAGAATATCTGGGCTTTTGAAACCTAGTGTTTGGGAACTGAGAATATCTGGGCTTTTGAAACCTAGTGTTTGGGAACTGAGAATATCTGGGTTTTTGAAACCTAGTGTTTGGGAACTGAGAATATCTGGGTTTTTGAAACCTAGTGTTTGGGAACTGAGAATATCTGGGTTTTCGAAACCTAGTGTTTGGGAACTGAGAATAACTGGGTTTTCGAAACCTAGTGTTTAGGAACTGAGAAATCTGGGCTTTTGAAACCTAGTGTTTGGGGACTGAGAATATCTGGGCTTTCGAAACCTAGTGTTTAGGAACTGAGAATATCTGGGTTTTCGAAACCTAGTGTTTAGGAACTGAGAATATCTGGGTTTTCGAAACCTAGTGTTTGGGAACTGAGAATATCTGGGTTTTTGAAACCTAGTGTTTGGGGTTGAGAATATCTGGGTTTTTGAAACCTAGTGTTTGGGCACTGAGAATATCTGGGTTTTTGAAACCTAGTGTTTAGGAACTGAGAATATCTGGGTTTTCAAAACCTAGTGTTTAGGAACTGAGAATATCTGGGCTTTTGAAACCTAGTGTTTGGGAACTGAGAATATCTGGGTTTTTGAAACCTAGTGTTTGGGGACTGAGAATATCTCGGCTTTTGAAACCTAGTGTTTAGGAACTGAGTATATCTGGGTTTTCGAAACCTAGTGTTTAGGAACTGAGAATATCTCGGCTATTGAACTGAGAATATCTCGGCTTTTGAACTGAGAACATCTCGGCTTTTGAACTGAGAATATCTCGGCTTTTGAACTGAGAATATCTCGGCTTTTGAACTGAGAATATCTCGGCTTTTGAAACCTAGTGTTTAGGAACTGAGAATATCTGGGCTTTTGAAACCTAGTGTTTGGGGACTGAGAATATCTGGGTTTTTGAAACCTAGTGTTTGGGAACTGAGAATAACTGGGTTTTCGAAACCTAGTGTTTAGGAACTGAGAAATCTGGGCTTTTGAAACCTAGTGTTAGGGGACTGAGAATATCTGGGCTTTTGAAACCTAGTGTTTAGGAACTGAGAATATCTGGGTTTTTGAAACCTAGTGTTTAGGAACTGAGAATATCTGGGCTTTTGAAACCTAGTGTTTGGGAACCGAGAATATCTGGGCTTTTGAAACCTAGTGTTTGGGAACCGAGAATAACTGGGTTTTCGAAACCTAGTGTTTGGGGACTGAGAATATCTGGGCTTTCGAAACCTAGTGTTTGGGAACTGAGAAATCTGGGCTTTTGAAACCTAGTATTTGGGAACTGAGAAATCTGTGCTTTTGAAACCTAGTGTTTAGGAACTGAGAATAACTGGGTTTTCGAAACCTAGTGTTTAGGAACTGAGAAATCTGGGCTTTTGAAACCTAGTGTTTGGGGACTGAGAATATCTGGGCTTTTGAAACCTAGTGTTTGGGGACTGAGAATATCTGGGCTTTTGAAACCTAGTGTTTGGGAACTGAGAATATCTGGGCTTTTGAAACCTAGTGTTTGGGAACTGAGAATATCTGGGTTTTTGAAACCTAGTGTTTGGGAACTGAGAATATCTGGGTTTTTGAAACCTAGTGTTTGGGAACTGAGAATATCTGGGTTTTCGAAACCTAGTGTTTGGGAACTGAGAATAACTGGGTTTTCGAAACCTAGTGTTTAGGAACTGAGAAATCTGGGCTTTTGAAACCTAGTGTTTGGGGACTGAGAATATCTGGGCTTTCGAAACCTAGTGTTTAGGAACTGAGAATATCTGGGTTTTCGAAACCTAGTGTTTAGGAACTGAGAATATCTGGGTTTTCGAAACCTAGTGTTTGGGAACTGAGAATATCTGGGTTTTTGAAACCTAGTGTTTGGGAACTGAGAATAACTGGGTTTTCGAAACCTAGTGTTTAGGAACTGAGAAATCTGGGCTTTTGAAACCTAGTATTTGGGAACTGAGAAATCTGTGCTTTTGAAACCTAGTGTTTAGGAACTGAGAATAACTGGGTTTTCGAAACCTAGTGTTTAGGAACTGAGAAATCTGGGCTTTTGAAACCTAGTGTTTGGGGACTGAGAATATCTGGGCTTTTGAAACCTAGTGTTTGGGGACTGAGAATATCTGGGCTTTTGAAACCTAGTGTTTGGGAACTGAGAATAACTGGGTTTTCGAAACCTAGTGTTTAGGAACTGAGTATATCTGGGTTTTCAAAACCTAGTGTTTAGGAACTGAGAATATCTCGGCTTTTGAACTGAGAATATCTCGGCGTTTGAAACCTAGTGTTTAGGAACTGAGAATATCTGGGCTTTTGAAACCTAGTGTTTAGGAACTGAGAATATCTCGGCTTTTGAACTGAGAATATCTCGGCTTTTGAAACCTAGTGTTTAGGATCTGAGAATATCTGGGCTTTTGAAACCTAGTGTTTGGGAACTGAGAATATCTGGGTTTTTGAAACCTAGTGTTTTGGGACTGAGAATATCTCGGCTTTTGAAACCTAGTGTTTAGGAACTGAGAATATCTGGGCTTTTGAAACCTAGTGTTTGGGAACTGAGAATATCTGGGTTTTTGAAACCTAGTGTTTGGGGACTGAGAATATCTGGGTTTTTGAAACCTAGTGTTTAGGAACTGAGAATATCTGGGTTTTCGAAACCTAGTGTTTAGGAACTGAGAATATCTGGGTTTTCGAAACCTAGTGTTTAGGAACTGAGAATATCTGGGTTTTTGAAACCTAGTGTTTGGGAACTGAGAATAACTGGGTTTTCGAAACCTAGTGTTTAGGAACTGAGAAATCTGGGCTTTTGAAACCTAGTGTTAGGGGACTGAGAATATCTGGGCTTTTGAAACCTAGTGTTTAGGAACTGAGAATATCTGGGCTTTTGAAACCTAGTGTTTAAAAACTAAGAAATCTGGGCTTTCGAAACCTAGTGTTGGGAACTGAGAATAACTGGGTTTTTGAAACCTAGTGTTTGGGGACTGAGAATATCTGGGTTTTTGAAACCTAGTGTTTGGGAACTGAGAATAACTGGGTTTTCGAAACCTAGTGTTTAGGAACTGAGTACATCAGGGTTTTCGAAACCTAGTGTTTAGGAACTGAGAATATCTCGGCTTTTGAACTGAGAATATCTCGGCGTTTGAAACCTAGTGTTTAGGAACTGAGAATATCTGGGCTTTTGAAACCTAGTGTTTAGGAACTGAGAATATCTCGGCTTTTGAACTGAGAATATCTCGGCTTTTGAAACCTAGTGTTTAGGATCAGAGTATCTGGGCTTTTGAAACCTAGTGTTTGGGAACTGAGAATATCTGGGTTTTTGAAACCTAGTGTTTTGGGACTGAGAATATCTCGGCTTTTGAAACCTAGTGTTTAGGAACTGAGTATATCTGGGTTTTCGAAACCTAGTGTTTAGGAACTGAGAATATCTCGGCTTTTGAACTGAGAATATCTCGGCTTTTGAAACCTAGTGTTTAGGAACTGAGAATATCTGGGCTTTTGAAACCTAGTGTTTGGGAACTGAGAATATCTGGGTTTTTGAAACCTAGTGTTTGGGGACTGAGAATATCTGGGTTTTTGAAACCTAGTGTTTAGGAACTGAGAATATCTGGGTTTTCGAAACCTAGTGTTTAGGAACTGAGAATATCTGGGTTTTCGAAACCTAGTGTTTAGGAACTGAGAATATCTGGGTTTTTGAAACCTAGTGTTTAGGAACTGAGAATATCTGGGTTTTCGAAACCTAGTGTTTAGGAACTGAGAATATCTGGGTTTTTGAAACCTAGTGTTTGGGGTTGAGAATATCTGGGTTTTTGAAACCTAGTGTTTGGGCACTGAGAATATCTGTGTTTTTGAAACCTAGTGTTTAGGAACTGAGAATATCTGGGTTTTCAAAACCTAGTGTTTAGGAACTGAGAATATCTGGGCTTTTGAAACCTAGTGTTTGGGAACTGAGAATATCTGGGTTTTTGAAACCTAGTGTTTGGGGACTGAGAATATCTCGGCTTTTGAAACCTAGTGTTTAGGAACTGAGTATATCTGGGTTTTCGAAACCTAGTGTTTAGGAACTGAGAATATCTCGGCTATTGAACTGAGAATATCTCGGCTTTTGAACTGAGAACATCTCGGCTTTTGAACTGAGAATATCTCGGCTTTTGAACTGAGAATATCTCGGCTTTTGAACTGAGAATATCTCGGCTTTTGAAACCTAGTGTTTAGGAACTGAGAATATCTGGGCTTTTGAAACCTAGTGTTTGGGGACTGAGAATATCTGGGTTTTTGAAACCTAGTGTTTGGGAACTGAGAATAACTGGGTTTTCGAAACCTAGTGTTTAGGAACTGAGAAATCTGGGCTTTTGAAACCTAGTGTTAGGGGACTGAGAATATCTGGGCTTTTGAAACCTAGTGTTTAGGAACTGAGAATATCTGGGTTTTTGAAACCTAGTGTTTAGGAACTGAGAATATCTGGGCTTTTGAAACCTAGTGTTTGGGAACCGAGAATATCTGGGCTTTTGAAACCTAGTGTTTGGGAACCGAGAATAACTGGGTTTTCGAAACCTAGTGTTTGGGGACTGAGAATATCTGGGCTTTCGAAACCTAGTGTTTGGGAACTGAGAAATCTGGGCTTTTGAAACCTAGTATTTGGGAACTGAGAAATCTGTGCTTTTGAAACCTAGTGTTTAGGAACTGAGAATAACTGGGTTTTCGAAACCTAGTGTTTAGGAACTGAGAAATCTGGGCTTTTGAAACCTAGTGTTTGGGGACTGAGAATATCTGGGCTTTTGAAACCTAGTGTTTGGGGACTGAGAATATCTGGGCTTTTGAAACCTAGTGTTTGGGAACTGAGAATATCTGGGCTTTTGAAACCTAGTGTTTGGGAACTGAGAATATCTGGGTTTTTGAAACCTAGTGTTTGGGAACTGAGAATATCTGGGTTTTTGAAACCTAGTGTTTGGGAACTGAGAATATCTGGGTTTTCGAAACCTAGTGTTTGGGAACTGAGAATAACTGGGTTTTCGAAACCTAGTGTTTAGGAACTGAGAAATCTGGGCTTTTGAAACCTAGTGTTTGGGGACTGAGAATATCTGGGCTTTCGAAACCTAGTGTTTAGGAACTGAGAATATCTGGGTTTTCGAAACCTAGTGTTTAGGAACTGAGAATATCTGGGTTTTCGAAACCTAGTGTTTGGGAACTGAGAATATCTGGGTTTTTGAAACCTAGTGTTTGGGAACTGAGAATAACTGGGTTTTCGAAACCTAGTGTTTAGGAACTGAGAAATCTGGGTTTTTGAAACCTAGTGTTTGGGGACTGAGAATATCTGGGCTTTCGAAACCTAGTGTTTTTCGAAACCTAGTGTTTAGGAACTGAGAATATCTGGGTTTTCGAAACCTAGTGTTTTTCGAAACCTAGTGTTTAGAAACTAAGAAATCTGGGCTTTCGAAACCTAGTGTTGGGAACTGAGAATAACTGGGTTTTTGAAACCTAGTGTTTGGGGACTGAGAATATCTGGGTTTTTGAAACCTAGTGTTTGGGAACTGAGAATAACTGGGTTTTCGAAACCTAGTGTTTAGGAACTGAGTATATCTGGGTTTTCGAAACCTAGTGTTTAGGAACTGAGAATATCTCGGTTTTTGAACTGAGAATATCTCGGCGTTTGAAACCTAGTGTTTAGGAACTGAGAATATCTGGGCTTTTGAAACCTAGTGTTTAGGAACTGAGAATATCTCGGCTTTTGAACTGAGAATATCTCGGCTTTTGAAACCTAGTGTTTAGGATCTGAGAATATCTGGGCTTTTGAAACCTAGTGTTTTGGGAACTGAGAATATCTGGGTTTTTGAAACCTAGTGTTTTGGGACTGAGAATATCTCGGCTTTTGAAACCTAGTGTTTAGGAACTGAGTATATCTGGGTTTTCGAAACCTAGTGTTTAGGAACTGAGATTATCTCGGCTTTTGAACTGAGAATATCTCGGCTTTTGAAACCTAGTGTTTAGGAACTGAGAATATCTGGGCTTTTGAAACCTAGTGTTTGGGAACTGAGAATATCTGGGTTTTTGAAACCTAGTGTTTGGGGACTGAGAATATCTGGGTTTTTGAAACCTAGTGTTTAGGAACTGAGAATATCTGGGTTTTCGAAACCTAGTGTTTAGGAACTGAGAATATCTGGGTTTTCGAAACCTAGTGTTTAGGAACTGAGAATATCTGGGTTTTTGAAACCTAGTGTTTAGGAACTGAGAATATCTGGGTTTTCGAAACCTAGTGTTTAGGAACTGAGAATATCTCGGCTTTTGAACTGAGAATATCTCGGCTTTTGAAACCTAGTGTTTAGGAACTGAGAATATCTGGGCTTTTGAAACCTAGTGTTTGGGAACTGAGAATATCTCGGCTTTCGAAACCTAGTGTTTAGGAACTGAGTATATCTGGGTTTTCGAAACCTAGTGTTTAGGAACTGAGAATATCTCGGTTTTTGAACTGAGAATATCTCGGCGTTTGAAACCTAGTGTTTAGGAACTGAGAATATCTGGGCTTTTGAAACCTAGTGTTTAGGAACTGAGAATATCTCGGCTTTTGAACTGAGAATATCTCGGCTTTTGAAACCTAGTGTTTGGGAACCGAGAATAACTGGGTTTTCGAAACCTAGTGTTTGGGGACTGAGAATATCTGGGCTTTCGAAACCTAGTGTTTGGGAACTGAGAAATCTGGGCTTTTGAAACCTAGTATTTGGGAACTGAGAAATCTGTGCTTTTGAAACCTAGTGTTTAGGAACTGAGAATAACTGGGTTTTCGAAACCTAGTGTTTAGGAACTGAGAAATCTGGGCTTTTGAAACCTAGTGTTTGGGGACTGAGAATATCTGGGCTTTTGAAACCTAGTGTTTGGGGACTGAGAATATCTGGGCTTTTGAAACCTAGTGTTTGGGAACTGAGAATATCTGGGCTTTTGAAACCTAGTGTTTGGGAACTGAGAATATCTGGGTTTTTGAAACCTAGTGTTTGGGAACTGAGAATATCTGGGTTTTTGAAACCTAGTGTTTGGGAACTGAGAATATCTGGGTTTTCGAAACCTAGTGTTTGGGAACTGAGAATAACTGGGTTTTCGAAACCTAGTGTTTAGGAACTGAGAAATCTGGGCTTTTGAAACCTAGTGTTTGGGGACTGAGAATATCTGGGCTTTCGAAACCTAGTGTTTAGGAACTGAGAATATCTGGGTTTTCGAAACCTAGTGTTTAGGAACTGAGAATATCTGGGTTTTCGAAACCTAGTGTTTGGGAACTGAGAATATCTGGGTTTTTGAAACCTAGTGTTTGGGAACTGAGAATAACTGGGTTTTCGAAACCTAGTGTTTAGGAACTGAGAAATCTGGGTTTTTGAAACCTAGTGTTTGGGGACTGAGAATATCTGGGCTTTCGAAACCTAGTGTTTAGGAACTGAGAATATCTGGGTTTTCGAAACCTAGTGTTTTTCGAAACCTAGTGTTTAGGAACTGAGAATATCTGGGTTTTCGAAACCTAGTGTTTTTCGAAACCTAGTGTTTAGAAACTAAGAAATCTGGGCTTTCGAAACCTAGTGTTGGGAACTGAGAATAACTGGGTTTTTGAAACCTAGTGTTTGGGGACTGAGAATATCTGGGTTTTTGAAACCTAGTGTTTGGGAACTGAGAATAACTGGGTTTTCGAAACCTAGTGTTTAGGAACTGAGTATATCTGGGTTTTCGAAACCTAGTGTTTAGGAACTGAGAATATCTCGGTTTTTGAACTGAGAATATCTCGGCGTTTGAAACCTAGTGTTTAGGAACTGAGAATATCTGGGCTTTTGAAACCTAGTGTTTAGGAACTGAGAATATCTCGGCTTTTGAACTGAGAATATCTCGGCTTTTGAAACCTAGTGTTTAGGATCTGAGAATATCTGGGCTTTTGAAACCTAGTGTTTTGGGAACTGAGAATATCTGGGTTTTTGAAACCTAGTGTTTTGGGACTGAGAATATCTCGGCTTTTGAAACCTAGTGTTTAGGAACTGAGTATATCTGGGTTTTCGAAACCTAGTGTTTAGGAACTGAGAATATCTCGGCTTTTGAACTGAGAATATCTCGGCTTTTGAAACCTAGTGTTTAGGAACTGAGAATATCTGGGCTTTTGAAACCTAGTGTTTGGGAACTGAGAATATCTGGGTTTTTGAAACCTAGTGTTTGGGGACTGAGAATATCTGGGTTTTTGAAACCTAGTGTTTAGGAACTGAGAATATCTGGGTTTTCGAAACCTAGTGTTTAGGAACTGAGAATATCTGGGTTTTCGAAACCTAGTGTTTAGGAACTGAGAATATCTGGGTTTTTGAAACCTAGTGTTTAGGAACTGAGAATATCTGGGTTTTCGAAACCTAGTGTTTAGGAACTGAGAATATCTGGGTTTTTGAAACCTAGTGTTTGGGGTTGAGAATATCTGGGTTTTTGAAACCTAGTGTTTGGGCACTGAGAATATCTGGGTTTTTGAAACCTAGTGTTTAGGAACTGAGAATATCTGGGTTTTCAAAACCTAGTGTTTAGGAACTGAGAATATCTGGGCTTTTGAAACCTAGTGTTTGGGGACTGAGAATATCTGGGCTTTTGAAACCTAGTGTTTGGGGACTGAGAATATCTGGGCTTTTGAAACCTAGTGTTTGGGAACTGAGAATAACTGGGTTTTCGAAACCTAGTGTTTAGGAACTGAGAAATCTGGGTTTTTGAAACCTAGTGTTTGGGGACTGAGAATATCTGGGCTTTCGAAACCTAGTGTTTAGGAACTGAGAATATCTGGGTTTTCGAAACCTAGTGTTTTTCGAAACCTAGTGTTTAGGAACTGAGAATATCTGGGTTTTCGAAACCTAGTGTTTTTCGAAACCTAGTGTTTGGGAACTGAGAATATCTGGGCTTTTGAAACCTAGTGTTGGGAACTGAGAATAACTGGGTTTTTGAAACCTAGTGTTTGGGGACTGAGAATATCTGGGTTTTTGAAACCTAGTGTTTGGGAACTGAGAATATCTGGGTTTTTGAAACCTAGTGTTTTGGGACTGAGAATATCTCGGCTTTTGAAACCTAGTGTTTAGGAACTGAGTATATCTGGGTTTTCGAAACCTAGTGTTTAGGAACTGAGAATATCTCGGCTTTTGAACTGAGAATATCTCGGCTTTTGAAACCTAGTGTTTAGGAACTGAGAATATCTGGGCTTTTGAAACCTAGTGTTTGGGAACTGAGAATATCTGGGTTTTTGAAACCTAGTGTTTGGGGACTGAGAATATCTGGGTTTTTGAAACCTAGTGTTTAGGAACTGAGAATATCTGGGTTTTCGAAACCTAGTGTTTAGGAACTGAGAATATCTGGGTTTTCGAAACCTAGTGTTTAGGAACTGAGAATATCTGGGTTTTTGAAACCTAGTGTTTAGGAACTGAGAATATCTGGGTTTTCGAAACCTAGTGTTTAGGAACTGAGAATATCTGGGTTTTTGAAACCTAGTGTTTGGGGTTGAGAATATCTGGGTTTTTGAAACCTAGTGTTTGGGCACTGAGAATATCTGGGTTTTTGAAACCTAGTGTTTAGGAACTGAGAATATCTGGGTTTTCAAAACCTAGTGTTTGGGAACTGAGAATATCTGGGCTTTTGAAACCTAGTGTTTGGGAACTGAGAATATCTGGGTTTTTGAAACCTAGTGTTTGGGAACTGAGAATATCTGGGTTTTTGAAACCTAGTGTTTGGGAACTGAGAATATCTGGGTTTTTGAAACCTAGTGTTTGGGAACTGAGAATATCTGGGTTTTCGAAACCTAGTGTTTGGGAACTGAGAATAACTGGGTTTTCGAAACCTAGTGTTTAGGAACTGAGAAATCTGGGCTTTTGAAACCTAGTGTTTGGGGACTGAGAATATCTGGGCTTTCGAAACCTAGTGTTTAGGAACTGAGAATATCTGGGTTTTCGAAACCTAGTGTTTAGGAACTGAGAATATCTGGGTTTTCGAAACCTAGTGTTTGGGAACTGAGAATATCTGGGTTTTTGAAACCTAGTGTTTGGGAACTGAGAATAACTGGGTTTTCGAAACCTAGTGTTTAGGAACTGAGAAATCTGGGTTTTTGAAACCTAGTGTTTGGGGACTGAGAATATCTGGGCTTTCGAAACCTAGTGTTTAGGAACTGAGAATATCTGGGTTTTCGAAACCTAGTGTTTTTCGAAACCTAGTGTTTAGGAACTGAGAATATCTGGGTTTTCGAAACCTAGTGTTTTTCGAAACCTAGTGTTTAGAAACTAAGAAATCTGGGCTTTCGAAACCTAGTGTTGGGAACTGAGAATAACTGGGTTTTTGAAACCTAGTGTTTGGGGACTGAGAATATCTGGGTTTTTGAAACCTAGTGTTTGGGAACTGAGAATAACTGGGTTTTCGAAACCTAGTGTTTAGGAACTGAGTATATCTGGGTTTTCGAAACCTAGTGTTTAGGAACTGAGAATATCTCGGTTTTTGAACTGAGAATATCTCGGCGTTTGAAACCTAGTGTTTAGGAACTGAGAATATCTGGGCTTTTGAAACCTAGTGTTTAGGAACTGAGAATATCTCGGCTTTTGAACTGAGAATATCTCGGCTTTTGAAACCTAGTGTTTAGGATCTGAGAATATCTGGGCTTTTGAAACCTAGTGTTTTGGGACTGAGAATATCTCGGCTTTTGAAACCTAGTGTTTGGGGACTGAGAATATCTGGGTTTTTGAAACCTAGTGTTTGGGAACTGAGAATAACTGGGTTTTCGAAACCTAGTGTTTAGGAACTGAGAAATCTGGGCTTTTGAAACCTAGTGTTAGGGGACTGAGAATATCTGGGCTTTTGAAACCTAGTGTTTAGGAACTGAGAATATCTGGGCTTTTGAAACCTAGTGTTTAAAAACTAAGAAATCTGGGCTTTCGAAACCTAGTGTTGGGAACTGAGAATAACTGGGTTTTTGAAACCTAGTGTTTGGGGACTGAGAATATCTGGGTTTTTGAAACCTAGTGTTTGGGAACTGAGAATAACTGGGTTTTCGAAACCTAGTGTTTAGGAACTGAGTATATCTGGGTTTTCGAAACCTAGTGTTTAGGAACTGAGAATATCTCGGCTTTTGAACTGAGAATATCTCGGCGTTTGAAACCTAGTGTTTAGGAACTGAGAATATCTGGGCTTTTGAAACCTAGTGTTTAGGAACTGAGAATATCTCGGCTTTTGAAACCTAGTGTTTAGGATCTGAGAATATCTGGGCTTTTGAAACCTAGTGTTTGGGAACTGAGAATATCTGGGTTTTTGAAACCTAGTGTTTTGGGACTGAGAATATCTCGGCTTTTGAAACCTAGTGTTTAGGAACTGAGTATATCTGGGTTTTCGAAACCTAGTGTTTAGGAACTGAGAATATCTCGGCTTTTGAACTGAGAATATCTCGGCGTTTGAAACCTAGTGTTTAGGAACTGAGAATATCTAGGCTTTTGAAACCTAGTGTTTAGGAACTGAGAATATCTCGGCTTTTGAACTGAGAATATCTCGGCTTTTGAAACCTAGTGTTTAGGATCTGAGAATATCTGGGCTTTTGAAACCTAGTGTTTGGGAACTGAGAATATCTGGGTTTTTGAAACCTAGTGTTTTGGGACTGAGAATATCTCGGCTTTTGAAACCTAGTGTTTAGGAACTGAGTATATCTGGGTTTTCGAAACCTAGTGTTTAGGAACTGAGAATATCTCGGCTTTTGAACTGAGAATATCTCGGCTTTTGAAACCTAGTGTTTAGGAACTGAGAATATCTGGGCTTTTGAAACCTAGTGTTTGGGAACTGAGAATATCTCGGCTTTTGAACTGAGAATATCTCGGCTTTTGAAACCTAGTGTTTAGGAACTGAGAATATCTGGGCTTTTGAAACCTAGTGTTTGGGAACTGAGAATATCTGGGTTTTTGAAACCTAGTGTTTGGGGACTGAGAATATCTGGGTTTTTGAAACCTAGTGTTTAGGAACTGAGAATATCTGGGTTTTCGAAACCTAGTGTTTAGGAACTGAGAATATCTGGGTTTTCGAAACCTAGTGTTTAGGAACTGAGAATATCTGGGTTTTTGAAACCTAGTGTTTAGGAACTGAGAATATCTGGGTTTTCGAAACCTAGTGTTTAGGAACTGAGAATATCTGGGTTTTTGAAACCTAGTGTTTGGGCACTGAGAATATCTGGGTTTTTGAAACCTAGTGTTTGGGCACTGAGAATATCTGGGTTTTTGAAACCTAGTGTTTAGGAACTGAGAATATCTGGGTTTTCAAAACCTAGTGTTTAGGAACTGAGAATATCTGGGTTTTCAAAACCTAGTGTTTAGGAACTGAGAATATCTGGGTTTTCAAAACCTAGTGTTTAGGAACTGAGAATATCTGGGTTTTCGAAACCTAGTGTTTAGGAACTAAGAATATCTGGTTTTTTGAAACCTAGTGTTTGGGAACTGAGAATATCTGGGTTTTTGAAACCTAGTGTTTAGGAACTGAGAATATCTGGGTTTTTGAAACCTAGTGTTTAGGAACTGAGAATATCTGGGTTTTCGAAACCTAATGTTTAGGAACTGAGAATATCTGGGTTTTCGAAACCTAATGTTTAGGAACTGAGAATATCTGGGTTTTTGAAACCTAGTGTTTGGGGTTGGTGGGCTAAAGGAATTCCGGGGTGGGTGGGCTAAAGGAACTTCGGGGTGGGGCGACAAAGATTCTGGATGCGCTGGTCGACAGGAATAGGGGGTATTCAATTTACATTTGGTATTTTCTCTGCAAATTGTTAAAATTGAGATAAGCATAAAAGTATTATATTGAAAATCTATTCAGGGGCCTGATTCAACAACATTCAAAACAGTGTTCATTTCTATAGCTAGCTGAAACAGACCCCATTATGGATAAAGGTTAAATTTATGTTAATATTACAGACCAATTTCTGGTTCTCCATTTCCAACATCAGGACCTGTATTAATTGGATTTCTTGTATGACGTAAGAATCGGCTTGAACTTCATTTGCACATTTCTATTCGTCAGGGAAAATGTATGCTTCGCCTCAAGCAAACGATTAGTAATTTTTATCCAATTGGGAAAATATTTTATTATCTTAAATTGTTTTTTTAATAATATTTTTCCATTAAAATAAACTCGAAATATCGTCACCGTCCATTAAATCCATCCTCTAGGAACGGTCTAGTGTCCTCCGTTGGTTGTTGGAAACTGGGCCTCTTTTGACCCCTATACCGTCTTAGGGGTGGCGGCTGAGTTGTTGGTGGTGCCATTGATGATACGGTGACTAAGAATTCCTGAGGTTGGGGAGGTGCAACAGGAACTCCGGATGGAGACGATGTTGTTACATCCATCGATTCCACGAAAAGGTTTAGAAACATATCTCCCCGCGCTCGGTTCTCAGTGGAGGCTCTCGGGTCCCATAGCTGCACCTAACAGCACGCACACCCACCTATTTATTACATTTTCATTCTCTTTATTTATAAATCAAAGTTTCTTATATAACTCAACTCGATCACCCCACCGCAATTGCAGAATGTTTCCTTCAGTTTCCTTACATTCGGGAAGTATTGGAGATGTACCTCCACGACACCCCTTCCCTCCCTGCATACCATTTCATTAAAGTACATGTTGTGCATGACTTGTATGGTGTTAACCATTTCCTTGATGGTGAAATTCAACTCGGACGCTTGGCCTGGAGCCAAGAGTAAATTATAATGGCTTTCGTCTCCGTACTACCGTTGCTAGTCATTTTGCGCTTATTATATTAATGGTTTAATATAATTCATCACATTATTTCTAAGAACTTTAATTATTTATTTTACTTACAAAACAAAAATTAAACAGTCTCCTTGGCGACAGTCTCCTCCCTGTCGTCATCCTCCATTTGGATGACGACATCCTGGGGGGCCTTCGGTGGCACCCCCTCTCCTTCCTTGCCCTGAGGCGTTTCCTCCTCCTTTTTTTCTTTTCCAATAATATAAATAGGCTATTAACTATCTTTATTGAATTTAGACTATCTTTTTGTTTGCTAAGCCATTCATTTGGTCTAACAATTATTAAACACAAGGAGGATTCATACCCTTTACACCTGAAGGCTAGGAGGCGCCTGGAGGAAAAAATGTAAAAGGGGTTTTTGTCTTCCAGGTAGCCTGCCCTCCTGGCGTAAATGGTATGAATCCCCCATATGTGAAAACTAAATATAGTTTAGGAACTAGAATTTGGATAAAAAAAGGCCCAGTGTTTACAATTAACTAGTCATGAGAGATAGTATTGTGTTGCCAGTCTTGCAACCACGGAGTTGTATCATTTCTTAAAATACATGCAGGGTGGGAAATAAGGATTTTTTTGAAACTGGACATGGGGACAGCGACCCCCTGGAATAAATAAACTGGTCCATGACCATTCACCAGGACGCGTCGTCTGCTAAAGTAAAGAAGTGGATAATTCAAGCAGTTGAGATAATGTCTGGACTCTGGTTACCCTTGAATTTTATTAGTGGTCAAGTGGACCACTGACCCCCCTCCGATTTAATTTCTAAACTGGTCCAGGCAATTTTTAACCTGGTCATTTGCCCTGTGCCACCGCCTTATTTCCCACGCTGATAGAGACTGAGTTGATCTTATTGATAAATTGGCTCTAACTTCTTATAATATTTAAATGACACATATAGGGCAAATTGCTACTACCACCAAGATCTGCACCAGAGGCGGCTCCAGGCGAGCTTACTATATGTCTCAGACGACAGCTTATTCTGTATTATACAATAAGCCTCTGGCTTTCTTTTTACCCGTCAATAAACTTTATTATTATTATTATACTCTGTTACAGCAACGGTGATCAGCACGCTCAAAGCATAGGTCTCTATGTAACGTAGCTTTGTGCGTAATGTTAAGAGACGAAAAACTTCAGTAACTTCAGGTTTAAAATATGCGCGAGACGCGAGTTTCTTACTTCCAGTGCACGCCTGCACGGACCTTTAGGCCTTAGTTTCAAATACGGGTCAAATTGCCTAAGGCCTAGAGGTCCATGCACTCGAGCTAAAAAATTCGCGGATATTTTAAATCCTGAAGATCCTTATTTTCCTCGTCTCTTGTCAACGCGTGAAAAACTACGTTACATAGAGACCTAGCTTTGCGCGTGCTGACAACCGATGTTGTAACAGAGTATATACAGAATAAGCTGTCGTTCGAGATAGGGAGTTGCCTATCCTATAGCGTTAAAACAAATTCCCTCACGCGCATTCTTTATCCATGGTCACACCATCAGCTTTTAAAAAAGGATCCGTACCTTTCAGGACAGGGCAATTTCTAATGAAATGGCCTGTTTTTTTACATAAATAACAAATGCGCGGACGCCCCCCACGTTTACCGCCTCGACCACCGCGACCACCACGACCGCCTCCACCACCACTGTTGTTCGTCACGTAGACGTTGCCCGTAATCTTCCAGCTGTCCATTGTAAGCCTTGGCCGGTTAACAAGGACTTAAAAACAAATCACAATTAACGTTAGAAAGTGCTCACTATCTATTTTCAAACTAATTCATATAAATAAACCTTCAAGTTGTTAAATATATGACTTAGCTTAAAAACTAATAAAAGAAAATTTATTCTTAAATAAATTTTGACATAGAACTCACTTTCGTTCCTTAAAATTTGAAATTTGCGACACTGACTATAGCCCACTCGATCACGCGCTCCACGATGGTGGAGCGCGTGATCGAGTGGGCTATGCACTGACAGTGTAAAATAAAAGAGAGGAATAATAATAATAATTAAAAATTTAAATATTTGTGTGAATGCTGAGCTCCATAAAGGAGCCGCCCTGTGTTTTTAAAACTATTATGGGACATTTTAAAATTTTATTGAACAATGTCCAGTGTCCTGTGCTTATTTCCGGCCCAGCCTATAAATGTTCTTGTGCTTATTTTCGGTCCTGTACACAACTGTGACTTTTTAACTAAGCCTTTTTTATGTTAAGCGCCAGTGCGCCACGTTTTCGGGTGCCTTTCGGTGTTTTGGACTTTTGGTACGTATTCTCCAACACATTTTCCTCTGCTACTACTAAGACTTACAATTAATTTCATTTCTAATTAATCTTTTAAGGGTTAATAACTGCTTTTATTAGTTCCATTACTTCACAACGTCTGTATTAAATTATTTACATTTTTTCTCTTGTTTAATTTTTATTCTTTTTTCCCTTCACGTTAAGCCTAATACTTTTTATTACATTTCACTGTATGTTGTTTTTATTTAAGAGTGTATATAATTGTACTTCTTTGTGGTTCCAAAGTGTTCTTTGTGCAACGCTTTATTGGATAGCTTTGTGGTTCCAAAACGTTCTTTGTGCAACGCTTTATTGGATAGCTTTGTGGTTCCAAAACGTTCTTTGTGCAACGCTTTATTGGATAGCTTTGTGGTTCCAAAGCGTTCTTTGTGCAACGCTTTATTGTATTTCTTTCCGGATCAAAGGTGTTCTTTGTGCAACGCTTTATTGGATAGCTTTGTGGTTCCAAAACGTTCTTTGTGCAACGCTTTATTGGATAGCTTTGTGGTTCCAAAGCGTTCTTTGTGCAACGCTTTATTGTATTTCTTTCCGGATCAAAGGTGTTCTTTGTGCAACGCTTTATTGGATAGCTTTGTGGTTCCAAAACGTTCTTTGTGCAACGCTTTATTGGATAGCTTTGTGGTTCCAAAGCGTTCTTTGTGCAACGCTTTATTGTATTTCTTTCCGGATCAAAGGTGTTCTTTGTGCAAGAGCTAATTCGGGTTCTTTCCAAACACAAGTTGAAAATTGCTGCGTGGAATTAAAATCAGTTTCAAAAATACAGAACTGTGTTATATTTCTTTACGAATATTCGAAATGGTTTCTCGAGCAGAACAAAAGAAAATATATAAGCGCTTAGTAATGCGAAAAAAAAGAGCGGAAGGCAAGTTAAAATCGCAAGTTCAGAGTAAATCATTGAACCATGATAAAACTGACAAACTTAAGTGTAAACGGTACTATCTTAAAAACAAGGCGTTGTTTAAGAGAAATAGTGCAAAAAACTATGTGGAGCGTAAATCTCTACTTGAGACAGGGAAAAAACCTAAGAGAACTATGCCGCCAGGTGGAGACGCTAATTTGCGCTCAAAAAATAGAAAACCAAATAAACGGGATAAATTTGTCTTTGCGAAAAGACTCCTTAATGCGGGGATTTTCAAGACGAAAAACAAGAAATTTATAGCCGAAAGTTACAAACGGTTTCTAGTCACACGTTTAACTGAAAGGCTGGCAGTATTGAAGTCTTTTGACGGTGAGACTAGTAAAAGATGCACCAAATTTGTCTCTTACAAGCTAAAATGCCAATTGTTAGCTGGTAAAATATTGCATTTGAAAAGGCAAATGTATTCGGCATACCACGCCCAACTATCAGGGATGGTTAGCGAATTTAAGGATTTTGTCAAAAAAATCGAAGAAATTGGGTCAGTCACTTGTGACAATTTGACGGAAGTTGTGGGTGGGAAAAGGCTTCACAGTAGCCTAAAAGAAGCCTATTTTCATGAAATTACCTATTATGCAATTGGGAATAATGGCAGAATACTGAAAAATGACGAAGAGTCACGCTATACCAAAATTTTTCAATTGAATTCTGATGGTAGTGTACGAAAGGTTCTGAGAGACCGTGCTTCCAATTCGACTAAAGAACTGTTTGTTGATGAAATGGGAAATTTCGTTGAAATAAGAAACAATGACAAAACTCATGTCATTGAACGAGTCTTACAAATTAATGAGTCGGGGGTTGTTACGAATCTTTTCAACGTTGTTGAGAATGAGGAGAAGAACCCCAAAGCAAATTTAGTGATCAACGAAGATGGGTTCATTGGGAATGCAGTCATATTTGCAAAGTTAGAAATCAAGCCATTTCAAAAGTACTAGCTTTCGTAAACACAGTTGCGACTGCCAATGAAAAATCTTTGACTAAAATTATTGAGTCAGATTTGGACCTTTGCGAATTAAGAAAACAATTTTGCGCAAAATCAAACGTGTCTATACCACCAGATGGGGACGAAATAGTCGTGAAAATAGTTCCGTTTCTAGGACACACTGCTTACTGCGCTGATACCGAAGAGTGCCAAAGTCATTTGCGTTCTTTCGCTGAACTCATTATTCGGGAATTAGAAGTATTCTGAATAATATTTATCGCGTCAAAGCGTTGCTCAACGCTTTAACTAAAATTTCAACTGAAATTGAACATGGTGATTACGAGTCTCTGACAAAAGTCATGGCGGAATTGAGAAAAATCCTTGTCACACGTGGAAAAAATTTGAATAAGGAACAAAACGATGCTCCTACAGGAAGCGTTAACGCTCCTCGGCCGAGTCTCGATGAAAATGAAATCTTGAGTCTTTACGAGAATCAATTCGCTCGGGCAATGCTACATACCAACGAATTTCACGATACACCCTGCGACTGCTGTTTAAGATTACTGAAAAAATCTGATTTAAGAGCGGTAGAAAAACTGGTAAACAGTGCCGTTTTTGATAACGAGGCCTATTTGATTTTAAGAGCTGGTTGGATAATGAATAATTCCGACACGAGAGAAGCAGACATGCTTCTATGTCGTTACTGCGCCACGTATTTTGGGAAAGGGTAAAGTTCCCATTAGATGTTTTCTGAACAACTTGGCGGTTGACAATCCTCCGCCAGATGTCACCTCTTTAAACATGTTTGAGAAAGTTTTAATTCAGCTTGTGAAGCCGTTCCACACTGCGGTGCGGTTAGGCACCAAAACCAATTCCAACATGCAGTTTGGTACGGTTAAAGCTTTAAAGGGAAGAGTAATTTATCTTCCAATTCCCGTGGAGAAAAATTTGAAGATGATTCCTAAGACGTTGCCCACAAATCACGAACTGCATATCTTGGTGAATGGCGTTCCCACTGCGGACAAAAAAGTTTGGCAGCAGGTTGTTTGCCTCGAAAAAGTGTTGAAAGCATTCAGTGTGCTAAAAAAAATTAATCCTTTTTACAAAGACATTGATATTTCGGCAATGAATCTGGATTATATTTGTGGGACGCAAAATGTTGATGGCGGAGAAAATTCATTGACTCCCGACGAATTACTGAGCGTTACAGATCCACTAGCGCTGATCAACGATGGCTGTGATGCGGTGCCACGTGCTCCCGCTGCGCTTCCAATGGAAGCGGTGAATAGCGGTCACGACATGCAAGCTGGCCAAAACGCTTCAATTATGGGCGTGCAGGGTGAAAATCACTTGAACCTTGCAGCAGACGACGCCTACGCAATTTTAACGCAGCCCGATGCTTTGTTGCGAAAACTTTCCGAATACGAAGCCAATGATCTGTACGATCACTACTCTATTCATCCGGTGAACGTCCAACCACCGAAGGATTTATTGGGTACTTACCAAATGAAGCGCGTCGAAGCCGAGCCGGTTAGCACTTGGGACAAAAAACTGGAATACATGAGCTTCGTTCATTTGTTCCATCGGGGTCGCTTTGGCAAGCACGATGATAGACCATTTGGAAAAATAACGGAAACCGAGTATCGTTCATCCCGTCTTTTGAACAAAAGTCCAAGTTTTAGACGAGATTACGCCTATTTGTTTCATTCTTATCAAGAATGCGAAATGAAAGCGATTTCTAGCAGTTTGAACTACGTTCGTCGTGTTAAAAAACCCATGCCAATTGGAGTTGGAACTTTGCTCAGTCGGGTTGAATCTGGCGATAAAGAACTTGAAAGTAATTTAGCTACTTTCTTGGGCCATATTCGAGGTACTAAGGACTACTGGTATAAAGTCCTTAGATCCGTTCTAGCGATGATTCGGGAATTTGGCCCTCCCACTTGGCTCTTGACTTTTAATCCGGCTGAATATGATGACGTGGAACTGCACGATCACTTGAGAAAAGTGAATTCAGACGTTCCAGGAGTAGAGTCGATGACGGTGGCTGAATTGTTGAATTTCGATCCACTTAGCGTCAATTTGCACTTTCACAACAAAGTGCGG
Organism: Phalangium opilio; assembly: GCF_054372755.1. NCBI lineage: Eukaryota > Metazoa > Arthropoda > Arachnida > Opiliones > Phalangiidae > Phalangium > Phalangium opilio. The sequence goes on from NW_028324197.1 coordinate 735,761, forward strand.
TCGCTGTTAAACAACTTTGTCTTGTGTAAGCAAAATCCAGTTCTTGGCATGAAAGAACATCATTTTTGGCGGGTTGAATACCAATCTCGAGGTTTACCTCACTACCACATGCTTTTGTGGGCCAAGGACGCTCCAAAGATTGGAACTTCTTCGGCCGAGACTATTTTGGATTACGTTCAAAAACACGTCACGTGTTCGATGCCAAGCGCATCGGTGAGTCCGGAGCTGCACCGGCTGGTAAAAAAATTTCAAACTCACAAATGCACCTCCAGTTGTTATAAGAAGGTGAAAAATTCTAAAAAGGGATCAAAAGTGTGTCGTTACGGTTTCCCTCGAAACGTAACAAACGTTGCCACTATGAATTCCGTCAGATCAGTTACTCGTCATCGTAAGATGAAAAAGGTGCAGAAACGACTGTACGACTTGCCGAGAAAACAGCACGAAGAGTTAATAAATGATTATAATCCCACGCTTCTTTTGGCTTCCAAAGCCAATATGGATTTGCAATTTGTCGCTGACAAATCGGAAATTGTGGCAAACTATGTCACTGCGTACGTGACAAAGGGAGACCGAGCTGACATGGACCAAACTTTTGCCGAGTTAGGGAATGAAAGTTTGTCCAAAAAATTATTTGCCTATAGATTGAAATCTTTGACGTGCAAGCAAATAGGAATTTATGAAGCTCTTGATATGATGCTGGGCCAAGATCTTTACAACAAGTCCGACAGCACTAAATTTATAAACACTAACTTGAAAGAAAACCGATCGAGAATTTTGAAAGGTTACAAGGAACTCGCTCGTTTGAGGGAAACTGACCCCGAAAGCAAGGACACTTGCCAAAAAGGGTTCGTCGACGACAAGTATCCGAATCGTCCTGACAGCTTGGAAAATCTTAGTTTGCGGGAATTTGGTCAGTTTTACGATTACGCGAAGCACTCTGAAGGTGTCGAGAAAAATGCGAATGTAATCGAGTTGAAAAACAATCTGGGTTTCATGAGAAAGAGAATTAAGCCCTACATAGTGGAGCACTACATTCACGACCCGATAGAGGAGAAAGAAAAGTATTGTCACGCTCTACTGATCCTCTTCAAACCTTCGCGTGACGAAATTGAACTATTAGGCGAGTTTGAAACTTACGCGGATGCTTTCGAAAACTCGCTTTCGGTGTTAAAAGATATGAGAGAATATCACGAGAAACTCTCGGTTTCCAAAGAAGTTGAAAAGAAACGCGAGGCTTCTAAAAAGGCGAAAGAGCCAGAAACCGTAATTTCGGAAGCAGAAAGTGACGACGATGAAAATGCGTTGCAAGGGAAGGAAATTGTTATTGAAGTTGAGAATGCGATGGCTGATGTAGAAGCTGCCATGGAAATGAATTTCGAGACTGATGTTGACAATGTCGCGTTACTAAACTCGGATCAAAAGAGAATTTATGATCACATAATGGATCACTTCTCCCAAGAGGGAGAAAAATCTGGAAACAAGTGCCTTTTTGTGTTGGGACCTGGTGGCACTGGCGAATCGTTTCTTATCGACACTCTCGCCAACGCCGTAAGGCGACGCTTCCAAAATCCTGCTAGCGTGGCAATTGCCGCGCCAACGGGTTTGGCAGCGTTGAATGTTAATGGCGTAACATTACACAGATTACTAATGTTGCCCGTAGATCATGGGCGTATTGCCGAATACCATTCCCTAAGTTCTGACAATATGAGCATTATGAAAGAAACTTTGGGAAATTTAAAACTGTTAATTATTGATGAAATTTCCATGGTCTCGTCGGTGTTACTGACTCATGTTCACTTGAGGCTGAACGAATTTTGGGAAATGAACCAACCGTTTGGTGGGGTTGTTTTTATCCTTGTTTTGGGAGACTTTTTCCAATTGCCTCCGGTTCAAGGAAATCCCGCGTTCATCAAAATCACTTCCGAAGAAGCCAGACTTAGATTCAATTGCATCGGAGGAGGTGATCTTTTGGAAGTTTTTTAAATACGATGAACTAACGCAAAATGTTAGACAAGCCAACGACCAAAGTTACAGCGACATTCTAAGCAGAGTTAGAATTGGAAATATTTCCGAAGCTGATGTTGCAACCTTAAAAAGTAGATTGGTTGCTGACGGACAACACATCGAGGTGGCTATGGACCTTTTCATAAAGCTGTCCAATGAAGGGTTTCACCCAATTTGTTTGATGCCTAAATTAGCCATGTGCGAAAAATTCAACTGTGAAATGCTGCGAAAAAACGGCGAAAAAGTTGAAGTCATTCCTTGCCAGGATAGACTCGCTGACTACGGCAAAAAAATGAATAAAAACATTCTCGGGAGACTGCAAAGGCTAGAAAACGAACCGTCCAAAACGGGTGGTTTGGAGAGCAAATTATTTCTGTGCGTTGGCTGCCACATAATGGTCAGAAGGAATATCAGTTTTGAAGAAGGCGTTGTAAATGGTACGATGGGTTTCGTAACTGGATTCAAGAAGGACGAACAAGGAAACGTTATTGGTATTTTTCTCAGAGTAGATCGCGAACCGGATAACGACGACGCTAACTCTGACTTTTTAGTTGAGAAAATTTGCGTCAAATTTTTGCTCATGGCAAACATTTACGTTAAGCACTCGCAGTTTCCCGTCATCCTGGCGTACGCTATTACGATACACAAAAGCCAAGGAATGAGTTTAAAATGCGCCATTATGGATTTGGGTCCGAATTTATTTGGAACGGGCATGGCGTACGTCGCTTTATCGAGAGTGACGTCCTTAGCCGGACTCCATCTATTACAGTTCGATCCGACTAAAATTAAGGTGGATGGACGAGCCATAATGGAGTATAACAGGCTTCGCAAAAAATATAGGCCAGATCTGCCTGTTTTGGAAATAACGGAGTTGAAAGAAAGTCGAGGTAGGAAAAGAAGTGCGCCTACACTATCTAAAAGCCTTTTAGAAGGCGAGGAAGAGAGATGTGAAGAAACACCGAAGAAGAAAAGGAAAGCCCAACAGAGTTTGGATAGTTTTCCCTTGAAGGGTTTAGCTAACGATGATCAAGTAACGTGCTATTCTAATAGCGTTTTGCAACTGCTCTTATTAGTGCCGGAATTAAGAGAATTGGTTAAATCTTACAATAGATCGTTCGTTGAAAAACCAGTTTTACGTTGCCTACATGACACGATAAACGACATCGAGAGTTCTCAAGGAAGTTTCAGTCGTAAAGGGTTGGAACTGAGAATGGCTGTTGGAAATCATTTTACGCAAAACGATCAACAAGACGCCAGTGAATTTTTGATGGTGCTCTTGACGACACTGTCAAGAAATGGAAGCCGATTACTCTAAGGCTCTAAAAGATCTTTTTTGGTCAAAGTCGCGAAACGTTATCAAATGCCCCAAATGTCAAGTTGAACAAAATTCGGAAAATATTGTTGAAAGCAACATTTTCAATCTTCCACTAGAAAACTGAGATAAAATTGATTGGAAATCTTTAGAAAAAGGGATGAGATTAACAGAAATGCGATGCGTATTTTGTGATAATCCTACAATACAAGAGCGTGATGTATTGATATCCAGCGGAAAGTACGTATTTCTGTGTCTTCTACGTGGCGATTACAAAGATGGTCGACCAATTAAGATTTCGACCAAAATATCGAGTTTCGAAAATCAAAAAGTCACAATGAACAAGATGCTTTTAAAAACTAAAGGGGTGATTATTCATAAAGGTGAATCGTTAGCCGAGGGACATTATGTGAACTTTGTGAGAAAAGACAACGGCTGGTACGAGGTCAGCGATACTATGATTAGAAAAAGAGAGAGATTCGTCAGTAACTTGACTGACGTCACTGTTCTGCTTTTGGAAAGAGTATAGACATTTTAAAGGGAATGTTAAGCGCCCGGATTCCTAAAAAAATTAACCCGTAGTAAACCCTAAAATTAATGTTACGTATCAGATGGTTTCACTCACGTCCTGACAGAGATATATGAATAGAGTAATATGAATAGTTTCATATTACCTTAAGATTAATTCATGACTAGGTAAAATTATCGGCCCTCGAGAAAGTTTAAGGTTTACGTTGGTTGAAGGTTCATTTCGGAGTTGTCTTGGCAATACCTGTGAAAAGGGAGCGGAGGGAGGGTTGTTGGGCCAGTGTTATACAGAAGAAAAGATAAAAATGTTACTTTTTTTAGAAAGATTATCGTTCGCCCCGAAATTAAAACGTAATTTTTTTTCAAGTTTTGTAGTACATCATCTAAATCTGAGTGTACTTTGGATTCACAGTTCTGGGTGTGAAGCGTGTACCCATTTATTTTGAATCTTAAGTGTTCTTTGTGAACCACTCTATTGGATATCTTTGTGATTCCAAAGTGTTCTGTGAGTATCACTCTCTTGGATATCTTTGTGATTCCAAAGTGTTCTGTGTGAACCACTTAATTGGATATCTTTGTGATTCCAAAGTGTTCTGTGAGTATCACTCTCTTGGATATCTTTGTGATTCCAAAGTGTTCTGTGTGAACCACTTAATTGGATATCTTTGTGATTCCAAAGTGTTCTGTGTGAACCGTTATATTGGATATCTTTACGATACATCCTGCCAGAGATGTACGAATAGTTTCGTATTACCTTAGGGTAATTCATGACTAGGTAAAATTATCGGCCCTCAAGAAAGTTTAAGGTTTTACGTTGGTTCAAGGTTCATTTCGGAGTTGTCTTGACAATAGCTGTTAAAAGGGAGCGGAGGGAGGGTTGTAGGGCCTAGCTATTGCTACGAGAGAAAAAAAACCACGAATCTTGCTTTAATTATAGAATTTCCAAGAGGTAAAAAAACTAAAAGCGTAACCCCTGTTAGTAAAGCGTTGCAATGAAATTTAATTTCTAAATAAGCTCGTAAAAAGGCTACTTAAAACTGAACAGACTTGTTGAACTGAAATTTAGACACTAGTATCCAAATTTTAAACCAATATCAATTCCAATTTATTTTTTCAAAGGGTTCACTAAATATCAGTTTCACAACTTCATTACCAACGCTCTACATTTTTTAACGTTAAGACTTTATACATTACTCATTTTAAAAAGTTAAAAAATCTAAACTAATTTTAACTAATTACAACCAGAACACCCAAATAGCTTAAATTTTATATTTAAATAATATATTTTATTATATCCTTTTCCTTGTATAGTTTTTGTATAATATACCAGTAATAGTATTTTGGCTAAGAAATATATGAACTAATTTAATTGTCTGATTAACTAACACTACACTTTGTGTAGAAATTGATTTTAAAGTGTAATAGAACTTTTCACTATTGTCGTCACCAAAAAAATATAGACATTGCCCCCATAAATAAAAAATAAGTAAACTATTCTTTTCAATCAAAATATTCCAGGAAGTTTTGCATATTCTCTTAGTGTTTCTAAACAGCTACGGTTATCTATCTGCGTGACAGGTGACGTTTCCTATAAATCAACAGGGGTAGAATTTGCAAAAATTTTCTGGAAAATTTTTAAAATACATTTAAAGTTTAATAACCATTTCATTGTCTTTTTGGTAACCCATGCACAAAATAATCATTATAAAACAGCAGTGTTCTTTAAGTTTAAGCTAATAGTTGCGTGACAAAATTTTAAAAACATAGCCTAAAATTTTATATTTAAATGAACATATAATAGCCAGTAAATGGTAAAGTTTTACTTCAACCCGCCCCGCCCCCCGCCATTTACACAACTAATATAACCAAGTACAACATTCTTTCGACAAATCAGTAATTTCCTATCGTATCAACATGCGCCAACATAAAGATATTTCATCATAGCCAACACGAGTAATATAAAATACTTAAAATGTACAGTTGAAAAATACGATGACCAATAGAACTTCCCGAACTATAATTTTGGAAAAAAAAAAACCCCCAACAAGACATACGACAGAGACGACATATCAAGAAATATCCATATTCAATTTCTCTACTGATATTCAGACGCTTTGGATTGGCACGTTCAAAGAGTGAAAGTGACTTTGGATTAAGAATAACAAAGATATACAAAGAAACAACCTTTGTGTTGGCTTCAACTATACCAATTCCAAAAAATATATCCCAATGCTTCAACTTCGCTACATAACTCCTGTACGACTTGGCAATTGGTCCACAAACAAAATAAAAGCTCGTAAAAGGATTCGCAAAATAACTTCATCAAACAAAAGTTGCCTAATAACGGCTTTATATGTACTGTCGGAAGTTTAGCTCACTTCTGTAAGCCTAGCTTCTGGGCGACAAAGTTTTGAGGGAATAAGGGACTTGTCAGAATGCCTACCCTACAGGAACTGACTACCCCGTGTCCGAGGGTGGTGAAACACCCCAAATCCCCCCTCCTTCACCACCCGATTAAACCTCAATTACTTCACTCGTTAATCTTTCATCACCGTGGACTTTCAATTCAATTTGCATTGAAACTTCGTATTTCAAACCATCGCAATTCAATTTGCATTGAAACTTCATAATTAAAACCATCGCAATTCAATTTGCGTTAAAGCTTCGCAATTAAAATCTTCGCAATTCAATTTGCATTGAAACTTCGTAATTAAAACCATCGCAATGAAGGTTTGACAAACAAAAGAACCTCGATGAAATCGGTAATTAAAGATGTCAATTAATGACACTCACTCATTAACCACTAACGCTATCATGCAATAATAATGAATACGAAAAATGTTTGTGAAATGAATTAGAATTATCACTAACAATTAAAGGGCATCTGAACAACTCATATTTTACATCAACATATCAGTACGCTTTTAAAAAGCATCTTTAAAAATGTTAAAGGTGATTTAACAAAGACACCCCCCCCCTCCCCCATTATAGGAGACAAAAAAATTACTGTTTTCCTGACAACTAGGCTATTATTAATTCCTAATTTGTGAGTCCTAGGATTAAATGTAAATAAACACTTTTTAAAAATAGAATCTTTCACTTGAGAGATTATCAAAATTATTATAGGCATTCAATATTAATGTTGGACTTTTAAGTCCATCCTTCACGTATGATTGTCTTTGAAAATTTCATTAATCTCTTCAATGACTCCATAGTGAAACTTACATTTACCACTGAATTGAAAATTTTACGAGAACAAATCTCTAATTGTTTTAAAAACCATTCTGGAGACAAAAATAAAATTTTCCTTCGGAAGCTACGAATAAAACCTTATAAAATACGCAACTATTAGCTTAAACATGGAAAACAAAAAATATTACTAGAAAAAAATTTTTATAGTACAATTTATAATAACAAATCAACCATGGTAATTTAAGCCCAAATTAAAGGCTGTAAATAAATGCAGCTATACCAAACCAAAAGTGTACATAAAATAAATCTTTTGTGCATTAACAGAACATCATCATACGTGTTTAAAGCTTTAAAAATGCTCAAAAAACTAAATATTCATAATGTTATTTAATTCTTTAATGATTCACGAGAAATTATAAAACAAAAGGTAACTTCAAAATTCCAGATAATGTTATAATTATTCATTAAAGAACTCTTTTCTTGAATAAAATTATTGACCATAATTTTTATAGTTATTAAATTACTGTACTCAAGACCTAAATAGCTGACAACACGTAATTTCACGATTCATTTCATAAGTATAAATAAATAGATATTTCCAATGCTTAATGCTAAATGCTAAAGCTAAACAGTTCCATTGCCTGCCCTAACACGGTGCCTAATATTCTACCCTACAATTTTTCAATACCAAAGTCAGAAACCAACTAGAAGTCAACACGAGGGCGGACCTTAACGCAGCTTATGCCAGCTTTTTCAAAAATACACAGAGGAGAAAATCTCTAACAGTACCAAAGGAGCGATGTTGCACTAAATTTGCGCCGGTTATTGCTTTCAAATTATTATCAAATTGCCCCATTTAGAACGATAATACTAAATTGGATGTTTTTCTACCAAAATATTGCTACCTTTCCCAAATTATTGGTAGTTAGTTTATTTATAGTCACGTTTACCACAATTTGCCTATTTCACCAACTGCCAGAGAAAGACATACTTTAAAGTCATTTAAGTTGAACGTGAAAGTTAAGAGCGATATCCGTATTTAAATGTTGTTGGAACAATGGCATTAAAACAGTCTTTAAGAATGATCTGCGTGGGAACATCTGGTATATTTCTGGTCAACCCCCATCGGGAATTAATTAATAATGCCGATTCTATGGTATGAGGGAATACGCGATGAAATAATGGCTAAAATCAACCCCGGTTTCAACATTAAAATAAATTAATAAACAATTAAGACTGAAGTTGCAGATATTAATCAAAAATGTCTTGATTAGAATCAAGACTTAAAAAAGTATCGATAAGACTGAGGTTATCACTTGACTTAAGGTTCAGATATTAATTTTTCTTTTTAATTGAAACTTAAAGGCATGCTTAAGAAAAAACAACGTTCCATTACCGTTTTACGTTGAAATAACTTATATTACAGGTAATCAATTTCCAAAATTTACTTATCTCGGGTTTTCGGGCACAATTCCATTCCCCCAAAACATTTTATCATTACATTAATTACTTTTGAGAGATAACGTGTCAAAATAAACTTTAAAACAATAGAAAACTGAATGAGCGGTCTGTTTAGCCATGACCAAAACTTTCAAATCAGTGTTGCCAATGTTAGAAAGTGGATTTTCCCACTTCCATTTTAAAATTTCACTCATTTCCCGCACCCCCTTTTTTTACAGTCATATTTATCTAGACTATTTTATCCTACTAAGCTTAATATGGAATATCACTCCGCATGGCTTTGACAATATGTACTAATGCTCCAAAATGCTATAAAGCTTAAAAATTCTCAAAATATGCGTTCTTTCTTTTTCAGTGGCAAACTTAAAATCACCGAATTTATTTCAAAATGTCGCTTGAAATTATTAAACCGGACAAAATTTTCGAAAATACACTAATTTCAATTGCACAGTCTGCACTATTAATCCTTTAACAGGAAAATTCCGACATTTGATCGATTTCGGAAAAATATTACTTTTTCCCCACAGAGCCTAACATCAAACCTAAATTTCCCACGATGTGAGAAATTACCCACACATTGGCAACACTGCTTTAAAAAATTGCAACATGCACCCTTTCGAGACATGTCCAGTGCAGAACAAATTAGTGCTTAACCCGCTAATAGTACGACCACGGATAATTGATGTAAACTGTAGTTGAAATATCATCATGTGCGACAAGCGGCACTGAATAGTCTCTAACCATTGTTTGAAACTAGAGAGAGAAATAGTTGAGTAGCATTAATCATGTCCTGAACTATGAGAATGAACAGTATGACTGTTGACTGAAGTACACTAGACATTACATCAATTTGCATAACCACGAGTAAAAATCCAACTGTCCCTACTTAATTTTCCGCCATTGTTTTCAACTGTTCCACTGCGAAGCATGACGGGAACAAATGGGGGAACCTTTTAAAACTCAAAGTCATACACGTACTCTCTCAAAAGTAATTAATGTAATGATAAAATGTTTTGGGGGAATGGAATTGTGCCCGAAAACCCGAGATAAGTAAATTTTGGAAATTGATTACCTGTAAAATAAGTTATTTCAACGTAAAACGGTAATGGAACGTTGTTTTTTTCTTAAGCATGCCTTTAAGTTTCAATTAAAAAGAAAAATTAATATCTGAACCTTAAGTCAAGTGATAACCTCAGTCTTATCGATACTTTTTTAAGTCTTGATTCTAATCAAGACATTTTTGACTAATTGTTAATTAAGCTGTGATAGAACATTTAACATCGGTGATAAGACACTTACCCTAAAACCGTGAGTCGCACTAAGCCTCTCCAGCGCTTCTGTGGCCAATCTTGCCGTATGTATTGGAGCGCGGTCGTGCATGAAGGTAAAGTTTCCGTCGGGAAACCTTTCCAATATGCTGGGCAAAGCGTCGTTTTCCAAGAGTTGGACATATCGTTGGGCATTGTTTCGTCCTTCGATATGAACCAAACATCCGGAATTCACCGCCGATAGCCAACCCCAAACGTTTACGGAAAATCGACCACTGCGTTGAACCTCGATGATGTAGGGCTCTCTGTAGCGCATGCCAACAGGTCTTCTAACCCATATCTTTAAAACGTCAAACATACTTGATTAATGGTGAGCGAGTGTAAAGTAATAAATACTCTAACGATAGGCTTTGTTACTCTATGTCTATCTCCTCATTCAACACACTTCCGAACTAATTAAAATTACCTGGCCATTATGTCCAACGACGAAACTCTTCTCATCCGTAAAGACCACGGTTTCCCACTGCTCCAGTGTCCAATTTAAATGCTCTTGAGCAAATTCGAACCTCGCTTGTCGGTTTGCCGCAGTCAACTTATCTTTTTGGCAAGCGACCCTTCCGTGCAGCCCTTGGCTTGCCAAGGCTCTTCCCACAGTTCTTACACTGGCTTGCAGCTCCAGTTCAGCTCTAACGAGCCTCGCGGTTAAAAAAGGTTGTGCCCTACTCGTCCGACCTATCAGACGGAGGTCTCTGTCCGTTAGGGCCCTTGGTCGTCCGGCTCTCTCCCTATCAGCTCCACCGTTAAATTCATTATTTCTTTGACGATCAATCCATGTAGCCACTGTGGTCGGTGAAACATTTAATTGCCGCGCTATTGCTCTATTGCAAAGACCTTGCTCATGAAGTTCAACAATTTGACGACGAATTAATACTCTATCAGCCATTTTAATTGTTCGGAGAATATGAAAATTAACTGATAAAAAGAGTGGTTTGCGGTCTCTTTTATATAGTAAACTTGGAATAGGTGAAAATATTTTTTCGTCGAGTGGAAGATAAAAATTAGTTTTTGGTTGAAAATAGACATTCTTAAAAACTTAATTTAACGATGGAGGTGATAGGCAAAGAATTGGACGACCAAAGATTTGACGTCCGAGAAGTTTTTTAAGCGTGATACTTGTGAGCAACTTCAAATAAGTTTAAAACCGTAAGATGAACTTTGGTGAGACAGGGTCTTCTTGAACGCTTCGCGTGGCACTTAAGAAACGTGAAGTTTATTTTCTCTAAAAGTCTAAAGAGGCTTCAATTTGGAACAGAGCAGGGTTGTTGATTTTTTTGATTTTTTCAAAAAAACAAAATAATTGATGTTTTTATTTAAATCGGATTTTTTTAATTTTAATTGATTTATTGTCTTTTTATTGAACTACTAGATAGTAAATTACCAACATGAAAAGTCTTGAGTCAAAACTAACCAAAAGGAAAATAATCATGACATTTAAGCAGCTATTGGATATTGTTGCTATTCAAATGCTTGTATAAAAAAACTAGCTTGACCGCTATTTCATTTCTTAGCTTATCCAGCAAGACAAACTGAAGTTCTGGGAAAAACTTAAACTGAAATATAACAACACTATGATTGTTTTTAATTATAGGTCTTTTCTAGTTAAGTTTCTTCTCGAGTTTCTTAACCTACTTCTTGGAATCTTAGAAAACATTTTTTAAAAATAAAAATATATTCTTGATTTTAATCAAATGATTTTTTTAAAAAAAATCGCTTGATTTAAATCAAACAACCCTGGAACAGAGAACACAAATTAGACACTCGAGCAGTTAGTGTAGACTTTACGAATGATAAACGTTTCATCGTCGGACACGATGGCCAGATAATTTTTTAGAGGATGCATGTGCACCAATTTATGCCCATCCACTCGAAAGGCTTAATGTGGTTTAGTAGGGTAAAAGTCTTAAAACGGAAGTTAAAGAATGCCATTTTTTAACACTCAAATAATAGAATTTATATGTTGCCTTTCATAATTTCTCTATTAGGTGATGAAATGATCTTCAAAAAGCTGCGATATCAAATTATGAATGGTTTTAGCATTTTTCAAATATTATAATTTTTATTAAGCGTTATTATTGCTATTTTAGAGGAAACCTTTTCGTATATTTCTATGTAAATATTGTAATAATATTGTAAAATATAATGTTTACCAAAAGTTCTACCGCTAAAAATGTTAAAAATCAATTTCTATTTATGTAAAAAGGCGGATCTCAGTCTCTTTTTCTTTCCAAGGGTTTTTATCCTACTTCCGGGTGTCATAGGAGCATGGATAAAGAATTCGCGTGAGGAAATTTGTTTTCACGCTATAGGATAGGCAACTCCCCTATTTCTGACGACAGCTTATTCTGTATAATCTGATTCAGCTTGGGTTGTCAGCACGCGCAAAGCTGGGTCTCTATGTAACGTAGCTTTGTGCGTGATGACAAGAGACGAAGAAAATAATGTTTCTCTGGATTTAAAATATCCGCGAGTTTTAGGTCAAATGTATGGGCGGAAATTCTAGTAGGCTTCGAAAAAAGTTGAAGTGCCTCGACTGTCGAGTGTCGACTTCATAGTCGAGCCAGTGACTTTTAAAATTTCAAGTAATACTAATTTAGACTATTAAGAAGGATGTTAGAGTTAGTATTATAAATATTTATTACGTTTCTAAATCTTTTGGGAATCTCAAGAAATAATTTTCGCTATTTTTAATAGCGCAACGTTCCTTGATAATGTTTGAAGGACCCACCAATTGATTACATACGACTATGCATGTATTTGAAACTAAAGCCTACAGGTCCGTGCATTTGAGATAAAAATCTCGCGGATATTTATAATCCTTTTTATTTCTTCGTCTCTTGTCATCACGCACAAAGCTACATAACATAGAGACCTAGCTTTGCGCGTGCTGACAACCGAAGCTGAAAATAGAGTATATGCAGAATAAGCTGCTGTCGGAGATAGGGGAGTTGCCTACCCTATAGCGTGAAAACAAATTTCCTCGCGCGCATTCTTTATCCAAAACAGAAGGTTGAAATTTGGCAAAGAGTTTCCTGAGACCCCGTGAATGGTATGAGTAATTCTAAAACTCCCACAAGTGTTCTTTCAGTGGTTGAACTTATTTCTCCCTTGAAATGAATAAAAGTCAACGAATTAATTAGAAATTGTCCAACGCCTGATCTATTGCACTACCGGATTGCTGAAGTGTTTCGGATTATATTGATATTGTATTTTTTCTATGATGGGGATTTTTCATTTTCGTCGGATAGGGTTAACAATCGAGGATGTTGTCTGGGGATGGGGGATTTTGTACAATTTCAGTAATGGGAGATAATGCCTGGGGTTCTTTGTCTTGGAAGGGTTTAGTCCGTATACCCATGTGAATCGATAAAACCTAAAAGCCATTTTTCCGTTCTAATATGTAAATCGAGATATTGAACAGGTTTTGAACACACTAACAGCTGTTTATACGTCAATCAATCCTTTATCGCGTTTTTTGCATAAGTTAATAAACCGTCGTAAGTATACTAATACAGAAATTAGTACTGGAAGACCAGTAAATCAAACCCATGTTCTACAATGCCCTATTTGTTACTCAAATTTCTAAGACACCACTAATCTAAGACATCGAGTTTTTTTTTTACATTGGGACTTTCAATTTAAATCTTAAGGACGTCTAGTAAAAGTCAGACACTTTTAGGCTTAACATCTATAATACCATTCGTTATAATTTGAAAATATTCAAGATGTATTTTTTTCCAAGTATTCATGATGCATTTTTTCTCTATATATTCATGAAGAACTGTTTTTCAAATATTCAAGATGGATTTTTTCTTAGTTATCATGATTGATTTTTCTAAATTTTCATGATTAAATTCTTGAAAATATTCATGATTAAATTCTTGAAAATATTCATGATGAGATTCTTAAAAATGTTCATGATCAAATTTTCAAAAATATTCATGATTAATTTTTTCCAAATATTCATGATAAAATTCCTGAATATTTTCATTAGTGAATAAACGTAAATCGTAACATCATATCCAACGTAGGCAGGCACTTGTTTACCGTGATTATACACTTTGGCGTGGTTGATGAATTAAGTGCTTGCCATGCTGCAAGCTTAAAAAGCAAGGCTGCCTACCTACTCGGAAATAAAATACAAAAGGTATTTATTTCTCGTTTCATGGAGCCCAGCCTCTATTATTATTATTATTATTATTATTATTATTATAATGTTGATGACTATGTAAATTCCAGTGAACTACTTATATAGTTTTTTATATACACATTAAAAATCCATTTGATTCATTTTTTGAAGACTACTTTTTTAAATACAACGTTCTATAATTAACCTTAGATTTAACAAAAAATATATGGCATTCTAAAAGTTAAAGAGATAGTTGTCTAATTTCAAAAGTGGTGGAAAAATTAAACTTCCAGACAAAAGGAGGAGTATTCGAATATCAATATTTGCATGCCATTAGGGCGAATGAGTCTTTTTAATTTAAATAATATAATAATTCGAACCATTATCTTCGGAGATTACCATCCATTTCACAATAAAAATTATTATTCGTATCCTTCTTCAAGAATTTGTCGTTGTTAGATTCTTCTCTAATTCATGTCATCGTGAATCTTCATCCCCGATTCTTCGCTACATTTCCATGGTAGACACGTCACCTATTCTGCAAACAGGAGTTCTGCCACGATATTTATTCTCCAAGCACTCAAAACATTTCCTTACAAAATCCAACCAAACATTTTTATACCGAAAAGACACCCAAACATTATTTACCGAAAAGACACAAAACATTAATCATCGAAAACCCACCCACCCAGAAGCTACACAAAATATTTTATTCTTTAAGAGCTTAAAACATTTACTACAGAAAAGCCACAGAAGAATTAAACCCAAAACGCAAACTTCGCACATGATAGAATATTTGCAATATTTTTAATGTCAAAAATCCTTCCACTTTAGCAATTACAACTTGCTTATTATTCCAAATTCACAGACTTAACACTACCCTGCACACAAATCCAAAATTTCTACTTTCCAAAGAGCCATCCAAAACCGTTATTTCTAAGTTGGAACCCTATTGTCCTTTTAAAATCAAGACCCTACTGGCAATTAACTAATGAATAAATAAATTACTGAACGTAATTCTTAAAACCTCATTTCTATAATTTCAGAGTAAAACCATGCTATGGCTTGAACATCCTGTTTTTCTGATCGTAATGTTTTACTACTGAGCTAAGGTGATATAGATAAAATATATAATCGTTAGGCTTATTTGCTATTGTTTTGAACGTCACGTTTTTTTTTGTCATAACTTTTGATTTTCTGAACCGATTTACAATTTGAAAACAGTTTCGGATTCTACGTGACAAGACGCGAGCAACGATAGCATTGTTGATATATTTCAAGCATTATTTCGTAACGTCATTATCGGGGGGCTTTACTATTTCCGCTATGGCTAACGCCCTATTAGCGCCACAGTGTCATTTGTAATTTTAAAATAATTTTGAGAAGTAAACCTATTTAGAAAGTCCTATTTTGTTATTCTAGCTCAAATAGGAACAAAATGGCAGCCAAATGAAAATGTCCAGAAACTTTTGACAGGGACTGTACGTGGTCAGAACTCTTAGTAAACGAACTTTGAAACCCTTATGTGGTTATCCAATACTTTTTAGTTTAACTTTAAAACCCTTATGTGGTTAATGTTAATTTGATATCTTTATAAAACCCTTATGTGGTTAATGTTAGTTTAATATCTATGTAAAACCCTTATGTGGTTTACCCAAATGTTAAGATTATGTTAGTGTTTAATTCCAATTATTTAGTTTATTATTATTATTTTGCATGAAGTGTGCATGACCATTTTGCATGTTAGAGTTAAATAAAACGTATTATTTTTATTCTAAGTATTATTATTAAATGATGTGTTGGCAAACTCCTAATTTGGTTCCCATCTCTTCATTTTTACCAAAACCCCTAGACAACCGATTGACCATAAGTTAATTTACTCACTAACCCCAATAGTGAAAGTTACGTGAGCTTGCCCGGGCTTAGGATTTTATGTTTATAGCGAAAGTTTAGTTCCCCATCATGAAATTTAAGTTTATCAGAATAATTTCGTTATATTGGTTGAAAATTGACATTCTAAAAAACTTAATTTAACGATGGAGGTGATAGGCAAATAATAGGACGACCAAAGATTTGACCTACCGAGATGTTTTTTTTAAAAGTGAGCATCTTCAAATAATTTTAAAACCGTAATATGAACTTTGGTGAGACAGGGTCTTTTTGAACTCTTCGCGTGGCACTTAAGAAACGTGAAGTTTCTTTTCTCTAAAAGTCTAGTTTCTTTTCTCTAAAAGTCTAAAAAGGCTGCAATTTGGAACAGAGCATCCAAATTAGACTCTCGAGCAGTTAGAATGTGTAGTCATTACGAATGATAAACGTTTCGTCGTCGGACACGATGGCCAGGTAATGTTCTAGAGGATGGATGTGCACTAATTTATGCCCACCCCTATTTAGTGTTTTTATACTCTTTATAACGCCACGGTCCAACACAGTGGCCGTTTTTCCATCAACGCTGCGTCTCGGCGGTGAATTCTTGTGTGTTTGGTTCAAATCGAAGAGCAAAACACTGCATTTTAATATGTCCAACTCCTAGCGTTTTGGAACGGCTAATTTACCATCATGCACTACCATACTGACTCCAATCCACACGTCAAGACTGACCACTCAAGCACTCGAAAGGCTTAATGGGGTTTAGTAGGGTAAAAGTCTTAAAACGGAAGTTAAAGAATGCCAATTTTTTACAACTCAAATAATTCGTTAAAGTTTATAACCATAAGGTACAGTTTCGAAATTGTTAGGTTAAATTCTTACTTTATCTAAAATAACTCTGTATACTTTAGTTTCATCGCGAGATACAACAATGTGATTTGGTAATCTTCTTATTTGTTAGGAATACGTATTTTAAAATCCGTAGTTTCATTTTCTTCATCAGCTTCTATTTCTACGCACAATAAGACTTTAAGGTTTTTTATATTTATAATTTTTTCCGAATTGGTGTCTAACCTAAATCCTTTAACTTTAGTAATATTATATTTGTCATCATGTAAACAGTGAAGAAACTTAAAGAGGACCGGTAATTATTAGTTGTCAACAAGGTGAAATGAAAAGGTATTTACTAACGTTTAAAAGGTCATAATTCACTTAATCTTCACGATCCCCTCAACAATAAAATATAAAAGAAGTTCTTATACCGAAAAAAAAAGACTTTTAATACCTTCAGTATAATAATAGGGTTTTCCTATTATTCATACCTATTATAAAAAATACTCCTCTACGTGTCAAGAAAAGGAAATTTCTTATAATAAAAAAGGGTTCTTTATTATTGGTTGTCAACAAGGTGAAATGAAAAGGACCAACTTTTAAAAGGTCATAATTCACTTAAGTTCTAAAAGAAAATAAGAAAGATACGAATAATAGAAAGTCTTTGTGAGATAATTTACGAATTACTTTCCAATTACTGCCAGGTGCTATATTGTTACTACCACGCTTTTTTAAAATAAAAGCGGACCATTTGTTACTGATAATTATTAGTTGTCATTCACCAGTCAACATGGAAACGAGTAGTAATCAGTAGTAATCAAAGGAATATACCAACGTTAAAACCAAATACTATCGTTATTTCTTTGTGTTTTATTATAATTCTGGGAATTTTGGAATTTGTAAATTTATGGTTTCAGAACTTTGACATTAAGATAAATTTAAGATCGAACAATGAGACTAAAGACTATCCATCTTATTTACATTTACAACAATACCCTAATAGTACCAACGCTAATTTTCGAGTATAAATAGGACCCTTACTTTCCCATATTACCACCACTTTCTCGACAAACGCCGACCAAGAAACATAGAACACGGAGACTCTTACAGTAAATATATATTTTTTAACCCTTTAACTCTCTCTTAATATTTAAAGAAACTCTGTCTCTTTATTTAAGTCTCTTTCTACGACCCGAATAATGGCGTCAAGAGAAAAATTTCTATTTCTCCGATTAAGAAAATCAATACTCATTTTCGTTTAAGCGATAAATTATGCTTAACTTTCGGTTTTGAGAATTTACACCTAGACATAGAACTCCGTATTAACAACAAAAACTCTTTCTTTCGAAACCTTCGCTTTAACCGACGATGAGTTTCACAATCTTCTCTTAAAGATTGGTCCTCTAGCCGGTTGGACATCGGGGAATGAACCCCGTCAATTCGAAGCGCTCTTTTCTAACAACGGCACTAGAAAAGTAGTCTCTCTCGCGTCTAAAGATTGTTTAAAATTTTCTTTCGAAATCAATGATAAAAAATTCTGAAATAACTCTTAACTCCTTTGAAGCTTACGAATTAAACAGAAGCTCAGAAACCATTAACACTCGCTTACTTAGACTAAGATCTCATAAGGTTGTATTCAGAACCATGATTGAAGTTATAAATGATTATCTTTCAAGTATTTACGAAATGCTTTTCGACATTAAATACTCCCCTCTCATTTATACATGATCGAAGAACACGAAAAATTTGATCGCGTTTACAGTTATTTTACATATTACATCTCCGCTTTTAAAATTATAAAAGAGTTTGAAGAGAAATTGAAAAATCAAGAAATTGAAAACGAATTTAGCTTTACAATATCTTTAGTATATTAGCTGGACAACTTTATATTTTAAAGGATTGCATTAATTTTTTAAAAAAGTCTTAATTTAATTATAATTTATTTCAACCTACCGACAGTATTCGTAATGGGTGGCTTTTATCCCAAATAACCGAAGTTGATGTTGCTCATAACTTGACAACAATCATTCATAACGCTATTTTCACCAAGGTTTAGCGAAAATGCTTAATAATAAAATATTCTGGTGAATTTTTAGTTTAAAAATAATTGTGGTAATTTTCAATGACGTTTTTGTTACGACAATAATAAAAATCAGAACTAATTAGCCTTCAGTTTAATTCCTAATCCAAAATTTTGGTTTAAACCAAGAGCTAAAAAACGCCATGTTTTTATTGCTTAATCGCGCTCTAACGGCGTGAATCACGACAAAAACGCCGTAAGTTCAATATAAAAAATTAGGGCTAAAATACGTGTCTCTAACAGTGCTAAAACGCCGTAACTTCAATACCCAAAACAACGTAAGTCACAGTAAGTGTTTTTCAATGATAAAAATCAATACTTAAACTTAATTTTTCATAATGAAACTAAGGGAAGGCACATTTATGGACTTTTATCTTTGATTTAAGATGGTTCCCAAACGTAACGAATGAATAGTTTTCTTTATACACTATCCCAATTAAGGCCATTTTTCCAAAAAATCCCATGTTATCTCTATGGAAGAATATAGTATTTTTCACCAAATATCGGATTCATTTTATGGACTCTAAAACCACCCTTGACAACTTTATTCTTTATAGAATTAACTATAAGATGGATCTTTTTGAAATTTTAACCACAAAATTAGGGCCCGAATTTTAGTTCACTGGCAAAATTTCAAAGCAGCAAACACAATACGAAAAAAGTTACGGTCAATCAAAGAACCCTCCTTTAGCATTAGAGGCAGTATCAAGTCTTATCTAAGAGAGCTACTGCCCTCCTAGAATAAGTCGTAGATACACCTCCGTGGCCTTTCCAGTTGGTCAAAGGTATGGGCCGGGTAACGCCAACGTATCACGCAAGTGTCCAACCTCACCGGAGGCACAGAAAATACTTTTCCGGCCAGGAAGGGCCGACTGAGGGAGGCGCTGTAAAAGAATGCCCCTCTAGAATTCTCATGGGGTGCGAAGTGCACGAACCCAAGGGGCAGGTTATCCCTAGGGGAAGAGAGTTGTCGTGACTTAGCAGACCAAGCACGAACCCGGACTAGGTCCAGGAAGCCCGTACCCGGCCCTATCCCGGCGAGGTGTAAACTTGTCGGGATATTAAAATCAGGCAATGTATAACTTAAATCAAAGTAAAAAAGAGGGCTCAGTGCGATTAGCTGAGTCCCCTGACCATACCATTACTGCGATTTTACCTACACAGAGCGGGATTACTGAATTCCACTATCGATGTGACACCTGTCTCAGAGCTTTTAGCTCAAAGAGTGGCCTTGGGCTACATAGACGCTCCGCTCATTTGGTAGAATATAATGAGGGTATTTCTTTAAAGATGGTCTGAAGAGGAATTGTCCCTGCTTGCCTCTCAGGAGGCCGAGTTGCAATTGGCGGGCACTCGGTATATTAATAGGGCTTTATTGGAAAAATTCCTCGAGAGAACATTAGAATCCTTGAAGGACCATCGGCGAAACCCTGCCCACAAAATTAAGGTGACGGAATTCGTTCACCTGTTCTCGCAATCGGGGTCTCCTGATTTGCAAACTTTTCCTCTCAGCCATACTTTAGACAATAACACTGATATGTCAAGGGTGACCACGACGGCTTCGGTCGTTGGCGACGTGGGAACCCCCGATGCCTCCTTCACATCGGTAAACCCGGCTGACTCACCGGGCTTTATTGACATTGCGACCACCCAGCCCATTAAACCCAGCTCTAGACGGTGCGATGAATTCCAGGGAGAAAATGCCGGTTCCCTCAGGTGAGCCGTTGTTAATGCCCGATTATCTCAAGTTGGCCTTGGAAAGCCTTCTTAAAGAGAAGTCAGGATTAACACACAAAGAGACGAGACTGGATTCCATCATTGAAGGTGCCGTTGCTGGTCACGATATCATCACCGATCTAAACGATTGGTATAGGGTTGTAAGTGGGAAAATGACCGAGCTATATTTTTCCGGAAAATTTTCCGTATTTTTCCGCTACCGGTTTCTCAATTAAAAAGTTAAAGCTTTAAAATTTTTCAATTGCCTTTCTTTTCAAAACATTCATTATTTTGTTTTCGGTGAATTCGGAGGGGGAAAAATTGTTTGTTAACCCTGTTTAAAGTCACAAATTATGGAAAAATCAACCACTAATATTTGGCGGTATTTTAATAAATCTACTAAAGATGGCAAAGTAACTGGAGAATGTTTATATTGTAAACAATGTTATGCAAATAACGCAACGTGGATGAAACGCCACTTTTCATCTGGTATGTGCAAAAACTGTTCCCCATCTGTATTGAAAAGTTTTAAAGTTAACTGCACGAAAAATGAGTCATCTCATGATATGCAACTACATTTGGTAAGTCAGCGAGGTGTAATTAGTCGTAATTCAATTAAATAAAAAGGCTGCAGTTTCTATTTTAAAATGTATCTATTATATTAATTTCGAACTCAGGACAACAAAACTGAAGAAGCTATCGAAATATCTTCAAAAGTTTAATAAATTGACTCAAAGCTTACTTAGTTTTCCGGAAAAGTTTCCGGAAAATTTCCCGCGTTTTTTTTTTCCGGAAAATTTACAACCCTAGATTGGTATATATCCGTGTTTTGAAAGACCGAAGGCGTTTCCTCTTCAAAGACGGTTGCTCCCACCAACCGCAAACCACCACAGCCAAAGAAATCGGCTAGAGACAGCCGCAAAAAGCGAAGAGAGGCCGCTAAGGTTTCTAAGAAACAACTTAAACGGCAACAATTTGCTCGGGTTCAGCAATTGTTTAAGAGCGAAGCCACACGATGCGCCAATCTTGTATTGGGTGATTCTTTTGAGTCACAGCGGAAGAGCCCCTCATTTGAGGAGTTTTCAAAATATTGGGGCTCAGTATTTTCGAGTGATTCTCCTCCGTGTCTAGCGGATGTGGATTTTCGGCCTCCTGTCTTCCACTTCTGGGATCCGTTCTCAGTTGAGGAACTTTCACGTTCCAAGCCCCCGCTTGCGTCAACCGCCGGTCAGGATGGGATTTATGTTCGCTTAATTCTAGGAACGCGGCTTTGCATCGTTCAGAAGTTGTTCAATCTTTTCCTCTTTGTGGGCCAATTACCACCAGTTCAGTTGCAAAATAGAACCATTTTCATCCCAAATACGGATGATATCTAGGACGTCTCGAAGTTTCATCCCATCACGGTTTCGTCCGGGTTTGCACGATGGTTTCATCGGGTGTTAGCTAACCGACTCCGAAGCTCGATTAGTATCAATGAGAGGCAGAAGGGTTTCATTGCAGTAGACGGCTGCGCGGAAAATGTACTCTTGCTGCATGAGGTTATCAGAACCTCGTTCTTACATACGAAAGAGCTTCATATTGCGACGTTGGACTTAGCGAAGGCCTTTGATTCTGTCTCGCATGGGGCGATTCTCCTGGCGGCTAGGCGAGTGGGGCTTCCACCCAGCTTTCTGGCTTAACTCGACCATCTTTACACGTATTCCACTACGATGTTTCGGTCTGCGGGCAAATTTTCCAAGCCGTTTCCTCTTACGAGGGGAGTTCGGCAAGGGGATCCCCTGACCCCTTCACTTTTCAACTATATAATGGATATTATTTTGGATTGGTTCCCCAAGCACATTGGGTTCCGTGTCAGCAAGTCGGCTGTGCCTCTTAATGCCGCCGCCTTTGCTGATGACTTGAATCAACTGGCATCCTCTCGGGTGGGGCTACAAAATTTGTTGGACATCATGTCCTCTTCTTTTGCCGAGATGGGTTTAGCCGTGAACGTCTCCAAAAGTCACACTCTTTCTCGTCCCTTCGGGTCGGGAGAAGAAGATTAAGATCTAAGTGACGAAACCCCCTTTTCCATCGGGGGTGTTCCATTACCGACCATTAAATTCAATGACGCTTGGGCTTATCTCGGAATCCAGTTCCAGGCATCAGGGATAAAATCTTGTAGAGACTTCGACTTAAGACCAGGACTTTGCCTTCTTCGGAAAGCACCACTCAAGCCTTATCAAAGGTTGTAAATCCTGGTGTATCATTTGCTACCCAGGTATATGCACCAGTTGGCACTAGGTCGTCCGACCATAGGCCAACTTAATAAGGTTGACACGCATGTTCGTCAAGCCGTTCGGGATTGGCTGCGGCTCCCCGCAGATACACTGAACGCGTATATTCATGCCTCACAAAAGGACGGGGGTCTTGGCGTGCCCGCTTTACCAAGCCTAACCCTATCTAGGCTAAGTAAACTGAAAGAGTCTCGTGAAGCAATGGTGGTGGAGCTCACGAAGACCTCCAACTTCTCCAAATATATTAGGAGAGTTGAGAAAATGACTTTCTATAAGATACTCAAGTTTCAGACGAGGGAAGCGATTCGAATACGCTGGGCTACTAGGCTGCATTCGTCAGTGGATGGACGAGGACTCCGCCATAGCGCCAGTGAACCGGGTTCCAATACTTGGATTCATTTTGGTGGAGGAAAACTGTCCGGCAATGAGTACGTTGAGGCACTTCGCCTCCGTATTAATTGTCTCCCCACGAGGGCTCGCACTAGTAGGGGCCAAAATAAGTCCACGGTCTGCCGTGCCGGTTACCACCTTCCGGGCGAAGCCTCAGCGAAAGAGACTTTACCACACATCCTCCAGTGTTGCCACCGTTCGCATGGAGCCCGAATTAAAAGACATGATTGGCAGCTGAGTTGCTTGATGGAAAAGGACACACGGTTCTCAAAGAACCTCATTACCGACTGGCATCCGGTAAGGTGTGTATCCCCGACCTCGTCATTCGCTCGCCAGATAGAGAAACAGTCCGCTGTCTTGACGTTCAGGTGATATCGGACCATGGTAGCATTAAGGCTGCTGACGCCGCTAAAACGGCCAAGTATGCCGGCGAGGATGAGCTTCACGTGTTGTTGAGGGAGGCGTTAGGTGTGATCGAAGTTCTCTTTGGATCCATCACGCTTACCTGGCGGGGCTTGTGGTGCAAAGCCTCGGCCAAACTATTATCAGACTTGGGCGTCTCGAAGGCCCAACTCCGGTATTTGAGCGTGGGTGCGGTGCAGGGTTCGCTCCGATGTTGGCGATTTTTCAATCGTAAGACCTCGGTTTTTCAAACACCTAGCGAGGCAACCGGGGAAAGCCGTGTAGGAGTAGGTTGAAGTTGCGGCAATTAATTAAAACTTCAAAATTTAACCATATGGTGTCCTAAATTATTTTTTTAAAATTCCCCTTTTTTATTCCCATCCAACGAGTGATATTTGCGTCTATCTAAATTTAAAATAATCTGGCTAAGGTGATCCCTACCTTCTTAGGGCGAATAAACAATTGAGGTGAGTCGAAATACGGTGGGCCCATTGTTGAAATAGCGAAATGCCTCGTCATCTAATTAGTGACGCGCATGAATGGATTAACGAGATTCCCACTGTCCCTATCTACTATCTATCGAAACCACAGCCAAGGGAACCTTGGCAGGTATTACTTGGAATTAGGTACCAGAGTACCTTATTACTATTTCGACAAAGTAAATAGTTTTAGAATAGTTAACAGTTAATGTTGTTGCATATATGAAACCCTAAACTAAAGTCACTTAAAAACCGCTTTATTAACTTAAAATTACCCGTTTATTTTTAGAAATCACTAATATATATTATTAATCAACTGCGTATATTAAATTTAATTCGTTTCAATTTATTTTAAATAAAAATTAATTTTTTTGGACAGACATTTTTCGCTATTTTTTCACAGATTATATTGAGTTTAAGAAGATCTTCAAAGATTTTCCAAAATAACTATTTTCTAGGAAAAACTTAATTTCTCATAATAAATATATATAGGTAGTTTCTATAACTTATAATATACATCGCTATAAAGAAAGAAATGTATTTTCATGGATTTAGAGGCGTTGTTAAGTGATTATAGTTTTATGTTGCATATATGCAACAACTTTCAGCTGCTATTTAATTAACTAATTGAAATAGTAAAACGTACGCATGTACCCAATGATGAACGGTACCACTCTATGTATTTAGTTTGATTAAAATGGTTATATTATTTGCGGAAAATAACCGAAAAAACATGTTTTCCTACTTTTTGGGATTTATTTGAGCAATTAATTTGACTTTTTTAACTACGAGAGTAGGATTTTACTGTTTCAATAAAGAAAGTAGTTTTAGAAAAATAAGCAGTTGAAAACTGTTGCATTTATGCAACACAAAATTAAAGTCACTAAAAATCGCTTTATCAACTTTAAAATTACCCGTTTACTTTTTCATAAATCACTTATATATATTAGCAATTGCGTATATCAAATTCAATTCATTTTAATTAATTTGAACAACAACTAATTTTTTTAATATTACACATTTTTCCCTGTTTTTTCTCAGATTACTTAAAGATCTTCAAATATTTTCCAAAGTAACTATTTTCTAGAAAACACTTTATTTCACATCATAAAAACATATAGGCTGTTTTTTAAACTTATAATAGACATCGCTTTAAAGAAACAGATGCATTTTAATTGTTTTAGAGGCGTTTTTAAGTTTTGTGTTGCATATATGCCCATGCTCCGCTCTCCGAATGAGGTTTCGCAATATTTAATGGACAAAGGAATCATGGACCTAGATCGATCAGACTTCAGGATGGCCCATCCTAGAGCGACCATATTAACGGCCGTTTAGATAAACGCGAATAGAAGAACCTTGTGATCCGTCAACATCGATCTCAATATTTGAAAAAAACCTAATATATATTATCTTCAAGATCCGAGCGCTTTTTCCCCGTCTTCCCCTTCCCCTTTCCCTTTCCCCTTTTTCCTTTTTTTTCGAGGACGTGAATGCAACAGTTTCAGACTACGATCGTTGCAGACTACGATTGGCTGAAAATGGCCTTTGGGTTATGTTCACCCCGCCGCTGTCCTCGTTTCCTCCTCAGAGTCCTCACACCTCTCTCCCTCGCAGAAAACGAGGCGATAAGCAACGCCGATATTTTGAAGAGTTTAGTTGCGTTTTGAATTGCATTTTAGTTGCGTCGGGGACCAGGCTCGTGTCAGTTTTTGTTACAAATCATTTAACAAGGAATCTTTGTCGACGCAGAAAAATCCAGGTTCGAATCCTGCCAAGCTAGCTCTCAATTTTTGGTGAAAATTCTTAGTATTTACAGTTCGGGCTTAGTAGTAAACCACCTGAATTATGGAATGTTAACTAGGTCATTAAAATGTGCCGCCAGCCTTCTAGCGCGCTAGACTCGCGCTAGACTCGCGCGTGAGTCTAGAATGGGGGAAAAGCCGGTTTTTTATCCGGGTGAGTTTCTCTGACTTCGTTTATTGGTCGATAGTGGGGGTCGTTAATTGATTAGGTCTTTGTTAATTGGTTAAAGGGTTGAGGGCGTGAACTTGTCTCTCTTTAGTCGTGACGTAATCGCCAGACTTAGATAAGAGAGTGTTAGCTTATGCGATGTATGTTAACTTATTTATTATCTGTTAACGTCACGAATTTCACTCGAGACGGTTTTCTTTACGCCTACATGTTATCCGTTACTCGGTCATTGCGCTAGAAAGATATTACTATCAGAAAATTGACTAAACAAGATGTCGCGAATACGTTTAATGGTATTGACAGCGCTGTGTTGAAGAGAATCCCTATTTTTCATATATAAAATAACGTAAATAAAGGCCTTTGACGGCGATAGGACAAGTTAGTTATAAAATTGTCGATAACTAATTTTATCCCTAAGCTTAAAACGAGTTGGATAAAAAATTAAGAGAAACAGATATCATTTAAGGTTTAGAAAATGAAAGATGAAATTCAATATTATTGTATCTATACAGACTTAATGACGCAAATAAAGGCGTTCATCGGCGATAGGACAAGTTAGTTATAAATTGTCGATAACAAAATTTAGCCCTATGGTTATAAATGAACGAGTAACTGGATAAATTAAAGAGATATGGTTGAAGACTTAGAAAAATAAAAGATGAAATTTAATATCACTGTATATATACAGATATAATGATGAAAAAGTAAAGGCGTTCATCGGCGATGGGAAAATTTTATAAATTGTTTATAACTAAGTTTATAGTGGATATGTTAGGATAGTGGGGTGGCGTAGCGGTTAGCGCTTTCGCCTCGCAGCAAGAGGATCCCGGGTTCGATCCCGGACTGTGGCACCGGGTGAAAATCTGGGAACAAATCCTTCTGCGTAGAGTATGCAAGTTCTCTCCCCGCTTGTTAAAGGAGTTTTCCTCCGCGGTGTAACCCGGTTTCTCCTTTCCACCAAAACTTGCAGAGGTTAACGGTAATAGTTAGTATAGGGCGCTGTAGGTTAGCTGTGGCATAGGGGCTAGCCACCACCCCTCCATGCATTGTAAAGGGACCCACCTGTAAATAAGCCACAGGCTTAGTGTGGAAATCCCTTCGTAGACAAAGCTTAGATTATTATTATTATTATTATTATTATTAAGTTTAATCTTGACCCAAGGTTTCACTCGAACTAGTTGGATAAAACTAAAGAGAAGCAGATATGATTTTAGGTTTAAAAAATAAAAGATATACGAATGAAAATTAATAAATCCATACCACAGTAACGATAATAAGTAATATGACTCCGTTTAAGTGTAACGAGCTATTCACAGCCCTTACATTAAAGAATAGATCTCTTTGACTTAAAGCTAGAAAAGACAACACCCATTTAGTATAAAAGATCAGACTTAAAGGACGAGATTCATTCGTACCGAAAAAATACTTTACTAACAACTTGCGATAACGTATTTCTATAAAAAGGTCAGTACTTTATACTTTTCAAATGGACTAGAAAATTTAGTAAAAGGGAAATAGTTATTTTATACAGCTCTTGTGACTGATATGGAAGAAGAAAATATAATAGAATCTCCGAGAAAAAAACAAAAAATAGAAGACGTTAAAGTAACGTCTTTACAAGATATCGCTATAAAAGTTTGATGCATGTTTTTAAATATAAGTTTCATAATGAAAGATATTTTAATTTTAACGATGTAAAACATTTCATACCGAAAACCTTTGGGGACAAATAGAATCAGTCTTTTTTAAAGCCGCCGAAGTAGAGAAACATCGACCACCTGGAACTTTCGAAGATTTGGATATAAGTATATCAAAATCGTCTATAGAGAGAGAAATAGTGTTCGACGAATTCAGCACCTTAACGTTCGAAGAATTTGAACTAGTGCATCGCAACCGGATAGAAACGCCACCATTTATCTTAACAAATGTACAAAATCATTTACATTACCAATATTACGTAAAAATTTGCTATTGTGGCTGCTCGCAAAATTATAGACGAATATGTCCCGCTTGCTATTTTCATCATAGTTTAAACGATTGTTTAAACGCTAAATATGAACAATTAACTGATCACTATCAGGTTAACAGTAAAGACGCGCTACGCTATTATATCTGGAACTATAACAAAAGCTGGTGTTCCAACTGCATTTTACAACCATTATTCTCATTAAAAGATGCTGACGATTGCGAACGAACTACTGATTGGCATAGTCCGTCAAATAATTATCCCTTCGAACACGGTTTTATCGGGGAAGACATTAACCGTAACACTGTTCCAAGACCTACAATAGAAGATGCGTTCTAACAGTTAATCACATACAGGCTCCGCTCCAACTTGGTGCTATTTAAATATCTTAACAATGGATTCATTTTTACGGTTCAAGCCTCGTAACCAGAAAAGGTTCCATTGAGGAGAAGGAAAAAAGCCTGGGTTTTATTATTGGTTAGTAACGCGTACGCCTTTTCTTTTTCCCATACGGTTCTATAATCATCTCTTCGAAAACGGTTTTATCGGGGAAGATATTAATCGTAACAGTGTTCCAAGATCTAAATAGAAGGTGAGTTCTAACGGTTAAAATATATAAAAGAGCGGTATTAACGGATGAAATAACGATACTATCAACTAGTTTTTAAGATTGGTGAGTACTAAATATTTTTCATTGGATCATTAAATTTCTGGGAAAATTGGTATTCATTTGCTTTCGGAAAGAAATATAGTTAGATTTGATGTGCTTTCCCGCTAAAAAATGTCGGGCACTTCATCGTCGGACACTTCATGGTCAGACGATGAGGTTAAACCAGTCGATTTATCTAATAAATTTCGACCAGAGCTATATTATACGATAGATAAAACATCAAACCGTGTATCCAGGAAATATAAATGCGTTACAACAGAATATAACGTTAAATTCTGCAACTTAGAAGAACTTAAATTAATAAATATTCACGATCAACTTTCCCAAATTTTGAATTCTCTCATAACTCATGTTAAGCGAAATGCTGAAGAATATAATTTAATAAGATTCGCCCTGAGCTCTGACGCTTTAGAGAACCCTATCAATTTAAGATTCATGGGTTTAAATGAATTAACTTCTGATCGGTTACTAGCTAGTATTGAAAAGGTGGCGCAGTCTAAGCGTAATCTTATACTTGAGGGTTGTTGAATCCGGCGATCCAAAACAAGCCTGGTCATTTATACTTAAAAAATAATTGAATTAATGGTTTTCCCCACTGGGGTTTTCCCAGGACCTTTTTTCCCATAAGCAGAAGCTATGGGTTTTTAAGGTCCGAATTTAGCTTAGTTAAGGTTTACTTATAGTGAATACTTATGTTTGATATGTTTTATATGTAAAGACCTTTAAGATAACATTGTACTATAAACCAAAATAAGAACTGTCGTAGAGCACGGCTTGTAATTGCTAAGAAATACTGTACTATTGTAAACGCTATAGTAACACATTTGAAGGGTTCGACGGATGGTTTTTGTTACTGTAGTGTTAAAAGGCCCTCTTGCCCTGTAAAGTCATAAAACTTAGGGATGACGAATTTGAGGAGCGCTTGGTAACAATAATAGGGGTAAAAACTTGAACTTTGTGTTAAAACTAGCAAAAGCAAAGCATGAGTATAGAACGTATTGGACTCTTGATGGAGAAAGAGCGTTTGTTACCTTCGGACATTATAAATCGCAAACCGACTCTGCCGAGAGAGGTTGTAAAAGAAAGACTTAGAAACTTTAGATAAACGGACGTGTTTTTAAGGAAATTATTGTAAAGATATGTTGATTTAAGTATTTAAGTATGATTTGAGCAGACAATACAGTAATTAAAGAAATTATTGATGATTGCATTTGGATCTTCTTCGTTATTGAAATAAAGACACACAAATAAGTTAGGGATTTTAGATCGGTGTTTCAGTCCGCCGATGTGATATCAGGAGGGTATCACAAACTCTTATGTTGGGATGGAAGTCGCAACAAGGGTACCCTAAAAATTGATGTTATTCTTCTAAAATGTAAAGTTCCAATGGTAGGTACCTTCCTTATCTAGTTTTTGGGCTTATTTGTTAAAGATATTTAAGCCATCACGACCCGTCCGCTACCACAAATGAAAAAACGGACCAGTAAACATCGGGTCACGTTTTCCCACCTTGTTAAAGTGAGAGTGATACCGGACGAAGATCGAGTCAACTACGAGTTCATAGACGATATTAGAGAACGTTTTAAAAATGGAGAACGGTTTAGAGTATCGCCTCCGCTTGGAAACACCGATGACCATTTTACTGGCTGGCCCAAGCAGCTCGGGGAAAACAAAGTGGGTAATAAATTTACTCAAATATAAAGACATTATCATGGACAAACCTCCTGATAGAATAGTCTATTGCTATAGTGTTTATCAGGACATTTTTGATGAACTGAAACTCTTTTTGCCTATTGAATTCCACGAAGGACTAATTCCTAACGATCCTGATTTTTTTGATAAACGAATAAATAATCTTTTAATCCTAGACGATCTAGCTAACACCTGTACCAGACAAGAGTTTTAAAGTAATCTTTTTTTGTGTCGGGAGTCATCATTTATCTTTAAGCATCGTACTTCTGTCTCAAAATGTCTTTAACCCAGGTAAATATTCAAGAAATATATCATTGAACTGTTCTTATATCGTTATGTTTAAAAATCCTAGGGATAATAACCAGGTTCGATATTTAAGTCGTCAGCTTTTTCCTACAGACACCAAACGCCTAACAGAAGCGTACGAAGAGTGTACCGAAAAAGCGTATTCTTATATCTTAATAGTTTACGACTTAGGTCCAAAATATTCCCTAATGAAGGACCGATGGTAATCTACGTTACAAAATAATAATCCATAAAATATAAATCTCAATATATTTAACCTCATTTCGAGACATGCCTTTACCCGTGTCAGTTAGGAACAAATTACCCTTTTTAAATCTCTTGCGTAAAAGCGGTCTGAAACAAAGAAAACTTTTAATATCAAAGTGTACGCGACCCCAATTGGATTGTATAAGCGATATTTGTTATAATTTGAAGAACGGTGGTATTCCATTGAATCGTCATAAAAAGAAAAGACTTCAACGTTACAAAAACGTTATAAGGTATTTATCCAAGAGAGGTTTAAGTGATAAAAAGAGGCGACAGGTGTTATTTAAACAGGTAGGAGGATTCTGGCCGGTGTTTCTTTCAATGTTTATACCAACAATAGCTTCGGTCTTTACTAGATAATGAAAAAT
Organism: Phalangium opilio; assembly: GCF_054372755.1. Lineage (NCBI taxonomy): Eukaryota > Metazoa > Arthropoda > Arachnida > Opiliones > Phalangiidae > Phalangium > Phalangium opilio. The sequence continues at coordinate 766,971 of NW_028324197.1, forward strand.
TGCGTTTTAGTACCAGCGGCTTTACTGACGGACAATCAAAAGGAAGTTAACAACGCCATTAAAGAGGTACTGAGTAAACCTGGTTCTGCCGAGGAAAAATTGAAGGAGTACCTTTTAACTCTTCAAAAATATTTATCTTTAAAGAGTTTAGCGGAGCCGCCAAGCGTTACTATCTTGCCAGCACCCGGAATGTCAAGCAAAATACAGCCTCTAAGTCCTTCATCCTCGTCTTGGATTCCTCCATCGTGGCCTACCCCTATCCAGAATATACCTATTAATATCTCTACCCCCTCCCAAAATGTCCCTACTAATATTTCTTCCCCTTCCCAAAGTATCCCTTTTAATATCTCTAGCTCTACCCAAAGTATCCCTTTTAATATCTCCACTAGTCTGCCTGTTAATGTCTCTACCCCACAACCGATAATGAGTAGTACAGCAATGGGTCAAACACCGGCGATGTCGTTTACTACGCCAGCGTCCCTCTCTCGAACGACCAGTATGCCTATTTTAACACCCATGGGACCCGTGGTACCGAAACAGTCCGGGACGTCTCAAACGCCTAGTATGCCAGTTTTAACACCCATGGTACCGAATCAACCCGTGGCGTCTCAAATTCAACAGGCCTTATCAACGAAGGGCGCTTCTGGTTCAAAGTTTCGGAAACTTAACCCTAACGATGAGACTTCGCCAAAAATTCCATCCACGAAATCAAAACCGTACCCTACACAAGCCAAAATAAAAAAAAGATCGCGAAGCTAGTTTGAAAGAGCTTCAAAAGCCCGAATCTAAGATCGAGTGGGTAACTTATAGAAAGGCAAAAAAATAACGTTGTCTTTAAATGATTATTACATTTTATATAAAAGCATCTAACTCATTATATTGAAAAACACGTATCTGATTATATAAAAGCATGTATCTGAGTATATTAGTCAAAAATGTCTTGATTAGAATCAAGACTTAAAAAAGTATCGATAAGACTGGGGTTATCACTTGACTTAAGGTTCAGATATTAATTTTTCTTTTAAATTGAAACTTAAAGGCATGCTTAAGAAAAAAACAACGTTCCATTACCGTTTTACGTTGAAATAACTTATTTTACAGGTAATCAATTTCAAAAATTTACTTATCTCGGCTTTTCGGGCACAATTCCATTCCCCCAAAACATTTTATCACTACATTAATTACTTTTGAGAGAGTACGTGTATGACTGAGTTTTAAAAGGTTCCCCCATTTGTTCCCGTCATGCTTCGCAGTGGAACAGTTGAAAACAATGGCGGAAAATTAAGTAGGGACAGTTGGATTTTTACTCGTGGTTATGCAAAATGATGTAATGTCTAGTGTACTTCAGTCAACAGTCATACTGTTCATTCTCACAGCTCAGGACATGATTAATGCTACTCAACTATTTCTCTCTCTAGTTTCAAACAATGGTTAGAGACTATTCAGTGCCGCTTGTCGCACATGATGATATTTCAACTACAGTTTACATCAATTCTCCGTGGTCATACTATTAGCGGGTTAAGCACTAATTTGTTCTGCACTGGACATGTCTCGAAAGAGTGCTTGTTGCAACTTTTTAAAGCAGTGTTGCCAATGTGTGGGTAATTTCTCACATCGTGGGAAAATTAGGTTTGATGTTAGGCTCTGTGGGGAAAAAGTAATTTTTTTCCGAAATCGATCAAATGTCGGAATTTTCCTGTTAAAGGGTTAATAGTGCAGACTGTGCAATTGAAATTAGTGTATTTTCGAAAATTTTGTCCGGTTTAATAATTTCAAGCGACATTTTGAAATAAATTCGGTGATTTTAAGTTTGCCACTGAAAAAGAAAGAACGCATATTTTGAGAATTTTTAAGCTTTATAGCATTTTGGAGCATTTGTACATATTGTCAAAGCCATGCGGAGTGATATTCCATATTAAGCTTAGTAGGATAAAATAGTCCAGATAAATATGACTGTAAAAAAAGGGGGTGCGGGAAATGAGTGAAATTTTAAAATTGAAGTGGGAAAATCCACTTTCTAACATTGGCAACACTGATTTGAAAGTTTTGGTCATGGCTAAACAGACCGCTCATTCAGTTTTCTATTGTTTTAAAGTTTATTTTGACACGTTATCTCTCAAAAGTAATTAATGTAATTATAAAATGTTTTGGGGGAATGGAATTGTGCCCAAAAACCCGAGATAAGTAAATTTTTGAAATTGATTACCTGTAAAATAAGTTATTTCAACGTAAAACGGTAATGGAACGTTGTTTTTTTTCTTAAGCATGCCTTTAAGTTTCAATTAAAAAGAAAAATTAATATCTGAACCTTAAGTCAAGTGATAACCTCAGTCATATCGATACTTTTTTAAGTCTTGATTCTAATCAAGACATTTTTGACTAATATCTGCAACTTCAGTCTTAATTGTTTATTAATTTAACCGTGGTTGATTTTAGCCATTATTTCATCGCGTATTCCCTCATACCATAGAATCGGCATTATTAATTAATTCCCGATGGGGGTTGACCAGAAATATACCAGATGTTCCCACGCAGATCATTCTTAAAGACTGTTTTAATGCCATTGTTCCAGCAACATTTAAATACGGATATTGCTCTTAACTTTCACGTTCAACTTAAATGACTTTAAAGTATGTCTTTCTCTGGCAGTTGGTGAAATAGGCAAATTGTGGTAAACGTGACTATAAATAAACTAACTACCAATAATTTGGGAAAGGTAGCAATATTTTGGTAGAAAAACATCCAATTTTGTATTATCGTTCTAAATGGGGCAATTTGATAATAATTTGAAAGCAATAACCGGCGCAAATTTAGTGCAACATCGCTCCTTTGGTACTGTTAGAGATTTTCTCCTCTGTGTATTTTTGAAAAAGCTGGCATAAGCTGCGTTAAGGTCCGCCCTCGTGTTGACTTCTAGTTGGTTTCTGACTTTGGTATTGAAAAATTGTAGGGTAGAATATTAGGCACCGTGTTAGGGCAGGCAATGGAACTGTTTAGCTTTAGCATTAAGCATTGGAAATAACTATTTATTTATACTTATGAAATGAATCGTGAAATTACGTGTTGTCAGCTATTTAGGTCTTGAGTACAGTAATTTAATAACTATAAAAATTATGGTCAATAATTTTATTCAAGAAAAGAGTTCTTTAATGAATAATTATAACATTATCTGGAATTTTGAAGTTACCTTTTGTTTTATAATTTCTCGTGAATCATTAAAGAATTAAATAACATTATGAATATTTAGTTTTTTGAGCATTTTTAAAGCTTTAAACACGTATGATGATGTTCTGTTAATGCACAAAAGATTTATTTTATGTACACTTTTGGTTTGGTATAGCTGCATTTATTTACAGCCTTTAATTTGGGCTTAAATTACCATGGTTGATTTGTTATTATAAATTGTACTATAAAATCTTTTTTCTAGTAATATTTTTTGTTTTCCATGTTTAAGCTAATAGTTGCGTATTTTATAAGGTTTTATTCGTAGCTTCCGAAGGAAAATTTAATTTTTGTCTCCAGAATGGTTTTTAAAACAATTAGAGATTTGTCCTCGTAAAATTTTCAATTCAGTGGTAAATGTAAGTTTCACTATGGAATCATTGAAGAGATTAATGAAATTTTCAAAGACAATCATACGTGAAGGATGGACTTAAAAGTCCAACATTAATGTTGAATGCCTATAATAATTTTGATAATCTCTCAAGTGAAAGATTCTATTTTAAAAAGTGTTTATTTACATTTAATCCTAGGACTCACAAATTGGGAATTAATAATAGCCTAGTTGTCAGGAAAACAGTAATTTTTACCTCCCCGTGTGACGTAGTCCAGGAGAGGTTCTGTAACGGCCGTGTCTGTCTGTCTGTCCGTTGTTAAACCCACGTGACCGCGTTCGTAGTTTGCGTATCGGAGCAAACGTGTTCGCCATTTCCGAACTGCTTTCACAGTCACGGAAATGGCTCCTCTACTTGAGTTCTCACACCACCATCTTCTGGTCTGCGTCCATCCCACACGGACACTAGTCTGTTCTTACTGGCTTCTAACACCACCATCTTCTGGTCTTTGTCCATCCCACACGGACACTAGTCTGTTCTTACTGGCTTCTAATCACCACCATCTTCTGTTCTTTGTCAATCCCACATTGACACCAGTCTGCACTTACACTGGCTTCTAACACCACCATCCACTGGTCTTCCGTCTATTCCACATAGACACTAATCTGTATCATTGGCTTCTACTCCATTATCATCGTTTGGTTTTAGGATATACGCGGCGATCAGCTAGGGTTACGAGAAACGTCTAGCCTCCCTAAGGTGGGATCGCCACCAAAGGTTTTCGCAATTGCGCTTTTTCCTTACTATTATAATGGAAACGAATCGTATATACAGGGTGTTTCTGAAAAGTCCATCACAAATTAAGAGGCGTGTTTATGGGACCAAACTGAGCGGAAAGTACCAAAGAACATGGGGTGTACAACATTTTGTTACGGAGATATGGCCTTCCAAACATTCGCCCCTAAAACAAGGAAATATCCAAAAATGAGGAGTAACACTTAAGACCGACTAACCAGCTTGTTTAAAATTACTAGACAATTTCAATAGCCTTTAATCGAACAATTGATTTCTACCTTTACTAAGCGTATAAATGAGTAGAAGTATGCCTACGGTGGTAATGTAAAATTAATCCCAAGTGACATGATGTTTCAAGATCTTCCCAGCACCAAGTAAAATGGTTCTGATTGAAGGGACTTTTATTAGCACAGCGTAAACAACGTTATTTTCAGGAATTAGTCCAAATGTCCACGGGCGGCATTACAAAAACGAGGCAGTCTTTCGAATGATACTTGGACATGTTGGAAGATCCCTGGCTTGTTCCTGTTATCTCAAACCGTAAAAAGCTACGCAAATCTTCATCATCACGGACAACACTCTTGTACGTTAGGTATGACCTTGAGAAAACCTAAAAGGACATCTCGAATGTATTTGAAAAACCCATCTCCAATTAAGGGGCGTGTTGTTTGTTTCCAACAGAGTAAACTCGCCCAGAGAACAATTACAATGCAGAGCCACGTTTCGGCGTTAATGGCCCACAAAGGTGGTCCCAAAAACAAGAACAAACTTTAATTTGTTTCGTTCAGTAAGTGTTTCATGTGTCATAGATAAAACGCCATGATTAATGCACGAAGAAAATGAATTTATTGACAAGTTTTAACATTTAATTGCAACTAGTTACAAAAATTGTTCAAAGTGTTCACCACCCGCGTTAAGGCACACATTAGCACGTCTTACAAATGATTCCCTTACACGTTGAAAAATGCCTGGAGTTTCGCGAATTGTTTGACAGCCGTGAATTATTCGTCGACGTAGCTCTTCAACATCGGGCACTTCAGTCTGATAAACTAAGTCTTTCAGGTGGCCCCAAAGAAAGAAATCACAAGGGTTCAGATCGGGTGATCGAGCAGGCCACTCCACAGGTCCACCTCGACCTAACCACCGCAAAGGGAAGGTCGCGTTAAGATAATTTCGGACCGCGTTGCTGAAATGTGGTGGTGCACCATCGTGCATGAACCACATTCTGTTTACCAAACCTAAGGGTACGTCTTCGAGTAGTTCCGGTAAATCGTCCCGTAAGAACTGCAAGTAAGCCACACCGTTTAACCTGGGCTCTAGGAAATATGGCCCAATTAAATTGTCACCCACAATACCACACCACACGTTTAAACTGAATTGTACTTGGTGACTTCTAACGCAAGTTGCGTGGGGGTTTAGCTGGGACCATTGATGTTTATTATGTAAGTTAATAATACCATCCCGTGAAAAGTTAGCTTCGTCAGTAACCAACAAATCCCGTGGGAAATCGATATCGTTTACTTTAGCCAGAAACCACTGACAAAACGCCGTGCGTCGTGGGTAGTCCGCTGGATTCAAACCTTGAACTTTTTGAACATGGAAAGGATGAAACCGGTGGCTTCTGAGGATTTTCCACACGAGCGTGTGGTTTACGCCTAATCGGCGACCAACTTGGCGGGTACTTGATTCAGGCTCGTCCTCGAAAATGGTGAGAACTTCGTCTTCTACGGCCTCTGGGATGGCTCTCGCTCTAGGTTGAGGTCCAGCCGGTTGGATTCGTCCATCTTGCCTCAAACGTCTGTCCACAGCCTCGAACGTCAGTCGATTTGGTAGTCGCCTCTGCGGAAATCTTTCCTGATACAAGCGTACAGCTGCAGCGGCATTCCCCTCGGCTAGTCCATACATTAGGTGCATATCCGCATATTCGGCATTTGTGAAGAAAGGCATTGTAACAGACTTCGTTGAATTATGAGTTTAATAAAACAAACACATGTACGTGAAACCTCTTTTATTCCTTTCTTTAAAAACATAGTGCTCTGTTTTAGTGCTCTGTTTTTTAAGAATAGGCGAAGTTCTCACTATTTTCGAGGACGATCCAAAAACAAGCAGCCGCCAATTGGTTTGCTGATTAAGAAAAAACCACACGCAACTTGCGTTAGAATTCACAAAGTACAATTCAGCTTAAACGTGTGGTGTAGTATTGTGGGTGACAATTTAATTGGGCCATATTTCCTAGAGCCCAGGTTAAACGGTGTGGCTTACTTGTAGTTCTTACGGGACGATTTACCAGAACTACTCGAAGACGTACCCTTAGGTTTAATAAACAGAATGTGGTTCATGCACGATGGTGCACCACCACATTTCAGCATCGCGGTCCGAAAACTTGTCAATAACATTTTCTTTGTGCATTAATCATGGCGTTTTATCTATGACACATGAAACACTTACTGAACGAAACAAATTAAAGTTTGTTCTTTTGTTTGGGACCACCTTTGTGGGCCATTAACGCCGAAACGTGGCTCTGCATTGTAATTGTTCTCTGGGCGAGTTTACTCTGTTGGAAACAAACAACACGCCCCTTAATTGGAGATGGGTTTTTTAAATACATTCGAGATGTCCTTTTAGGTTTTCTCAAGGTCATACCTAACGTACAAGAGTGTTGTCCGTGATGATGAAGATTTGCGTAGCTTTTTACGGTTTGAGATAACAGGAACAAGCCAGGGATCTTCCAACATGTCCAAGTATCATTCGAAAGACTGCCTCGTTTTTGTAATGCCGCCCGTGGACATTTGGACTAATTCCTGAAAATAACGTTGTTTACGCTGTGCTAATAAAAGTCCCTTCAATCAGAACCATTTTACTTTGTGCTGGGAAGATCTTGAAACATCATGTCACTTGGGATTAATTTTACATTACCACCGTAGGCATACTTCTACTCATTTATACGCTTCTGATTAGTAAAGGTAGAAATCAATTGTTCGATTAAAGGCTATTGAAATTGTCTAGTAATTTTAAACAAGCTGGTTAGTCGGTCTTAAGTGTTACTCCTCATTTTTGGATATTTCCTTGTTTTAGGGGCGAATGTTTGGAAGGCCATATCTCCGTAACAAAATGTTGTACACCCCATGTTCTTTGGTACTTTCCGCTCAGTTTGGTCCCATAAACACGCCCCTTAATTTGTGATGGACTTTTCAGAAACACCCTGTATACCCCAAATTTGAAAAAAGCGGGCAAGAGGGGTACCCTTCACTTTAAACGTCAATATTAGCAAAGTTTGAGAAGATAATAGGTAAAACTTTATTTTAAACGATTTAACTATTATTAATGTTAATTATTGAAGATTAAAATAATTAAAAATAATTATATTTATTTAAATATTAAAGATAAACCTCTCGTGCAAAGAGAGATTATCATTGCCTCCTATATCTACCAAGGCCCGTGCATGCGATATATTTCCTTCATTGCCTCCTATATCTATCAAGGCCCGTGCATTGTGATATATTTCATTCATTGCCTCCTATATCTATCAAGGCCCGTGCATTGTGATATATTTCATTCATTGCCTCCTATATCTATCAAGGCCCGTGCATTGCGATATATTTTTCAAAACAACAACAAAAATGGGAAACCCCAACTCAGAAACATAATAACGTTTTCATTGGATACTTAAGTTTATATAATCTTCTTGACACGGAGAGGTAATATTTTGGTTTTCCCAACTTGTTTTGTCTCCTATAATGGGGGGGGGGTGTCTTTGTTAAATCACCTTTAACATTTTTAAAGATGCTTTTTAAAAGCGTACTGATATGTTGATGTAAAATATGAGTTGTTCAGATGCCCTTTAATTGTTAGTGATAATTCTAATTCATTTCACAAACATTTTTCGTATTCATTATTATTGCATGATAGCGTTAGTGGTTAATGAGTGAGTGTCATTAATTGACATCTTTAATTACCGATTTCATCGAGGTTCTTTGTTTGTCAAACCTTCATTGCGATGGTTTTAATTACGAAGTTTCAATGCAAATTGCATTGCGAAGATTTTAATTGCGAAGCTTTAACGCAAATTGAATTGCGATGGTTTTAATTATGAAGTTTCAATGCAAATTGAATTGCGATGGTTTGAAATACGAAGTTTCAATGCAAATTGAATTGATAGTCCACGGTGATGAAAGATTAACGAGTGAAGTAATTGAGGTTTAATCGGGTGGTGAAGGAGGGGGGATTTGGGGTGTTTCACCACCCTCGGACACGGGGTAGTCAGTTCCTGTAGGGTAGGCATTCTGACAAGTCCCTTATTCCCTCAAAACTTTGTCGCCCAGAAGCTAGGCTTACAGAAGTGAGCTAAACTTCCGACAGTACATATAAAGCCGTTATTAGGCAATTTTGTTTGATGAAGTTATTTTGCGAATCCTTTTACGAGCTTCTATTTTGTTTGTGGACCAATTGCCAAGTCGTACAGGAGTTATGTAGCGAAGTTGAACCATTGGGATATATTTTTTGGAATTGGTATAGTTGAAGCCAACACAAAGGTTGTTTCTTTGTACATCTTTGTTGTTCTTAATCCAAAGTCACTTTCACTCTTTGAACGTGCCAATCCAAAGCGTCTGAATATCAGTAGAGAAATTGAATATGGATATTTCTTGATATGTCGTCTCTGTCGTATGTCTTGTTGGGGGTTTTTGTTTTCCAAAATGATAGTTCGGGAAGTTCTATTGGTCATCGTATTTTTCAACTGTACATTTTAAGTATTTTATATTACTCGTGTTGGCTATGATGAAATATCTTTATGTTGGCGTATGTTGATACGATAGGAAATTACTGATTTGTCGAAAGAATGTTGTACTTGGTTATATTAGTTGTGTAAATGGCGGGGGCGGGGCGGGTTGAAGTAAAACTTTACCATTTACTGGCCATTATATGTTCATTTAAATATAAAATTTAGGCTATGTTTTTAAAATTTTGTCACGCAACTATTAGCTTAAACTTAAAGAACAGTGCTGTTTTATAATCATTATTTTGTGCATGGGTTACCAAAAAGACAATGAAATGGTTATTAAACTTTAAATGTATTTTAAAATTTTCCAGAAAATATTTGCAAATTGTACCCCTGTTGATTTATAGGAAACGTCACCTGTCACGCAGATAGATAACCGTAGCTGTTTAGAAACACTAAGAGAATATGCAAAACTTCCTGGAATATTTTGATTGAAAAGAATAGTTTACTTATTTTTTATTTATGGGGGCAATGTCTATATTTTTTTGGTGACGACAATAGTGAAAAGTTCTATTACACTTTAAAATCAATTTCTACACAAAGTGTAGTGTTAGTTAATCAGACAATTAAATTAGTTCATATATTTTTTAGCCAAAATACTATTACTGGTATATTATACAAAAACTATACAAGGAAAAGGATATAATAAAATATATTATTTAAATATAAAATTTAAGCTATTTGGGTGTTCTGGTTGTAATTAGTTAAAATTAGTTTAGATTTTTTAACTCTTTAAAATGAGTAATGTATAAATTTAAAGAGTGTCTTAACGTTAAAAAATGTAGAGCGTTGGTAATGAAGTTGTGAAACTGATATTTAGTGAACCCTTTGAAAAAATAAATTGGAATTGATATTGGTTTAAAATTTGGATACTAGTGTCTAAATTTCAGTTCAACAAGTCTGTTCAGTTTTAAGTAGCCTTTTTACGAGCTTATTTAGAAATTAAATTTCATTGCAACGCTTTACTAACAGGGGTTACGCTTTTAGTTTTTTTACCTCTTGGAAATTCTATAATTAAAGCAAGATTCGTGGTTTTTTTTCTCTCGTAGCAATAGCTAGGCCCTACAACCCTCCCTTCGCTCCCTTTTAACAGCTATTGCCAAGACAACTCCGAAATGAACCTTGAACCAACGTAAAACCTTAAACTTTCTTGAGGGCCGATAGTTTTACCTAGTCATGAATTACTCTAAGGTAATACGAAACTATTTGTACATCTCTGGCAGGATGTATCGTAAAGATATCCAATATAACGGTTCACACAGAACCCTTTGGAATCACAAAGATATCCAATATAACGGTTCACACAGAACACTTTGGAATCACAAAGATATCCAATATAACGGTTCACACAGAACACTTTGGAATCACAAAGATATCCAATATAACGGTTCACACAGAACACTTTGGAATCACAAAGATATCCAATTAAGTGGTTCACACAGAACACTTTGGAATCACAAAGATATCCAAGAGAGTGATACTCACAGAACACTTTGGAATCACAAAGATATCCAAGAGAGTGATACTCACAGAACACTTTGGAATCACAAAGATATCCAAGAGTGGTTCACAAAGAACACTTAAGATTCAAAATAAATGGGTACACGCTTCACACCCAGAACTGTGAATCCAAAGTACACTCAGATTTAGATGATGTACTACAAAACTTGAAAAAAAAATACGTTTTAATTTCGGGGCGAACGATAATCTTTCTAAAAAAAGTAACATTTTTATCTTTTCTTCTGTATAACACTGGCCCAACAACCCTCCCTCCGCTTCCTTTTCACAGCTATTGCCAAGACAACTCCGAAATGAACCTTGAACCAACGTAAACCTTAAACTTTCTCGAGGGCCGATAATTTTACCTAGTCATGAATTACTCTTAAGGTAATATGAAACTATTGGTACATCTCTGGCAGGACGTGAAACCATCTGATACGTTACATTAATTTTAGGGTTTACTACGGGTTAATTTTTTTATGAATCCGGGCGCTTATCATTCCCTTTAAAATGTCTATACTCTTTCCAAAAGCAGAACAGTGACATCAGTCAAGTTACTGACGAATCTCTCTCTTTTTCTAATCATAGTATCGCTGACCTCGTACCAGCCGTTGTCTTTTCTCACAAAGTTCACATAATGTCCCTCGGCTAACGATTCACCTTTATGAATAATCACCCCTTTAGTTTTAAAAAGCATCTTGTTCATTGTGACTTTTTGATTTTCGAAACTCGATATTTTGGTCGAAATCTTAATTGGTCGACCCTCTTTGTAATCGCCACGTAGAAGACACAGAAATACGTACTTTCCGCTGGATATCAATACATCACGCTCTTGTATTGTAGGATTATCACAAAATACGCATCGCATTTCTGTTAATCTCATCCTTTTTTCTAAAGATTTCCAATCAATTTTATCTCGGTTTTCTAGTGGAAGATTGAAAATGTTGCTTTGAACAATGTTTTCCGAATTTTGTTCAACTTGACATTTGGGGCATTTGGTAACGTTTCGAGACTTTGACCAAAAAAGATCTTTTAGAGCCTTAGAGTAATCGGCTTCCATTTCTTGGCTTAGTGTCGTCAAGAGCACCATCAAAAATTCACTGGCGTCTTGTTGCTCATTTAGCGAAAAGTGATTACCAACAGCTATTCTCAGTTCCAACCCTTTACGGCTAAAACTACCTTGAGAACTCTCGATGTCGTTTATTGCGTTACTGAGGCAGCGTAAAACTGGTTTTTCTACGAATGATCCGTTGTAAGATTTGACCAATTCTCTTAATTCGGGCACTAATAACAGTCGTTGCAAAACGCTATTTGAATAGCATGTTACTTGATCATCGTTATTTAAACCTTTCACGGGAAAACTATCCAAACTCTGTTGGTCCTTCCTTTTCTTCTTTGGCATTTCCTGCGCCGTCTCGTCACATCTCTCTTCCTCGCCTTCTAAAAGGCTCTTAGATAGAGTAGGTGCACTTCTTTTTCTACCTCGGCTTTGTTTTGACTCCGTTATTTTCAATAGAGGCAGATCTGGCCTATATTTTTTGCGAAGCCTGTTATATTCCATAATGGCTCGTCCATCCGCCTTAATTTTAGTCGGATCGAACTGTAATAGATGGAGTCCGGCTAAAGACGTCACTCTTGATAAAGCAACGTACGCCATGCCGGTTCCGAATAAATTCGGATCTAAATCCATAATGGCGCATTTTAAACTCATGACTTGGCTTTTGTGTATCGTAATAGCGTACGCCAGGATGACGGGAAACTGGGACCGCTTAATGTAAATTTTTGCCATGAGCAAAAATTTAACGCTAATTTTCTCAACTAAAAAATCGGAGATATCGTCGTCGTTATTCGGTTCGCGATCTACTCTGAGAAAAATACCAGTAACGTTTCCTTGTTCGTCCTTCTTGAATCCAGTTACGAAACCCATCGTACCATTTACAACGCCTTTTTCAAAACTGATATTCCTTCTGACCATTATTCGGCAGCCAACGCAAAGAAGTAACTTGCTCTCCAAACCGCCCGTTTTGGACGGTTCGTTTTGTAGCCTTTGCAGCCTCCCGAGAATGTTTATATTCATTTTTTTGTCACAGTCTGCCATTCTATCCTGACAAGGAATGCTTTCAACTTTCTCGCCGCTTTTTCGCAGCATTTCAAAGTTGAATTTTTCGCACATGGCTAATTTAGGCATCAAACAAGTTGGTTGAAACCCTTCATTGGACAGCTTAATAAAAAGCTCCATAGCCACCTCGATGTTTTGACCTCCCTCAACCAATCTAGTTCCTAAGGTTGCAACATCAGCTTCGGAAATATTTCCAATTCTAACTCTGCTTAGAATGTCGCCGTAACTTTGGTCGTTGGCTTGTCTAACATTTTGCGTTAGTTCATCGTATTTAAAAAACTTCCAAAGATCACTTCCTCCGATGCAATTGAATCTAAGTCTGGCTTCTTCGGAAGTGATTTTGATAAACGCGGGATTTCCTTGAACCGGTGGCAATTGGAAAAAGTCTCCCAAGACAAGAATAAATACAACTCCACCAAATGGTTGGTTCATTTCCCAAAATTCGTTCAGCCTCAAGTGAACGTGTGTCAGTAAAACCGATGAGACCATAGAAATTTCATCAATAATTAACAGTTTTAAATTACCCAAGGTTTCTTTCATAATGCTCATATTGTCAGAACTTAGGGAATGGTATTCGGCAATACGCCCATGATCTACCGGCAACATTAGTAATCTGTGTAATGTTACGCCATTAACATTCAACGCTGCCAAACCCGTTGGCGCGGCAATTGCCACGCTAGCAGAATTTTGAAAGCGTCGCCTTACGGCGTTGGCGAGAGTGTCGATAAGAAACGATTTGCCAGTGCCACCAGGTCCCGACACAAAAAGGCACTTGTTTCTAGATTTTTCTCTCTCTTGGGAGAAGTTATTCATTATCTGATCATAAATTCTCCTTTGATCCGAGTTTAGTAACGCCACATTGTCAACAACAGTCTCGAAATTCATTTCCATGGCAGCTTCCACATCAGCCATCGCATGTTCGGTTTCGATAACGATTTCCTTCCCTTGCAGTGCATTTTCATCGTCACTTTCAATCTCCGAGACTATGGTTTCTGGCTCTTTCGCCTTTTCAGAAGCCTTCCGTTTCTTTTCAACCTCTTTGGAAACCGAGAGTTTCTCGTGATATTCTCTCATGTCTTTCAACACTGAAAGCGAGTTTTCGAAAGCATCCGCGAAGGTTTCAAACTCGCCCAATAGCTCATTTTCGTCACGCCACGGTTTGAAGAGGATCAGTAGAGCGTGACAATACTTTTCTTTCTCCTCTATCGGGTCGTGAATGTAGTGCTCTACTATGTAGGGCTTAATTCTCTTTCTCATGAAACCCAGATTGTTTTTCAACTCGATTACATTCGCATTTTTCTCGACACCATCAGAGTGCTTCGCATAATCGTAAAACCGTCCAAATTCCCGCAAACTAAGATTTTCCAAGCTGTCGGGACGATTTGGATACTTGTCGTCGACGAACCCTTTTAGGCAAGTGTCCTTGCTTTCGGGGTCAGTTTCCCTCAAACGTTCGAGTTCCTTGTAACCTTTCAAAATTCTCGATCGGTTTTCTTTCAAGTTAGTGTTTATAAATTTAGTGCTGTCGGATTTGTTGTAAAGATCTTGGCCCAACATAAGATCCATAGCTTCGTATATGCCTACTGACTTAGAAGTCAGTGATTTCAATCTATAGGCAAATAATCTTTTGGACAAACTTTCGTGCCCTAACTCGGCAAAAGTTTGGTCCATGTCAGCCCGGTCTCCCTTTGTTACGTACGCCGTGACATAGTTTGCCACTATTTCCGATTTGTCAGCGACAAATTGCAAATCCATGTTGGCTTTGGAAGCCAAAAGTAGCGCGGGATTGTAATCATTGATTAGAACTTCGTGCTGTTTTCTCGGCAAGTCGTACAGTCGTTTCTGCACCTTTTTCATTTTACGGTGACGAGTAACTGATCTAACGGAATTCATAGTGGCAAAGTTTGTTACGTTTCGAGGGAAACCGTAACGACACACTTTCAATCCCTTTTTAGAATTTTTCACCTTCTTATAACAACTGGAGGTGCATTTGTGATTTTGGAATTTTTTTACCAGCCGGTGCAGTTCCGGACTTACGGATGCGCTTGGCATCGAACACGTGACGTGTTTTTGCACGTAATCCAAAATAGTCTCGGTCGAAGGAGTTCCGATCTTTGGAGCGTCCTTGGCCCACAATAGCATGTGGTAGTGAGGTAAACCGCGAGATTGGTATTCAACCCTCCAAAAGTGATGTTCTATCATGCCAAGAACTGGATTTTGTTTACACAAAACAAAGTTGTTTAGCAGCGAACGAACTTTGTTGTGAAAGTGCAAATTAACGCTAAGTGGGTCGAAATTCAACAATTCAGCAACCGTCATCGACTCTACTCCTGGAACGTCTGAATTCACTTTTCTCAAGTGATCGTGCAGTTCCATATCATCGTACTCGGCCGGATTAAAAGTTAGAAGCCAGGTGGGAGGACCAAATTCCCGAATCATCGCTAAAACGTTTCTAAGAACTTTATACCAGTAGTCCTTCGTTCCTCGAATATGGCCCAAGAAAGTGGCTAAATTACTCTCAAGTTCTTTATCGCCAGATTCAACGCGACTGAGCAAGTTTTCAACCCCAATTGCCATGGGTTTTTTAACACGAAGAACGTAGTTCAAACTGCTAGAGATCGCCTTCATTTCGCATTCTTGATAAGAATGAAACATATAGGCGTAACCTCGTCTGAAAATTGGACTTTTGTTCAAAAGACGAGATAAACGATACTCTGTTTCAGTTAATTTCCCAAATGGTCTATCATCGTGCTTGCCGTAGCGACCCTTGGGGAACAAATGAACGAAGCTCAAGTATTCCAAGTTTTTGTCCCAAGTATTAATCGGCGCGGCTTCGACGCGCTTCATTTGGTAAGCGGCCAATAAATCTTTCGGTGGTTGGACGTTCACCGGATGAATAGAGTAGTGATCGTACAGATCATTGGCTTCTCCCTCAGAAAGTTTTCGCAACAAAGCCTCGGGCTGTGTTAAAATTTTGTAGACGTTGCCTGGTGCAAGGCTAGACTGATTTTCATCCTGCTCCTGCATGTTACAAGCGTTTTGGTCACCTTCACCGTCGTGAGGACTATCCGGTGGTCCTTCTGTTGGAACCGCAGCGGAAGCGCGTGTCACCGCATCAGATCCATCGTTAAGCAACGCAAGTGGATCTGTTACGCTCAGTAAGTCATGGGGAGTCAATGAATTTTCATTTCCATCAATATCTTGCGTTCCACAAATATATTCCTCGCTCATTGAAGAAATATCAATGTCCTTATACAAAGGATTAATTTTTTTCAGCACAGTGAACGCTTTCAACACTTTTTCGAGGCAAACAACCTGTTGCCAAACCTTTTTGTCCGCAGTCGGAACGCCATTCACTAGGATATGCAATTCGTGATTTTTGGGCAATGTCTTGGGAATCATCTTCAAATTTTTCTCCACTGGTATTGGAAGATAAATTACTCTTCCCTTTAAAGCTTTAACCGTACCGAACTGCATGTTGGAATTGGTTTTAGTACCTAACCGCACCACAGTGTGGAAGGGCTTCACAAGCTGAATTAAAACTTTCTCAAACATGTTTAAATCAGTGACATCTGTCGGAGGATTGTCAACCAACAAGTTGTTCAGGAAGCATCTGATGGGAACTTTTCCCTTTCGTAAATCCGTAGAGCAGGAACGACATAGAAGCTTGTCTGCCTCTCTTGTTTCTGAATTGTTTATTATCCAGCCAGCGCTTAAAATCAGATAGGCCTCGTTATCGAAAACAGCACTGTCTACCATTTTTTCTATTGATCTCAAATCCGATTTTTTGTACAATCTTAAGCAGCAGTCACAGGGAGTATCGTGAAATTCTTTATTATTTAGCGCCGCTCGAATGAATTGAGATTCGTAAAGATTCAAGATTTCGCTTTCATCGAGACTCGGTCTTGGAGCGTTTTCGCTCCCTGTGGACGCGTTGTTTTGCTCGTTATTTAAATTTTTTCCTCGTGAGGCAAGGATTTTTCTCAATTCCCCCATGATTTTGGTGAGAGAATCGTAATCACCACTTTCAATTTCATTAGAAATCTTTGTTAACGCGTTAAGCAACGCCTTCACGTGATAAATATTATTCAAAATATTTCTAATTCCCGAATAATGAGGAGCCAGTTCAGCAAAAGAACGTAAATAGCTTTGGCAATCTTCACTATCAGCGCAATAAGCCGTGTGTCCCAGGAAAAAAACTATTTTCACCACGATCTCAGCACCATCTGGTGTTATAGACACGTTGGATTTAGAGCAAAATTTTTTCTAAAATCGCAAAGGTCCAAACCCGACTCAAAAATTTGAGTCACTGATTTTTCATTCGTATTTGCAACCGTGTTTCAACAATGTTGAAAAGATTCGTAACCACTCCTGAATTATTTACTGGAAAGACTCTCTCAACATCATCAGGTTTGTTGTTATTTTTAATGTCAACGAAATTGCCCATATCGTCAACGAACAATTCTTTATTGCCATTGATAACGCGGTCTCTCAGCACTTTACGTACATGACCATCAGCATCCAATTGGATAACTTTGGCATAGCGTAATTCGTGGTCATTTTTCAATATTTTTCCATTATTTCCAATTGGGTAATAGGTGGTTTCATGGAAATAGGCCTCTTTGAGACTACTGTGAAGCCTTTTACCACCCACAACATCCGTTAAATTGTCTTGATTAACAGACCCAATTTCTTGGACTTTCTCGCCAATATCTTTAAATTCACTAATAGTCCTTGTAAGATGGTAATTGTATGCCGAATATAAATGCCTTTTCAAATGCAAAATTCTACCCGCTAACAATTGGCATTTTAGGTTTCGAGAGAGTAACTTTGAATTCCCCACTCTAGTCAAGCTGTCCAAAGATTTTGTCGCAGACAATCTTTCAGTGAGCCTTGTCACTAAAAATCGTTTGAAACTTTCAGCTATGATTTTCTTGTTTCTTGTTTTAAAAATTCCTTTATTGAGGGTTTTTTTCGAGAAACCCTTTTTACCCACCGGAAAAGCTTTCTTACTGGGCTTTTTATTTTTTGCCAGAACATTAGTGGCGCCACCTGGGGGCAAAGTTCTCTTATTTTTCTTTGCTCTCTCAATCGGAGATTTGCGCATCACATGGTTTTTTAAATTTCTTTTCTGATGATCCTCCTTGCTTTTCAAGTAGTATTTCATATTCACAAGTTGTTTAGCTTGCTTTTTTTTCAAAGCTTTACTCTGTTTTAACCAACCTTCCAGGTTTTTTTGTCTTTTAGCTCTTTCTCGAGAAACCATTTTAAATATCGAAACCAATTAAATAGTTCACACAAGAGACTTTGGTATCGTAATGATCCAATTAAGTTATTCTCACGGAAGACTTTGGTATCGTAAAGATATCCAATATAGTGGTTCACACAGAACACTTCGGAATCACAAAGATATCCAAGAAAGTGATTCACACAGAACACTTTGGAATCACAAAGATATCCAAGAAAGTGATTCACACAGAACACTTTGGAAACACAAAGATATCCAATAGAGTGGTTCACAAAGAACACTTTGTACCTGCAAAAGATTCAAAATAAATGGGCTTCACACCCAAAACTGTGAATCCAAAGTACACTCAGATTTAGATGATGTACTACAAAACAAAAGAAACATTACGTTTTAATATCGTAATACAATGTATTACATATACTTATAAATACAATACACTCGAGTGCAATGGTAACACTCGAATGAAATACTCAAATGGAAGAATAACACTTGATTGAAAGTCAATGTAATTGGTACAATTAATGTACCAAAAAAAAAGGATAATCAAAGTCTTAATACGTTTCTTAAGTTTAAACAAAAGATTATTTAAACTTACTATGAGATTGCGTTTAAACAACCGAAATCCCTTGACAAAACGTACAGCACAAAATTAGGCTTAAAAGTTAATTCAACGCGGCCAGGTGAATTAGGCCCAGTCTTGTGACTCTTGTCTCGCGCAAATTTTTCTACAGTATTTGGTTTTTCTGACTTGGACCGGTTATGAATGGAGAAGATCTGAACTGAACTAATTGGCTATCGCCAGTTCGCCACTGAATAGAGTAATGGCAACTTCCGGCCTTTGCCTGTATTATACTCTATGAGTAGTTAACACATAGTGCCACTACTCTATATAAGGGCGCTGATGTGTTTTCAAAATGGCCGCTTCAACGGGGTACGTACGATGCTGTCTATCGATCGATAATAGTCACAATAGTGCAATAGAAAAATTAATAATGTTGAATGTTGACAAGTTTAAGTTAACATTGTTTGAAATTTATAAATTCGCGCATTAAAACGAAGGAGACTGAACACGGTGTCTAATACAAGGAGAACAGACAAGCATGCCAAAGTAGAGAAGACCGAGGTTTAACAATCGTAAAGCTTTGTTACTTATCTTCAAGTAGGTAAGCCTCATCAAATAATTGGTCAATTGAAAGGTGAAGATAAATTAAGTACTTAGTGGTATAGAGTAATGTCAGTACTACGTATGCAAACGTCATACCCTTCTATCTCTTAGCTCAGTGTCATCCGCCTACTGGGAGCGCACAGTATCCACTCTTACAAGAACGCTCCCAGATGGAGGGATACACAGTCTACGCCCCTCTCTACCGCCACTAGTCTATTGTGATGTAGGATTAAACAGAAAATGTAAACACTTTTTGGCTGTTTCACTACTTATAATTAATGAAGGTGTAGAGTCTCTTGAGTCTTGAGGACGTAAGAGTAACTGATTTGAAGTAAGAATGTGCTAAAATCAAAGTGAACATTATAAAAAAAATTCATGAACCCATACCATTTCAAGAGTGTTGCCATTTTAAAGAAGACAACCCTGTGCATAAGGAAGCAACAGTTTAACAACAATGTACAATAACGCATAGGAAAAACATCAAAGGTAGATGTTCAAACGGTGCCTAGTGTATAAAAGCGGCAAACTGGAAAGTCATTTATTTTGAAGAGTAAACAAGTGATCCAGTTCTTGAAAGTTTTGTATCCGTCATCACCTCTAGCAGATCTACTCAAGCAAGACTTAATCAAGAATTATTCCTTTTAAGTCTATTTTTTTCGTTTTAATAAGAAAGGTGGTGCCATATTGATATTTATTTTCTGTTTGACACACCACTAAAGGAGCCGTGCACCATTTCAATTGCTGAGTTAATGAAACGCGCAAATTCCATATTTAAAAGCGTAAGGAGATAATTTAATATTTAAGGAAAAAAATATCAAGAAAAGATTTGGGCGGATTATGGTATTTTTGAATTTGGAACAATGTCTTGGTCACTTAAAGCAAGAAATACAACGACATACTAGTCACTGTAGCAAAAAAAGTTAAAACATGTTTAGTGTTTTAAAATGAATTGTAAAACTGAGTTACAATTAAAATAATTTTTAAAAACCAAATATTCATTTTATTCAAAATCTAACTTTATCTAATATTGGCGATGACAAGTTTACAATACCAACTGCAATTAAAAACATTGAGTAAATGACGTCATCTCCCAATCCAGTTTTTCACTAAAGATTAAAAAAAGTTTTAATCACACTCTCTATGTGCACTCTTGCTCTTACTATCTTCAAGTTATCGAGTGATTTCGTTTCCGTAAACTGTTTAGATTTTTTCAGAAATGGAGGGATGAAAATTTCAATACCTTTTTCTAAACATTCGGCCTCTATTCTGAATCCTTTATCTACCATGCATACGTCTACATAGGATGTTAATCTGTAAATTACTCCACTGTGCAAAGTGATAACTTTGTTAGATGCTCTTCCTCAAGAAAAGAAATCAAACCAGCAGGAGAAACGCTAACCAAAATTTTAAGAGTGTGGTTACATTTATAATAAGAATAAGAGGAAATTCTACATTTAAGGCAATTAGGTTTCTCGAATGGAATTTCAGAACATTCCAAAAGCACCACAATTTTTTCCAATCCCTTAAAACATTGGGGCATGCTATTAATGATTTCTTCCTTTGAGGGCCATTTGATTGCGCATTTAAAAACACCCGCAACAATAAACACTGTTTGTTTAAAGTATCTGAGGCAACTGGTATCAGACATATTAAACATAGTAGAAAGAACCCCGTATGTCAAGTTTAGTTTAATTTTCATTAAAACGAGAAGAGAAAGGGATCTGAGCTTTAAAATTTATTAACATTGTCATAGATTCCACAATGGCGTAAAATAATTTGATCAACCCTTTTCTTCTTCCATTAACTTTCTTTGTGGTATCTTCAAAAATAAACTTCTCGTGGATCAATATAGGCAAACATTGTGAAGGGCAAGTTCCAAGCTTTAGTATTCTTTTCCCTGTCGGCATATCTGAAGTAACAGGTACATTACATCGTGGTCTTAAATTTTTAAAACTCAAAAAAAAACGAACTTACTAGGAAAAAAGTAATTAGTCTTCTTGAAATGTAAACTGCATACAACCATGTGATTTGAAATATCTTTTCCAATTTTTAGAACGCGTTGCCATTCTTTACGGCACTTGATTTCTTTTGGGAAACTATGCATACTTAACCCTGGGATATTTAGTTTTAATCTAGAATTACATTGTGGGACACAACAAAACTTTTTGCTAGGCGCCATGTTTTACGAATATGATCCTGTAATATCTTAAGCCTAACGAAATGCACTCCTTCGCCTTCCTAGAATAGATAAATTACTCCGTTAAAGCAGTTACCACAACTACTGCTAGGTGTCGCGTCACTCTTTGGCGATGGCCAATAGGGAGTCTTTGTCGAAAGCCAATAAGATGAGATCATGAGGGACACGTTATTTAGCCCTAATTTTCAAATAAGAAAGTTTCATTGAAAGTAAGCTCTTACAAACTTATTTAATATGTCATAATTTTCCATTTTTTTAAACTTTGGCGTAAAATTAGAATTTAAAACACTTAATTTTGTTGCCGAGTTTAAAAATACATGAGAAATAAAGACATTTTTAAATGGTTTAATATAAATAACTTTTCGTTTATTGATTTAGGCTTAGCAAAATGGAAAAAGGTGGCAACATAATTAAAAATTGCAAAATCACGAACTACTATGGGGGAGGAGGTTACGATGGAGGACGACGCGGCGGAAATGGGGGTGGTCGGGGTGGAAAAGGGCGAGGGGGTAAGGCCCGGGGCAAAAGAATTTGCTATATTTGCAAAAAACCCGGGCATATTGCCCGAAACTGCAGAAACCAAAAAAGTAGGTTAAAAAAAATATCTATATGGATTTTCCTGTGGTTCTTCACGTGTTTAGACGCAACTGTTAATGTTTTATATATAAGCATTTCTGATAGCATAAGTTCATAACATATGTTCCATAAGTTTGTCACTAGTTATTGAGAGCTTCTCATGTACAGACTAAATAGGAGGTTGAAGTGCAAAACCCCATGTAGTAAATTCTCGCGTCGTTCTCGAACTACCTCTCAGTAAGCCTCTATCACTTCGAAGTATATGAAGTTACAAAGTATCATACTTAAGGGAACATATCTTATAAACTTATGGTTATATTAGTACACAATCGCTTTTAAAACCCATATTATGAATGTTTAACGTAAATCCATAGAGATAAAGAATGCGATTGAGATTTGTTTTCACGCTATAGGATAGGCAACTCTCTATCTCGAACGACAGCTTTTTCTTTATACACTCTGATCCAGCATCGGTTGTCACCACGCGCAAAGGTAGGACTCTATGTTACCTAGTTTTGTGTGTGCTGACAATACTACGTGTAGTAGTCTGTAGGCAATTTGAGACGTATTTGAAACAAAGGCCTAGAGGTCCGTGCATTTGAGCTTAAAAAATTCGCTAAAATCCTGAAGTTTTTCGTCTATTTTCAGCACACACAAAACTAGGTTACATATAGTCCGAGCTTTGCGCGTGCTGAAGAGCGATGCTGGAACAGAGTATATACAGAATAAGCTATCGTTCGAGATAGAGTTGCGTATCCTATAGCGTGAAAACAAATTTCCTCACGCGCATTCTTTATCCATGGTAAAACTTTTTGAAGTATACTAAGAGCTGCGTGATTTCTGACTTTTACCTGACTTAATATAAATGCTTAACATTTCCTGACTTTTCTCAGACTTTGTTAAATTCTTAAATTGCCTGACTTTGTTAAATTATTAAAATTATCTGACTTTGTTTAAATTATTAGATTTCCCCCAGTTTTTCACAACTTTAGTGTAGTTTTCAGCAATCTTTAGGAAAGTAATCTAATGTCATGTTAATTAAGTTGTATTCTTTAAAAAGTAGACGAAAAACAGCCTGAGGGCACAAAAAAAAGAGGAGGAAAAAAAAATGATGAAAAAATGGAGGAAAGCACCAGCACCGCTGAGGAAAGCGTAAAAACTAAAGAAAATTTAAATAATTAAAAAAAAATTTACGTAAGTCATGGTTAATATTTTTATTTGAATACAATTTCAGTTTTGTTTCAAGAATAATAATGTTGAGATTATGTTTTGTGTAGGTTCAAAACACCCTGGATTTTTTTTGAAAAACTGTCTTTTTAATTTTTTATTTTTTTTTATGTTTTGTTCACAGTTCATTATGTTTTAATTTAGCTTCTTTAAAAGTAAAAGAAATTTAAAAAACATTTCTTGAATTTTATTGAATTTGAAACTCTTAACCCCCAATATTTATTAGTTCTAAAGTCCATGTGACATTATTAGCTTCTTTAAAAGTAAAAGAAATTTAAAAAACATTTCTTGAATTTTATTGAATTTGAAACTCTTAACCCCCAATATTTATTAGTTCTAAAGTCCATGTAACATTATTAAATTCTTAAACGAATTATTTAGGCCCATTTTCAATTTCCCAGACTTGTCCCTGAATTTTCAGGCCCATTTTCAATGTCCCAGACTTTTTAGGCGCATTTTCAATTTCCCTCACTTGTCCGTCCCCGACTTTTTAGACCCATTTTCAATTTTCCCGACTTCCCCCTGACCTTTTAGGCCCATTTTCAATATTTCAGACTTTTCCCCGACTTTATAGGCCCATTTTCAATATGCCAGACTTTTGCCGGACTTTTTAGGCCCAATTTCAATCGAAAAAAGTTATTAAATAAATAAATCTATATGGTTATAATTATGTTGAAATGAAAGCTATTAAATCCATCACTTTGTTATTTGGCTCCGTTAATTTCTAAAAATTTCCAAAAACTAGTGTATTACATATTTAACCAAAATTTATGTTAATTAACCAAACCAAAAAACGTTATGAAATAAAGAGCCTGAGAATGGATCTCCTTAAAACTAGAACCAAGACCTGTGGGTGTTAATTTGAAAACAATTTTTGAAAATGAACACTTTCGTTACTTTCGTTTCTTTGATATTTAGTCATTTACCTACGATAATTTCAAAAACAGCTGTCACAGATAACAATGTAGTAATTGATTGATCTACCAGTAAGATTAATAATTAATTTAATTATAATTTATTTCAACCTACCGACAGTATTCGTAATACTAATGGGTGGCTTTTATTCCAAATAACCGAAGTTGATGTTGCCTATAACATGACAACAATCATTGATAACGCTATTTTGACCGAGGCTTAGCGAAAATGCTGGTGAATTTCTAGTTTAAAAATAATTGTAATTTTCAATGACGTTTTTGGATTAAACAAAAGAATCTATACAGTTCTGTTTGTCATATTTCCCTTGAAAAGTTATCGGCAAGGTTCAGTCAGCGGAGGTATCATCATTAAGGTGTAAAATTTACTTCAACAGCTTATATTAATATGTCCCAGCTGTCACAGATAACACTGTAGTAATTGATTGATCTACCAGTAAGATTAATAATTAATTTAATTATAATTTATTTCAACCTACCGGTAATCGTAATGCCTGGGCAGCGTGGCTTTTGAAATTACCGAAATTGATGTTTCCTTACTTGCCTTAGTTGCCTATAATAACGCTATTTTGACCGAGGCTTAGCGAAATTGCTTAATAATAAAATATTCTGGTTGTTTTAAAGTTTAAA
Organism: Phalangium opilio; assembly: GCF_054372755.1. Lineage (NCBI taxonomy): Eukaryota > Metazoa > Arthropoda > Arachnida > Opiliones > Phalangiidae > Phalangium > Phalangium opilio. The sequence goes on from NW_028324197.1 coordinate 791,691, forward strand.
ATTAATTATAGTAAATTCCAATGATGGTTTTGTTAGGAAAACAATAAAAATCAGACCTAATTAGCCTCCATTTGAATTCCATTTAAAAAAACTTTGGTTTTAAGCGCTTAAAGGCGCGGGTGACCTAACGCCATGTTTTTCTTGCTTAAGTCCCCCTAACGGTGTGAATCACGACGAAAACGCCGTAAGTCCTAGTAAGTCCAACATAAAAAATTAGGGCTAAAATGCGTGTCTCTAACAGTGGTAAAACGCCGTAATTCCAATACCCAAAACAACGCAAGTCAAAGCATGTGTTAATAATGATAAAAATCAATACTTAAACTTAATTGATCTTTATGAAACTTGAAAAGTCGGTACAATGAAGTGTTATCTTTCATTTAAGATGGTTCCCAAACGTAACGAATGAATAGTTTTCCTTATATGCCTTCTGAGAAAATGCTCTTTTTTATAAAATTCCCATGTTATGTCTATGGAAAAATATAGTATCTTTCGCCAAATGTCTTAATAATTTTATGGATTCTAAAACCACCCTTAACAACTTTTTTCTTTATAGAATTAACTATTTGATGGATCTTTTTGAAATTTGAACCACAAAATTAGGGCCCGAATTTTAGTTCACTGGCAAAATTTCAAAGCAGCAAACACAATACGAAAAACGTTACGGCCAATCAAAAAACCACCCTTTAGCATTAGAGGCAGTATCAAGTCTTATCTAAGAGAGCGACCGCTCTCCTAGAATACGCGTATCAAAGTTAATATAAAGCGAGTAGGATGAAAAGATCTCTTACAAAACCATAAACATTTTCTTTTTGCAGAATATTAAATGAAAATCTATTAAATATTTTTCGACATTACGATTCTTTTAGTAGTTGTGTAGCTATAAAGCTCTGTTTCATTTCAATATTCCAAGAACATCTCTTGATATTAATATTTCAAATTTTGTGTTTACTTTTTAATTCAGCTTTAATGCATTTATATATAGGGTAAACGTAAAATTTAACTGTCATAGTTTCAATGGATGTTAACGCTTATTATTTTAGTAACTGTTGTTCGAAGTGGATCCATGAATTAAGAATTCCATGGGCTAAACAAAATTAGCCTTGATTCATCTTCTCCTTGAGGAGGTCTTTGCGGTTCAGAGTGAGCCGAAAGTTAAATACACATTTAAATGATATATATTAGGCCTTTAATAGAAATAATGAGGATATATAGTAAAGGATTAGACACTTTAACCTTTACAAATGAACTAGGTAAGTTCTCGCCAGATTTGTGCTTTTTATTTCCTGTTAAAAATAGTAGGAAGGAAGGCAGAATTTCACGTTGGCACAACAGTAACGTTCCAGTAAAACTAACCTTACTTCACTTCTGCATGGAGCAAGTTCTTAATTGCAAGATTTACGTGAAAAATAACGTTGTGGGTTTTTTACCGGCATTTTATTTTAAAATGAAAGTAGAAATCCGGTACAATTTACTGTTGACACCACAGTAACGTTTCTGTTAAACTAACTAAACTATAATTGTACATATATCAGGTTTTTAATTGCAAGTTTCAAGATAAAATTAATGTTGGTGTTAACGGTAAAAAACCCTGTAATTTAACGGTAACTTTCCTGGTAATTTTCTGCCAGGAAAATTGCCGTAATTTCAACAGTAATTTTTTACAGTGAAGTCTATGATTAATGCAATGTAATCACGAATAATTATCTGATTATTATTCATGAATAACTGATTAACCAAAATTCTGTGGATTATCTTGTCCAAACGCCGACCACTAGGTAAATTTCAATGTGGACGCGTAAATGTCAATGTAGACGCGTTAATATCAATGTAGACGCGTAAATGTCAATGTAGACGCGTAAATATCAATGCACACTCGTAAATATCAATGCACACTCGAAAATATCAATGTACACTCGTAAATATCACATGTTCACTCACGACTTCTTTGTGACAACTAGCAACAACCCTAATTAATAGGAACAAAATTTTTTAAATCTTTTTTCAAGTACAATAAACATATATTCTACTCTTCTATCTATTCAACAATTTAGTAAGCAATAGCGCGGTAATACTTATAAATGTCTAAAAAAAACTTTGTTACGGTTTCAAATTTTATAAATTCGAAATTCATAAAACTGAATAAAATAATAACGTTTCAAATATATAGTATCGTTACATTCGTAAATGGCTTTGCTTTGTGATAAACACATTTAAGATATATACAGGAAAACGTATCACCTCCAAATGTATATAATATATACAACACTGAAAATATAATCAAGTTTTCTTTTGCGTGACTGAATTAAATCCGAAATTGAAAATTCCTCTTCGATCCAATCAAAAAACCGAAAACCGAGTTCATAGGAGGGACTGGAGTCACAATAAAAACGACGAAGATGAAAGTGGCAATATTGGTGACTTCAGAGTCCAAAGTTTGCCCTATTGGGCTAATTTATTATATGGCTCAGGTTTCTTAGGGTGCTTTCCATTGCAGTTCTAGAGCGCTTCAAGGTCGATTTGAAAGCATAGCCCAAAGGCTTGGCCTGGCTGTCAAAATTGCTTACGGGAATTTGAAAACCCGGTTCGCTAAAAACTGTCGTTTGACTGTCCTTTACTTGTCTCGCCCAATTATCATACGTCGCCAAAATTCACACTACCTTTGATATCTCTTGGATTTTACAATGAAAATATATAGCTGATAGCGAAATCTTCTTGTGCCACGATGCTTCTTACAGATTTGTCCGGTACTTTTACTGTATTCTTTTTTCGATGTCAAGAAGGTTCAAGCGTGAAAAGCTTCCTGAAGTATTAACCAATAATGCCAAGTTTATTCTTACACAGCTAAGAACTGAGGTAAAGATTTCCACCATTTCACCTCTATCATTTTCGGGTGTTTCTTTAACGGAAACCAGCTTTCAATTGATTCTTTTCGAGTTAGGGAAACAGTAAGAGCTCCAATCCTGTCTAAACTGTCCTAGATTAAATATTTCATCAAAAATATACCGAAACACTTATCTAAGTTATAATAAAGAAATATTAATACTGTACTGGAACCCACGTTATTTAATTTACAAATCTCCATGAATGTAAAATATTAAATACTTGCAGATAAAAAACGGGGTGAAGGAGGATGACATCTTAAGTTATTTCTCACACGCCAAGATGCATTGCCAGACGGAGCACATGCGGGGGGCTAGCCAATTCGCATTGCCCTAGCAGTACTTTCTGACTTAAGATTGATGTCCTTGTAAAGCTACTTTCGGCTTCCTTGGTAATTTTGTTTCGGCTAAGTATTGATTATTAATCAGTCAGGATAATTAAATACATCACACGATACTAAAGAAATTATGCAAGAGATTCCCTTTTGTGTTTATTTATCGTTATACAGGGTGTTTCTGATACATCTGTAAACAATTATGCGGGTGTAATTCTTTGGGCGATTTTGAGTCGAAAATGTTCAATGACAATTTGTAATAAGGGCCACCGTTTTCGAGATATGATTTGTATATTTACGGATGACCACTTAAATTTAATGAAGAAACTGAAACATTTGGAGTAAGGTTACCAAACCGAATCACATGGTCGATAAATAGTTCCCTCATCATTACTCTATTAGCGCCTAAATATTTGCCAATTGGCGCTTGTAGAGTTTTGTCCCACGTCAATTAGGCGAGGTTTGTGTGTTGATTGCTGATTGCTGAGGATTGAAAACCAAACAGCAACGAATGAACCCCACTTTGCGATGCCCATCTGAAGGTTGTTGAGCAGTAGACCAAACTAAAAGGATGAGCGCAGAAAGAATCACGTTACGTAACTAAGGTATTAATAAAATACAGTGTGTCAATCTTCTTCCATTATCCCCTTCTGATTGGAGCTCTGCAAGCATTTTTGAGTGACAAGGGAATATTATTCCGGGTAGTAATTGTGATTAATTGTTTACAATACATATTAATATGTTTATTGTACCTATCTCAAAACCAACTTTGAATTTTAATCCTTGCCACTCGCAAGTAAAAAGAGTTCTGCCATCACTAATTTTAGAATTGGAAAATATTTTCTATAGCGATTTCAACCGTTCTGCCCCATGTTACTTGTCGTCTGCTAGCCTCGTCGTGGCTCATCGGAGTTACTTTAATTCTGTTTTTCTTGGGTTGTTACTTGCGAACCGAGTTCACGACAGAGTTATAGTTACATCGACACCCTCTCGGACTTGATCAAATCGGGAATTCCACCTGTTATGATCGAAGGCGCTGGAACATTCGAATATCTGCAAGTTTTCGTGAATATCCACTTTAATATTAAGTCCTCCATCACTTGACGTCATTGGTTCGTATTTAGGCTGCCAATGATCCAGTTGTTCAGGAATGGCTAGACGCACTCGATATGGAACACATTTTCAAAAGTATTGTGGATTATATGGTGATTGACGGATACATTCCAATAATTTCTGGGAATGAAGTTCTGATCATATCTAGGGTTCTAAATCGGTAAATTACCATCGTAATTTACACGGTAATTTACCAGGGTAACTGTAATTTACGATTTTCCCAGGTAAATTACGAAAACGGTAATTACCCTGGTAATTACCGTGGTAATTTACCGTCGTAAATTATGTTGTTGATTATGGACAAGGCATAAGTTGTTAATTTTATGTCGGATGTGGACCGGGTCAATATTAAGTAAAGAGAGGCGGTGCACACAGAATAAAAATGCTGTAAAATAAACACTATGGTAATGGCAATAGCGTATGCCATCAAGATGATGTTAATTTAATTGCGCATCCTCCCTGTTTTTAATACCGTCAACAATACTGTTTTTCCAAACAGTGGAACTAACAGTTTTAAGTATTAATTGTTCGTGTATTCAGGGGCGTTTGTAGCTTTTAAAATAACCGCTTCAGAGGTTGTTTCAAAGACAGTCTTAACTGTTGAATATATTGTAGGGGTCAATGAAAAAACCAGCACTATATGCTGTCTTACTACCAATAAATCACAGTTACATAAAATGTCTGCTGCTGTAAAACTAACAGCAAAATATGTGGTTTTAAACTCACTAAGCACTGTGGATTAAAACGTGGTTTGCTGTGAAAATCAAAACACATCATGCTGTTTCAAACCGCTTATGGTACACTAAAAAATAGGGTTGCTGTAAAAATATTAGCTCTTAGAACAGTTATAAATCCCGGAGCTTATTTTTATAAAGACGCTCTTTGCTGTTAAACTAAAGGCACTCAAACCTTTTTTAAAAACATTAAGCTCTGTTGGTTCAGATGCAACTTGTCATTTATATAAGACGACTAGCGGTTTTTAACAGACTGTCCATTTGGGTAAATTTATACTGGTTGCTGTTATACACTCTTAGAAAATCTGGTGTGCTTTAACATCTTTAAAAGTAGTTTATATGGGTCCAAATTTGACACCATTACAGGTGTTCATTTACACCCCAGAAAGGGTTTAATAAAACTTATTTGAGCAATTAGTGTCAAAGATAAGAATAAAATGGTGCAACAGAGGTTCAGTTTAACACTTTTTTAACTCTTATATCGAACTAAAAGTTAATTTTTACTCCCATATGAGTGTTGCGCAATTCCTTTAAGGGTGCAGCACAACACCTTTCCGAGTTTAAATAACGCTTTCTGAGTGTCGTATGTGACACCTTCCCGAGCGGGTGATTTATCAGCAAATAGCGCTATGTGCTTAGCAAGGTTCAACCTTGAGAGAACTTAAGAGGACAGTTCTAACAAGCAAGGGTAGTTCTCGCATTAATGTGAAACTACATAAAAAGTTGGCCACTTGATCGACTTAAAATCCAGCGTGAAACTGCATGGTAAGTTGGTCATTTTCACCGACTTAATAACTTCTGAAAAAGGCAGAAAGTTATAAATTAGTATAAATGCATCGGGTATTAAATTGGTTTTGGAGGCCCTAATATCCCAGTAGTAGATACAGACGTATTCGTCAAATTTAATAATCTCTTTTTACGAAGAGTTTTTCGAGCACCAGAAACGCGTTTGACCTAATCTACTCTACTATATTTATAAAAAGAAAATTCATGGAAGTGCGAGAACTTGGAACAGTTTGACACTAACGACGTTTTTGAAGCGGAAATTTCTCTAACTGTAACTAAAGTCGACGATTTAGAAGTTAGTGTACGGATTATTTTGAGGGGGCTAACTTTGAAATTTGGGGGCGCTATAGCCCCCATAAAAGGCCTAGCGACGCCACTCCAAGAGTGTCGCATAACGCTTTTAAGAGTGTCGCATAACGCTTTTAAGAATGTCGCCTAACACGTTTCAGAGTGTCGCCTAACACGTTTTGTACATTTTCGGTCAATTTTAGAAATAAGTAGGTTGAAATTATAATGAAGAAGAGAAATTGCAAAGTTAAAAAATTGGTTTTAAAATTTGCAATTCACTGACTTTCCAAAATATTTTTATTTTCATATGGGTCCTTTCATAATAAACGCGGACCTTTTCCAAAAGGCTTAGCATGGTTAGGTAAGATTAGGTTATAAGTAGTTAACCACCTAAAATATGGAGTGGAAATTAGGTCATTTAATTGGGTCGCCAGCCTTCTAGCGCGCTAGACTCGCGCGTGTATACTCGCGTGAGTCTAGCGGGGGGGAACACTGGTTTTTTATCCGGGGGGGTTTCTCTGAGTTCGTTTATTGGTCGAGAGTGGGGGTCGCCAATTGATTAGGTCTTTGTTAATTGGTTAAGGGCGTGAACTTCTTTAGTCGTGACGTAATCGTCAGATAGAGTTTGTCTGATAAGAGAGTGCTCTCTTTATCTCAATTATTAGCCTTGAAGAGAGCAGTGACTTCTAATGGAGAATGAGGAGCATCGAAAATATTCCCCGGAATGTCCGCTTGTTAAAGGGTTTTCAACATGTAACATACCTATAAATTGTTCTAACGACGAGTCTGGGAGAGATGTGTCAGTAACGGAGAAATACGTTTCAAGTACAAACAAATCCAAGACTAAAGAATATTGTAATAATAGATGTTGTATATTGAGGGTTTTACAGGTTGGAATCAAATATTCTTTTATAGCTGGAACATATATTATTCTACTTCCTATAACTGTACCTGTAGGAATTATTTTGGGAATGTTGACGATGAACCCAGTAGTTGCGCTTTTTGGTCTCTATCCTTTACTTTTACCATATTCACTATTTCCTGACATATATATAAACACACGAATATGTCAATGGTGTAAAAACCAAATCAAATTTTGAAATAAAATGTTAAAAACAATGTACTGATTACATCATGATTAAATTCTGCGATAATGAATCGAAAAATTTGGTAATAATTTTAAAAAGTTCCCCTCTATATGGTTAAACGGTTTTTGGACGTGTCTGTACTTGTCTTTAGTCGTGACGTAATCGCCAGACTTAAATAAGAGTTTGTTTGATAAGAGAGCGATCTCTCTTTATCTCGGTTATTCGACAAACGCCTTGAAGAGAGCAGTGACTTCCGTGGGAGATCTTACAAAATGCGTTATATAGTGACGTATCAACGATTCAAAGGGCGCGAGGATTTCCAATATATGGTCTTGTATCTTTTAGATCAATGCGCTATGTATACAATATGTTTCGAACACCGAGTATCTGAAAGTGGGAAAATCACTCGTGTTACGAAGAAATGCCCGATGTTTAAAGATAGAGAGCCTCAAGTAAAAGATATCGAGTACCAGAATCAGGTGGAAATTTTGAAACGATTCATATTACCTAGAAGTACCATTATTTTGGAGGAATTAGATGACGGGCTGTTATTTACCCGATTGGGTCACGGTATAAATCAACCAAGAGCCAAAGCCCCGGAAACGGATTCACCGGCGCCATTGTGTTTAGAAGAAAAAGCCGAATTTTACGGAAATGTCTTTATAAAATACATACAGGAACAAATGAGTAAATTCGGTACTCCCGATAGTTTTTATCATGAACATTTACCCGTTTTATTTCCAAGTATATGTTAATGTAATCTTCTCTATAACGTAGGAAGCGATTAAGGTTGCTCTCGGTGTAGTGGTTAGCGCGTTTGTTCGCCAATCAATAGGTCGCGAGATCGAACCCCGCTCTAACCATCACATCGAGTTCAACCTTTTATTTCTAAATAAAACTGGATAACGTGTAAATCCTCATTCATTTTTAAATAAAATATCAATTATGTCGGTCAATTCTTTTTTCGTTACTCTGTTAAGTGATAAAACTGATGAATATCCCGATAATTCACAATCGTCTTTCACGGTGAAATTAGGTAAACCAATTATTCTTTCAAACGAATGGGAAATTGGTTTATCGGAAATATTAACACCGAAAATTTCAACCGTAATAGACAATACCTGTAACTCTTTCGAAATACAGGTACCTGAACAATATTTAACGAATGATGGCTGGGACGTTAGAAGAGTAGAGTTAATACCGTGAAAGTACGAAGGTTCGAAAGATAAAAATGGAAACGCCGTATTTTTTTCAATGCAGAATAAACTGGTGCGTGACTTAACCGTTCAGCTTAAAAAACAGAATTTTCCCGTGAAAATACAGGTTATAGATATGTCAGTTCCGACTGGGCCTCCTATCAAGAGAGTTAAATTATCAGTCGATGCTGGTCACCAGGCCAGGCTAGCTCCTGGCCCTCTGGCTCAGGTTTTAGGGGAATACATTTGTCCCATTCCATTGTCTCAACAAGCTAGAAATATTACGATAAACTACACCAATAATTATATCGAGATAAAATTGAAAAAAACTTTTAAACTTCAAAATCGTATGGTAACGGTAAAGATCCCTGAGGGACCCTATAGTGTCGACGCCCTACTGGAAGCTATGAATAGAGCGATACCCGAAGCTCATCAATCTCGGTTTAATTTCTCCTTAAACGATAACGGTACCGTTCGAATAATGACTGATATGGAGTGCACCGTGCTTTTTAGAGGCGTTCGTAACAAATTAGGTTCTATGTTAGGATTCGGTGACCAAACTAATCGTCTATTAGGGTCTGCAAACGCCAACTTCAAACCGGATTTAGTCAGTCAATATTTATACGTTTACACTGATCTGATATACCCCCAGTTTATAGGATCTGGTTTCAAACCTCTTCTACGCGTCATTCCCACTAAAAACGATACGTCGGAGAAAATTGTCACATACGATACTATAGACTATTATCCTATAAGATCCAACGAAATTGAAACTATCAAAATTGATATTAGAGACGAAGCCGACGCTCCTATATCCTTTATATCGGATCGCATCATTATCAAAATTCACTTTAGACGACATGTCTCGACCTAATAGGTACGTGTCCTATTATCAGGATCAGTTCCTTGGATCTCCACCAGGTGTATTAGTGCAGAAAGGATTTGGATTAGGAGGCATTTTTAGAGCTTTGATGAGAATGTTAACTCCTCTAGCGAAACCGATAGCTAAGAGCGTGGGTAAAGAAGCTTTAGGACTTAGTGGAAGGTTTATTCAAGATTTGAGCGCTGGGGAAGAACCCAAGAGAGCGTTCAAAAGGAATCTAAAAATAGCGGGCTCAAATTTAATTCATAAAGCGGGTGATAGTCTGGCTAATTCTCAGTACGGGTCTGGTATTCGACGGAAACGTCAGAAGATTCGAAAGAAGAAAAATACATCAAAGACCGATTTTTTATCGTAAAATAAGATGGCCCAATTCGAAGGCATGATGGGGGAATTAGACCTATTCGCGACACCCCCTTTGAACGCTAACACTATAACTAGTAGCGACTAAAGTTATCAACCTTTAAGCTCCGTAACGGATAGTGGACCTTTGGAATTTTTCGTCCCTGGCACGAGCGAACATTATATCGACCTTTCTAAAACTAGGTTAAGGCTGAAGGTCAGGGTGCTCCATTCGGACGGCACCACCGTACCAGCGGCTGAAAAAAAGTAGCTCCGGTTAATCTTTTACACGCCGCTCTCTTTTCCCAAATTGACGTCTTTTTAGGAAACACGAGCGTTCAGTCCCCTAACCAAGGAGCCCCTTACATCGCTTACATCGAGAATTTACTAAATTACGGTACAGATGCTAAAGAAAGCCAGCTAAATCTAGGCTTATATTATATAGGCCAGGACAGATAGGCCAAAAAAGGGCTTGACCTAGAACATTTGAACATAAAGATGAAAATTGGTACATGTGTTGTTTTTGACCCAACAAAAAATATACTAAAAGTCCCCTGCTGTAGAGCGCGAGCTTTCGCCGCCATCTTGGAAAATGGCCGCCGTGAATTACAGCTACAATGTATTCCACGTTCTTCTTCAAAAATTATGAAAATTGGTACACATTATGATTGGACCCACGTGAACATCATGGCAAGATCTTACAGCTCTGTGTTCAATAGTTTGGTCGCCATATTGGAAAATGGCCGCCGTTAATGCTAGGTACAGTATATTTCACCATTTTGTTGGAAAATTATGAAAACTGATAGGTTTTATAATCAGAGCTGTGTGAATCTCATAGTAAAATATTAAAGCCATTAGTCAGATAGTTTGGCCGCCATGTTGGAAAATGGCCGCCATCAATGCCATTAAGATACAGTATATGGTTCAAAAACTATGAAAATTGGTAATTATTATGTTGAAGACCGTCTAAACATCACACTTGAATATTGAAGACGTGCTACTGATAGTTTGGGCGCCATCTTCGAAAATGACTGCTCGAAGTGCCAAATATATTACCGATATATAAATTTTTTCGATATTTTTTTATTGAGTAGATGATTTTCATGAACATATAAAACGCCATAAAAAGAACTATTTTCGAGTCTAAATTATCGACCCATCTTCAAAAATGGTCCCTGAAATATTACTATCCTAAAATCTGGTAAAAAAAGAAATGAAAGCCATATTACTCGGATTTTGGTGAGGAAAAACCGTTTTATATGGGGTATAAACATTCTGGGGTCGTTAAGGATAAGATTTAAGACACATTTTTAACATTTCGTTCATATTTCTCGTCATCCTGAAGATTTTTATTACGGCTAATACCTTGACAATGACCACACATTGCCCAGCAAGCAAATCCAGATCGCCTACATTCACAGTTCTTTATACAAGATGTTCTGCAGACTGCAGTTACAAATAATGAGTGTTACAAAATCATCTGATGCCGGAAGGAGAATGGTGTGAATGGGATTAAATCGTTTCCTAGCTATTGTTGGACTTGAAGATACGCTCGGAAAAAATGTAGTTTTGCGGTGTCGGTTGTTGGATTAAGCTTAGCGAGATCAAATGAGAACTTGACAGTATATGTGACAACGGTTCCATATACGTGTAATATCTACATAGTTGAAGCGTGACGTGTCAATTATCACCCTAAAAAAAGCGAAAAGAAATCTCTCTTCGGCAGCAGCTATGGCTTCCCTAGATGCAATATGGTCATTAAAAAAGCGCAACAAATTTGTAAGATGTTGATTATCTGTCATTACTTTAAACCACGCCTTATGATAACCACACCCAGTTACAACACGTAAATGAAAGAAGTGTTCTCTTAACCTTTTTAACTCAAAGGATTTGTCGTGGCGCAGGGAGCCCGAGTTCGGTGTGACGGTTCGGGAGTTCCTTGAGTTCACCCTTGGTTCAGACCGTTCCTTGCCCCGTTCCGTGAAGGTTTTGCTAGGCCGCTTCGCTCCCGCCCAGGTGTTGCCTATTGGCAACCCTCTAGGGGTCGCGGATACACTATTTGTTTCGGCCGTATGGCACTTTTTCTAGGAGAGAACTCCCCCGTCACCTCGAGTCTTCTGCTACCTTAATCTTTCCCTGTCACCGACCACCTCCTGACCATGACGGCGGTTCCGCAGGTTCAATTTGGAATATGATGGGAAGGGCGCTGATAAGGCCCCCATCTAGGTGTAGCGCCTAATCAAGGGTTCTGACATGCAATTATTATGAAAAATCTTCAGGATTACGATGAATATGTATGAAATGCTAGAGATTTGTCTAAGTTCTAATCTTAAACAACACTAGAATGTATAAACCCCATATTAAATCATATTCTCTAATCAACATGTTGAGCATAACAGCTTAGAATAACTTTTCTTTCTTTCAGAATTTAGGGCAATGATTTTCATGTGGCACTTTTTAAAGATGGCGTCGATAATTTCGACTTCGAGATATCCATTTTTTGTTGTTTATTACGTTAAAGAAAATCATCTATTCAAAAAAGGAATTTCAAAAAGATTTATAAATTTGAAATATATTTAGCATTTCCAGCAGTCATTTTCGAAGATGGCGCCCAAACTATCAGTAGCACGCCTTCAATATTCAAGTATGATGTTAAGACGGTCTTCAACATAATTATTGCCAATTTTCATAATTTTTGAGCCATACACTGTAAAAATATGACATTGATGGCGGCCATTTTCCAACATGGCGACCAAACTATCTGATAAATGGCTTCAATATTTTACTATGAGGTTCACACAGCTCCGATTGTAATACCTATCAATTTTCATAATTTTCCAATAACATGGTGAAATATACTTTACCTAGCATTAACGGCGGTCATTTTCTAATATGGCGACCAAACTATTGATCATAGAGCTGTAAAATTTGGCCATGATGTTCATGTGGTTCCAATCATAATGTGTACCAATTTTTATAATTTTTGAAGAAGAACGTGGAATACATTGTAGCTGGCATTCTCGGCGGCCATTTTCCAAGATGGCGGCGAAAGCTCGCGCTCTACAGCAGGGGACTTTTAGTATATTTTTTGTTGGGTCAAAAACAACACATGTACCAATTTTCATCTTTATGTTCAAATGTTCTAGGTCAAACCCTAAAAGTCCTGGGCTAATAAGGATAATCCGATCGATCCCGAATACGCCTGGGTGGCAGCCAATAATAATCTTACTACCAATGGGATATTAAGAAGAGCCGAGAGAGCCAAGGTATCGAGTACGATAGATTTATACGCCCCGTTACACGTTGATATTTGTCGCTTAAATCGTTTCCTATTGAATAATGTAGACGTTAGATTTAGGCTTATTCGATCCAAACCAGAGTTTTGCGTAATATCGAAAGAAGCCGCTGATAAGAAATATAAAGTGGTTATCGATAATGCCTCATTGTACGTTAAAAGACTAAAAATAAATCGCGAAATAATGTTAGCCCACGCTACGGTATTAGAGCAAACCAGCGCCATCTATCCTTTGAATCAAACAGTCGTGAAAACCTTTTCAATTCCAGCTGGAATGAACGACGTTAACCGAGAAAACGTCTTCTTAGGTAAAATACCTCAAAGAGTAATCATAGGCCTAGTTCGAACCTCGGCCTTTAATGGTCCATAAAATATAAATCTCAATTTATTTAACCTCATTTCGAGACTTGCCTTTACCCGTGTCGGTTAGGAACCAATTACCCTTTTTAAATCTCTTGCGTAAAAGCGGTGTGAAACAAAGAAAACTTTTATTATCAAAGTGTACGCGACCCCAATTGGATTGTATAAGCGGTATTTGTTATAATTTGAAGAACGGCGGTATTCCATTGAATCGTCATAAAAAGAAAAGACTTCAACGTTACAAAAACGTTATAAGGTATTTATCCAAGAGAGGTTTAAGCGACAAAAAGAGGCGACAGGTGTTAATTAAACAGGTAGGAGGATTCTGGCCGGCGTTGCTTTCAATGTTAATACCGACAATAGTTTCGGTCTTAACTAGATTATGAAGAAGTGCGTTTTAGTACCAGCGGCTTTACTGACGGACAATCAAAAGGAAGTTAACAGTTTAGACAACGCCATTAAAGAGGTACTGAGAAAACCTGGTTCTGCCGAGGAAAAATTGAAGGAGTACCTTTTAACTCTTCAAAAATATTTATCTTTAAAGAGTTTAGCGGAGCCACCAAGCGTTACTATCTTGCCACCTACAACGAATTCGTCTTTTCCAGCACCCGGAGTGTCGAGTAAAATACAGCCTCTAAGTCCTTCATCATCGTCTTGGATTCCTCCATCGTGGCCAACCCCTATCCAGAATATACCTATTAATATCTCTACCCCCTCCCAAAATGTCCCTACTAATATCGCTACCCCTTCCCAAAGTATCCCTTTTAATATCTCCTCGAGTCTGACTACCCCACAGCCTATAATGAGTAGTACAGCAATGGGTCAAACACCGGCGATATCGTTTACTACGCCAGCGTCACTCTCTCGAACGACCAGTATGCCAAGTTTAACACCCATGGGACCCGTGGTACCGAAACAGTCCGGGACGTCTCAAACGCCGAGTATGCCAGTTTTAACACCCATGGTACCGAATCAGCCCGTGGCGTCTCAAATTCAACAGGCCCTATCAACGAAGGGCGCTTCTGGTTCAAAGTTCCGGAAACTTAACCCTAACGATGAGACTTCGCCGAAAAAAAGACTCGCGAAAATTCCATCTACGAAATCAAAACCGTACCCTACACAAGCCAAAATAAAAAAAGATCGCGAAGCTAGCTTGAAAGAGCTTCAAAAGCCCGAATCTAAGATCGAATGGGTAACTTATAGAAAGGCAAAAAATAACCTTAATAATGATTATTACATTTTATATAAAAGCATCTAACTCATTATATTGAAAAACACGTATCTGATTACATAAAAGCATGTATCTGAGTATAAAAAAAAGCATGTATCTGATTATATATGAAAGCATGATAATTACAATTTATATAAAAAAGAATATATCCGAATAATAAATATTTTTATTGTCGCATTCAATACAAATGTAACAGGAGTTTATAAGTAATCTTTTTTGCGTCGGGAGTCATCATTTATCTTTAAGCATCGTGCTGCTGTCTCAAAATGTCTTTAACCCAGGTAAATATTCTAGAAATATATCATTGAACTGTTCTTATATCGTTATGTTTAAAAATCCTAGGGATAATAACCAGGTTCGCTATTTAAGTCGTCAGCTTTTTCCTACAGACACCAAACGCCTAACAGAAGCGTACGAAGAGTGTACCGAAAAAGCGTATTCTTATATATTAATAGATCTAAAACAAAGTACCATTAAAGGCCGAGGTTCGAACTAGGCCTATGATTACTCTTTGAGGTATTTTACCTAAGAAGACGTTTTCTCGGTTAACGTCGTTCATTCCAGCTGGAATTGAAAAGGTTTTCACGACTGTTTGATTCAAAGGATAGATGGCGCTGGTTTGCTCTAATACCGTAGCGTGGGCTAACATTATTTCGGGATTTATTTTTAGTCTTTTAACGTACAATGAGGCATTATCGATAACCACTTTATATTTCTTATCAGCGGCTTCTTTCGATATTACGCAAAACTCTGGTTTGGATCGAATAAGCCTAAATCTAACGTCTACATTATTCAATAGGAAACGATTTAAGCGACAAATATCAACGTGTAACGGGGCGTATAAATCTATCGTACTCGATACCTTGGCTCTCTCGGCTCTTCTTAATATCCCATTGGTAGTAAGATTATTATTGGCTGCCACCCAGGCGTATTCGGGATCGATCGGATTATCCTTATAATATAAGCCTAGATTTAGCTGGCTTTCTTTAGCATCTGTACCGTAATTTAGTAAATTCTCGAGATAAGCGATATAAGGGGCTCCTTGGTTAGGGGACTGAACGCTCGTGTTTCCTAAAAAGACGTCAATTTCGGGAAAAGAGAGCGGCGTGTAAAAGATTAACCGGAGCTACTTTTTTTTCAGCCGCTGGTACGGTGGTGCCGTCCGAATGGAGCACCCTGACCTTCAGCCTTAACCTAGTTTTAGAAAGGTCGATATAATGTTCGCTCGTGCCAGGGACAAAAAATTCCAAAGGTCCACTATCCGTTACGGAGCTTAAAGGTTGATAACTTTCGTCGCTACTAGTTATAATGTTGGCGTTCAAAGGGGGTGTCGCGAATAGGTCGTCTAAAGTGAATTTTGATAATGATGCGATCCGATATAAAGGATATAGGAGCGTCGGCTTCGTCTCTAATATCAATTTTGATAGTTTCAATTTCGTTGGATCTTATAGGATAATAGTCTATAGTATCGTATGTGACAATTTTCTCCGACGTATCGTTTTTAGTGGTAATGACGCGTAGAAGAGGTTTGAAACCAGAGCCTATAAACTGGGAGTATTTCAGATCAGTGTAAACGTATAAATATTGACTGACTAAATCCGGTTTGAAGTTGGCGTTTGCAGACCCTAATAGACGATTAGTTTGGTCACCGAATCCTAACATAGAACCTAATTTGTTACGAACGCCTCTAAAAAGCACGGTGCACTCCTTATCAGTCATTATTCGAACGGTACCGTTATCGTTTAACGAGAAACTAAACCGAGATTGATGAGCTTCGGGTATCGCTCCATTCATAGCTTCCAATAGGGCGTCGACACTATAGGGTCCCTCAGGGGTCTTTACCGTTACCATACGATTTTGAAGTTTTAAAGTTTTTTTCAATTTTATCTCGATATAATTATTGGTGTAGTTTATCGTAATATTTCTGGCTTGTTGAGACAATGGAATGGGACAAATGTATTCCCCAGTAATGTACTCGTCCGTTTCGAATCCTAAAACCTGAGCCAGAGGGCCAGGAGCTAGCCTGGCCTGGTGACCAGCATCGACTGATAATTTAACTCTCTTGATAGGAGGCCCAGTCGGAACTGACATATCTATAACCTGTATTTTCATGGGAAAATTCTGTTTTTCAAGCTGAACGGTTAAGTCACGCACCAGTTTATTCTGCATTGAAAAAAATACGGCGTTTCCATTTTTATCTTTCGAACCTTCGTACTTTTGCGGTATTAACTCTACTCTTCTAACGTCCCAGCCATCATTCGTTAAATATTGTTCAGGTACCTGTATTTCGAAAGAGTTACAGGTATTGTCTATTACGGTTGAAATTCTCGGTGTTAATATTACCGATATACCAATTTCCCATTCGTTTGAAAGAATAATTGGTTTACCTAATTTCACCGTGAAAGACGATTGTGAATTATCGGGATATTCATCAGTTTTATCACTTAACAGAGTAACGAAAAAAGAATTGACCGACATAATTGATATTTTATTTAAAAATGAATGAGGATTTACACGTTATCCAGTTTTATTTAGAAATAAAAGGGTTCGATCTCGCGACCTATTGATTGGCGAACAAACGCGCTAACCACTGCACCGAGAGCAACCTTAATCGCTTCCTACGTTATAGAGAAGATTACATTAACATATACTTGGAAATAAAACGGGTAAATGTTCATGATAAAAACTATCGGGAGTACCGAATTTACTCATTTGTTCCTGTATGTATTTTATAAAGTCATTTCCGTAAAACTCGGCTTTTTCTTCTAAACACAATGGCGCCGGTGAATCCGTTTCCGGGGCTTTGGCTCTTGGTTGATTTATACCGTGACCCAATCGGGTAAATAACAGCCCGTCATCTAATTCCTCCAAAATAATGGTACTTCTAGGTAATATGAATCGTTTCAAAATTTCCACCTGATTCTGGTACTCGATATCTTTTACTTGAGGCTCTCTATATCTTTAAACATCGGGCATTTCTTCGTAACACGAGCGATTTTCCCACTTTCAGATTCTCGGTGTTCGAAACATATTGTATACATAGCGCATTGATCTAAAAGATACGCGACCATATATTGGAAATCCTCGCGCCCTTTGAATCGTTGATACGTCACTATATAACGCATTTTGTAAGATCTCCCACGGAAGTCACTGCTCTCTTCAAGGCGTTCGTCGAATAACCGAGATAAAGAGAGATCGCTCTCTTATCAAACAAACTCTTATTTAAGTCTGGCGATTACGTCACGACTAAAGACAAGTACAGACACGTCCAAAAACCGTTTAACCATATAGAGGGGAACTTTTTAAAATTATTTCCAAATTTTTGGATTCATTATCGCAGAATTTAATCATGATGTAATCAGTACATTGTTTTTAACATTTTATTTCAAAATTTGATTTGTTTTTTACACCATTGACATATTCGTGTGTTTATATATATGTCAGGAAATAGTGAATATGGTAAAAGTAAAGGATAGAGACCAAAAAGTGCAACTACTGGGTTCATCGTCAACATTCCCAAAATAATTCCTACAGGTACAGTTATAGGAAGTAGAATAATATATGTTCCAGCTATAAAAGAATATTTGATTCCAACCTGTAAAACCCTCAATATACAACATCTATTATTACAATATTCTTTAGTCTTGGATTTGTTTGTACTTGAAACGTATTTCTCCGTTACTGACACATCTCTCCCAGACTCGTCGTTAGAACAATTTATAGGTATGTTACATGTTGAAAACCCTTTAACAAGCGGACATTCCGGGGAATATTTTCGATGCTCCTCATTCTCCATTAGAAGTCACTGCTCTCTTCAAGGCGAATAACCGAGATAAAGAGAGCACTCTCTTATCAGACAAACTCTATCTGACGATTACGTCACGACTAAAGAAGTTCACGCCCTTAACCAATTAACAAAGACCTAATCAATTGGCGACCCCCACTATCGACCATTAAACGAACTCAGAGAAACCCCCCCCGGATAAAAAACCAGTGTTCCCCCCGCTAGACTCACGCGAGTATACACGCGCGAGTCTAGCGCGCTAGAAGGCTGGCGACCCAATTAAATGACCTAATTTCCACTCCATATTTTAGGTGGTTAACTACTGTTATATTGCTTCAAGGTTTAAATTAAAGCGCTTCAAGGTTTAAAATAAAGTGCTTCAAGGTTTAAAGTAAAGTACTTAATGTTCAAATTATAGTATGCAAAACTTTAATTTACGGTGGATTATACAGTAAAATATACGTTAAATTTATACTTAATAGTGTAACTATCTGTGTTTTTAATTATACACTACTGTATTCTTCACGGCAGAATCCTTTTTTTTTTCGGAAAACAGCAACGTTCTATTAATAATAACATATCCTGCACTTCTGTTTGAGAAAAAAAAATGCTGCTTTTTCCACAGTCGTTAACATAAAAAAACCATGTTTTGCTGTATATTTAAAATTAAGGTAATGTAATTTCAAAAAACAGCGACTACCTGTATATATTAAGGCTTGTTAGAGGTTTTTCTGGATAACAGCATTAAACAATCAAAAACATGGTGAAAACTATTGTTTTTTGACATTAGTTTCTCAGTGTGTGGGATGCTGGAGATTAATGGTGTAATCGAAAGAGGGGTTCCTGCGGCCAAGGTGGAGTATCTTACATTTGCCGATGTTAAAACTAAGCCCTTGAGAGGAGCCCCACCTAACGATAGCGTCAAGGTCAGCATGGAGGGCATCACGATCAGCCGGAACACTAACCCGTCGATAAAGTTTCGCGTCATCGGCAAAGAGGATCAGGGAAGAATTTTGGACTACTGATGGTATTGAGTTTATTAAAATAATAAAGAGGAGTGGACCGAGTATAGAACCCTGAGGCACGCCCTGTTCTATGTTTTTCCAAGCGGTAGTGACTCCTTGGAGGACTACACGCTGTTTACGGCCAGCAAGATAGTGGGAAAGCCACTGAAACGCATTACCTACAATACCCGCTGAGTGGAGGGCAGCAAGAATGGCCGAATGGGGGAGGGAATCAAAAGCTTTACTAAAATCTAGGTAAAGGACATCAATTGATTGACCAGAATCTAGCCAAGTTGTCCAATCGTTAGTGGCTAAAAGTAGGTTAGTTAAACATGACCGACGAGGGAGAAAGCCATGTTGGGCTGGGGAAAAAAATTTATTGACCTCAAGGAAAGATCTTAATTGTCGGTGGACTAACTGTTCGCACAGCTTGGATGACTGATTTAGAGTGCTTATGGGCCGATCATAATTGGATGGGTCAGCACGCGAGCCATTTTTATGAATCGGCGTTAAACTCGCTTCCTTCCACAAAGCCGGTACGGTGCACGAGGCAAAAGACTGGGATATGAGAAGGTGGATGGGTACAGCTAGAAGGGGAGCTAGCATCTTCAGAAGATTGGGGTGGAGACCATCAGAACCAGGGGACTTATTCACTTTTAAGTGAGAGAGGAGATTATGAATGTCGGGTAGGTCGCAAATGAAATGGCTAAGGGTGTTGGGCGGCCCGACGACAGAGGGAGGCACCGAGAGCAGTGAAGGGGTAAGTGGTGAGAGTTGCACAGTGGCCGCGAGACAAGTGTTTAATAAGGACGCACTATCTTGGAGTGTGGTAGTAAGCGAACCGTCAGGGAGCTTAAGTTGAAGGATATTGAAGCGACACTTACGAAAACTATTGATGTGGGAATAAAAAGCTCTAGGGTTGGTACTGAACAGTGTCGTGAGTGAGTTGTCATAGCGTCGTTGAGTATTACGATAATGAGTCGTGTGGGCATTGCGAGCATTATTATAATCTTGCCGAAGTCGAGCGAGGGTGGAGGACGGGGCTAACTTAGACTTAGCCTTGCACAAGCGGTGCCAGGCCTTCTTTTTGAAATTAAGACTAGCTTGAGTACGTTGGGCAATGGAAAGAGTGGCACGAGGTTTAGTGAGTGGGGAAAAGGAGCGTATACTCATAATTTACTACTTAGTGTATATTAACATCATTCCCCTTGCCACATGAACACAAGTGTTGGTGCGTGGCTGGGACTATGACAAAGTCGCTATATATTTACACAAATTCAGAGAGAGCGTTAATTAAGTGTTATTGTTAAGGTGCAGTAATCATAATATTAACATTAAAAATCTAATATAGTATAAAGCTCTGTGATACCTAAATTAATCAACCATGTAATAATATATTTTTTGATTTGGTTCGGCAAGTTACATTCTTTTATATTATTGGGTAGCATATTAAAAAGTTTAGGTCCTACATATGTTACATTTTTTTTGTAAGAGTTTTGCTTATATTGATAGTTTGTAGATTGCCGGCCATTACAAATCTGGTGTCATAATTACTAGATAATTGTTTTATTCCCTATTCTTAAATGTATACAATAGAATCGTTTTGGCGTATAATTGCCTTACAGTGAAAAATTTAAAATCATTATGTAGTCTAGCGCGTGATTCAAAATTATTTCTTCTTAAACAAATACGAATAATTTTCCTTTGTAGGATTTCTAATGGTTCAATGCTGGTGTAAAAAGTACCGCCTCAGCTAACTATAGCATATGAAATAATCGATTGGACTAGCGCGAAATAAATGTTGTTGTTTAATGATGTTAAGTGGACCATCGCTGTAAATTTGGTTTCCATCTCGCAATGCCAAGAACTGCAACCCGATTCACTCAATTCATTGTAAAATCACATTTGCGCAATAACTTCACACACGATGAAAATTATGGATATCAAGTTCCCAATGAAGTAGATGACAAAGATTACAAGAGCTTCATTCAAATGAAAGACGACTTCCTTTTCCTTCAATGGTTGCCATATGAAACGGTTGAATTTTAATTTAGGTTTAATGGATTGCTCATGGAAAAACGATGCAGTTTCAAATATTCGATACAAACTAGATGTAAAATTCACAGTGTGAGTTATGATTTCAGTCAATTGTTTAAAATTTAAGGAGAAAACAGTTAAAACCAACTGAATGGAGATGCATCTAAATACCAGCATGAAAACTTATCAAAAACATTCATCTCCTGAAGCTAGAGCTACTCTCTATTCCGAAAATGAGTAAAAGTGTACTATTAAATGAGTAAAAGTGTACCATTAAATGAGTGGAAGTGTACCATTAAATGAGTGGAAGTGTACCATTAAATGAGTGGAAGTGTACCATTAAATGAGTGGAAGTGTACCATTAAATGAGTGGAAGTGTACCATTAAATGAGTGGAAGTGTACCATTAAATGAGTGAAAGTGTACCATTAAATGAGTGAAAGTGTACCATTAAATGAGTGAAAGTGTACCATTAAATGGGTGAAAGTGTACCATTAAATGGGTGAAAGTGTACCATTAAATGGGTGAAAGTGTACCATTAAATGAGTGAAAGTGTACCTTTAAATGAGTGAAAGTGTACCTTTAAATGAGTGAAAGTGTACCTTTAAATGAGTGAAAGTGTACCTTTAAATGAGTGAAAGTGTACCATTAAATGAGTGAAAGTGTACCATTAAATGAGTGAAAGTGTACCATTAAATGGGTGAAAGTGTACCATTAAATGGGTGAAAGTGTACCATTAAATGGGTGAAAGTGTACCATTAAATGAGTGAAAGTGTACCATTAAATGAGTGAAAGTGTACCTTTAATTGAGTGAAAGTGTACCTTTAAATGAGTGAAAGTGTACCTTTAAATGAGTGAAAGTGTACCATTAAATGAGTGAAAGTGTACCATTAAATGAGTAAAAGTGTACCATTAAATGAGTAAAAGTGTACCATTAAATGAGTGGAAGTGTACCATTAAATGAGTGGAAGTGTACCATTAAATGAGTGGAAGTGTGCTAAAGCTGGTTAAGTGAAGCTTATTCAAAGTCACTTCTGCTAGATAAAGGTTCAGTAATAGTAATATAAATCGAAATTATTGACCATGGTTGGATTAAATATTTATACTAAGGTTCTTAGATTGAAAGATATTGAAATTGTTCTTTTAATCAAACTGGGCAGGGATGTCGCAGATCCCATTTTCTTTTTCAATTTCCACTCGATTGAACTGGCTCGAGTTGATTTTATACCCATAAACATTTTCAAAGTTTCAAAAGTGGACGTGTTACGTCCATCGTTGATTTCCGATATAATTATCCTCTAACCAATAACATCGCAAGCCGATTTAGCGGATTGCACTAACACACTTACCCAGCATTTAATATTTCAGCACAGTTGCTTGAAACCCTGTGACTAATTGGGATGGACATAAAAGTTTCAAGCACAGTTGTTTTCCCAAAATACATCTTTTCATTTTCAGTGAAGAATGGATATGTCATTTCTTCTGGATCGAAGTTGTACTCAAAAGGGTCGCAAAACGTTTTGACAAATTTCGAGGATTTAGTGTGAACTTCTTCAACTTCCAAAAGGAGCGTATAATTTCCTTTAAGATCGAATGCTTTATCGTAGACCTTTCTTCTGACATCTCTTTCTTGGAAATTCTGAAAAAAAGAATTACAAATATAATTCAAACTGCTGAATTGCGATTATTTCCAGGTATCAATTGAGAACTATTGCAAGCGAGGCCCCTTTGACGAGGCTGTGATGGTTGAAAGTTCCCGCGTTAACAACTGTCGTGCGGATCAAATAACAATACTTTAAGATATTCAGTAGAATAATGTCCTTCTCTGAAAATTGGTATCAGGTCTTTTTTAGCTACGACATCTTCGAGGCTGTCGATGGTGTCCCATTCCGTAGGAAAGTACGATTGCATATCACTCAGAAAAGCCAGTGATACAAAGTAAACGGAGATCAGCCATAAGGCGTAAATGAATCTGCTCAGACTTCTTCCCATTTGCAGAGAACTTTCTGAATAATGAATGATATAATTATTTAGCCAACGAGAAACTTGTGTAAACTAAAGTAAGTTTAATTTAACATTAACAACGGGGAAAATCACCCTGGAGAAAAATGTTTGGTAAAAGTTTCCATAGCATGTTCGAAATTAAATATCTAAAGTTGTTGGAACGCTTTCTTCTTTTAGCTTGAAATGTTAACTTTCTACGTCTTTCATCATGTACCAAATGTATATACTTTTCAATTGCCAAAAGTATTGAGACCATCAGATACAGAAACACAACAAAAATGCACACCTAATGTAAAACATAAGACAAAACTGCAATAAGTGTTCAATAAAAGTCGTAAGGGAAAGCCGCGCAGTTGTACATCGTCATGTGACAACGGACCGGAGTATACATGAACCAGTTAATTAAACCCTAAATAATCAATGGTAGATTTAAATTAAAACTAACACTCAAATCAATTGAGAAAAGTTTGAAATTTAACTTAGCATCAAGTGGTTTTGGATTAGTGCTTAGAAGGGTTATTTTTTCGACGTAGAAAAAGCTTGTAAATCTCGTGTCACGTAACTTCTCGTCAGTTACAGCGGTACCGTGAACCACCATGTCGTAACCCTGAAAATTAAAAGCATTTAGAACGTTTTAAGAGAAACTAGACTAATCATGGATATGTATAAAAACTATTACGTATACGATAGTATTTATACATATCCATGGTCTAATATCTTCAATCCCAAAGGTTCAAAAGGCTCTGAAATGACCCTGCTCTATTATCTTTAAAATTAACTCAGTTTTCTAACGGATATACCTCTTTTCCTAGTTGATGTAACCATTCCCCCCACGATTCACCTGTTGCGGCTTCGTAATGTAATGCAACACTATCAGAAAACCAAATAGAGATACACGATATTATAATTATGAACAGTTTTTGTTAAAGATTTTTGCTTTGTAAAATATTATTTCAAGGGTATAAAGTAGTAGTAAAACAAGGGAGCTTTCGGAAAATTTTCATCGCCAACGCCGGTCACAGAATAAAGCATTGCCCTTGTAACTCCTATATATTAAACTTGTGGTCGGGTTTGGATTATGAAAAAGTCTCGAACAATATTTAAATATCATACTACATACAGTGGCGGCGCCAGGATATTATTTGTTGTAGGCTAAAGGTTTTTCACAAATATGGGCCCCCTTAATTATTGTTAAGAAAATTTAAAAATTCATTGTTTAAATTTTTTGTATTTATTATCGTAACTCAAAGCCGGTAACTACGATGACGACGAAATTGTTTATAGCAACAATTTTTTGACCGTCCACAAACGCTGACCTCCGCCCCCCCCCAGATCATGCTTTTGTCACGGTTTTTCAGATCCCTCCCCTAAAAGCCACGTCACAATTTTAGCCCCCCTCCAACGAAATGTCTTAATTTACAAATTTGATTTGATCAATTTGAAACGAGACCTTTTTCCTTGAGTGATATGACGTTCCCCTCAGAAATATTTTGGTCGGCTTGATATTCAAAAGTTCTCTTCTGTTCAGCCTCTGATTAAGCTTCAGAACTCTATATTTAGCAGTCCTTAAGGCCCGTTTTCCATCAAGCTTTTCAAGAAGCTTTCGCTTCAAAAACTGAAGAAAAACGCTAAAGCGAAATCAGAACCCGTTTTCAAACGCGCTTTTTTTGGGCGCTTCTCAATGAGATTCGCGCGAAATAATCGAAAAGCTGATATCCACCACGGGTAGATATTTGCTTTCGCTTTTATCCTAAAAAGCGCTTGGCCAGGCAATCAAGTGGTTACGTTATTTCTCTCGACCAATAGATCATAAGTATTCTCTAGCGTCATATTTATTGCGATTTTTTTTCGAGAGCCACGGATTTTTATAATAATAATAATAATAACAATAGCTTTATTTCATGGATATTCCTATCAGTTTACAACTGGTTTACGTAGGAGTCCAGTTTAAGTTAAAAATGTTAATTAAAATTAAACATTATTTTTGACATATTCCAGGATCTTTGTTTTAAAAACTGATATTGAATTAATTCTTTTTATATCGAGTGGGATATAGTTCCATAATTTTATTCCCCTGCTTTTGAGGCTTCGATAACTATGAGTAAATGGGTTCCGGCAGACGTAAAGATTATTTACGGAACCACGAGTAGCATGAATAGAAGAATTTGGATTTTGAAACATAGTCTTTATATACTCGGGGCACTTATTGTTAAAAACCTTTTGCATAAAAGTAGCTAAATGCAATGTATGGAGTTGGTTAAGTGTTAACCATCCAAGAGTTTGAAGAGCTTCAGACGATGAGTCCCTTTATTGCTTTTTTAGGATCAGTTTAGCACATATGTGATATAATACTGTTTGACCGTTAAGATGTTTTTTAGAACTACCGCTGAAGAATACATCACAGTAGGTAAATAGCGGGTGGATAAGAGTTTTGTATACTATTTTGGATGAATGTAGGTCAAGTGAAGTCTAGTATGGGAAGTGAGAATAGGCTTAATTTTCAAAAACAATGTCGAGTTGAAATTATTTAAGGATACTTAAAAGCATTTTTTTAACTATTTAAAGAATGTTTATAAGTATTTAAAGGGTGTTTATAAGTATTTAATTTACTTATGAGTATTTTAAGGGTGTTTTTAAGTATTTCAAGGATATTTATAAGTATTTAATTTACTTATGAGTATTTTAAGGGTGTTTATAAGTATTTCAAGGATATTTATAAGTATTAGGTAAGAAAAAACAACGTCTTAGTTCGGTTACCGAGATTCTTAACTGGCCTAAAGATTGAACAGAAGACAGCTGATATAAACACGGGTAATGACGAGCGTGGAGAGGTGGGAGAAGTGAATTTGAAAACGGATGAAAAGTTTCGCTTTATCTTCGCCATTTGAATCGCGTTTATGTCTGGCAAATCGCTATTTCATTTTGAAGCGAAGCTCCTAAAAATGGCAATTAGAAAAGCTTGATTGGGCCTTAGGTGTAGCTACCGAAGTTCTGCAGTGAACTGGTTCTTTTATTGTAAATTCGCTGTTTAAATTCACTACACTTACGCATAGGTAGGGGATCATCATCATTGCTTAAATTTTTTACTATTTAAGCGATGATGGAATAAACAATTTGGTAAATTATTGTAGTGGGTCTTCTCATGGTTTACTTTGGAATGTTGAGTTTTTCTTTTATAACGAAAGAGAGCCATTCGGCCTCGTACTGACTTCGTATCAAAATTAATGTTAAATCTGACGCCACCCCCCATTTGTCAGGGATCGTCACAAATTTCGAAACCCCCTCGCCTCCAATAAGAGTGTGACGTACTTTATTTACGATCCCTTAGGCATGTTTATTTTAACGGGAAATTTTTCACATCCTTTTTGTCTATAGAAACAATGGGCTTTAATAATTTCCCTTCTCAACGTAAGTGGGGCCAAAATATATTACATTAAAATTCAGGGCGTCGCTGGGCCCCTAACGGCGTTTATGGGCCCCCAAAGTGAAAAGAAAAGTAGGCTATAGCCTGTGTCGCCTACTCCTGGTGCCGCCACTGACTACATAGACATTTTGCGATATTTACCTTTTGTTACAGCGTTTAAATAATTGAAGAATGCTCTCAACCAACAATTTATATTCGGGTGCATAATCATAAATATTCTGCAAGTGATTTAAAATGTTATCTCGGAATTCAACATTAAATAGTTTTGTTTTTAATCATTATTTATTATTACCATATTAATCGCTATATTTGCTAATGTTGTACAATTATCAGGAGCCTTCATGATATGCAAAAATCCAAATTTTACAGTGATCTAGAATTTGAAATAATACAGTAAAACATTTCGTTTTTACCAACTTAATTGGACTTATTCACCTAATATTATTCAAATATTACGTATAGACCACGTTTAAGACTAATATGATAACTCTTTCAGAACACGGTAAATAAATAAGCGCTTATAGCGTAATGAAGAGGGAACTATTTATCGTGTATGTGATTCGGTTTAGTAACCTTGAACACTCCAAATGTGAAATAATGTTGGGAAATATCATGATACAATTACCCCGCTTTGTGGTACACTTCTCTCGAAGATGAGTATTATATTCTTCTGCTTATATGTGACATTAGGTTTACATGTGTCGCACGAAATCTACCAACAGCGCAAACTTCAAAGAACAGCGTGATTTTCGGTTTATGTTATTGGATGGGAAGTATGGATTGCAAACTCGAGAAAATATTTAACGACATTCAAACTCGGTCGAATTCGCGAAACTTTTGAGTTCGTTTGGTTCGAGACCCTTTTTTTGAAAATTGTAAGCTGAAGAATTACCCAACCTAAAATCACCCTTAATCGTGGAAGGTTTTACGTAGGAGCTGACCGTATATTATTTTTACAGAAATATGAAACTTTTAATGACTTTTTTTGTAAACGATCGTAGCTCGTGTAGAGTATTGTAACGCCATTTCCCAGTATTATCCACGCCAACAGTAAATATACAAGGAGTAAGGAACTCTACCAAAAATCTCCAAGGGTGACTGGGTTTTTTATTCACGTAAAAAGGCAGACAGCTGCTTGAAAAGTAGGCTTTAAATATATCCTTTTTAAAAGTTGAGGGTAATAAATTCATGGTCCGTATCGTTTTCATAAGACGATACATATTCTAGATGGATCCAAAGACGTTAGATCGCGTGGCTTCGAACATAAGAGCTTTGTCTTACTGGTACCTCGAAGCTCCATCTAACGTCTTGTAATCCACATACCGGACGTTCCTTCTTGATCCTATATCTAGCGGACAATTCTTCACCCGTTTTGATAAGGGTATATTTTGTCAGGAGTCCATTACACAGGGGGTTATGAACTTCTGACTTTATATATGCCTTCTTGAGAAATAGACACTACAGACGATGGTATTTGCCGTGTTTCTTACGACTAGTTTATTTACTTTTCTTCAACTGCTTCGAAACTTTAACAATCAAAACTTGCTTTGTGTTACTGGGGGAAGGAAGCGAGGTAATTACTTGCCTCTCCCTCCTTGACCTGGTAAACGGTTTATGGGTCCACATTAAATTAACTTTCTGAATGCAATTACTTTCTAATGGTCAAGTAAACTTGATTCTCACTAGACCGTAAAAACTAGTGGAGATCACGTAGCCGACGGTAGAAATTTTAAATTTACGCCGGCGTCCGGTGGTAGACCGTTCACACTACGACGGAATTTTGAGTTTGGCGGTAGATATTTCTGGGTCACGTGACAGATTTGAGTGGTTTCCACAACTTCTATTTCACACTCTGAATTGATATATTTGTCTCCTTGTCGCTTAGATGGTACAAGGGATAATATCTAACCTCCTCAATAAAGTCTTCCTTATTAACATCTAATATCTCTTTACTTCCATTAGTTTCAATTTTCTTTCTTGGTGGCATGTTTCCAATAAGCCTTGGTTAACCACAAGAAAAATGGCGGCTATCAATAGATCTCGCGCATGCGTGCGCTCTTGAAACTTATGACGTAGTCATTGGGTTAATTTTATTGGCTAAGACGCAGGCGTAACGCCGAAAACGACCTAAAAAACATAACACAATTTACGCCCGATGAAACGGAAATTCCGTCGGACTCAGCGTAACGATTTTTCGGTCGAACACCTTTCTGGCGGGTTTCTGTCTTGTTTTCCGTCGAGTACGAATCTAGCTTTATTGTTCAAGTAAAAATGCCGCATTATTTAACGAGGTATAAGACAAAGTCGTATTCTACAAACGAAGTTTTCGATATGGGCCTTTTGCCCTAATAGAATCCATATTTATTTAGTTGTAATTATATTTTACCCAAGCCACAATAAAGTACACATATTTATCGCGAGAAAATAATTTCATCTTAACCATGTTTTATATTAAGGGGTATGGTATACTCTAATACAATTTTGTACGTATTTTACAATATTACTTGCGATATAATAAATACGACTTAGTAAAAGGAGAATAGAGAGTTTTCATTTTGGGTGAGTGGTAAGTCACAGCCTGAAATGACCGCATAGCTTAGTTCTTTTTTTTGTTGGGAGAGAAAAATTGGCGACTGCAAGAGTCTCTCTTCTCTTTTTTTAGCCATATCGTAGTATACGATAGGCTCTTAGTTTGACCCGAGCCGTCCGTAGTAGTAGTAGTGGCCGGGGTTGTCGCTTCGTTATCGTCAGATTTTAGCTTAAAAGGAACTTTATATTACCACAACCCACCCATAGGGGTTACTGGGCTCGGTTAGAGATTTAATTTTAATTAAAATATTTTCAGGTCAGACCCGGGAATCGAACCCGGGTCGCTGGTGTAGTAAACAGCCACTCTACCAATGAACCATAGAGACTTGATAGAAACTCCGAGTTTTTTATTATTTATTCTTATCTCTAAAATGTCGGGGTGATGTGGGGTGGGGTACCTCTTAATCTGTGGGGTCGGAAACTTTTGAATTTTTATCTGTGGAGACGGATACTTATGAATTTGTATGTTTGGGGTTTTTATATTTATTTTCTTTTTATGTATGTGCTAATTAAATAGATAACGATTTTCCCCGTTTTTCGTTCTCGTTCGGTAGCTATCGTCATCTACGTTATGTTTGACTGGAACGTTTTGGCGGTTAATTCAAATGTGGGTTTAGATAGAGCTAACATAGTGTTAAATGAGCGTTATGCGTTTGATCATTTTAGCTTTGCTAAAGGTAATTCGAGGGGATAATCACTAAAATGCGTAATCACTATAACTAAACTTTCTCTTTCAAAAGTTTCTGGGCATAAGTCCTCGTTAGAAATTTATAAGATGCGATAAGTGTGGATCGGCATAAGTCTATGTTGTAAACTCATCGAGGGGATTATCACTAAAAACTATCTGTTCTTCGATTCGCCGGAATATTAGAATTACAGCATAAGTAAGTTTATACGGTTATAATTTAATCACTGTTTAGAGTAGGGAATCGAGGGGCTATTCACTCTGATTTTATGCACGGTAAATCATTTAAGCATTGAAAAAGATAGCGCTATTCACTCATTAGGGTAACGTATAGAGGGGTTATCCACTCATTAGGGTAGGGTATAGAGGGGCTATTCACTCGTACGATATGGCTACTATTACGAGCCCTTGGGCCGTCTTGTTTCTCATTCGAAAAGCGTGGTTTTGTGTTGACCAATAATGGTCCCCTAAACCCAACGACTTTCGAGAAATTTTTAAGCCAGTCGACAGACTGGCTGATATATACGGGTCGTTCGAGTTTCCTGCCTTTGTACGGGCAAATTTTTGGAACGGGAGAGTAGATAATTTTGACGCCAGAAATGGCAGGCCTATGGCTTCAAGCGAATAACCGCCAATTGGATTTTAACCGTTTTTGCTGCAAACAGGACCCCTTCGCGTAAGGATTTTTGAGGTGCAGAAATGGCAACCCAACGGCTTCACGCGAATAAACGACAATTCGTTTTTAACCCTTGTGCTGCCACGAGCGTTTAGGTTGCGTAGGTCATTCTCGAGGGTTGGCTCTATCTAGCTCTTATCATGGTGGGGGATCTTTTAACGACGTACTCGAGTTCAAAATTCTTGTAACTCCAAGGCATTGAGGCTAATATGCACGTATCTCCGTACTCTCTAGCGTATGTCACGGTGGGTGGTCAGAGGCTCGGTTGCCCCTCTTTTGAACGGGAGAGTAGATAAATGGCAACCCTACGGCTTCACGCGAATAAACGACAATTCGTTTTTAACCCTTGTGCTGCTAAAAGCAGCCACGAAAGTATTTCTGGGGTGCAGAAATGGCAACCCTACGGCTTCACGCGGATAAACGACAATTAGTTTTTAACCCTTGTGCTGGTGGGGGATCAGAGGTTCGGTTGCCTCTACTGGCTGATATATATTCGTTTACTGAGACTTTGGTGGTCTCACTCTAGCGTGTCACAGTATTTTTACCTGTTTAGATATCTACCACCCCATTCCCTAATTTTCCACCGTTTAGTTATCTACTAGTCGATTACTTTTGTGCGTAAAAATGAGTCGCAAAGTAAAATCTTCTCCTAGAAAAAATCTTTTGCTTGATAATCCGTGGGAAAATTTACAAATACTGATTGGTAAACCTTCAAAGGAATGGCCTGATAATATAGCCAAATTGTTTTTTAAAAGAACTATAATAGATTTCCGCCAAATTATAAAATTGGCAAGCTTTTGTTTTGTTAACGATGTTAAATTAACCACCGTCATAAATGCGCTGAAATTTTGTGGTGGCTCGAAGGCCTTTAATAATTGCGAGGTTGCTTTAACGGACCTATATACTGTTTGGTCAAAAGATGAAAATATCGACATAAGAAGAACTGTTGTAGCGTTTAATTTGAATGATAACGTCTACATGAATTTGGAAGGAGAAAGGTAAGAAAATATTTTAAAACTATATTTTTATTTAAGGAAAGTTATTAATTACATTCGAGGTGTTGCACGTCATACTATTTTCGGCTATGAGAAGATTTAAATTTAAATGTCACAAATCCCCTCGTCACAACTGTCCTCGTCGTCAATTTGCACGTGAATAACCTCGTTCCCGACCCCGCCTTCAACCCCCAATAAACCATGTTTATCTTCCCACAAGATCATTGCATGATCTATATCTTCATCTTCTTCTCTTTCTCTTTCCATTTCTTCAAGGTTTTCAAATTCTTCGTCCAAGTTTTGATCAAAAATTTCTTGCTCTATAATTTCTTGTTCAATTATTTCGCTCATCGCCCATTCGTCTCTTATCGACTGAGTATCTTCCCACTCGTCGGTTTCACTTACATCATTTTGGATACATTTTTCTTTTGCACTTCAAAAAAATTTCATATAACATTAGCAAAAACCTATATATTTTAATTTTCTTCAACCCAAGACGGGCTGGCATATAATTCTATAAATACCTTTCTTTGGTGGCCATTTTCTCATTTAAGGAATGTCTTCAACGGTTGCTTACTTACAAGATTTTAAAATTTGGGTTAGAATTTTATAAAAGAATATTTAGAGAGGCATGGTGCTAAAGGCCCATAGAAAGGGCTAAAAAAAAGGGAAGTTACCATTTCGGGCATGGGAGAGAAGGCGGAAAATTTTCCATGAGTAAGATACCATCATAACGTTAGGATGGGGTGGCCACTCCTCCGAGGGGCTAGTCACTCGGGAGGGGCCAGTCACTCGGTGTGAGCATGCTAGCCAAAAGGAGTTTAAAAAAAAATACCCTTTCGGGCTCAATGTAATGGGAGAGAAAGTGGAAAATTTTCAATAACTCGGATATCAAAACGTTAGGATGGGGTGGCCAGTCCTCCGAGGGGGCAGTCACTCGGTGTAAGCATGGTAACTAATATGAGTTTAAAAAAAATACCCTTTCGAGCTCAATGTAATGGGAGAGAAAGTGGAAAATTTTCGATAAGTCGGATATCAAAACGTTAGGATGGGGTGCCCAGTCCTCTAAGAGGTTAGCCACTCTGTGTAAGCAAGCCTAGAGACTCGTTATTTTTAGAGCTTCTACACACGAGACTCGTTATTTTTAGAGCTTCTACACACGAGACTCGTTATTTTTAGAGCTTCTACACACGAGACTCGTTATTTTTAGAGCTTCTACACACGAGACTCGTTATTTTTAGAGCTTCTACACACGAGACTCGTTATTTTTAGAGCTTCTACACACGAGACTCGTTATTTTTAGAGCTTCTACACACGAGACTCGTTATTTTTAGAGCTTCTACACACGAGACTCGTTATTTTTAGAGCTTCTACACACGAGACTCGTTATTTTTAGAGCTTCTACACACGAGACTCGTTATTTTTAGAGCTTGCGGATTAAATATTGAAAATAATTCTGCATCATCTGAAGAAAATTTACAGCTCAGTAACACGCATGCCTCAACGTCACACGCTTGCGCTTCCGATGATCAGTTAGAATTATTCTCTGACGATGATAAATATTTAGCAGATATTCCTGAAAATCTTTTGGATGGTAATATTGAGCTCTTCTTATGCATTTCAAAGTCATAACATACTATATTGTATCTTTAAAATTCTAAAGGTAAAACTATTCAAGTTGATCTAACAAATGAGAAAGTTGATGGTAAAACTATTCAAGTTGATCTAACAAATGAGAAAGTTGATGGTAAAACTATTCAAGTTGATCTAACAAATGAGAAAGTTGATGGTAAAACTATTGAAGTTGATCTAACAACTGAGAAAGTTCAGGATCTCGCATCAATAAGGGACAAAACCAATAGCGATCTGAAACAGGGAGAGACAGATATTCTAGTTACAGAAAACATAAATGAAGAGGAAGTCCTACAAAATGGTATTTAAATCAAATATTTAATTGTGTGTTTGCCGTGAATCTATAACTTAAAATCAAAAATATTCGCGTGTTTGTAGCGGAACCAAGCGTCGCGCTTCTCTGTGATAAAGAAGGAAAATCTTTAGATCCCCATACGCAGCAACTCAGGCATAAAAAACAAAAATTGGGAGAAAAGGTCAAACATTCGAAACAGGTTCCTCATAAAAAAAGAATAGTAGAAGCTGTCAAACCTTCCCCACATGGCAAGACATCAGATACCCTAGTTACAGAAAACACAAATGAAGAGCGAGTCCTGCAAAATGGTATTTAAATCAAACATGTAATTGTTTGTTTGCAGTAGAACTGTAAAATAAACTGATATAATACCAATATTACTGTTGCTCTAGCCCAAAGCGTTGTGCAGCTTGCTCAACAAGTTCCGCAGAAAAAACTAAAGACGGGAGAAGTAGTCAAGCCATCTCAACGCTACATTTAAACTTTTATAAATCATTTTTTAACCTTTTTGCGTTTCTCAACTTATGCCGACAAAACGGTGTTGGAATATTTAATTTTAAAGTCGATTGTAACAATTCTCCCCCCTTCCCAACACGGTTAAAAAAATTAATTTTAATGCGGCTGGAAAATTTAACTTTTAAAAATAATTTTTCATCTACTCACAATATGCGGTTGCAAAATTTTACTTAAATCTCATTTTGAATCCATTGTCAATTTTTCCACTTCCACCTTAAAAAAGCGGTTGTAACAAACAGTAACATAATAAATTTAATTGATCCGACTAAAATAATTTTCAAAATTACCATGGAAAGTGAAAGCAATTTACATGTTAATGTAAAAAATAACATTCAAAATCATTTTGAAAAAATGGAAAATGAAACCCCCAAGGCCTTACACGTGAAAAAATTCAAAAATTGTAATGAGCTGACGCACGAATCTGAACGGAAAAAACAGAAACGGAAGGATTATCGCTTGAAAAATTTACAACAGTTAGCAGCTTACCAAAGAAAGTACAGAAAAAGAAAAAAAGATGAGCGTGATTTTAGAATTTATTCTCAATTAACACATGAACATCAACGAGAAAAAAGCCGTGATGCCGAGTTTACGGAAGAACTTGAAAAAAACAATCAACAACGAAAAAAAAACAAAACAGGAGGATTACCGCTCGAAAAATCTGCAACAGTTAGCAGCTTATCAAAGAAAATACAGAAAAAGAAAAAAAGAAGAGCGTGATTTTAAAAGTTTTGAAATTTCACGCGTGGAACGGAAAGCAATTTGCCAGAAAAAATACAATATGAAATCCAAAGAAAAAAAGCACAGGCGAAATGCCGAATATCGCCTTTCAAACTCTCTTAAAATTAACACTTACAAAAGAAAATACCAAATCAAAAAGAAAGCCTACTTTAATGAGAGCGCCAAAAAATACGTATTAGACAACAACGGAAAAAAAGCTCGTCTGCTAAAATTTAAAATTGCCAAAAAAATTAAATTATTTTATCAAAAGACCAGTTTAAAATTTCAAGAAAAGAGAAAAAATTTGGCTATTGACCCACAGCATTTTAAAGCTAAACCGTTCTTTATACCTAAGACTGGCTTTAGTAAAAATATGAAATACGCAGAGCTTCAAAAACTTGTCAGCAGGCTGCTTGCTGGTATTCCTCAAAATTGTCGTTCTTCCACCCGCATGAATCCAAAATTTCTAGAAATGAAGGTCGAAGCTGAATTGCTTGCTGCAAGGTCGTTTAGATTGAAAACTATCTGCTACGCAAAACTTCACGCATCGGCCAAGGTGTATATAGATCTGTGCTCAAATATACTTCAAAGGTTGTCTGTGGAGAAACTTCATACCATGAATATGTGTACGGCCTTTGGAGGTGAACAAATTCACACCACAACGCAAGGCTCCTTCTTTTTGGAGACAATGTCTCATGTCTATGAGAACCAGTATGATCCTTTAATTATCGATTCAACAGGACAAGTACGTAACGTTGTACTTCTGTTAGATCGGTCCGGCATGCCCATAGAAGATAGCGAAAAATGCGTTGAAGAGGAAAATAAAAAAGAGTGTGGCACTCCAGTTGAATTGGCTGACGAAAGTGAACAGTCTCCAGAAAGTGCACTCGAAAAGGGAAGTCAAATAAACCCCTCTGGATTAGACACTAGGGATATCTCAGTAAAAATTGCTTACGATGAAAAGGCTACAGTAGGGGAAACATATACAGCTACAAGTAAAAAATCTGCATATTATTGGAAGTGCACTGAACTCTGCAATATTCGCGGTACTACTATTGAAAGGCTTGAAGAGAGCTTAAAAATAATAGCTGGTTGCAAAGAA
Source organism: Phalangium opilio (assembly GCF_054372755.1). Taxonomy (NCBI): domain Eukaryota; kingdom Metazoa; phylum Arthropoda; class Arachnida; order Opiliones; family Phalangiidae; genus Phalangium; species Phalangium opilio. The sequence continues at coordinate 827,677 of NW_028324197.1, forward strand.
GATGACATAAGTAACTTTTTCCGAGAAATTGATTCTTGCCCTTATCGCCCAAATGAAACCATTCTTTCCAAACAAGGACATTCCATTTTATGTATTAACAATTTTAAATGCAGTAGTATATTGCGGCTTTTTAGGGAACTCTCCCCTCATTTTAGTGGTCTAAGAAATCACTTGCCAAAACTTGTCAATTTAAGACAACTAGCACATGACTACCACGCTATCCAACAGTCAATGAGAAACGACAATTTTGAAACACTCAAGTCCAATATGACATTATTTGAAAACCAGACTTTTGGATGCTCACAGGATGCGGATCTTAGCCATGATATTTCTGTTTTAGAACGGCCTATATTAGATGAAATAAATTTACGCTCGCGATACAAAAGCCAGTTGGGTAGTTGTTTCAGTGACATAAATGACTTTCACAATACTCCTTGCTCTTCTTGCGAACGGTTATTTCAAAAGAAAAAATTAACACTCTTAGCGGTCGTGATTTCGAAAAAACATATGCATGGGAATTTGGCTTTTGAAGCACTCTGTGAAGCTTTGCTCTTAAGAAACATCAAACTCGCACAATGTTTTATTTGCGATTATTGTAAAAAAGCTCTTCTAAACGCAAAAGTTCCATTGCGATGCTTTCTGAACGGTCTTAATGTTGACCCTGTCCCAGATGAAATTAAAAAACTAAACTTGTTTGAAAAAATATTGATTCAAAAAGCAAAAGCATTCCAAACTATTGTTAGACTAGGCACAAAAAGAAAAACATTTAATCATAGTGGTTTAACCAAAGCGATTAAAGGAACAATTCTTTATATCCCTTTGCCACTGCAAAGCAACGCTAACATCATTCCAAACAACCTACCAGCGGATCATGATCTACACATTTTAGTCAATGGTATTCCTACAAAAAACAAACTTGTGTGGCAAAGCCTCGTCAATTTGGGAAATGTTCGGACAGCTTTACTTAAGCTAAAAGAACTTAATCCACTATATTCTGTCATCGACATTGAGCAGTGTTCCGTAGACTATATTTGTGGTCCTAGTAAAGACGGGAACCAATTTCCGGTTATACCTCAACCTGACGCTATGATTAAATCTTTAACGAAGTCTGAAGAGGATGAGCTTTATCAGCATTTTTCTATACATCCTGTTAATGGCAGAAATCCAAAGGCTATTCTGGATAGCTTTCAAATAAAACGCGTGGAGGGAGAACCAATGAGCATTTACGAAAAGAATATGGACATTTTATGTTTCCCTGACTTATTTCCTACTGGGAAGTTTGGAAAGCATTCAGAAAGACCTTTTGGTCTAATACAAGAATCTGACTACAATGCTTCAAGGTTGTTAAACAAGGACCGGCGCTTTTCTTTGAATGAACAGTACCTTTTTCATCTCTTTTATGAAAGTGAAATAAAGTCCATAAGCAGCAGCATTAATTACATGATGAGATTGACATCAAAAAAAAACCCAATAAATGTATCCAGCCTTGTACAGGGTTTGGAGCGCAATGATAATGACATTGCTGCTAGTTTAACCGCGTTTATGCAAAACATGCGAGGAACGCAAGAATATTGGTATAAACGTCATGGTGAACTTAAAACTATGCTTCAACACTATGGCCCACCGACATGGTTTGTCACGCTTAGTTGTGCCGAATACGACTGGATTGCACTTCATGACCATATACGATCATTTCTCACAAACCCAGGAGCTAGGACTGCGTCGGAACTATGCAGCTCAGACCCAGTGTCAGTGGTTTTACATTACCACAATAGGTTTCAATCGGTTTTCCGAAACCTTATTATGGCAAAAACAGATCCTGTCCTTGGACAAGTTGAAAATTACTTTGGCGCGTCGAGTATCAAGGGCGTGGTGCTCCTCATTACCATATGGTTTTGTGGATAAAAGATGCCCCTAAAATTGGGGTTTCTGAAAATAAGGATATCCTAGCTTTCATTTTAAAGCACGTTACGTGTTCCATACCATCCAAAAATAATAGTCCAATACTTCACGACTACGTTACACGCTACCAGACGCACAACTGCAGCTCAACGTGTTTAAGAAAAAAAAAGTGGTAATAATTAAGCTAAATGTCGTTTTATGTTTCCAAGGGAGGCTACGCAAAAGGCCGAACTTAACGATGTTCATTCATCTATCAATGCTCATTTATCCGCAAAATCCTCTAAAAGACTGTATTCTCTTCCTAGAAATGTAAGCGAAATGTATGTAAACGATTACAACCCCCTGTTACGTTTAGCTATGAATGCTAACATGGACATTCAATATGTAGCAGACAACGAGATGGCCATTGCGAAATACATAACCTCGTATGTTACCAAGAAAGAAAAATCTCAGTTAGAAGATATGTGGGCAGAGCTAGCAAATGCTGATATGAAAAAACGTCTTTGGTGTTTAGGACTCAGGCGGCTCACACATCGGGAATATGGTGCTTATGAAGTTGCCGACAGATTGTTGGGTCATCATTTGTATGGAAAATCTGCATCAGTTCTCTACATAAACACTGCTGCCAAAGAAGCAAGGAAGCGTATTCTCAAAACCTTTAAGGACCTTCAACACTTAAAAAATAGAGATCCCAATAGCAATGACATTTATATGGTCAACATGACTGAAGATATCTACCCAAATAGACCGGATCAACTTGAAAAGACATGCTTATACGATTTCGCTCGCTTTTATTATAGGAATACAGCCAAAACTGCTACACCCAATAATAACATGAAATTGAAAAATAACCTTGGCTTCCTTAGAAAGCGAAGTAAACCATTTTTAATTCAGCATAACAACTATGATCCTGATAAATCTGACACAGAGTGTGAAAACTACTTCCGTACCTTATTAATGCTTTTCCAACCGTGGCGATCGGAGACTGTACTGTTAAATGGCCTACCATCTTACGCCAAGGCCTTTGAAAATTGTTCGGAAAACTTGCAGGCTATGATGCAATATCATGAAAAGCTACAATATATTAAAAAAGCGCAGCTTGACCTTAATAAAAAACTTCTTCAAGAAAAGTCTCAAAATGAACCACGTAGAGTAAACAGTGATGATATTCAAAACGCCTTTCAAGCTAAAGAGAACAATGAAGCTAAAACTGCCATGATCGAAGTTCACACATCCATGGATAAAAATGATGGTTTGTCTTCCGAAGATTTAACTATACAAATAAACTCCCTTCAAGAAGATCAACTCCTTATCTTTAACAAGGTTAAGGAACATTTCAGCAGTCAAGACCCCAACAAAAGTAATTTAGTAATGTTCATCAGTGGCTCTGGTGGCTATGGCAAAAGCTACTTGATAAAAACAATTGAAAAATTCGTATCCTACAGATACAAGAGCAATAGAAGTGTTGCACTAGCTGCTCCAACTGGTCTGGCAGCTTTAAACATATTTGGTGTAACACTTCATCGCCTTTTACTTCTGCCCGTTGAGCATGGAAAAACAGCCAAATATACAAAATTAGGGCATGATAGCTTAGCAGCTATGAGAAACACACTTCGTGCTCTAAAACTTCTAGTGATAGATGAAATATCCATGGTGTCTTCTCTACTTTTAGTTTATATCCATTTGCGGTTATGCGAAATTAGTGACAGCGACAAACTCTTTGGTGGGGTTAGTGTGCTTATGTTTGGCGATCTATTACAACTTTCCCCTGTGAAAGGTGATCCTCCTTTCTGTAATTTGACACATTTAGAGGCTCGCCTTAAAATTGGCTGCATTGGTGAATTAAGTATCTGGAAAGAAAATATGTTGTATGATGAACTTACTATAAACAAAAGACAAAAGAGCGACTTGGTGTACGGCGAACTTCTTGGTAGGCTAAGAACTGGAGATTGTACTCAAGAAGATATGGACCTCCTTAAAACAAGATATATCCCTGATGCACAAAATATTACTTCGGTCGCAAAATTCTATGACTCTTTAATAAGACAAGGCAGCAATCCTATATGTTTATTACCCACAAATGCTCATTGTGCTAAAATGAACACCGTCATGTTGCAAAAGTGTGGTAATCCCATTGAAGAAATAATTGCAATAGACACTGTATCTGGCGTTCAAGAAATGACAAAGTCCATAAAGGCCAATTTAAAAAAAGTGGAAGACATGGCTTCTCTAACAGCGGGACTAGAATATAATCTAAGAATTTGCGTTGATGCTAGAATTATGTTAAGGCGAAATCTATCAATTGAGAAAGGCCTAGTCAATGGTAGTGTTGGGACAGTCAAATCCATTGAAACGAATGCTCAAGGATGTGTCAGTGTATTGAAAATCTTGTTTGATGGCTCCAACGAAGAACGAATTATTGAAAGAGTGGATGCAAAATTCGAGATTACAAAAAATGTTTATATACGAAGGTCACAGTTCCCACTTAGTCTTTCTTTTGGGATAACAATACATAAATGTCAAGGAATGACCTTAAAATGCGCTCTTATAAACATTGGTCCTGAAATATTTCAATCTGGTCAAGCGTACGTTGCCTTATCAAGGGTCAGTTCCTTGAATGGAGTTCATCTAATCGAATTATGTTCAGAAAGCTTTTGGCCTGATAACAGAGCGCTTAATGAATACAACCGTCTTCGAACGCACTTCCGAAAGGATCTACCTCTATTTACATTGAAGCCAGAAAAAAAGAGAAAATTCAAGGCTATTAATACTGTTGATTCATGTAATGACTCTCACGCTACCATTAACCCTGAAAATTCCATCAAAAGCAATATTGCAAGAGAGTATAGCAGCCAGTATACGGACAAGCTGTCCGTATAAAGGCGGCATATATGGAGCCCTCATTAGGCGTTTACCCCCACCCATTTGGTGCCCCCCCCTCTTTTCTATCTCTTTCCTCTGGATGGTCCCGTGACCGAAGGGGGAAAATAGGGTTAGGGGGGGGGGTTGATGACGTCACGTATCACGTGATGTTGTTGGCGGGAAATTTGAATTTATAGCGTTTTTTCGTGTATTGGTATGACGTCACGTAATTTACTGGTGTTGAATGTATTCGGTGTCACTTAACTCTAGGGGTATTGTAGGATATTGTGTACATTTAGGGGATGATTTATATAGGTTCAGTAGGCCCTTTCTACACCATCCTGTAATGTTTTTATTATTAAGGTCTCTATGTATGCTTATGTCATACTAAAGAACTAGTTTTAATTGTGATATGGTTTACGTCGTTTTTTATAGTTAGCAATTAAGTTACGACGCTGTGTAGGGTGTTACAGTTAGTAAACGAAATACAGGGTTAGAACAATAGTACATTTTAGTATCATAAAAGTGGTATTACGGCATTTTTTACACAACTTAGTAGTTGATTAGAAGCTAAAATGAAGCAGTACTGCTAAAACATCATAAATAAAATTTGATTCACTTTAGTTTTGATACGATTTGGCGAATAAGTACAATTACTGGAGTTAAAATGCAAAGTAGTACTAAAAAAAACATCATAAAATGCTGATCCTAACTAAAGTATACACGAATATAGCTTGACTGTTTCATATATTTTCTAATTAGCACATATTTTAAGGGATATTTTTACGAAAAAAGAATTACATATTACGTAACGCGCATCGGTGGAAACACATGATTTCTTACTAGCCTTGCCCCCCCCCCCCACAATTTCTCTCCAGAATTCGGATTTGAAAGTGACCCTCTATAGTTTGCAAAATTCCCTTTTGGCCACCCAACAGGTATATATTACATGCCATTAAGGGGGAGGAGGTCGAGCTTGGTACATAACAAAAGTATTTATCCCCTATCTGTTTTTATTTATACGTAAACACATTCAGACGTGTCTAGATTTTTTTGAGATAGAGGGAGGGGGGGCAGGGCCAATTGATTCCTTGTATTCTTATCAATGGAATTTGTTTTTCTTTAAGTGGACCACCAACCAGTTGGTTTAGGGCCTTAAAAGGGGGCTTGGTCGAACCAGTTGTATTGTTAACAATGGATCTGTATTTAGAGTGATTTATGACGCACCACCCACGTGTTAAGACATTCCATCGGTTTTTTACTTATACGTAATATTTATACGTAACATCGTTCAGACTGGTCTATGGCCATAAAAGAATTTATCCCCATCCGTTTTTATTTTTACTATAAAGACGTGTCTTAATGGGTTTAGGGGGGGGGTTGAACCAGTTGTATTTTTATGAATGGAATCTATTTTCAGATTTATTGCTTTGTTAGTTGGTGACTCATTCTACCACCAAAACATTTAATTGTTTCCAGGTGGTTGCCTCGAAGGCATTATCCGGACAAGTCTCAACGAGTTATGTTTTTGTAGCGTTAACAGAAACGCAATATATCATTAGACCGAAGCATTAACCTAAACGTACTATATTTATCAAAATTATCGGCAGCGTAATCAAAAATTTGTGGAAAACGTAAAACCGGTAATGTATTCGCAACGCATTTCGTGTTAGAAGTAAAAAACAATCGAAACGTTTTTAATCAACAACGTTACATTTTTTCGAACCGAAATTGATCATTTGAAATTTTTAAAATCCCATAGGAATACATGTAAAAACGAATAGACCACCGACAGGAAATCAGTTGTTTAGCATACATTTAACCGAAACTAAAAGCGTAATTTGAAAAACATTTCAAATTGTTAAAAACGTGTCGATAAATTTGCACAGCATTTATCAAAATTACTCTATGTTTCACCAAAAACACTTTTGTTTTAGCAAAATTTCACCAATTATTTTCTATTTAAATAAAAATTTAACACCAATTAAGAATTTGTGATGCATTCCCTAGCGGTGTATACTCAAGCCACGGGGTGGAGGTCAATAGAGATCTTGAGGGCATAATAAAATGATTGTAAAAATAACTCTCTCTGGCAAGCTGAAGGGTCCGTTACCATTAGGTGCGGGCGGTTTCTACGTTATCCCCATCTCCATTGTATTTCATGAATTGTTATGGAGTCGAGTACACAAAGGTTGACCAGAATACGTCAGATCTTGGCGATCAACCCCCTAAAATCTACTTATTGTACTATTTAATTTATTGGTCTTGGGAATGCTGGAATTCCTTAATCTTCAGAACTTTGACATAAAAATACGCTTACAGTCTAACATTGCAGTGACTAAGGACAATAAATATTTCGTAATAGCTGCTTAAGAAATTTGGTATAAAAACCCCCTGACTCAGTAGAGTCGAGTAGCATTATTCGAGAAGACCTTAAACTTACAAGATGGAAAATAAAGAAACGGGCAAAAGGAAGATAGGTGTGACTAACGAACGTAAAATTAACGGGAGATTCCACATCTCGAAAGAGTTGTTCTTAACAACAGGATTTGTAAACGGTACGCTGGATCCTGAAGTTCGCCTCTGTAGGCAACAATCGGTAAAAAGCTTCGCCATTTCAACAAGTACATGGGAAAAGCTGATTCCACGTTTACCCGTATTAGCAGGTTGGACTGCCGCCCACGAAACCAACAATTTTGAAATCGTGTTAAACGATAACCCCAACGAAAAGACAATGGTTGTGGCATACCATAACATATGTCATATTAAAGACATGCTAAAGGAGGACTCAATTGTTTTGAACAGTATGGAAACAGCGGCCCTGAATCGCGTTTCGGGAGCTGTAAATGAGCATCTTATTAAGGTAAATGACCATGAAATTGTGTTCACACATATGGCCGATATTATCATAGAGTTTTATAACGACATTTATGATAATTTATACGGTGATTACGAACGCATACCGTGTTTGGATGGCCAACCTGAGAAATTCGACGCCGTGATAGGGTACTTCACTAACTTTATAACGTCGTACCAGGTAGTGACGAAATTCAACACTGTTCTTCAAGAAGAAAATCTTGAAAACTACTTTTATAATAATAATTTATTTTCTGTAATTTCGGGTCAGATAACTTATTTAAAAACCCGTATGCATTTATTAACTCATTTTTAATTTATATCTACTTGCTAATTTGTTTTTTTTTGGTGTTTAAAATAAATTGAATTTAAATCCGAAAAAACTGGTCCATTTGTATATAACTAATACTAAGCATTTTTTTTTTTCTTTTGCTGTTTAAGCCTAAAAAACTTTGACGCTAAAAATATAAGCTTAATTTAAATAAAGAGAGAAGTATATAAAGCGAAAACAAAATTCTTTTTATTTTTAAAAAAATATTTACAAAAACTTTTTTTGCATTTTATTTATTTTTTTGGGGGGGGGCACCCTCTCGTTCACGGCAACGAGAGGGTTTGCACGAGTGCACGAAAGCCTTCGAACAATATATTGTCTCGACATTCGTACACCCGTGCATGACCCGCGGGGACTTCTAAGAAACGTACCCGGCGATACAGATGAAGCTGCGAGAGCTCCAGGATCACCCTGTAGAGAAGAGAGAAAAAAAGAGGATTAATAAAGTATTGGATAGCTAATAAAAAAATTAACTTACCGGAATCCTCGACAGTTTAAGGCCAGGAGACTGTAATAAAAATTATAAAATTCAATTTAGATAAAATCATAAAATAATGCGTGAAAACTCACTCGTGGGGGATGAAGATACAATTATTATACACGATCTGCCTAACTTGGTTTAGCAGATCGTGCATAAAATCATCGTCCACCACGACCTCGGCGAGTATCGCCAAGTACGCCGTGATTTGATAGATTAAACTACGAACAAACAGAAATTATAATTTCGCGTTATATTATCCCAAAGATAAAAGATTCACTTACAAGTCCCCATTGACGTTCAAATCAGCCTCTCCCGGCCGAGGCATCACTTGCCAAGGGTAATAGATAGCCGGGAGAGGAACGTAATGGTCTGGTGATGGTGTCCTTGGAGGCGTGGGCGGAAGTGACGGGCTGGGAGGCGGTGAAAGGCTTGGAGGCGGGCGACGCTGCGGCCTGATGACACACATTTGCGGCCGCCGCTGTGGGGGCTCGGGGGTCCCTGAACGGGATGTCCCCGATGAGTCCGAAAATTCACAGGGGGAATATGGGGTATCAAACATAGCTATAGAGAAAGATTTTCTAAGTCTTCTCTTAAAAAACTAAGTTTTAAAAAACTTTTTCTTACCATGTTGATGAAAGGTCCATCGCTTCTTGTTGTTGGCTCATGGTTTGAGAGAAAGTGGTGCCTCTGGGGGGGTCAACCTCGTCGTTTTATACTTTTTACTCGGGTCAAGGCGTGTTCGAGATCAAACACGTCACTACAATATGGTTAGCATGTACAAGGGTAAAAATTTTCGCGGGCAAAATTATCAGAAGCCTTGCTATTGGACTATTTTCAGATGTCTTTCTTTTTGGATACATTTGGAAAAACAGCATTTCTTTGATCTACCGTACAAGGGTCTTTGGTTTAAACTTATTTCCCATTTCGAATTGTGACAATCAATGTTAAAAGCTTATAGAATCTACTATAGTGAGAGGTAGGATGATGTCCTTAGTTTTGAAAATGATTTCAACGCGTTCATGGCGTCTTGCGGCCCTTTTCAACTAGTAGTAATTCTATTGTGATATATTTTTTCTTGGAGGGGCTTGGTCGGGGAGATGGAGAGGGGGCTATGTGCATTGTTTGGTATTCTATTTTAGGATCTTTTAGTACAATTCATGTAAAAACATCTTCGCTTCCGATCTCGAGATTACCTAACAGGCGGATACCATAAAATTCCTATTGTAGAAGTCTAAAAATTGTTCCTACGGTGTTATTATTCCTCAGTATGCAACAGTGTTGGGGAATAAATTCGATAACAAGCTAACGCCATTAGGGAAGGCCATATAAACAATTTAAAAAATGTAAGATATATACGGACTCAGTTGTATCCTACTACAAACGCTACAGGGCCATACAAATATCGAAGCAACAGGCCTGGGGGTGGATGTTTTGTCAACGCAAGGTCCCACTCCTAAATTAGAATGAGTTCAACGCGTTCATGGCGTCCTACGACCATTTTCAACTAGTAAAAATTCTATTGTGATATATTTTTTTCTTGAAGAGGCTTGGTCGGGGAGGGGGGGGCTATGTTCACTGTTTGTTATTCTATTTTAGGATCTTTTAGTACAATGCATGTAAAAACATCGCCGCTTCCAATCCCGAGATTACCTAACAGGCGGATACCATAAAATTCTTCTTTTGGAGTTCTAAAAAGTTTTCCTTTATGGCGTTATTTTTCCGCAGTATGCAACCGTGTTGGAGAATAAATTCGATAACAAGCTAACGCCATTAGGGAATGCTATATAAACATTTAAAAAATGTAGGATATATACGGAATCAGTTGTATCTTACTACACGCGCTACAGGACCATACAAATCTAGAAGCAACAGGCCTGGGGGTGGATGTTTTGTCAACGTAGGGCTCTGCTCTTAACTTAAGCATACCTTTGATGTTTGGTCGATTGTAAGTTTCTTCAGCTCTTGCAACCCCTCCCCTTTTTTTCAATTGGGAACTTATAAAAGATAACACCTAGTTCTGTACACCATATGTATATCATAAACAACATTTTTTGAATCAATTACTATGCCACCGACCAAAGCGAAAATAATATTTTACATCTTCTGTAATCCTATAAATATGCAAGAAAACAAGAAGGTAGGTACTGTTAAGAAGGGGACCGGATTTTCCCAGGTCTCCTCTTTTTACCTGTCAATATTTGATTGACTGTGTAGGCTTATAGTTTTGTAAGATTATAACAAAGGATGCTTTTGTAGGAATAAAATTTATAGAGACCGTAATATAAAGTAAAATATTACTTTCTTTAAAAGTATAAGTTCTAATAAAAAAGACATTTTTTCAATTTTCATTTTAAATTGCATTTGATTTATTCTAAAATAATTCCTTCTATCTTCGTAAGGAAGAAGATAAATCTTAATATTATTTTTAAATCTTACGTAAGTCATTAAGTTTTTATATAGAAAGCGTTTAGTTGTTTTCTAGCGTAGAGTTCCAAGACTAATCTTTCGACATGTATAGTTTTTTAAAGGTATGATAAGTTTCTTCCGTGTTTTCTAAGGGTTTTTTCCTTCAATCTTGATTTTTATATTCTTGGTGTACGCCTTTGTTTCATCAAAGCTTAAGGGGATGTTTTTAGTAGACTCACCTCTGCTAGAATGACATTTAGGGAAATGTTTCAAATGTTCTTCGTAAGGATTATCGGTGGGTTTACAGGCTAATAAAATGCAGTTGCATTCGAAGCACTGTACTAGATCATCGGTATGTAACGAATAAAATCCAGCTCTGCTGTCTCTTCCTTAAAAGTTTTGAAATTTGGCCTCTTAAGGAATTAAATATGTTATATTTAAATGCCTAGTTACTACCGGGCTGATTATTGCCTATTCCGTAAACATGTTCAGGCAAGGTCTTTGGTGGGTGGTCGAACCATTTGTTACCAATGGAATTTATTTTGGGTTTTATTGCTTTACGTAGGCCTACTTCTCGCCTACACAATCATATTCAGGACCGTGAGAAACTATCTTTTCATAGGTTAGATTTTTTTTTGAAAAGTGTACAATGTGAAGCTAACAAAGGATATTTTCATAATTGAGGATCTCTCGAAACGCTTTACACACCATGTTTTTTATTTATTACCCCAATAAAGTATTGTCTCTTATTTGCTGTGTTTGTAACTAAAATCTATTTATAGGCCACTCTTTTCTTGACAATTTATTTGACATAAAGCAAATCCATCGTTCTTTTGTTTGTAAACTATTAGCAGGCATGGGTCCGAAAATGCATAGTGAGAAAAACATCTGGTGACTGATAAGATCTAGCAATAAATCAGGCTATTGTTAAACGATTGAATAATGTGGGCGTGTCTATTAAGAAATTTCGTTTGTTAGAAAAATTCGGAACGTTATTATTTAACAGACTTTAAGATAACAAAGGATATTGTCACAATTGAGAATCACTAAAAACTTTTTACACACCATGTTTTTCATTTATTACCCCAATAAAATTAAGTATTTACAGTGTTTATAACAAAATTCTATTTATAGGCCACTCTTGTGTTGACAATTTATTTGACATAAAGTAAATCCAACGTTCTTTTGATCTAAACTATTAACAAGCGTGTGTCAGAAATGCATTGTGAGAAAACATCTGGTGTCTGCTAAGCAATAAATCAGGCTATTGTTAAATTATTGAGGAATGTGGGCGTGTTTATTAAGGAATTTAGTATAAAAGCGGCTTAGGAAATGATCAAAATACACAGTCGATCTTCAAACACCGAAAGCTAAACATGGATCCTGAAACTCTTAGTACAACGTTGAACGAACTGACTATAAATAGACCCTGGCCTTTACGGTCAATATACGAGTTTTATTTCTTCCTATGCGACTATCTGCGAATAGATCCGGTGTACGGACCTCAGACTCTACCACCAATCGTAGTACAAGGTGGCTTAAATGCTATTCGAGCTTGCCTCGACTTACTTGAGTATATGAAAACAGTTGTTCGAACACCAGAGGACTGTAATAACTTGGAAGAATTGGAAACCCTAAGGAATCTAATTCCGAGTCCTTTAAGAACTGAATATGTAGATCGCCTAGCGAACCGACAAGAAGAAATTGAGCGTGGTATACGGGAAGAGGATGCTCAAATCGCCGACTTCAACAGCTCGCAATATGACAAAGAGATAGCCGCATTTTTAGACAGAAAGGATCAACGACCACCCGTAGAGGAGACACTATTGAACGATACCTTGGAGAGGGAGCACGGTTCTGCAGCGGCGCTTTCTGACGATGATATCGACGTACAATGTGGAGGAGGAGAAACGGACCAGCCCACACCTATTGACAACATACCTTCTTGCGAGATACTAGGTCAAAGTGAGAGATTTTACGAACATTTTAACATGTATGGTCGAGAGTTAGTTCTTAGAATTACTGAAGATCCCGTCGCTAGTGTATGTACCGTAACCAAATGTGTCCTTAGTAAGTACAGACCTACAGACCACGTCCAAATTACTTTAAAGAGTGCCACAAATATTTGCAGATCCGAACTAGAATTATCTTTTAGAAGAGCAGATCAAGTTGACCCTAATATTCTTTTTGACCAGCTTAGTGTTATGCTCTATGATGACGAAATGGAAGCATTTTTCCTGGGTCCCGTTAAAATTATTTTTAGCATTGTAAGAATACCGGTGGGTAAAGGGCGTTCTGTAACCCGAGGGATTAAACCTTTTAATCTATTCTGTAAAGATAGACGAGGTATTGTACGTATAGTCAATTCAGATCATCTCTGTCAAGCCAGAGCCCTTTGTGTAGCTATAGCGCATAGAAATTATGCTAATGATACAACCGAAGCTCTAAAGACCCATTACGAATCAATATCTAAATCTAGAGATGAGAACAAAATGCAGAAAGAAGCTGCTTTAGAACTATGTTATAAGGCAGGAGTAAGGGCTAGTGAGTGTGGGACGGCCGAGTCTTTTCAAAAGTTCAAAATTTATTTAAATCAATATTCGATTTTCGTCTACAAATTCGAAAATAGCGTTCCTATCTGTATTTTAGGCGAAAACGATCCCGATGATACTAGGCCCCGCCTCTTTTTATTGAGTGAAAATAACCATTATAACGTTATTACAAATTTAAAACCCCTCTTCAACCACGATCTATTCTGCGAAAAATGTCTCGTACCCTATTGGCGAATACAGTCCCATAAATGTAATGACTTTTGTTTTAGTTGCATGAGACCCACTATCTGCCAAGGCCCCCCTATAGCTTGTGAGTCTTGTTTACGAAAATTCTTAGGAGCTGATTGTTATCAAAGCCACTTAGCATCTTCCAGCAGTAAAAAGTCCCTATGTGAGCGTCTTTTTCACTGTAAAGACTGTTTAAATATTATCGATTTTTCCCGAAGAACGGAGATGCATAAGTGTGGTGAGATTTATTGTCAGGTCTGTAAGGAATATCAGCCTAGCAATCACTTGTGTTATATCCAGGTTATCAAAGATAAACCCCTGAAAGTGCCATCCGTTAAAAAGCCTAGACCCAATCTGCCTAACCTTATGTATATTTTCTTTGACGTAGAATGTATACAAACGAAGGTATGTCATGAAAAGGGGGGGGGCCTACGAACACCAGGCTATCTTGTTAGTTAGTATAACAGTCTGTGAGCATTGCGTAGATGAAACATCCCTAAATTTTAACTGTATTATGTGTAGTCAGTTTGGTGAGCGTAAACAACAATTTTCAGGCGGTAATCCTATATCATTATTTTTAGATTATTTAATGCAATTTCATGCCGTTAAGAACGTCATCATACTATCTCACTACGGCAGTAATTATGATAATCAATTACTAATTCGAGAAATCATTAATCGAGATGAAAAATTCGTTCCATCTTTGAAAATTAACGGAACTCGAATTTTTAGAAATGAAATTGTTTAACTTGCTATTTCTGGATTCTTATAATTTCATTCCTGTAGCTTTAGCAAAGTTTCCCGCTACTTTCGGTATATCAGACGCAGTCAAAGGGTATTTCCCACATTTTTTATTCAATGTAATAGAGCATAATTTTGATGTAAATAGACAGGATGAAACCAACTATGTTATAGAAACTAATCTCCCCCCTATCGAAGCTTATGGTTGTCAATATTTTACAAGGAAAAATTTAGATGCCTTCTTAAAATGGCATAGCTCCGAAGATAGTAAAGGTAAAGGTTTCGACTTCTTGAAGGAACTCAATTATTATTGTGAGAACGACACAATTTTACTATTCCAAGGTTGTTTAACTTTTCGTACACTACTCTTTAAAGTAACGGGTGTAGATCCATTTAATTGTGGCGCAATTACTCTTCCTGGCGTTTGCTCTTATGTATTTCGGCGAAATTATCTTAAACCTGATACTATAGGTATCATACCGGCTAATTATTATAGGCTTAGTGAAAATCAGTCAATAGGGGCTATAGAATGGTTAGAGTGGACCGCGCACAAACGAAATATATCTATCCAATCCTCCTTTAGAGGGAAAGAAACCAGAATCCAAAAACTTAGAGTAGACGGTTTTTGTGAGCTTAACCTTGAAATATTCGAGTACTGGGGGTGTTTCTATCATGGGTGTAAAATACACTTTCCTTTAAACAGAAACAAGGCTTTGCATGGAGACCCTGCTCAGACTTTGAACTCTAGATATTTTAGTAGCATGAACGTGTTGACCAAGCTAGAATCACTCAACTATAAAGTAAATGTCAAATGGGAGTGTGACTGGCAGGAAGAAAAAGCAAATAAACCAGAAATAATAGAGTTTTTAAAATGTAATGATATTAAGCCTAAAATAGTAAAAAGATTAGACCCCCGTGATGCATTCTTCGGGGGTAGATGTTGCGCAACAAAACTATACCATAAAACAACAGGATCAGAGCGAATTCATTACGTGGATTTCACAAGTTTATACCCATTCATTAACAAAACCACCAAGATACCTATAGGACATCCTGAAATCATATTAGACGATTTTCCTGACATATTTTCGTTTAATGGTCTTCTTAAATGCGACGTATTACCGGCCCAAAACCTAATTCATCCCGTTCTGCCCGCTCGTATTAATGGAAAATTAACATTTCCATTATGCTACACCTGTTGTAAAACCCAGTTTCAAGGTGCTTGCGAACATACTCCTGAAAAAAGAGAATTGAGAGGTACATGGGTAGTCGACGAGTTACGTCATGCAGTAGAGAATGGTTACACAATCACACGAATGTATGAGGCTTGGTCATACAAAGTGACACAGTACGATTCCGAAACAAACCAGGGAGGACTGTTTAAAGATTATGTTAATACCTTTTTAGAGTATAAAACCCTAGCTAGCGGCTTTCCAGCAGATTGCCAGACTCAAGAAGATAAGGAGAACTATGTCAAAAGTTTCAAAGACGTAGAGGGTGTAGAACTGGATATCACTAAAGTAGAGAAAAACGAAGGTCTCAGATGCCTTAGCAAACTTATGCTCAACTCTTTTTGGGGTAAATTTGGCCAGAAAACAAGACATACCTCTACAGAACTAATCAAAGATGCCAACAAATTGTACGGATTAATATTAAATCCAGACTTGGAGGTTAAAAGTTTACTAACAATCAACGAAAACACCGTATTAGTAAAGTACGAACACATTCTAGAAAACGAGATTGTGCACAAACACACAAACGTAGTTATCGCTTGTTTCACAACATCAATGGCGCGATTACATTTACTAAAACATCTTGAAAAGGTCGGTGACCTTGTTTTTATTATGACACGGATAGTTTAGTGTACCTCTCGCCAGACGGCGCTCATTTGCTACCCACAGGCGATTATTTGGAGCAACTTAAAAATGAATTAGAATCCTATGGACCAGATGCCTATATTTGTGAATGGGGGAGTGCTGGACCAAAGAACTATTCTATGGACATTCTAGACCCTAAAACCGGCGCTAAAACTAACATTATCAAAGTTAAAGGATTTTATTTAAACGCCTCTACAGAAAATTATATAAATTTCGAAACAATGAAGAACCTACTGGGGGTAAACAATGAAGGTGAACCTCTAATGAACTCGATTCAAGTCCCTATTGGCCCTCAAATCAGACGTCTGCAAGATCACACTCTGATCACGATCAACCAGACCAAAACATATCAGGTCGTTGTGGATAAAGTTAGAGTTCTACCTGATTATAAAACTACCCCATACGGTTATATTAAATAGAATTTTTGACATTTTCCACATAAGTTACTTGTATATATTTTAGATACCCAGTATCACTATTTTAATAGGTATCTCAAGTATTATTTATAGTAATATTAACGTATTTTAACTATTAACATGTAACAATATTTTAACGAATATACAGTGTTTTTTGTTACTGTTTTTGCATCTAGTAAAGGTATGTCCGCACTAGGCCAAAAACTGCGCTAAGTTCGCTGCGTTCGCTACGCTCGCCAATCACGCCGAGAAAACCAGCTGTTCGCACTTCGAAATTTTCCGCGCTCAGCGTACTCGACGAAGCTGGCGAGAGAGAGAACGAAGTTGAAAATGTTGAACTTTTTGCGTCGATCTCGCCAGCGTAGGCGACGCACAACCAATCCACGACCTTTTCTTTGTCACGTGGGATAAGTTCTGTGAATAGATCGAAGTAATGGCGGGAAATTGCAGTGGAGTGAAGCGTTTAGCTCATGCGAATAAATTAATTATTTCATTGCTATTAATTCGAAAACAAAAGAAAAGGGACCATATAAAACGAATTTTGCTTAGAGAAGTTTTCCAGGACAGAAAAAAAGATGGGGATTTTTATAATCCCACACCCAAAATGAGATATTATTACGAACGATACGGGGATAAACTCTTCGTTGAGCATTTGCATTAATATCAATTCTAGTTTCGTTGTCCGACATTATAACGAGAAAAATTCCAAATAGCAGCCAAACCAAGATTCAACATGCAATTAATTCAGACTTCTATAGTGAATAAAAACCGATGCAGCTCTTTAAATATGACGTCCGTAAAACGATGGACGCTGATTGGTTGTGCGTCGCCTACGCTGGCGAGATCGACGCAAAAAGTTCAACATTTTCAACTTCGTTCTCTCTCTCGCCAGCTTCGTCGAGTACGCTGAGCGCGGAAAATTTCGAAGTGCGAACAGCTGGTTTTCTCGGCGTGATTGGCGAGCGTAGCGAACGCAGCGCAGTTTTTGGCCTAGTGCGGACATACCTTAAGCTTTTTTTAATTAGTATACATTAGCACTTTAGTTTAAAAATTAGTATACTTATTGTATAAGTGTAATTTTTATTTTTTGATGATAATTATAGTAACGTTTTTTTAGTAATATTTCGATATTTTTATCCGTAATCGTATATCAGTAATTAATCGTGTATGAAAAAATATATTTTTTCGTCAATCCTGTTAACATTTTAGTTTAATAACTAGCCTCATATTTGTACTAAAATCGTATAATAACCATTGTAGCTTTTAAACCATATTAAGAGTAGTATTGCTATATTTTCTATGAAGGTATATATGTACTTAATAATCTCGCATGCCGTAATATTGTTCTATTTTTATGTAACCCGTATTTTCTGATGTTTTTTTAGTAATATTTTGCATTTTAGTCTATTAGTATAAAAAATTAGTATTGTATCTGTATTAGTTTTCCATTTTAGTCTATTGTTTTGCTATCAAAACCATTGTAATTCGTATTTTCTAATGATGTTTTTTAGTAACGAGTGCCCATTTTAACTGTATATCAATATTTTAGCGTGTAGTAAAATATATATTGTTCAGTCAATCCTATAAGGCTTTTTAGTTTAATAACTACCTAATTGTGCTTATTCGCCAAATCGTATCAAAACTAAAGTGAATCAAATTTTATTTATGATGTTTTAGCAGTACTGCTTCATTTTAGCTTCTAATCAACTACTAAGTTGTGTAAAAAATGACGTAATACCACTTTTATGATACTAAAATGTACTATTGTTCTAACCCTGTATTTCGTTTACTAACTGTAACACCCTACACAGCGTCGTAACTTAATTGCTAACTATAATAAACGACGTAAACCATATCACAATTAAAACTAGTTCTTTAGTATGACATGGAGAGACCTTAAAACCGTACAAAGAACAGCATTACGGGAAGGGTGTAGAAAGGGCCTACTGAACCTATATAAATCATCCCCTAAATGTACACAATATCCTACAATACCCCTAGAGTTAAGTGACACCGAATACATTCAACACCAGTAAATTACGTGACGTCATACCAATACACGAAAAAAACCCTATAAATTCAAATTTCCCGCCAACAACATCACGTGATACGTGACGTCATCAACCCCCCCCCCTAACCCTATTTTCCCCCTTCGGTCACGGGACCATCCAGAGGAAAGAGATAGAAAAGAGGGGGGGGGCACCAAATGGGTGGGGGTAAACGCCTAATGAGGGCTCCATATATGCCGCCTTTATACGGACAGCTTGTCCGTATACTGGCTGCTATACTCTCTATTGCATATGAAATGAAAGGTTTTGTTAATAACGGCAGTACATGTTACGCTGCATCTGCACTACAATTGCTCTTATGTATTCCAGAATTAAGGGAAATAATTGTATCAAGAGTAATAGATCCAGGATCAACAACTTTGGCACTTCAACATCTATTGCAATCTAAAACAGATAGAAACATTCATTTGCTAGATACGACTGCCTTGAGATTAACGCTCAGTCATAAATTTCACAATCCACACGAGGAACAAGACCCCGCGGAGTTCCTTGGTGAAATTTTCGACCAGCTTCAATCAGAAAATGTTTCTTTGAAAAACATTCTTTACCATAACGTTCAACGTGAAGAAAGATGCCCAAACCGCCCAACATATAGGGTTATAAATCATACTCCTGAATCTGGTAATAACTTTATTGTTAACTTGCCTTTCGGAATTGAAAATAAAAAAAAACCCGTTGACTTTAAAAGTCTCTTTGGTGTTTGGGAGCCTTTGGAAAAAAACTGTTTGCAATGCCACCCTCCACATAAAGACAAAGAATGTCGTGCTATTTTAGTATCTTCAAGTCAATATCTGCTATTGACATTCGCTAGATTTTCCCATTATAATATCCAAAAATCTCCAACACTTAAAGAAATAGTTCCTTATAAGATTCAATGCCCAATTAAACATTTTACCGCTCAAAATGTTCCTATTGCTGGTATAACATATACTGCAGTCGCTTGTATACAACACCTTGGCGAAAGCATAGACTCTGGCCACTATATTGCAACGGTTAAGTCAGAAGAAAAAAAAACGTCTTGGATAGTTTACAACGATTCAAAAATAACTTATCGCGATAGGCTTTACCCAAATCTCAAGGATGTTTAGGGTGGTAGCTTGTAATTCCGAACACTTTTTTAAAATCGATTGAAACATGACACACGTATAATGTTATGAGAAATATTTGATATTGTACCAAATAGCTTGAACATTTGCGCTACTTTTGAGCCTATTTTGAGCCAAAATTACCGGTAACTTGTGGAGAAATATCTATTTCCCCATTTCTAGTAGTGGCGTCCAATTCCGAACTGATGTCTTGTAATTCCGACGTAGGGGGTTTCAATTCCGACCCCCCGCTTCCAATTTCTGACCCCCCGCTTCTAATTGCCGACCCCCCGCTTCTAATTTCCGACCCCCCGCTTCTAATTTCCGACCCCCCGCTTCTAATTTCCGAACCCCCGCTTCTAATTACCGAACCTGCTTAAAAACAATAATAAAAAACTCATAATTTCATTAAACATTTATTTAGTGGAAAAAACAGTTTAGGTAAGTATAGGCCTAGGTACAATGTGGATTTCACGGGGATAAATAGAAGTCTTTAAAGTAAGGTGGAAAAAAGGCAATTATCGCAACGATGCTTGTAACCACCAGTGCAAGCTAACTCTTTCTTTGCTTCACTCAAGTTGCAGCATTTAAAGCAGTACCAGTTCTTGCAAACACTGCAACACACCCACACTTCATTAGCCTCCCTATTTTCCCATCGTGTGTCGCAAGATTGGCAGACTGTTTTTTTATCAGGACGGAATTTTTTAGTTTTAGTGGCTTTCTTGGCCAAAATTTTCTCCTTAGCTGCTGCCTTGTTTGCTGTAACTGTCGCCTTTTTCTCCAATTTTGCCCGCTTCCGCTCTTCCTTCTCATTCTGTAATTTCACCCTTTCTTCCTCCCTCTTTTGCTTCTTTTCTATCTTTTCTATTTCTTTTTTTTCATTTTCCTCTCTCTTTGTGGCCATAAGCGAGATAAATTCGGGTCCAGTTAAATGCTGCGGGATTACCATTTGATTTCTCTTCCGCTTTTCAACTCGTTTATGAGCTGGGTAGGAGAGAATTCCCCGAAAAGCTGGCGTTGCGATTGCGAAATTGCTAGCAATTGAAGTTGATGGACAGTTGGTTGCTGATTCAGATGATGTGGGCTTGCTTATGAGAACTGAGGATGAATGTGTGCTTAAGTTCAAGGCAGCCGTAAAGTTGAAAGATGGCTGGGAATTCCTCTGCGTGGGTGACGGCGGAGGCTTGCTCAGGGTGGCTGATTGCGGAGGCTTGCTCAGGGTGGCTGATTGCGAAGGCTTGCTCAGGGTGGCTGATTGCGAAGGCTTGCTCAGGGTTGCTGATTGCGGAGGCTTGCTCAGGGCGGCTGAAGGCGGAGGCTTGCTCAGGGCGGCTGAAGGCGGAGGCTTGCTCAGGGCGGCTGAAGGCGGAGGCTTGCTCAGGGTGGCTGAAGGCGGAGGCTTTATTAAGGCTGCTACAGGAACTTTAGTTTTTGAATACGGAACCGCAAAAGAACGTTTTCTAATTGTTGAAGTTGGTATGGAAATGCCCGGCGATACAAACCCTCGAGCTGCCGAAGTAAAATTACTTGTCTGGTCAGAGACATTCAAAGTGGATTTTTTCGACGTGGCAGTCGCCTCAGCATTGCAAGTTTTTGAAGTTGAACTTGGAGGTGTAGATCGGACAGGTCGGTTTGTAACTTGATTGTGTGGCACAGTTGGGAATGCCGAATTTTGTCCAGAGTTCTCAAATGTTTCAAAATCTTCCCTTGGAGAATGGAAAAAGTCGTTGACTGATGCTAAAGTGCTTGTAAAACCCAACTCTGATGATTTGTCGGATATGGGGGCTTTCATCGCGGCGAAATAATTTTTGAGAGTTTTCCACGCATCAAACAATGGTTCTGCGATGTCAAAGCCTTCTTCTTCCATTAACCTGAACTCCCGAATCTTTTTTTCACCCAACGCTTCTTCGAGGTTTTTGATAGATTGCTTCATTTTGTCAAATTCATTGTTCGGCGCAGTCTCAACTTCCTGATCATCGTCAAACAACTCTGATGGTAACAGTTTGGTTTCGTCTATTGCCAACCTGTTCACGGGAAATACCCCACTCGCCCGAAAGCCATGAATGATAGTGGCCGTGCTTATAGTGTTCTCCCAACATCCCCGAAAGACACGAGAAAAGGTTTTCTTGTCGACAAATTTTCCAGTTTCCGTTTGGTACTGTTGAACAGCTTTTGTCCAATTGCATTTCATTGCCTTAAAGACTGAAACATCAAGAGGTTGCAAGATGTGGGAGGAATGTGGGGGTAGACAGTACAGTTCTATGCCATTTTCTTCGCACAGTCTGCTTGTGTCCAAATTGACGTGACTACTATGTCCATCTAGCAGCAAAACAACGGGTCTAGCAGGTGGAATGCATTTTAAAAAGTGGTTTTTTATCCACCCCTGGAAAACTTCAGAAGTCATCCATCCAGATTTTGAGAGCGCGAAACGTGACCCTTCAACTCCGTCTTCGAGAGGATTGTGTGTAAGACGAGTTCCGCTAAAAATCTGAAAGGGTGGGATTGCGCTTCCAGACGCGGATACTGCGCACAAGACCGTTATTTGTGTCCGTGTATCCCCTGCAATCTGCATAACATTTTTCTGTTTCCTAGACGCAAGGACCTTGCCAGTTTTCGGTGACAAGCAAAACCCGCTTTCATCCGCGTTCCAAACACGGTCTCCACCATGGTCAAGCATACCAAGGCCAGACATAAATTTCTGGTACCCTTGAAACCAACGATTAATTGCAGTTGGTGTACATGCAGTGGCTCGAGAAATATGCAAGGGCTCGGCGGTTCTCAGCTTCACGTCAGGATTTCTTTTTAAAAATCCACGGAACCATTCTTTTCCGGGTTTGTTATCTTTAAAAGGTGTTATTCTTCCTTCTCTCTGAACCATATCTCGTACTTTATCAAAAATTTGATGTTTTACGCGACCATATCCGATTTTGGACATCTTGATCGCCCAGTTAGCCAGATCTCTCTCTTCGTCATAACTTAAAACAGACTTTCTTCCAACTTGGGCACTGTCATATTTAACCGAAAGTTTGCCATGCAAGGTAGTTTTAGGGATGTGGTAAAGGGCAGCCGCTTTGGTAATAGAAAGACGTCCTTCACGAACGTCTTCGAGAGCTTTGACAACATCCATATCTGTGTATTTTGATTTGTTTTTACGTGGTTTTTTAACACCACCACCTGTAATGTGGTATAACTATGGTGAAATAAACTTCAGCGCCTATCTCATTTGTATGCTAAATTGGGATTATCTAAAACTGAAATATTTTTTTCATTAGGTGAATCGGGATAAAATTCCCTAACCAAGGCTTAAGTTTTGGGACGTTAATTCTATAATAAATTTCGCTTTCAAGTTTTAAATCTCTCGTAGGTTAATAGGATAAAAAAGATTATTAATAAATGCAACAGCGATTTACATTACCTTGATCGTCATATTCCATATTCAAGTAGGTATAAACCTTTAGCGACCCGTTTATGCAAAAGTTTGAAACGCGCGAACGCAAATTTTCAAACTTGGCGCGAGATTGAACCGTTATTTTTTTTATCGCGGAATAGTGTACGAGTACGAGTGACGGCGCCGCGGCGGGGAGGGAAGGAAACAGGGACTTTACGCTAGCCGGGTTAAACTAAAGTTGTCTGCTTGAAAAGCCCGGGAAAACGTATCGCCGTATTATCGAGGATAACTAATCTGTTAAACCATGTCGTTTAATAGCGTTAAATTTAATTTTACTGTCGATAATTTATGATTAATGGAGTGTTGTTTCGAGTGGTCGGAATTAGCTGCTCGCAAAGGTTTTTATAAATATTCTTTTATTAATTTAATTTTGAGCCAAAATTTCGTTACGAATGCTTATTTTGTGGGGGAAAACTTGACGTTTTGGCTGAAATTGAGTTTATTTGCCTCTGATTTATCTGAAGAAAATGAAACCTTATTTTCGGAGGCATCAGGGTCGGCATTCCCTTTAATTGACGTTAAATTAAATTCGCAAATTAGGTACATTTTTATTTCGTGTCACATCGTTCCCTGACTTTTAGATATGGATTTGAAATGATGTTTTTCGGATAGACAATGAATCAAGGCATAATTTAAGCCTATTTTTCACGGTCTAAAGCCTCGCAAGTAAAAGAAAAATCAATTTAAAAAAACTGTTCGGAATTAGAAGCGTTCGGAATTACAAGCCACCACCCTACCTTCTACTATTGAAAAAAAAATAAAACCTACTGTTTAAATAAAAACTTGCTTCCCATACATTATAAAAGTATTTTTAAATATCCATTCCGTTTGAAATTAATCATTTCATATTTCATTATCAGTAAGACCAAGCCTTTCAAGGAAGGGACACGTATTATAAAACGGAAAAAACCTGAAATATACTACATCGTTGATTTTGTGTCGCCACTCACTGTTCTTGTCACGGCTTCTAAGGGACAGATATTATTTATTCTAACCGTTTCATATAACACCACCATTTATTAAAGCGGTAACATTACGTCAAGACAATTAATATCACATGTCATGACAGCATCAACTATTAAAGCGCTAATATTACGTCATGACAATTAATTTCACATGTCACAGCTAAAAACTGTCGATTCTTATCAGGGGCGTCAACTTCATTATCTTAACACATTTTCTTTACTTTTTATTTCGGCTGACATTTTTACCATAACTTCGTTGTTATGGCAAAAATTATTTATTTTTGGCTTCAAAAAATGTCAGCCGAAATAAAAAGTAAAGAAAATGTGTTAAGATAATGAAGTTGACGCCCCTGATAAGAATCAACAATTTTAGCTGTGACATGTGAAATTGATCGTCATGACGTAATATTACCGCTTCAAGAGTTGATGCTGTCCTGACATGCGATATTAATTGTCATGACGTAATGTTACCGCTTTAATAAATGGTGGTGTTATATGAAACGGTTAGAATAAATTATAATATCTGTCCCTTAGAAGCCGTGACAAGAACATTCAGTGGCGACACAAAATCAACGATGTAGTATATATCAGGTTTTTTCCGTTTGTAAAAACGGTTTTTTTATAATATGATCTATGCTTTAAAAGGAATTTGACGGCGACATGCAGCCAAGCAAAACGGTATTAGGCCTTGCCAAAACTTGACTGAGCAGTGAGCTAGTGCACCTTGTCAGATTATCACATATAATAAATTCACCCTCGGATATCCTGTGACGAGGAGATGGTTTTAAAGTTACTAACACTCGATTTTGGAGGTAGATATTGTCTTGTGACACTTGAAGTAACGATTTAATCTTATAAACAAACTAAGATCATGAGCCCATATCGTAAATTAACCGATGTTGATATTAAAGCTTAATTGAAATACTGATACCAATTTTTTTAACTCAATGAATCTTTAATATCAACATCAACAATTATCTACTGAAAGAGATAACTACTTATATTCCATTCAAATTTCTCGCAACATTTCAAATTAACGGATAGAAATGTGCAAATGAAGTTCAATCACAGATAGATTTGCGTCCTTCAGTAGTGTTTATTACGCTTGTGAAATGGTAAGCGAAATCTGCGATTAAAGTTTAAAATAGACATGAGCAAAAAGGGCTTTATAAATATCAACTCGATTACCGAATATCTAAATTTGACCAAAATTAACAAAAAATTCTCTTCGTGATTAAAAATCTTGTTTGAATCAGCAAGCCATCTAATCCTTATTTACCTTCTTTTGTAAAAAAGTAGGCTGATACCTCTTCAGTAGATGATTGATTGATATCTCAGTTTCATTGAGTTTAAAAAAAAATTCGTTCCATCATTGGTTAAAATACAATATTGACCAATCGACAATCACAAATTTTATTAACTAAATTACAAAAACCGGTTCAAAACCTTATTAGTTTTGAAACAATTAAATTCTAATATTAAACATATGTACTAGTTAATTCCTCGTAGGTAATTAATTTATTGCCTTAGTGAAATTAATGCTGACAAAATAAATAATAAATTAACTTCTAAAATTCAAATGTAAAATGTGTGCATTATTTCCCAATTAATAAAAGATATCCGCCTATTTTTCATTCAAATTAATTTCCCTTTTAATATTAATTTAGGCCTAATAAGCTTAAACTATCAAATTAAGAGGTTTCTTATTACAATCTAACATGCCAAAATCCAAGGCTTAAAAACATTTTACTTTTATATTAAACGTTCAAAAGAATTGCCCAATAAACACTAAGTAAAATTGTAATGAAAGAGGAAGTGAGGTACATTTGGTTTGGATAAAGGTTTCGAAGGAGATCCAAATGTAGATTTGGATTTGGGTTAGAGAATACGGTTTTAAGCGCCCTGTCCAAATGGAACCGATCCAAACGTTTAGATTTGGATCCTCGTCCAAATGATTTCAATACTTAGAGAATTGGGTCCCAGGCAATTTTTAAACTGGTCATTTGCCCTGTGTCACCGCCTTATTTCCCACGCTGGCGCGAGTTGCTTTGCGTTGTCGAGTGCGTGATGGAATCGGCTATGCCTGGAGTCCCAATCCCAACCCCCGCGACTTTCAACCACTAGCATAGCCCACTCGATCACGCTCTCTTTTCCCCGGCTACATATTTTGAAGATGGCACTTTTTCGGCGTATTAACAATCTTGGATCATCTTTGTGGACTTTAGGGTAGCCCTGACTATATTGTGTTTAAGGTTTTAAGCTTAATATCAAACAGACGTTAGTTAATGCTGCAAAAAAGTTCGAAATTGATAATCTCGGATCGTCTTTCAGAAGTTTTAAGGATATCCGAATTTCATATTGGGCTTATGAAAAGTTTGAGCTAAAGGTTAAACAGACTAAAATCAGCGTTGTGTAAAACTGTCAATTTGGTCCTATTTGTGGAATTTTTAGGGGGCGCCTCGCGTTTCAATAAATGATTGTAAAAAATTGTAATATGTTAATTACAATAAGAATACAAACTTTCAATGAGTTACGTTTTTATTTTTTGGAGTATCATTATAAATAAATGACTGATTGAGCTAAAGTTACGGTCCCTTTTATATATGTTTCTGCTTAGTGTAGATTTTGAAAATGTAAAACAGTTTCTTAACAATCTTAATTAAAATGAAGACTGAAGGAGCAGATATTAATCAAAAATGTCTTGATTAGAATCAAGTCCTAAAAAGTATCGATAAGACTGAAGGTTCAGATATTAATTTTTCTTTTTAATTGAAACTTAAAGGCATGCTTAAGAAAAACAACGTTCCATTACCGTTTTCCGTTGAAATAACTTTTTTTACAGGTAATCAATTTCAAAAATTTACTTATCTCGGGTTTTCGGGCACAATTCCATTCCCCCAAAACATTTTATCATTACATTAATTACTTTTGAGAGATAACGTGCCAAAATAAGCTTTAAAACAATAAAAAACTGAATGAGCGGTCTGTTTAGCCTTCAAATCAGTGTTGCTAATGTTAGAAAGTGGATTTTCCCACTTCCATTTTAAAAATTTGCCGCATTTCCCACACCCCCTTTTTTACAGTCATATTTATCTGGACTATTTTATCATACTAAGTTTAATATGGAATATCACTCCGCATGGCTTTGGCAATATGTACAAATGCTATAAAGCTTTAAAATTCTCAAAATATGCTTTCTTTTTTTTCAGTGCCAAACTTAAAATCACCGAATTCATTTCAAAATGTCGCTTGAAATTATTAAACCGGATAAAATTTTCGAAAATGCACTAATTTTAACTGTGCAGTTAAAATTTGTGCATTTTCGAAAATTTTGCACTATTAACCCTTGGACAGGAAAATTCCGACATTTGATTGATTTCGGAAAAATATTACTTTTTCCCCACAGAGCCTAAAACAAACCTAAATTTCCCACGATGTGGGAACCACACATTGGCAACACTGCTTTAAAAACTTACAACAAGCACCCTTTCGAGACATTTTCTGAACAAATTAGTGCTTAACCCGCTAATAGTACGACCACGGAGAATTGATGTAAACTGTAGTTGAAATATATTCATGTGCGACCTGCGGCACTGAATGGTCTCTAACCATTGTTTGAAACTAGAGAGAGAAATAGTGAGCAGCATTAATCATGTCCTGAGCTATGAGAATGAACAGTATGACTGTTGACTGAAGTACACTAGACATTATATCATTTTGCATAACCAGGAGTAAAAATCTAACTGTCCCTACTTAATTTTCCGCCATTGTTTTAAAACGTATCCACTGCGAAGCATGCCAGGCACAAATGAGGGAACCTTTTAATACTCAATGTCATACACGTACTCTCTCAAAAGTAATTAATGTAATGATAAAATGTTTTGGGGGAATGGAATTGTGCCCGAAAACCCGAGATAAGTAAATTTTTGAAATTGATTACCTGTAAAATAAGTTATTTCAACGGAAAACGGTAATGGAACGTTGTTTTTTCTTAAGCATGCCTTTAAGTTTCAATTAAAAAGAAAAATTAATATCTGAACCTTCAGTCAAGTGATAACCTCAGTCTTATCGATACTTTTTAGGACTTGATTCTAATCAAGACATTTTTGATTAATTTATTGTTGATGTTACGATATTTCTAAACGACAATGTTTCTACTATTACTTAGTGTTGATTTTACAGTATTTTTAATCGACAGTATTTTTACTATTACTTTATTGTTGACGGTACGGTATGTTTAGATAACAGTAACTTTCTTGTTATTTATTGAACATTTACTGCTAAATGTACAGTTACTAAAATTATTACATTTTTACTGTTGCTTATAGTAAATATCCTGTTAATCGAACGGATATATCTGGTATTGGATGTTACTTGTTGAAATTTTACGGTAATTCAACAGGAAGAAACGGTTATTTTTAACAGTGTATATGGTTCGATAGATACCAACTATTTCTCATACCCCCACCCCCATCTTCTTTATCCTGTTAGGGATTAATCTTCCCTGCTTTTTCTAGGAAGGGTTCGACAGTTATAGCCTTTATTATTTTGGTTCCATAGAAATAGTTTCGCCTGCATTAGCAGCTTAGACTGTCCCCATGAAGTTTATTTAGAGATGAAAATTTTCGCACCTCCCCCAAACCGCCCTTCTCAAGAGACGATTTTTCGACCCATCTATATTTTCGATTAGGCAAAACAAAAATGTAAAGTGCTGCCCCTGGTGGCTTATCTGCGTACTTCAAATCGCTAGACTTCCCCCTTAAGATTTCATGGGGGTAAGGTGGGGTGTTCGATTCTTATTAGAGGGGTTAAAGTATAAGACACACACCAACCTCTTTTTTCACTAATGATTCATCCTCGCAAACGCTAGTAGTAGGGACTATACAGATATGCAGACATCCAAGATGGCCGCCACCCCAAGATGGCGGCCCTCTCCTCATCCACCAGACTCAAACCAAACTTCCAAACAAAGATTAAGCTAATCTCCTACCTGACCAACCCTACCTTCCAGCATGCTATGACTCTTTAGAGGGGTTTTACCCATTTTTCCCCCAAAACAAGCTCGGCTTAACCCTCTGAGGTTGTAGTTCTTTTAATAAACCAGTCTAGTTATCTTGCAAGATTTTCGTTTGAATTTCCCGCCATAAACCCATGTCTGAGAAACAAAGACAAATATACAAATAAAGATTTTTTAATAACAAATACCAAATAATATATACAATAAAATAGAGAATAACAAGAATATAAATATAAACAAAGATATTGCCATTGTTTGTCATTAAGAAGGTTAATACTTCTTTTCTTTGAGTTGTGGCTTGTTCCCACATAAAAAAAACCGTGTTACATACTGAATTCTAAACTAAAAAACAAAAATATTTACCGCCACTTTTACCGCTAATGAAAACCAGTCTTGAAATCGAAATTTTGAAGGTAGTTGTTCTTGTCTCTAGCGTAAAAAGCATCTTGCTCAAAGTGACATTTTGATTTTCAAAACTTGATATTTTAGTCAAAATCTTAACTGAAAGCCGCTCTTTAAATCGTAATTAGCGCCGCGTTTTATTAACAATTTCACGACATCAACGCGGCATTCACTCTAGCGGGGCGTCGGCTACTAGCTTTTTTTCAGGCACTCTGGTGGTACATGCCTCCATTGATTCATGAAGATCTTGGGCCTTTCGGCTCCGAATCCTATCCACGTTGATCGAGCGAACAGCTGTTAAGTTTGAGAAGGACATCGAAGTCAAGGCCTCACTGAAGAGAACGTGCTCCAACTGGTGCAGGGTACGCAGAACCTTATGCAATGGCAGGGCTTGTCGGCTTGTACGGGCCATGTCCTATAAAATTCTTCCTTGACCCTTTACCTCCCGAAGGAAGTTACATCCGAGCCACTGTGGGGTCTGGTCTTCTTGTTCTGGTCTGGTTGTTTGAGCCAAAACTTCTCCTTCATTGCAGTGTCAGCCCGACCTTGCGAAAGAAATCGAACCACAACCAAAAGGCTTTGCTCGTGCATTCTAATGGCTGAGCCGACTTCACACAAATTTTACGCAACTTTCAAGAGACCAATGGAAAACACGTCAAATTAAGTCTTGCGGCGGAAGAAGTAGCAGGACTTAATTTAAACTCGATTTTCCTTCATTGCAATAGTCCGTTGTATGGACGCATATCACACTGCAATGAAGGGCGATTCATGAACCTCCTCAACATCATCCGTGACCAAATTTTCCGGATTTCTGACGTAAATCTCTTGCATTTGGTCACGAACTATGGCCGACGTTGAGTGGTGGGCCGCGAAAAAAAAATGCGACTTCACACAAATTTACGCAGCTTTTCGGTGCAATCAAATGTGGCAAAGCAGAGATTGCACCGAAAAGCTACGTAAATCTAGCCCATGAATCGAAATTGGTCCCTTTTCAGGCAATGCCCGAGAAGAGACAGTTGGCATAATCGAAATTGGTCCCTTTTCCGTTGGAAAATTGAGTTTGGTCTTTACTCACCCAACAAAAGCGGCACGAGTTAAAGCAAGACATCTTTAGTTGGACTTTTAAGAGCATAGCTGGGCAACTGATAACTTTCTCCGCGAAACACAGAGCTTATATACTAAATGACCGAGAGCAGATTTAATATTAAACAATTTCTCTAGATAAAAAAATTATTTTTTACCGACCACACCCTGTCGACCACACCCTGAAACGTACTATTAAAGCCCAACGTCTTATATAATAACCGCTTGAAAACAGGTTGAAACCGGCTCAATCTAACCAGGGCGTTGTCTTTTTTATCGGAATCGGGTAAGGTCAATTACCTAGCTACGTAGATTTTTTCAAGGGTAACGACTTTAAAAGTTTAAGAATTTTTTAAAGTTTTTTTGATGAAGATAAACGGCGTGTATTTTAAGATCGTCCATAGCTCAGTGGTTAAAGGCAGGGTCTACTAATGTAATACCTAAAAAGGTGGCGAGTTCAAATCCCGGCCAGTCTACCGAGCTATGGCCGATCTTTTTATGAAATTTATGTATAAAATAAGGTTTGTTTAAGAAGTTGGGGTTAGTTGATAAACAGGCGTTAGTCATGAATGACGACTTCTTTTTAACTTTAGCGTCTAATACGTGTTTAGATATATACCCAAACAATACCCAATCAAGTTTTAAAAATTATTTGCATCAACCTCTTAACT
Source organism: Phalangium opilio (assembly GCF_054372755.1). Taxonomy (NCBI): domain Eukaryota; kingdom Metazoa; phylum Arthropoda; class Arachnida; order Opiliones; family Phalangiidae; genus Phalangium; species Phalangium opilio. The sequence goes on from NW_028324197.1 coordinate 859,069, forward strand.
TGAGTAGCGATTATGAAGTTGGGTTGGCAGAAATCATATTTCCAAATCATTGGGTGAATATAAGCGAAGAGTTTAACAAGTTTGAAATTCAGGTTGTAAGTGACCCAAACCATGGCAACGATGCAGCTGTTAGAGAGCCTGTTGAATATCAAAAAATAGAGATACCTGTCAATCGTTATACCAAGACCAAAGAGTACGAACTACCCCAAAATTTTGTCGAGCTGTTAAATGATGATGTAAACAGTCATCCGTATTTAAAAGGCAAATTATCTTTTAAATTAGTCAATAAATATAAGGACGGGGCCCTGGGAAAACAGTTAGATACAAACTTTCCCGTTTACCTGCAAGTTTTAGGAGAGGAGAACATACGGTTCAAAATACCAGCTGATTCCCCCTTGACCACGCTATTTGAATTTAAAGAGAATAATTACGAAGATGTTCCATATATATCCAAATATCCTGTATCAAAGCATGCTAAAAATATAAGTTTAAATTACACTAATAATTACGTGGAAATCGAAATTGATAATGTTGGAGATAGTTTTAAAAAAAAATTTGACTACAAGTACATTCCTAAAGCCGCCATTAAACGTAAAACAAGCCACGAGGTTCCGTCGATAAGAAAAAAGCCCCAGCCAGAATATAGACCTGTACCGCCATCTATACCTATTTTACCGCGAACTACGCCTTTTCTTCCGATACCTATTGCTACGACTGAACCCGTAGTATTTGTACAACCACAGCCACCCAAAATAACCCCTCCTCCAAAACGAAAACCTTCACCACCACCCAAAATAACCCCTCCTCCAAAACGAAAACCTTCACCACCACCCAAAATAACCCCTCCTCCACCACCCCCGAGACGCTCCTCTCCTCCACCACCCCCAAAACCTCCCTCTCCTCCACCGGCACCAGCACCACCAGCCCCGAAACAAACCCTACCACCGCCCCCGAAAACCTCTTCTCCGCCACCACCCCCAAAACCTCCCTCTCCTCCACCGGCACCAGCACCACCAGCCCCGAAACAAACCCTACCACCGCCCCCGAGACGCTCCTCTCCTCCACCACCCCCAAAACCTCCCTCTCCTCCACCGGCACCAGCACCACCAGCCCCGAAACAAACCCTACCACCGCCCCCGAAAACCTCTTCTCCGCCACCACCCCCGAAACCTCCCTCTCCTCCACCGGCACCAGCACCACCAGCCCCGAAACAAACCCTACCACCGCCCCCGAGACGCTCCTCTCCTCCACCACCCCCAAAACCTCCCTCTCCTCCACCGGCACCAGCACCACCAGCCCCGAAACAAACCCTACCACCGCCCCCGAAAACCTCTTCTCCGCCACCACCCCCGAAACCTCCCTCTCCTCCACCGGCACCAGCACCACCAGCCCCGAAACAAACCCTACCACCGCCCCCGAGACGCTCCTCTCCTCCACCACCCCCAAAACCTCCCTCTCCTCCACCGGCACCAGCACCACCAGCCCCGAAACAAACCCTACCACCGCCCCCGAAAACCTCTTCTCCGCCACCACCCCCAAAACCTCCCTCTCCTCCACCGGCACCAGCACCACCAGCCCCGAAACAAACCCTACCACCGCCCCCGAAAACCTCTTCTCCGCCACCACCCCCAAAACCCTCCACTCCACCACCGCCCCCACGCTCAAGACCCCTCGCCCCCTTTGAACCATTAACACCCACACCTTCGCCCACACCCCCCTCATCTCCAGAGCTACCCGTATTACCGACTCCCTCCCCACCACCGGTTGATGAAAAACCCTTGTTTCCGCAGCCGGTTGATCCGCCGAAAAAAAAGCCTGAACCAATTATTCCCGAAGAGCCTAAGCCTATTAACCCTGAAGATTATGACAATTACACAGTATTGTTCTTACCTCAAACTTTTAAAGCCAGTAAAACGCCAGAGAAAAACGCCGAAGGGCTTTATCGAGCCGTAGCCAACACTTTAGAAAAATTAGTATTTAAAAAAATTCAAGTAACATACCACACAGTAGATAATTGGGGGTATGCTATCGTGTATAATTTCAAAACACCAGAATGGGTGGAAATTAAATTTTCTCCCCAAGTAGCTAAATTGCTTGGCGCTGACCCCGATAGATATTACTCCGGAAAACACCAACTAGGACCCTTGAGCATGACGTTAGAAGAATATACTATAGACAAAGACAATGCATACATAGAATATCGAGTCAATAGAACCATAAAGCGCTATACCCCCTGGGAAGAACCCTGGCTTTATTTCTTTTTTAAAGTGTCAGGCGAGTTTAGATCGACAGATGATTATAAGATTTATGAAGAAATTGCCGAAAACCTCCAAATAACTGCGCGCAATTTTGACCCTTTAAGATTACATCAGGCCGAATTTAGCGTTATTAAGCAAGGAGCGGAGCATTATTTTAGAATCCATTGTCCGGCAAAAATTGAAATGCTCTTCCCAAAGGAATTGCGTGATATATTAAATTTAGAAGCTGAATACGTTGGTGGGACGTTTCTATCCACTAAACCTTTAGAGCGTAATTTTACGCATTTCAAAACAACTAATGACACATTTGTAAATTATCGCGTTCATGACTCACTAATGTATCTATTTACTAAGACTAGTGTCGCAAAAATCAAAATACCCGCGGGCGATTATATTTGCGATTTTACGGCAAGCGGGGCCGTAATTCCCTTCTCTTTACATTTAAAAATCATAAACCAGTTATTGGGGGTTCAAGAATATATGCCTCGCCAGTATTTTAAAATGTACATTCTCAAAAATGCTCTGGAAGATAGATTTTATGTTCGTATCGAAATAGAGCCAGGTGTTCGCGTCTCGGTAGCTGGACCAATGGCCAAGTTATTTAACATTCCCGAAGAGGGAGAATTTTTTCAACACAGTCATTCGGGAGTGGCTCTGGTAAATCCTCGATTAAGAATAATGACCCTGACAGCGGATAATAATTTTTGGACTAGCGAATACGATGTGGATAGATTTCCAGAAGACCCAAATATGGCTGACCAGCCGTCCCTACCCGGATATCAACAGGATAACCCTCAAGGCAAACGAGTTGACAATTTTGCATGTGAAATTCCTCCCGGGGTTTATTATCATATTAGCGATGTTTTAAGTGCCATGGGCGAAGCCATGTCCCCGGCGCATAGGAAAAGTCTAAAATTTACGCAGAATGTAGACGGAACCGTGACGGTTTCAAAACTGAACGATACGGTTTCCATTTTGTTTCCCAAAACAACACCCGGCCGAGGACTGGGACGATTGCTAGGTTTTAGTAGTAATCAGTTGGATCGGTATATCAATAACGAGACTTCGGAGTATCCCGCTGATATCATGAGAGGCGTCGATGCCATGTTTGTTTATACCAATATTATCCGTCAACAAGTAGTGGGTGGTGGTCAAGCTCCTCTGCTACGTTTCATAAAAATGCCGGCTTTTTCGCTGCTAGACGAGGAGAACCAGGAAATATTTAATAATATCGACTTTTATCCAATTTCAACCAGCGATATACAAGAAATTGAAATTGAATTGAAATCCGATTACGGGGAAAATATTCCGTTTAATTTGGGCAAAGTATATATTAAACTGTTTTTTAGGCGTCGACGTCAATAGCCCAGAAGCAATGGTACCTAATAGATACACTCTGTATTTCCAAAGAGGATCCTCCCTTCCGGCTTTACACGCAAACGTTTTCCAATCCGGAGGTCGTTTTAGTGTTGGCGGTATCTTTAATTCTTTATTGCGCAAAATTACACCCTTTATTAGGCCGGCCATTAGTACTTTAGCGTCCGAAGCTGTTGGGTTAACGAGTAGAGTAATTAGCGATGCCCAAAACCCCGGAATATCACCTCGAGAATCGATTAAAAGAAATGTCAAACAATCTATAAATTCCCTACTACATAAAGGCGTGGACCGGTTCGTCAACACTCAAAGCGGGACGGGCCGAAAACGAAAGAGGACTGCTAAAACAAGCCGGAGCAAACGTGTTAAGCGACGCACTAAACGCGATTTTCTAGACTAATCATGTCGACCTACGAAAGTGTTCTTTCCGACTTTGAAGTATTTGAAAAGCCAGTGGTGAATAATAATATTGTGGGGACTAAAACGACTGCTCATTATCCCATTGCCCCACTAACTAATGCTAAATATGTAGAATTTATCATTCCTCCCTCTAACAATTATCATGATTTGACTAAAACTCTTTTGAGAGTAAAATTTCGCGTTTTGCACGAGGACGGCACGGCCGTTCCAGATGCGGAAAAGAAAGTCTCGGTGACAAATTTAATAATTGCCTCGCTATTTTGTCAAGTAGAATTATTTCTCAATGGCGTCGCTGTCCAGCAACCTAATAATATGTACCCATATATGGCCTATTTTAAAATACTTTTAAATTATGGACAAACGGCGGCCAATTCCTGGTTAACTTCTATGTTATATTATTTGGATACCATTATTGATCCGGCGACGGCTTTAGATAACGCCAATATTAACAAAGAAGATAATGGTATTGGTCGTCGCGCTAAACGCGTGGCCCAATCAAAGACGTGCGATGTAATTGGCGAATTATTTTTGGATATGTTCAAAACGCCCAAATTCTTACTAGATAATATCGAGGTGCGAATTAGACTTCATCGAAGCTCCACGGATTTCGCTATTATTCACAATGAGCAGGGCAAAAAGTATAAGATTGATTTAACGGAATGCACTTTGTTTACGCGCGAAATTGAGGTTAATCCCGAACTGCAACTAGCTCACGCCCAGATGTTAAACTCGGGAATAAACGCTCGCTACGAAGTAAACTCTATTGTTATGAAAAATTTCTTAATAACCACCGGAACGCAAGATTTTATTAGGGACAGCTTGTTTACGGGGCAATTACCCTCGCGAACTGTCGTGGCTTTCGTTACTAATAAAAAATTTGTAGGGGAAGCAACTTCCAACCCCCTGGATCTCCAACACTTCAAACTCGATTTCATGCAATTCTCTTTAAATTCGCAAAATTATCCCGATATCCCCTTTACGCCCAATTTTGACGACGACCAGTACGTTAGATGTTACAATTCTTTATTCGAGGGTCTCGAGATATTAGGTCTTGACCGAGGAAATATAATTTCTTACGATTTATATAAGAAGGGCTTTTTTGTCGTTGTTTTTGATTTGAGTAGAGAACATCTCGCTTCGTTAGGTCTAAATTCCATGCCCCAGACTGGTAACTTGCGATTATCGTTAAGATTTAGCTCTCCGCTAACCGAAAACGTCACGTGCATTGTCATGGCCGAATTTCCAAACAACCAATTAATAATATCTAAAAACAGAGAAATTATTTATAATCACCCCAACGTATAAAAGACTAAAACTTTATAAATACAATATCAGTCGCGAGCCAAGATGCACCAAGTACACACCGTCACGCCAAAGCTCGATATTTGCGTCATTGAATCTATTGAACCTAAAATATTAATTCAAAGATCGGATACGCGTACAAAAACTATATTAAAACCTAACGCCTGGTACGCTTTGTTTCGGTTTCAAAATGAACTCACGTCCTTTTTTGACGGAAAAATACCTCGCTATCATATTTGGTTGCCCGTCAAAGAGCGCATCAAGCTGGAATGCTTCGTCAACTCGAAAGATGAACGTCTAATCGATCTTCGATACTATGAACGAGGCAGCGGCAGTCGTTATTTCCTCAACTTTAGCACCAGCGAAGGATTTAGCCTGAACAAAACAGGATGGCAGACGTTGATCGACTTAAAGCCGTTGATTGACGAGGATCTCAAGGCTAAAGGGATAGCTGTCTGTCGCATGCGCGAATTAATTTTAAACGAGCTCACTACCACCTTGTTTGACGTCACTTCCACTTGCGCCAACGTCGAGTGCCGAAAACAAATATGCCACTCTCAAAGCTGCTCGGAATTTGACACAAATTTCAGCGATCGAGTCGAGCGTAATTTGCACGAAGCGCTGCCTCAACTGGATCGTGAGAAAATTTTGCATCAATTTGAGACCGACCATGGATGGATCGAGGATCAAGAGGATATTTACGCTTATTTTGTCAACAGTTTTGCCGATTTAAAGAATGCCTTGATTTATGGCTATTAAAATAAATGTACTAATATAGCGTATTTGTTAAACTGATATTGTTTTTATAAAATACCTTTGTGTGTATTAAATAAAGTTGTTTATTGGGAAACCATTTAGTCGTTATTTATACTTGTCAAGACATGGATGCTAAAATTAGAAAAATTTATTACGACGTGGCAAATCCGGCCGCTTATGGGTCGCTAGCCAGGTTACAAAAGGCCTTACCGGACGTGCCAAAAGCAAAATTAATCGCCTTTCTCGAGAAACAGCCCGCCTATACGAAACATCGATTTCGACGTTTCCGATTCAAAACTAACCAAGTGTACGCCTCAACTATCGATGACGTTTTTCAAGCTGATTTGTTGGATCTACCGAAATTAAAACGTTTTAATAAAAATGTTCGCTATGTTTTGTGCGTCATTGACGTCTTAAGCCGCTACGGATGGACAGTACCTCTTAGAAACAAAACATCTGGCGAGGTTATCGAAGCTTTTAAAAAAATATTTCGAGAGAGGATCCCTTTAAAAATATACACGGACTACGGGGGGGAATTTAGTTCGCGCAACTTTGCCTCCTTCTTGAAACGAAACAATGTGCAAATACATTTTGCCAGGAGTCAGCATAAGGCTAGTTTAGCGGAACGCTTTATTAGAACAATTAAGGAACAAATTGCCCGGGTTATTACGGCCACGGGGAATAAAAATTACGTTAAATATTTACCTTTAATTACTCAAGCCTATAATGAACGGGTTCATTCAACTACTGGAATTGCACCGGTTCATGTTAATATAGATAACGAATCAATCATTTGGAATAAACTGTACGGGAAATCAAACGGAATTAATCGATACGCACCGAGGCTTAAAGTTGGCGACTACGTGCGTCTTTCTATAGCTAGTAGAGTATTTAGAAAAACCAGCTCGGGAGGCACCTTTACTGACGAAATATTTCGCGTTGTTGACGTCATACCCAGGTCACCACCCGTCTATCGCGTAGCGGATTTAAAGGGGGAGCAAATTTTGGGTGTTTTCTACGGCGCCGAACTACAAAAAGTCTCGTTACCCGAGACGGGTCTTGTCAAGAATAAATTATGAACACTTCGCAAATAAACGCTCTCTTAACTTGCGACAAAAGAACGCGACCCTACTATTTAGGATGCTTCCCAGTAAACAGACTCCCAGAACGGCCAAAAAGGTCCAAATTTTGCTTTATATTCAATAATGAAGCAGCTGGAGAGGCTGGAGAACATTGGATAGCGTGCTTTTCTAACAATGACACGGTGGAAATGTTTTGCACTTACGGAAATTCGCCGCGATACTATAAAGTTAATTTAAAACGATACGGGAAACGAGTTGTTTACAATAAACAACAAATTCAACATCCATTTTTTCAACTGTGCGGTCTGCATTGTAGTCTGTACCTAGCACTCCGCTGTCAGGGCGTGGCTAGAAAGACGATATTAGACGCCATCTATGACCAGAATCTTAAACTTAACGACTATGTCGCTTTATTATATTTATCTTTACATTTAAAAAAACATGTACACAGATATTGTTCGCAATAAAACAATTTTTTATTTGTCTAAATATTACATTTTTTTTTTATTAATCAATATCGCGCCATTTATTATGCCTCTTTCTCCTCTCGTTAGATGGAACCAGCGGTCCTAAGTTTTGGAGTTCGTCTTTCTTTTTCCGAGGTTTTTTCTTTTTTTTCTTGTTCTTCTGTTTAGCGGAGGCCGTCTCAAACAGGTTTTCCAAGTCCGTTAAATTGTCCCCGTTTTCCTCCGCTAAATTCTCTTGTTCATCGGCAATTTCCTCTTGTAAATCGTCGTCACGATTTGCATAACCGACAGCTCCTTCTTCTAGCTCTCTTTTTGGCGTGAAAAATGTGTTTTGCAAATGATTTGCAAGAACTTCGGCTTGCCGTTTCACCATATCTCCAACATAGGTCGGCCCAAATTGTTGGTAAAAATCTTCTGGTGTTGGTGTCCCCGCAGCCGTTTCGCTTTTGAAAACCTTTTGCCGAGGCTCGGCTCGTTTAGGCGTAGTAAAAGAACTGCCCGAAGCGCTTGTTGTCGGTGATGACGTGGCATAGCTCGGCCATGACAATTGTTTTTTTCGCGGGGGCATTTTAGGAGTGACCGGTAATGGCGGCGTGGGGACATTAGACATTGCCTGTGTTACGACCTCAAATTTAGGTAAAGGAATTTGTTTCTCGATACTTAAATATTTCTTAAAAGCGTCTAAATATTTATATAATTTATCGTAGGCATTCAATCTCTCGGTCCAAAGCAGAGTGCTCTTGGGCAGCTGTTGAAGTTACTGCGCTAGCGGGCACAAGAACCATTTGTTTCATAGTTTAGCAGCTATGGCTTGGACAATTGAAGGCAAGATTGCGGCAAGCAACGTCGTAAGAAAACCACCTGATTGCTGCAACAACAGCTTTTTTTTGCTTTTCTGCGACAAGGTACTTGATCCGAGTTGTCTAATAATTTTCTTGTACTTTGCTAGCTTTTTCTTGCGATCTTTACTCAAATAAATGCCCCCGCCCTTTAAATTCTTACAAATTGTCTGAATGCTCTTTAATTGAGGCGCGCTACTATTGTTTAAGAGGGTTCGCCGTTGTTTACAGCTAGTTTGACGCAAACTCTGTAAATAAGGGACAAATTTGGCAAACTTGGTCGAGGGACGCGCTACGACGAGCCGGGAGCGTTTTGCTGATCGACGTTTAACGCGTGGGGCCATTATTCAAATGACAATTAAATTTAATCGACATAGACATACATAGGTGATTCGTGAGGTAGAACTCGCGACCTTAATCGTAAATTTTCCGGAGTTTCTTGTTTTAAATCAATTAACAAATAGCTATAGGGTTCTCTAGTGGCTAGTCTGTACGCCTCCGTAATACGCTTTGGGTTATCTGGACTTATTTGTTGCGCCAAATATCTAATAGAGGCGACATCTCGAGGATTTTTCATTATTATAAAATAGGAAGAGTTTTGAGAAATTATCCGCGATTGGCTACCCTTGGGAAACAGTTGTTGAGTAATAATAATAACCGTATACCCTAAATGATGCGACGTCACGCACACTAAATCGGCAATATGAGCTTGTTTAAATAATTGGCTAGCTAAATCGTCTAGTATCAAGTAGGAGTCGCGATTCATTTCCCAAAAGTCCGGATCCGCCGTTGGCAAGCCTTGAATAAATTGAATTCCCGGAATCAATTGTTTCAATTTTTCATAGTTTGGCTGCCAGGCGGCGTAGCAATAAATAACCTTTTTATGCGGTGGGTCAAACATAAGCTGATGATTTTGCAATAAGTTACTTAAAAGAAAACTCTTCCCCGCTTGCGTTGGCCCCACGATTAGAAACTGGGCGGGTGTTTGGAACTTTAAAGAATGCGAGACTGACTCGGTTGGATTCATCTTGATTAATAAACATTTTTATTTTAATTAACAGTTTATATATATATATAATCAAAAATACAATTAACCCAAAACCCAAAGACCCTTAATAAACACAAATTAAAAAATATTTAAACAATATAAACGAAACCCTTTTACCCAAAAAAAAAAAATCCCCTATGAAGTAATTGTTTTTTTAAAAAGTTTCTCTTCTAATTCCAGACAACGCTGGCGGAAGCGTTGAACGTTGAGGAGGTTAAAGTTGACGCGAGACTCGGAGGGTAGTTGGTACACACGCACTACAGAAGAAAACACGACGGATTTATGCGCACGCGCACTTTTTCGGTTCCCGACCGCTCTTTGTTGATGGCTGGGCATGTTTGGATTAGAGGCTCGCAAACATCCTCGCCCTCGCTGGTCGGGAATTCGGGAAACCCCTGACGCAGTGGTTTGTTGTTGCACGGTTTTTTGGAAACCATCGGACACGATGGGCTGTGTTTCCGATGTTCCCTCGATGGATGGTCCGTGCAACGCCACTGGTACAGGGCAATGCCGCAAAAGGCGCAGCGCGTCGTCTGTGTTTCTACATCTGCAAGATAGAAACCGTCTTTGGCCAGGGCTTCGATAGGAACGCAAGATTCCCACAAGCCCTCAAAAGTATGTCTTCGCCTAGCCTCGTAATTCATGCGAGAGAGATGTTGAAGCGGGTGTTGCCTCTTTGAAACCGTAGGGTCGACTGGTTGTCAAATCGGCGTTCAACAATCTCTTATTCGAGGTTTGGCGAAATCTTTTGGTAATTTTAACGGCCTCTAGCTGCAGCTTGTATTTATCCCGTTTAAAATTAAAAGGGACATTGACTGTAACTTCCTTTTCCGGATTCATCGCTACACTTTCAAAGGTTTCAAAGTCAAGTTTTTCAAGATTTTCTCGATTTAACGTCAACCCTTTAATTTTCTTGACTTCTTTTCCTTTGCTAGTGCGAAACGAGTAACTTTTGGCACCGGTACTACAAAAGGAAGTTATATAATCTCCGCCGAGTTCGTCCGCCCAGCAACCAATATGATTGCCAGTTGGAATGTCAAACTTTCCCGGTAGATGGCGGTAGATTATTGAGTCGGTGTCACAATACAAGGCTGCGCGGTCTAATTGAAGCAACATCTTGTTCAATTCGAGTCGCCCGTAGCACGAGACGAAGCTCCCCACAATGGCCGACCCCAGTTTGTAGTCCGAAACGTAATCGCTTTTGGCTTTGTACGATAAGAGAGCGATCGACTCCGTAACTGGCCGTAAGTCGACTAATTCCAGAGTGTAATCGCTCGCGTATCGTATCAATTCGTAATAATTGTTGATAAAGATGCTGCGAATCTTTCCCGTATTCAGAGCCATGCGACCCCAAAGAGAATTTAAATTAATTTTAGCGATATTACGCAGTGAAGGATTTGATTGAATATCCGCCACGGTCAGAGAAAGCTTTTCATTCTTGTTTATATCAGCGATATACGCCTCTTTTTGCAGAGGCGTTTGAGCGTGAGCGGGAAATCCGGAATTCTTCACTTTTAGGGCGATAAAATCAGTCATGTACTGGGCAAAGAAATATTCCGTTTTTGGATAATGGTACACTTCGAATATATCGAGGAGTTTATAACCATGTTCCATAGCGGCATAGACTTCAACCGTTGGCCAGACTGATTCGAAAGCCCTTTCGTTGACAGTGTGATCGCAGATTTCCGCTCGCAATTCTAGACACGTGCGACAGAGGGCGTAGGTTAATTTACCACCGCTGCGGAAGGGAATTAAGGGGATGTGGAGATCTTGAGGGGGAAGCAGACGACAACTCATAACGCCAAAATACCACCCTGGCGATTTGTCAAAATCTCTGCTATAGATTATGGGGTGCCCGCTAGGGTACGGACAATCGCGACAAACTTTCGGGTACAAAGAAATAATATCCTTGTAGAAAATTTTCTCCTCACCTTGCACGTGGCAGTTAAGAACAAAATTTTCCGTCCGTCCCCCATAGAGAGCGCTACGGGCTGATATTTGAGGTCGAAAAGTTAAACTTTTGCAGAAAGCCTTTGCTTCGGCGTTTTCTTTTAAAAGCTTAGCAAATTGACACTCAAAGATCGAGGTATATTCATACCCGACCATCTTCTCTTTAATAAACAGCTCTCTATCTAGGGTCCGCTCGTACAGAAATCTGTTGCTGGCTTTGAGTTGGGTATTGTAGGCATTAAGTTTTTGGCATGGACAACCGTGAAAGTAGCAGCCGTGGAAATCGTAGATTTTGGGAGGAGTTTCGCTATAGCCGTCGACTAAATAGCGACCCACGCGGTACTCGCCCCCGTAGCTTAAAGCAGTGCGCAATTTTATATTTTCAGTTTTCTCCACCCAAGCGAGATATTTTAAGCTAATTTGACTGTGATTAAATTTTGCGTTATAGCCGTTAGAAGGAACAATACCCATGCTGTAAGGTTTATAGTAATTGTTAAGATAAATAGTGGTTAGAGCACCCGCCAAAGTAATATTTTTTAAGCAGAAAGGGTCTAATTTGGTTAGATCTACGTAAATTTTTCTAAAAGCTTCGACGCCTTGTCTCAGGACTTTGACGTCTTGAATGCAATATTTAATAAGCTCCTCTTTGATGTTGTAAATAGATCCTTCCATTGACGCGTACCAAGTTTGAAAATCTCGATAATCATTGGCTTTCATTTGAGCTACGTTAAAGTACGAAGCTTCAGGGATGACGCCAATGTAATTAAGATTTTCTTCGGTATGAAAATCAAATGGAAAGAATCCTTTCGCCACATCGCCGAGGCTAAACATGCTGGTGAAATTACGCAGAGGTTGACTAATGTAATTAAAGCTATCGAGGAATCTAATTTGCGGTCCCTCGAGATGAATCATGAGAATTTTACTGCCGTCAAAAATAACGGCAGGGGTGACGTGTCTATGGACTAAAGCGTTAAGAATTAAGAAGTTATCAAAAGCTTTCGCGTAATGAGCTACGACTTGAGTGTTAGTAAAGCGCGGTTGGTACGTTTTACGTTTCTGTCCAGTCAAAACTACCTGCTCGACGCTAAATAAATAATTTAAAAATTGCTCGACGCAATTGGCGCCGTAAAAAATTTTGGTTTCAAAGCCAGCTTCAGTCTCTACGTCGCAAACTAGTAAAATGGGGACGTGGATATTATTTCTAAGAATAGTCTCAATGTCGTAATAAATAAACCGCGAGGCTTTCATTTTGGTTTCCAAAGGCATAACAAAATGTTCACCTGGCGGATGAACTATTTTACACTGAGAGCATTCGGGATTGCAGTCGTGGTCGTCACCCATAAGTCGCCCACATTCTAAACATCGTTTTTGGCTCGCGCAGGTGCCATTAAGTAAATGAGTTTCGTAGCAGGGGCCCGGGAAAAAATAGCGGTGGCATTCGTCGCAACGTTTTAAAGCATCCTCGTTAGTTAAATGAAAAGCTTCTCCTTGACACCGAAAACATATATAAGGTTTTGTATCCTCGGGGCATTTATGCTCTTTTAACAATTCGTATTTGTAAAAGGATTTTAAGCATAAATCGCAAGAGACACAACCGCCCATCATGCCGTGCCAAGTTTTTGCGGGGTGGATATGGTCGCCAATTTTTAATAGATAGATAAATTTAGGAGCTTGGGGGCCTTTGAAAAATATGGTAAAATTATTCGCAGCATCAACGATTACGATTCGATAATGGGGAACTAAATAATTTTGAAATTTTTGAATATCTTCTAGAGTAACAAAACCTTCGGGGACTCCGGCTTTCCTGTGCAAGATTTTTGCAATATTACCTTGAAGAGTGCTATTGCGTCTCAGTTTGTTAAAATTGTCCTGGTTAAAGGGCGGACCTTGCTTATTTTGTTGATAAAAATTGCGATCGGCCATCTCTTTACCCAGAACTAAACTCCGAGCAAAACAGAGATTATCATTATTTTCCATAAAAATAAATTGGTTATTTTGCTTAACGAAATAATCCAAATTAACCAAAGTTCTATTTTTTATGGATTTATAATAAGTCCCTATATTAGCATCGAGGTTTAGAAAAATAATGTCAAACTGAAAATCTTCCCCATTAAAGACAAAGTCCCGACTAGATTGCGTTACTCTATAGATGGTGCGCATAATTCGCTTACTGGTGAATTTGTCAATTTTTATAAATTTAATATTAACGGGGGTCGTCAATCCGGGGGAGCTTAAAACAAATCGAACCCGATTATACCCGGGATTCTCGGTTACTAATTTACGTATAACGTCGTCGAGAATTTTTCGAAAAATTCGAAAAAAATCTCGCGTTGGAATGTCTTCCAGATTTTTGAAAGCTATACGCAAATCGATTTGTTTACAATGCCACTTGCGACTCGTTTTGTCAATCTGCCGCTCAATTGTGTAGTACCGGTTTACCTGTGCGTGTTCCTCTCCTCCACTACCCTCCGAGTCGCTACCGCTGCCGCTGCTCTCACTGCTCATTTTTTGAATTTCTATCACAAATAAAAACAATATAGAAAACATTTTGGTTTGTAAATTTATTGTTAAATAGATACGTACTTTGCTAGGCGGCTGCTGCGTGGCCTGCGCGTCACCCTTTATGTCTTCCACCAACCGGTGGAAGGCGTTGAGGAGCTTGACCGCCTCTTTATCTTTCCCGTCAACGACTCGTTTCAGCCGCTTGTGGCTGCACTCCCAAAGCTTGTCGGCTTGGGAGTCTTTTATGTCCTTAAATTTGTAGACACTTATGTCTACAAAATAGTCCCCTTTTCGCGGGGGGACTCGCGTCTCGAAGTATTGACCGTCGCTCCTCAGACGGTAAGACCCTTCAATGCCGTGAATGCCCACGACGTGTTTTTGTAGTACGTCTTGGACGAACGTCTCGTCGTCCGAGTCGATTAACACCTCGACAGGGTCGGGCTTCAAAAATTGAGTTATGGTCCGCTTACCACTGCTGGTTCCGGCTCGATCCCCAGGAGAAGACGGTGGAGAGTCAAACATAGACTGTGATTCTTGAGGATATTTGCTACTCATGGCTGGATTGATTGTGAAAACCGTATGCCCATGCTCGAGCTTTTATACCCAAAATCTCAGGGGCATTTTTTTTTAAAATACAGGCCCAGACATGGTTTTTTTTATTAAGAGTTTAAAAAATATATAATTATGTCTGATATGCTATTTTTTAATTTAACCTTAAATGCATTTTTTATTTACGAGTTGATACTAGAGATTATGAAGTATGTTACCATAAATACCCATATAAAAAAGACCTCTCTAGTTTAATATTAATATACATTTATTTAGATTTAAATCATGTTAAAAAAACAATTTCCGTCCCTCCCAAAGTAATTAGTTTTAACCTTCACTAATAAATTGTTTTTCTTATATAAAGCGATCTTGTGAGAATTATTCAAATTATTCGAAACACGCCTAAACAAGCTTTTGCATACGAATAATATTTGTCCCCTTAGGCATTTATCAAAGTAACTTCTTTTTAACCTTCGCTAAAGGGTTTTTTATATAACACGATCTCGTTTGAATTATTTAAAACACACCTAGACAACTTTTTTGCATACGAAAAAAAAACTTAGACCTCGGAGAGATTTTGTAATTTTATGCCTATATATCTAATTAACTTTTTGGCTATTTATTGAATTTTAAGAATCTTGAAAGTATTGCCTAGACACTATTAGATTTGACCTCGCTAATTTTGTATATAAGCCCCAGGTTTCAAAATGAAAGTTATCAGTTGTTTAACTTCTGTTTCTGAAACACCAGTCCCAAAAACTTTAAGATGTCTTTCTCTACCGCTCCTCGTTTGCCCTGCCTGCCCGTGATTAAAATCCATCCGGCAGCGCTTACTCCCCGTCGTGCCACCCCCCAGTCGGCCGGACTGGACTTATATTGTCCAGTGGATACCGTAATCGACCCTCACGGTATCAAAATCGTGTCGACTGGGCTAGGCGTGATGCTGCCCGAGAACAGCTACGGCCGCCTTGTTGGCCGTAGCAGCTTAACAGCCCAAGGGCTGTTTGTCGCCGAGGGGACGATAGGTATGTTTATTAGTTATTTTATAGTGTGTAAAAGTATAATAATTCTTAACAATAATAGACGCCGACTATCGGGGACCCCTAAAAGTCGTCGTCGCAAATGTCGGGGAAACCCCCTACGTTGTCAAGCGGGGTGATCGTTTCGCCCAATTGATAGTGACCCCGGTTATATTGCTAAGACCGGTGGAAACGGCGGTAAATATTTTCAAGTTTTTTAATTTAGAATTCAACTTGTAACATGTTTTTATGTTGTTTCTAGACTTTGACCCCGACGGCACGCGGCAGTGGGGGGTTTGGGTCGACCGGTGTTTAATCTTTTTAAATGATGGTGGGTTTTTTTCATATAAATATTTGTTATTGTATATATTATATTGTTTGTTATTAAAAATTTTTATTTCTATATTTGTTATTCTTGTCAGACTTATAATTATAGGCTTATTTTCTAACTCCACCTTAATTAGCCTATCCAATGATATTATCTCTTTACTTACGCTCCGCCTAATGTGACAAATAGGATCCAATTAAAACTGCCGCTTAACTCTCTAGTATGTTACATATAGCACGTACTAGCAATTTAAATATCATTTGTTATCATAGCCCTCGCAATATGTTGTGCCTCATTTTCTTTTTTGTTTACGGGTTAATAGTCAACGTTTTGTTAACTCTTTACGAAATTGAACGGCGAAGCAGAAAACAATTAGAAAATAAACCCAAACGTCCCTCCGCCGATTGCACTTCCGAGCCAAATAACGATACAGGGTCAACGTGAAAAATGAACTCTTTAAAACATGTTTGTTTATCCTTGTTGGTTGTTGATTATTTTGTAATATATATTCTGTATTTATTTATCACCCATATCTGTACATCTTATAAAAAGTAAATATTTGATGTCTTAAAATCTGTGCTTTTATTAACTTTAGGCTTACAGAGAAAAAAGGGTAACACCCAATGTTAGCAAGCCAGGGATGACGTCAAGGTTGACTATAGTTTTAGTTTTAGTTTAAGTTAAGAAGATGATGTCATGGGGGATGAAACTAGCAGCTCGGGCTAGTCCAGACTTGTCTGAAAAGTTTGGTTTGAGTCTGGTGGATGGGGAGAGGGCGGCCATCTTGGGGTGGCGGCCATCTTGGATGTCTGCATATCTGTATAGTCCCTACTACTAACGCTAGACTAGATGTTAGAATGCTGTCAGTTGTGGAGTTGTGGGGGTCAAGTTATTTTTAGCGGAAACGAGGGGCTTATCAATCAATCACTCTGAATCAAAAGTGACCGCGTTTGATGGTATGTGTCAAGTGAGAGTCAAAATAGATTCTAAACCAAATTTTAATATTCAACATAATATTCAATCTTTTCATAAATTTTCACACATTTTTATAGGGGTCAAAATAAAGAAATTAAACAAAAAAAATCAAACTTATATCTAAGGGAGGTTTGTACTTTATAACCTCTATGGAATGTCTCCTTTAAGTTTCAAATTTAAATTTTAGGGGTGTTTGGGTTGAAATCGTGCAGTTATGCACTAAAATAATAATGTTCAAAAATAGAAAGTTAAGATTTTTTTTAAAATGAATCAATCCGTCAACCATAATCCAAGTTCTTTAACCATAGTTTCAAGCCAGTTTATCAATAGTTTCAAGTTTTTAATTTCATACGCCAAGTAGCTCCTCTTCCATATTCATCTTAGGGGTTCAGGATCTTTTTTCTGGTTACGCCATTTAAGGGTTTAATTAGTTTTTTATTTTCTCGCGAATTAATAATAATTCGCGCACTCTCTTCTTCTAGGGGTTAAAAATAAATTCTCCGAAAATATTCAACTTGATGAAAAATGAATAAAAATGAAAGTATCGAATAAAAAATGAAGGTTTCGATTTAAAATAATCTCCGTACGTCTTAGGATTTCTTAAGGGTGAGCGGACAGGGTTTCGTTAAGGAGTTCAGGTATCGACTGAGGGTGGGACAGGAGGGACTTCGTATTTATAACTTCTGGTTTTCGCGAGGATCTCTGGGACAATGACGTTTGTTGATTGACTTCGGTTTGGCGAATAGTGGACCATATTTATGACGTAGCCGGGTGGATTCATGTTATCAACGAATAAGCAAAACTTTTTGTTTTGGGACCAAATACAGATTGGTCAGTTTAAGGGTTAAAAAAAGTTCTAGAAGTTTCTCGGGCCAGGTACCAGGATAGTGACTCAAGGTCTTGTTGCTTGGGGGTCTAAATAAGCGTAGTATTTCTCTGGTTTCTTGGAAAAAGTTTTCGTTGCTAGGTATTTAATTTTGCACTGTGGATACTGTGGTATAGGGTAGTTTTAGAAAGTTCGCTGTCAAATTTGATGGGCTATTTCCTCTTTCGTTGTAGTTATTATTGGAAACCGTGAATTTATTTTCAGTTTGTTTTAAAGGGATAGGTTTAGGTTTAAAGGGCTAATATTATCTTTATAGTGTTAATTTAAGGTATTTCGTTATTAATTAATGATTAATTGTAAATTTAATTCAATTTTTGTGTTAACATGGTTATAAGTGTCGGCTCCCGTTTACCTAGCGCTTAACCCTTCTAACTTTAGTACGGTTGGTCAGACGTCCCATAGTAGTGGACATATTTCGGGAACTCCGTCTCATCCCTTATTTTCGGGTGTCCCCTTTTTGTATTCAAACGCATTACCCGCTCCTTTCTCTATCTTTTAAAACGCTTGAGAACTTAGAAAGAAATAAAACTATCTTAACAAGTGGGTCGTAATAAGCGAAAAGAGGCTATGGCCCAATACAATAAAAGAGGCTACAGGCCCATAACGAGACCACGCACCGTTAAATAACTATTTATGAAGACTTCATGGACGCTGTGGAACTCTAATGCCACTACACCCTCGAACGCTCCCTAACCATTCAATAGAATGGACTTATCTATGGAAACGTATCGTTATGAATATTTATTGTTTATTATTTTAAACTATTAACATTAACTCAAATGAGTTAATGAATTAATTTCCTTTTGGGATAATAATTTGTTGAGTGCATATCTTAATCCTTACTTGGGTAAAGTCCGTAGTAAAGATACTCTAAAGAGTAAACCCGTTTGTCCTTATTTGGACTCATTTATCTGTCCTTACTTGGACCTCATAATCAATCCTTACTTGGATTATTTAAATACTTGTACTCTAAGGAGGACTTACTATAGCACTCAACACTCTTGGTTACCATCCTTACTTGGAGGTAATTTAAAATCCTTATTTCGATTAATAATTTATTAACTAATATTTGAACGAAATCTTTTAAACTCTTATTGTGGCTAATCGGAATTATTATTTTAACGTAGTATTTACAATCCTCATTTGGATTAAAGCGCATGACATTATTTTTCCAAATGGTTTCTTCCATGGAAGTTTCACGCGATTAATATTATTGGTGTGTTTGATTATTTGTTCTATGTTATTTGTCTGTATTAAATAATATGGTTCATTGGCAACTCAACTCGGACCCTTTTACTAGTTTAAGCCTACACACACAAATCCCTAGACAACATTTATAATATTTTTCTCGCTCAACCCAATAGTGAAATTGACGCGAGTTTCCGGGCATTTAACTTGTAGCTAGTCGAGTTAACTTAAATTTAAGGAGACTAACGAAAATCGCTACAACCTTTGCGTGAACTAATTGAAGCCGATCCATTATTTTCTAGAAAGGTACTGTTCTCTGACGAGGCTATTTAGGGATGGTACCTTAAACCTTCATAACGTGCATTTTTGGGTGGGCATTCTTGGAAACCAAATTATAGGACCCTTTTTCTTGATTAAAAATCTCTGAAGGCATTTACTTGGACTTCCTGCGTCATGAGTTCGTTGCTTGTAAAGATATTGCAAGACATGGACAGATGAAGAGTGCCCGCACCACAATGGTAATCTCATTGAACATTTACGTTGACGTTGATGTGTACCAAACAGATTAGAGGTAATTTGAGGCCAAAATTCCAAGACTAATCGTAAGACTGTGCTTTAAAATTTTCTGTTGCTCCCCCCACTTGACTGGTATGCTAGGTGGTATTTCAGTAGAAGAAAATTTATTGAATTAGAGATAGCGAGATGGCTAGCCATGTTAGTTATGGGCTAGACGCCCTTGTTTTTTGGCAACATTCAATTAGACGCCCTTGTTTTTTGGCAACATTATTACATTGAATGTTGCCAGATTAAATTGTTGCTGGTGATTTTGCGAACTATGTTAATGATATATTAAAATTTAAATGGAAAAGTTACATTTTGACACATTCCTTACCCTAAAATTTTTTTTGGAGCCTATTAATGTATTATAGTGATAATGTAATTAATTTTAGTGTTAAATAGGAAAACATTTAGGCTGAAAGAACATCTCGCGTAGTTCAATCTTATTTTGTTATTTCAGTTAAGGGTTATCTATAGTTACCCAAAAAACCTGTTGTTTTCGATTAATTTCACGTTAAATATGGTTATGAAGTTAAAACTAACGGCTTATCTTCTTGTACTAGTGTTGTTTCAGTTTATTACACGAGATTGAACAATAAGTTCTCCTTAACTGCAAAATTTAGAGGAGTGACTGTTTGACTCTTGCGAAACAATCACTATTTTGCCCCAAAACTTTTAAATATCGCGCCTTTTCAATGGATCTCTTTTCAAAATGGGAAAAATTCATTTAAATGGCAATTTAATTAATCGTAAGAATTCAACAGGAAAATGGAACCTGGCTGAAAGAAAAGTGTAGTTTTAATTTTAATTTTAATTTGTTAGTTTAATTATAAGATATCCATGAATTTACCCCAAACACGAATCTTTCACATTAATTATACTTGATTGAGTTTAATTTAACGGCTTATCTTGTTTATCTAGTGTGGATTTAGTTTATAATACAAGTTTCAATAAAATATTAACTTTTATTGCAATTACCCTAAAATTTTAATGTATGCGCTTTTGATGTATTTTAATGATCATTTAAATTAATTTGAAAGTGAAATAGGAAACTACTGTGGCTGTACAAAAAACTTGTGATGTTTTAATCTTAATTTGAACTGAAAGTGGATTAAGCTTAATCTTAATTTGAGCGTCGTTCGTGAAAGTGGATTAAGCTTAAAATTTATTTGAATTTTTTACCCTAATTGCAATGTTTAGTGCAATTTAATATTTTTGCCATATATTCATCATTATGGTACCCTAAACATTTGAAGGGGTGTGTCTGACAACACGTACAAGTCGTGATACCCGCCTATTGGAGAAAATATGTAATCTCGTCTAATATATTTAATTAGATATATACTTACCTAAATTTTGGATGTTGAATGATTTCCACACATTCTGCGCATGCATATAATCTTCCGGTTTTAGCGGCTCATCGGATAAATCATTGTGGAAGCAGTTGATTGGTGGTAACTGAACCTCTCTAAACCGCTCCTCAAAATCCGTGTATGAATAGGGGTATACACCCTTTCGTAGAAGTAATTTTACTACTTCGGGTTCAAAAACTGAACTCAATAGGGGGAATTTTTGGGGTCCCCCTTTAGCTAAGTTTGAAACCAATGTTTCATGAGACGCCGGAAAAAAACGGATGCTATCTATGAAGCGTAGATTTCCCAGCGAGAAAGAAATATACGTCTCGCTATTTGATGCAATACAATCTATTCTTGTATTTTTTATTGTCGCTATATGTTGCATAATGAGATTAGCATCATATCTGTGGATTAGAAAACAAATGGTTGGGAAAAATAATAATAATATATATTACCTGCTTAAATTGTGCATCACGACTGGGTCACTGGGATGAATTTCGGCGCTTTCAATTTCAGATTACAGCTCTGACACGCGCTTACCCTATACGCTCCGGTGTAATGATCATGGTCGCGTGTTTTGATTGATGTATTAAGGAATACCTCTTCACACACTTAACAGCGACTCGCGGATTGGAACGAGGCCTCCTCTTCCACCGTTAACTCCATTGGGATATTTTCTTTCAAATTTTCGACTATTGTTTTTGACTCGTCCATGAGCATTTTCAAAAACTTCATCCCACCGTCACTCGCTCTATACGTTTCATGTTTAACTAGTTTTCCTGAATAGAGTATTTAGTTATATGACTAACGTATTGTTTCACAGATTTGAAATTACCAGTTGGGCCAATAATGGTGTAGGAGAACCCACACGCTACATGCAGTGGTTGATGATAGCGAGGTTTCGGGAAGACACGTAGCCACCTTTGTCAACGACGATTCGAAATCCACGACAATGGTGTATGGCACCTATAAGAGAAGCTGTTATAGTGTTTTGTCAAACTATCATTTTGTTAATAAATTACCATTTGATTCCACCCGTAATTTTTGAATTTCAGAATAGGCTCATCGTGTGGCATTATAACTCGCTGCAGGTCGTGCACGTTACACTCGCGAATATGGTCATAATATACCGCTTCGGATGAGCTTCTTTTTAAACAATACCGACCGTTATACGATTCATGACCGTGCTTGGTGAAACCACTAACAGTCGACTTAGGTAACGAATTAATACAAAATATTTTGACTGTCCATTGGACACCAATAGCAAGTCAACCTCCATGGACTGTTGCACTTTGTTTTCGCTTACATAACGCGGAAAATATCCTTTTTCATATGCGAAAATATTAATTGATAAATTGTTTTTCTCCTCGAATCGTTTCAATTTATATGCATCTAGTTCGAAGGGGAATTTAGTGCCACATAAATCGAGTTCATTCTCGTATTGTTTATAATGCGTTATACGACTAGGGTTGATTAAAGCCGGGTGTAGTTTCGCTAAAACAGACCACAGAAAGCACTTATTGTCACTTGGATCTTCTGGGTTAACGTTCACTGTAGTCCGTTTATTCGCAATCACACGTGGCAATTCGAAGTATGTACCTCCAACGAGGGGTAAATATTGGATGATATTAATTTGTAAATATATAATCCGATCCAACACCCAGCCGCTCCCCAGAGCTTCGTAAGTGCTCATACTTTCGGCGATCTTATCTCGACTCGAGTTAATTTGCCTCGGAATAACTTCCGGTGTCATCGTTACATGCCTAAATCCACGGAAGAATGGTAGTTTCTGCCTAAGTGGCAGTATTAGCCAACTCCCGAGTGTACCGCGCTTGTACCACCAAGTACCATTTAATTTCCTTTTTCAAGCTTAGTTTGTTTTTGAGGTAAGTTTCTAGTTTTTACCGGTGTTTGTTTATGAACAAAACGGGGTCCGTCGCACCTTGTTGGGCGGTAATTCTAGCTGAGAGAATCGCGTTATCGAGGGCGTTCACCTCCTCAATGTCTGGATCGTTTTGTTTGGACTCCCAGTGGTCCATAAACTCGCTCAAACCGAGTTCATCTTGGGAGAGCAAGACATCATCATCATTTTGTTGAACTTCAAAATTTTCCATAAACTCCTCAAGACCATCGTTATCTTGGGAGAGCAAAGCATCATCCCCGTTTTGTCCACCTTCCCACCCGTCCATAAACGCCCCTAGTCCATCGTTATCTTGGGTTAGTAAAACGTCATCGTTCACATCACCTTCATAAATACCATAGATTTTAATTCTTATACCAATTTAGAAAAGAGAGATTGTGTCTTAAACCCCTGGTTGTTAGCTACACCCTATGCATCAATGTGCGGCGGGTAAGACACTTTACATGGGAAATCAATAAACTAAGTATTTACCATTTTCAACTTTTCTTTTCTTTCCTCCGTTTGTCGGAATCGGTGCCGCTTTTCTCTTTACGGGAGAATTGAGAGAGGGTGACGCGGTGAGATGGTTCGGGTTGCGGGGACGCTGGACGCGTATTAATTTCAACGACTTTATTTACGGCGGCTTCAATGTGGTTCATTTGCCGTTGATGGCGGTTTAAATTATCTTTCCGCGCATAACTCTTATTATAAACTGGCCACGCAAAAGAAATATTACCGTGTTTGGTTCGCATATGACGACTAAGGTTCGGCTGGTTGGTGAAGACATAGGTGCATGTGGAACAGGAGTGCATCTTGAAATCGAATGTGACCATAGCACCCATTTCCCCTCCCTTTTATACAATTTATAGGTTCACGTATATATTGTTTCACCCTTTCCAGTGATTCCCATTGGATAAAAATATTGTCAGCCTTAAACAGTGTCTTTTTACTTGGATTTTTCGGGGTTTCAAATTTTCCCCATCAACGTACAGAAATCCAATTGCACCTGGTTTAAGATGATGTAATATGGAAGACCCAAAAAGAACCTTCTAGAAACAATGGAATGTTCTGGAATCGGAAAGAATATTCTAGATGGTCCGAGATGACCGACACTTCATTGTACATCCGAATTCGGCTTATATTGTAGGTAGTGTAAAGTCAACGTGATGCTTTGATGTGAAGACTCCCTCGAGTCTAAGAAATTTAATCCTCTGATAAAAACCCAAACTGTATCTTAAACTATAGTAGCAGACGTACAATCGTACACGAGGGGTTTGTCACCCAATTTCCGAATGTATATATATGATATAGAGTTTGACCACCCAGAATCGAGAGTGCTTATCACCTCGGTCTAAACGTCAAATTGACATGTTAGGTTAGGATGCACGTGTTTTCACCATCTAGATGGTTCGAAACGAGGGGTCGGATACATCTTATTCTATGTACCATGTCCTTTAAGTTATTAGTATATTTTAAACTGGTAACCGACCACCCAGTAATCGGGATTGATTTCTTCGCGCTTTTTGGGTTTTTTGGGGAATCCCGATTGAAACGAGTGATTCATAGGTGTATGGTTTTTAATACTACAATTCATACTAACTGTTTGAAGTTCTATTGTGATTTGGTGAAAATCCGTGGAGGTGTTAGAGGTTTCATACTACATGTTGGACCCAGGGACATGGGCCATTTTCAATATTCTACTCACAACGTTCTTTCTACCTTAACGAGACACTTCAAGAAAAGTTAAGAAAATGGTTGCCGGGCGCATACCCACAGAATTGAATGTATAGCTAAGTGATGAGGAGAATCAAAACCTCCCGATATTTGTTGTAGAGGAGGATGACATTATAGACGAGGGGGAAGTTATCAACCATATTGTTGAAAATGAAGATGGGAAAGATGACTCCATGCTCACATATCCCATCTTAAATCCTGGCGACATGTAAGTTTTTTATTACCCTTATTACTATTGTTTAATATCAATAAATAATTTTGTTATTATGTAATTAGCGCCGATCTCGGCGATTTTGATGATTTTAACGAGGAAATCGTTCTTAATTCTCACTTCTAGCTTTCGTTGAGAGCAGACGTGTTTTTTTCGCGCTCCGTAAAATTTTAGTCCGGTTCGTTGTTTAAATCGTTTTTAACCCTACTGCCCCGCTACACCGGGGCCCAATCATGGGCAAGGCCCGAACGCAGGCGTCTATATCCACTAATAACTGTATGATCTGTGCAAAATCGATAGTCGGGAAACAAAATGCAATCCCATGGAAAACGTGTAAATTAAAGGCACGCAATAAATGCCTTAAAATCTCGATCAATGACGCAAAACTACTCTACAATGGCAAAACCAGCCAGTACGAATGTAAAGAGTGTAAGAAAACAAGACCACAACTCCAATCGGACTACTCATCTAATGACGAAGATTCTGAGCCCGAATCCGAGGAGATGGACAAGATTGATAACAATACCTCGAGAAAAGGTAATACTTCGTCCAATATGGACGAATTTATTGACAACCTAAATGAGTTCTTCAGACTGGGGAGCTTAACCAGGGACAAAGACAGTGCCATAGACCATACAATGTCCTCCTTATCGGAAATGCTTACCTTCATTAACGTTTTCAAACCTAAATAACTAGTCTCCGCCAAGAAGTAACCCTCTTAAAATTAAATCAGAAAATGTATACCAGTGCAATACCCAAAAGTAATCAAAATAATCAGATACACCCAGTAATTACTAACCCTACCAATATGGGAGCCCAGTGTCTTAACGGCTTCAAGGACATACCCCTACGTCAGCCCACATTAAAAAAAGTAACGGACACAATTCATAAGGTGCAAAAAACTACTAACCAAGCAACGGCACGACCTAAAACCACCCCCCTTACCGGAGGAAAAAAACTCGAAACAATTGTAGCCGTGAAAAAACCACTTAATCAACCTAGAGAGAAAGCATTATTCATCTCACGCCTACCGCCGAATCTTATCGCGTCTGACCTTAAAAAATATATTGAATCTGGGACCGAACTAAAAACAACACAATGCACTAGAATACGAGCAAAGTCCACCAATTACTCCTCCTTCCATGTAACCTCAACGGATAAAAATGAATTTGATCTACTAAATAACCCACAAAATTTTCCCATGGACTGCATCATAATGGAGTTTAGGGGATACCTAACCGAACTCCGGAAATACCCACAGTCCCCAGCGAGGACATTAATTTAATATCAGATGAAGTTTAACACCCCTATCTCAATTTCCGGTTCCTTAATAGTTTGCGCTACTTATCGCTGTCAGTTTACCGTTAGTATCGGTCAGTTGTTTCAACACACTAAATCGTAACATGTTTTACATTGATGTTCCTTTATGAGTCACCAACTGTACAACTTTCTACTCCTTAAAATTTACGATAAACTCTATGGCTATGAGGCTTTTTTTCTTTTAGCTGGCAACCACTAATTTGCAATAATCACCATATCTTGAACTTAATTCCTACTGTTTAAGATGAAGTCAACATGCTGTGATTTATGCAAACTAGGAAGTGTTAGGTTCAAGTAACTTCCAAATGGCTTGGCGTACGACAAAATGTCATAGAACAGTTTCGTCTTATATTGGCTCCAGGAACCCAAATACTTCCGCTCCTACGTCCATTTCAGATACACCCTGTATAGATTAAAAATAGGTTATATTTTTATGTAGATAGTTGGTTGACCTCAATATTTGATTTGCATCGAGTTCAAGAAAACTTGTACTGACATCCTCTAATTAACAATTTCGGCCATCACTAGTATTTAAACTAAATTTCAATAAAATGGTTCACAACCTTTAGGAAAAGATTAGTTTTGAAACGAGTTAAATTCATAAAATTAATTATATGTACTATTTAATTGATAATAGTAGCCTGCAACGAGTTAAATTCATAAAATTAATTATATGTACTATTTAATTGATAATAGTAGCCTGCAATGTCTAAATTTACGAATTTCATATTTTTTCGAAGGACGCACCTTGCGTTTGTATTCCATTCCCTCAATTTTACCCAATTAAAGGTTTTTTATCAACAGCCTCTATTTTATTTACTGAAATGGCTGCGTTATTTTTCCTACTTTAACTTGAACGTTGCGTTTTGATGATCGTAATCGAGCTGCGCGTCGCGATTTACGAGTCCAACGTGTCTTTCGAGATGGTAATGAAGCATGGGAGCTTGACGACCTACGCTTTAAGAGGAATTTTAGGTTGACGAGGGAAATGGTCTTAGGCCTTTGCCAAACGTTGACTGAGCCTCTAGAAGGTGTTGGAACTAGGGCTCGGGGTTTTTTTGATCGCGTTTTTCGAAAAATACGGTTAACTACAAAATACAAATAATCGAAAACTATTTAGAAGTTTATTCATTTAAACGAAACAACAATTTTAGGTGATATTTTTTGAGATTGAATAATGTTAGTAAGATTTTAACCGAAAAATGTATTCAATCTGCAAAATATTCGGAAAAACATTATGTAGAAAAAAGGGTGGTACTCTATTTATTATAGTACTGAATGCGCATATTACATGCAGGGAAACAAACTACCAGGGGCGAGCCTCCATACTGGATTAATCAAAACGTCTTGGATATAACCAAGACCTAAAAAGTATCGATAAGAAGAGAGTTAAGCAAGTGACTGAAGGCCCAGATATTAAAAGTTTTTTTTTAAATTAAGACTTACATGCTTAAGATGCTGTTCGGACAGTGGGACAAAGGACGATCTTCCTCATAGAGCTTAACATGGCGGGTGGGTAAAAAAGGAGAGGGCGTCGGACAGCCCCTTTAAGAAACTTATGTTCCATCACCCTATTGCATTGAATAAACTTAATTTACTGGTAGTCAATTTATTCCCTCTCAATAATTTGAAAAATTTACTTATCTCGGGTTTTCGAGCACAATTCCATTCCCCGTTTACATTTTATAACCACATTTATCATTTTTAGGAGAGTACGTGCATGGATAAAGAATGCGCGTGAGGAAATTGGTTTTCACTCTACAGGATAGGTAACTCCCTATCTCGAACGACAGCCTATTCTGTATATACTCTGTTACAACATGGGTTGTCAGCACGCGTAAAGCTAGGTCTCTATGTAATCTAGCCTTGCGCGTGCTGACAAGAGACAAAAAACTTCAGGATATTTTAAACGCTTTTAAATCCTGAATATCCTGAAGTTTTTTGTCTCTTGACAGCACGTACAAAGCTACGTTACATAGAGACCTAGGTTTACTCGTGCTGACAACCGATGTTGTAAAGAGTATATACAGAATAAGCTGTCGTTCGAGATAGGTAGTTGCCTATCCTATAGCGTGAAAACTATTTTCCTCACGCGCATTCTTTATCCATGGTACGTGTATGACATTGTGTCGTTAATAGGTTGCTAACATATCCGCGTTCATGGCCTGAACGATTTATAGTGAAACCTATTGTTTTTGTGCAAATTTCAACAATGGCGGCAAATTCAATAGGGAAGTTATGATTTTTAGTCTTGGTTAAACTGAATATATGTAAGAGGGAAAGACACGGGGAAAATAGTTTGCCTTCCATCTCGGTCGATGGAAAGATCATAAAAAGAGTAGAGACGTCGAGGGGTCAACCCCGCTGTATATCCCGAAACTGAGGAAGGATTGACATGTCTCTTTTTTAAGTAGAAAGGGTCTATAGCAGCGCTACGACAGACAAGGGTCACACGGTTCTATGCCAGGCCCATGGCGTCTCTATCATTTCTATGGTTCGCAAGCAGTAGGGGGGTGCATACTCTTCGAATTTTTTTTAAGGGTGTGAGAGTGTCAGCTGGACTCAGCTTGGTCGTAGGCCGTAAATTCTGACTTGGCTATTTTGCAATATAGCCTGCGTTCACCGAGTCGCGTGATCTAGGAGGCTGTGACTCGACTCTGCTACTTAGTCTGTATATATTCAGGAACAAGGTTAATGAAAGTATTAACGGTTTTTAAAGGAATATGGGATTTATCAGGGATAGCCCTGCATTTATATACTTGTCGCTGCTTATTTTATCTTCCTATATAAATGTAGTATTTCTAGTAGCCGCAGAGACTTCTGGTGGCACTCTGTATGCATTTGGTAGAATACTTTTATAGAAATTGAAATAGTAAAAAATATTTATAAAATAAAATTTGGTCGAATTATTTCGTAGTTGTCCTATTTCAAGCCGAGGAATGTTCTCAAAAACAATTACTATTTGGTGACGAATACCTTAAAAAGTACGTTCACACGGAATTTTGGATCAGCTTAACGCGTAATTGAGTGGGCTATTGCCTTGGTGACGAGGCCAGCGAAAGAAGGCATGACGCATTGACGCCGCATGAGAGTGGCACAAGGCGTACTTCTAGCCAGGACGATGTATACAACCAGCGTGGGAAATAAGGCGGTGGCACAGGGCAAATGACCAGTTTAAAAAATGCCTGGACCAGTTTAAAAATTAAATCGGAGGGGGGTCAGTGGTCCACGGGACCACTAAGAAAATTCAAGGGTAACCAGAGTCCAGACATTATCTCAACTATTTTAATTACCCACTTCTTTAGTTTAGCAGACGACGCGCCCTGGTCAATGGTCATGGACCAGTTTATTTATTCCAGGCCAGGGGGGTCGCTGGCCCAATGTCCAGTTTTAAAAAAAGCCTTATTTCCCACCCTGTAACAACGCATCCTCCTTGCTCGTATCGGGCATAGCAGAGGCTAAAGCAGACTACAACTAAATCGTTTTGTCATTGTTACGTGTTATCATAGAGATACGCGTGTTATGGTATTTTCCATCACGAAATCCCCTAAAAATGATAAATGTGGTTATAAAATGTAAACGGGGAATGGAATTGTGCTCGAAAACCCGAGATAAGTAAATTTTTCAAATTATTGAGAGGGAATAAATTGACTACCAGTAAATTAAGTTTATTCAATGCAATAGGGTGATGGAACATAAGTTTCTTAAAGGGGCTGTCCGACGCCCTCTCCTTTTTTACCCACCCGCCATGTTAAGCTCTATGAGGAAGATCGTCCTTTGTCCCACTGTCCGAACAGCATCTTAAGCATGTAAGTCTTAATTTAAAAAAAACTTTTAATATCTGGGCCTTCAGTCACTTGCTTAACTCTCTTCTTATCGATACTTTTTAGGTCTTGGTTATATCCAAGACGTTTTGATTAATATCTGTGACTTCGGTCTTAATTTTTATTAATTTTGTGTAGACACGTTGGTGATTTTATATTGATTATTTCAACGCTTATTTCTGCATGCCGTAGAATAGGGAGCTATCAGTTCTGACCCTGAAACGTCACACCCTTCTATCTCTTACTGGAGTTTCATCCCCCCTAACGGTTGGAAACAGTATTCTACGCGCAAAAATGCCAACCAGAGAGGGGCTGCGTGACATCAGACTATCTCTTCCCCCTAGCCAGTTGTTAGCTCCATATAGGAAGTAGTTCATCATTCAATAGAAAATTGTTGAGAGATCGGAGCTATGGGAACGTCACATCAATATTTTTAGTCTAAATTGTATGACCAAAGCTGACAAAGATTGTAGTATCACACTATAGAGAGCTTTCAGATGGGATAGTAGTACGTCACACCCTCCCAAGTCTTACCGCGGTTCTGGTAGCCATATTGGGTGGTCTCAGCTTCATCCCTGCTTTAAACCCACCAATATGGCGGCGTAAATTATGTCACGAGACTCGGCTCCTCCTCCAACTAAAAGCTCTCTATTTCAGGTGGACCAAGACCAGATGCTCTATTAGAAATCTTTGAGCCCCATTTCCAATGTCATTGTTTTAACAAGATCTTATTCAAAATGGATAATTTCTTTTAACCTTGATAGGAAATGAAACATATAGAATATGCCATCTTTAGTGGCGTTCTAACTTTAACCTAGTTTAAAGAACTAAGATAGTATTTTTTGTCGAAAATGGCATTAAATTAGTAAACTAGCAATACTTTAGCAATATTTCGGGGTGAAAACAAATCCAATTTTGCAATATTTTGGGAAAGATGTCAATTGGATAATAATAAGAAATACAATAACAGGCACATATTTAGTTTTAATGTTATTAGCTCCGCCCTTAAGTACAATTCTAATTGGATTCAGCCTTTGGGAAATTGAAGTTGGTGTTTAAATGATTTGCCAGAATGCTAGGAGGTCAGGCAATGGAAGTATGCTTTGATTTATCATTAAATATAGGAAATAACAGGATTAAATTATTATTTACTTGTAATCATGAAATGAATGTTATTTTATGCCCTGTAAACTATTTTATTTCTAATAAATAAAGTTAAATGACAGTTACGGTAATTTATTGATGACAAAATTTAGGGTTAATAATATTATTTCATATAATAGTTAAAATACAAATAGGAATGTTTTTAAGTAATGCCTGTTTAAAAATTACTTTCAAGTACTAAATTGCATTAAGAATGTTTTTGTTTGACTATTTTCAAGTTTTTAAACACGCATGATTATGATATTGGAAGGCGCAAATTATTTATTTAAATAAACATTTGGTTTGATACTTGCCACGTTTATTTACAGCATGTAATTTGGGCTTAATTTCCCTAGTTGTTATTTAATTATGGTATTCATTATAAATTTATTCCAGTCAATAAATATATTGTTTTTTACGTTTAAAGGTAAAAGTTGCATATTTTAAAGGGTTTTTCCAAAGAAAATTGTTTTTGACACCAGAAAGGCTTTTGAGGATAATTAGTGATTGCGTCCTGCTGCCAAAAAATAGACCTTAACAGGGAAAAGCTAAGAGTAACTATAATTAATTTTAAATGAATCTAAAATGTAAGTTTCACAATGAATGCGTGAGAGGGATTAAAAAAATGTTCAAGGACAGTCATACGTGAAGGTTGGATTTATAAAGTGAGAGACTTCAACATTATCGTATGAATGCCTATAATAATTTTGTTAATCTCTCAAGTGAACAATTCAATGATGAAAAAATATTTACACACATTTAATCCTAGGATTGTCAAATTGAGACTATATAATTGCCAGAAAAATAGTAAGCATGTGTTTCAATATTATATTTTTTTAAGGTATAAAAAAGGGAAGGGGAGTTTGTTAAATTAGTCCTAATATACTTAAAGATGCTTTTTAAAATTGGTAGTGATTTGCTATTGTAGAATCTGCAGTTTAGTTCAGAGAGTTAATGAGGTGCCTTGTATTTCGTTAGTGACATCTCCAATCCAGTTGATTTTAGGTTTTTTTTCTATATTTATTACTATTGAACTCAGATGGCGTTGGGAGTTAATGTCATTAATTGTAATTTTTTTACTGGTTCCATCGCGCTTGATTTTGTTTTGTTGATGTAGAATCTGCAGTTCAGTTCAGAGAGTTAATGAGGTGCCTTGTGTTTGGTAGCGACATCTCCAATCCAGTTGATTTTATTTTTTTTTTTCTATATTTATTACTATTGAACTCAGAAGGCATTACTGCTTAACGTCATTAATTGGCAGCAATTTTTACTGGTTCCCTCGACCTTGCTTTGTTTGGCAAACGTCCGTTAAACAATGTAATATACCATCATGGTATATTAACTTTAAGGCGTTTTGATGAAAATTGAAATCCAAGGTTAATCAGTTGGTATTTTAGAGTAAAGAGTGAAGTACTTGAGGTTTAATCGAGTGGTGAAGGAGGGGGGATTTGGGGTATTTCACCACCCGCGGACGCGGGGTAGTCAGTTCCTGTAGGGTAGGCATGCTGACAAGTCCCTTATTCCCTCAAAACTTTGTCGCCCAGAAGCTTGGCTTACAGGAGTGCGCCCAACTCCCAACATAGTCAAGCACATAATTTTAGTAACAATCCATTGCTGTTCTAAATTTTAACAACGTTGAGGCAACTTTTTGCCCGGAAAAGGTTTTTTGGCGAATCTATAGCTGTTATGAACTTCTATTGTGTTGATGAACTTGTAGGCACGGCTTGCCAAACCGTAACGTAATTATATAGGGAAACCAAAGAGTTGACATGTATTATTTGGCCTTGATACAGCTTGATGTTCTATAGACACTGACTCAAGCCAATAGAAAGATTATTTCTTTGAATATCTTTGCTGTTCTTAATCCAAAGACGCTCTCACTCTTTGAACACGCCAGTATAAAGTGTCTGTTATTTCGGTGGAGAAGTTGAATATATTTCTTGATTTGTCTATCGAAGTCTTGTTGCGGGTTTTTTTCTAATGATGATGATCATCATATTTTTGAGCTGTGTAGGTTTAGTCTTTTATTATACTGGTAATAGCTATGATGAATTATTTTTCTGTTGAAGCTTAGCATGTAGTTGTACGAAATTAGTCTTTAAATTGTATGTTTCAAACTTGAAAATATACACTGCTTGTAGTATTTATTTCGGAATAATTTTGATCTTCGTTATATTAGTTACGTAAAGGGGCGGGGGTTGAAAGAAAACTTTACAATTTACTGGCAATTATATGTTCATTTAAATATAAGATTTTGAGGGTCTATTTTTAAAATTTTGTCACGCAACTCTTAACTTTAAGTTTGGAAACAGTGCTGCTAGAACATGGCAATTATTGTTTTGCGCGTGGGTTACCAAAGGGACAATGAAAAGGTTATTAACTTTTTGGGGAAAAAAATATTCCAGAAGGCTTTGCAAATTGTACCCCTGTTGGATTTACGCAATGCAACCTGCCACGCAGACTACCCCAGCTGGTGAGAAACACAAAGAGATTATGCAAAACTTCCTGGGATATTAATTGGAAAAATGGTTTAGTTGTTTTAATAACAAGGGTAATGTAATATATTGGTAACCACAATTTGGGAAATAATTTTCACACTTTATAAAAACAAATTATACAACAATAGTAGGATATTAGTTATAGGTCAAATTAATAAGTTCATATGGCTTTTTTTAAGCCTAACTATTAAATAGTTTAAAAATCAATTTTTGTAAGTGGTATCGGATTGGGTCGGGTACACATTATTGATAAGTTATAGAAAGAAAAGGTTATATTAATAGATAATATTTAAACATAAAAGCTTTGCTAATCTTTGATATTGTAACAGGATAATATTAGATTAGATTAATTTAATTTAATTTAATTTAATGTTTTTGAATGGTTTTAAATTGTTAATGTAAAAAAGTTATGGGCGTCTTAATTTAAAAAAAAATAGCGCGCTTAAAAGAGAAAAAAATGGAAGCTGCGAAACTGATATTTAGAAAACTCTTTGAATATATTAATTTTAATAAGTATTTATTTAAAATTTGGATACGAGTGTCTAAATCTCAGTTCAAAAAATCTGTTCAATGTTAACTAATATGATGAGTTTATCTCAATAGTTTCACCAGCTTATTAAAGAATTATATTTAATCACATAGCATTACCAACAGGGGTTACGTTTTTAGCGTGTTTTTTACATAAAACACCATTAGGGCAAGAGTACTAAAAACCCTTCACTTGAAAATTCTAAAATTAATGCAAGAATCATCGCCCTTTTTTCGTAACAATAGCATGGCCCTACAATCCTCCCTCCTCTCCCTTTCACGGTTATTATAGTAGGCAACATCAAAATTACTCCAGAACCATCGTTAACCTTAAACTTGCTCTAGGATTAACAATCTTACCCAGTCATAAATTACTTTAAAGTGAATATGAAACTATTAGTATATCTTTGACAGATATGATGCTCCTTTCTGGTATGAATATTGAAATTTTGGACTTTACTCGGGGTAATTTTGATATGGATTCTTCAAGCACGTTAGATTCCCTTTAATGCGTCTGGACTCTTTCCAAGAGCAGAACAGTGACGTCAGTCAAGTTACTGACGAATCTCTCCCTTTTTCTGATCATTGTATCACTGACCTCGTACCAGCCGTTGTCTTTTCTCACATAGTTCACATAATGTCCCTCGGCCAACGATTCACCTTTATGAATAATCACCCCTTTAGTTTTAAAAAGCATCTTACTCATAGTGACATTTTGATTTTCAAAACTTGATATTTTGGTCGAAATCTTAATTGGTCGACCATCTTTGTAATCGCCACGGAGAAGACACAAAAATACGTACTTCCCGCTGGATATCAATACATCACGCTCTTGTATTTTTGGGTTGTTACAAAATACGCATGGCACCTCTGTTAATCTCATCCTTTTTTCTAGAGATTCCAATCAATTTTATCTCGGTTTTCTAGTGGAAGATTGAAAATGTTGCTTTCAACAAGATTCTCCGAATTTTGTTCAACTTGACAATTGGGGCATTTGGTAACGTTTCGCGACTTTGACCAAAAAAGATCTTTCAGAGCTTTAGAGTAATCGGCTTCCATTTCTTGACTTAGTGTCGTCAAAAGGACCATCAAAAATTCACTGGCGTCTTGTTGATCGTTTAGCGTAAAATGATTTCCGACAGCCATTCTCAGTTCCAACACTTTACGACTGAAGCTTCCTTGAGAACTCTCGATGTCGTTTATCGTGTTATGGAGGCAACGTAAAACTGGTTTTTCAACGAATGATCCATTGTAAGATTTAACCAATTCTCTTAATTCCGGCACTAATAAGAGTAGTTGCAAAACGCTATTAGAATAGCACGTTACTTGGTCATCGTTAGCTAAACCCTTCAAGGGCAAACTATCCAAACTCTGTTGGGTTTTCCTTTTCTTCTTCGGTGTTTCTGCACATCTCTCTTCCTCGCCTTCTAAAAGGCTTTTAGATAGTGTAGGCGCACTTCTTTTCCTACCTCGACTTTCTTTCAACTCCGTTATTTCCAAAAGAGGCAGATCTGGCCTATATTTTTTGCGAAGCCTGTTATACTCCATAATGGCTCGTCCATCCACCTTAATTTTAGTCGGATCGAACTGTAATAGATGGAGTCCGGCTAAGGACGTCACTCTCGATAAAGCCACGTACGCCATGCCAGTTCCGAATAAATTCGGACCCAAATCCATAATGGCGCATTTTAAACTCATGCCTTGGCTTTTGTGTATCGTAATAGCGTACGCCAGGATGACGGGAAACTGGGAGCGTTTAACGTAAATGTTTGCCATGAGCAAAAATTTGACGCAAATTTTCTCAACTAAAAAGTCAGTGTTAGCGTCATCGTTATTCGGTTCGCGATCTACTCTGAGAAAAATACCAGTAACGTTTCCTTGTTCGTCCTTCTTGAATCCAGTTACGAAACCCATCGTACCATTTACAACGCCTTTTTCAAAACTGATATTCCTTCTGACCATTATTCGGCAGCCAACGCAAAGAACTAACTCGCTCTCCAAACCGCCTGTTTTGGACGGTTCGTTTTGTAGCCCTTGCAGTCTCCTGAGAATGTTTTTATTCATTTTTTTCCCATAGTCAGCGAGTCTATCCTGACAACGAATGACTTCAACTTTCTCGCCGTTTTTTCGCAGCATATCAAAGTTGAATTTTACGCACATGGCTAATTTAGGCATCAAACAAATTGGGTGAAACCCTTCATTGGACAGCTTAATGAAAAGGTCCATAGCCACCTCGATGTTTTGACCTCCCTCAACCAATCTAGTTCCTAAGGTTGCAACATCAGCTTCGGAAATATTTCCAATTCTAACTCTGCTTAGAATGTCGCCGTAACTTTGGTCGTTGGCTTGTCTAACATTTTGCGTTAGTTCATCGTATTTAAAAAACTTCCAAAGATCACTTCCTCCGATGCAATTGAATCTAAGTCTGGCTTCTTCGGAAGTGATTTTGATAAACGCGGGATTTCCTTGAACCGGTGGCAATTGGAAAAAGTCTCCCAAGACAAGAATAAATACAACTCCACCAAATGGTTGGTTCATTTCCCAAAATTCGTTCAGCCTCAAGTGAACGTGTGTCAGTAAAACCGATGAGACCATAGAAATTTCATCAATAATTAACAGTTTTAAATTACCCAAGGTTTCTTTCATAATGCTCATATTGTCAGAACTTAGGGAATGGTATTCGGCAATACGCCCATGATCTACCGGCAACATTAGTAATCTGTGTAATGTTACGCCATTAACATTCAACGCTGCCAAACCCGTTGGCGCGGCAATTGCCACGCTAGCAGAATTTTGAAAGCGTCGCCTTACGGCGTTGGCGAGAGTGTCGATAAGAAACGATTTGCCAGTGCCACCAGGTCCCGACACAAAAAGGCACTTGTTTCTACATTTTTCTCCCTCTTGGGAGAAGTGATCCATGATGTGATCATAAATTCGCCTTTGATCCGAGTTTAGTAACGCCACATTGTCAACATCAGTCTCGAAATTCATTTCCATGGCAGCTTCCACATCAGCCATCGCGTGTTCGGTTTCGATAACAATTTCCTTCCCTTGCAGCGCATTTTCATTGTCGTCACTTTCAGTCTCCGAGACTATGGTTTCTGGTTCTTTCGCCTTTTTAGAAGCCTTGCGTTTCTTTTCAACTTCTTTGGAAACCGAGAGTTTCTCGTGGTATTCTCTCATGTCTTTTAACACCGAAAGCGAGTTTTCGAAAGCATCGGCGTATGTTTCAAAATCGCCCAATAGCTCAGTTTCGTCACGCCACGGTTTGAAGAGGATCAGTAGAGCGTGACAATACTGTTCTTTCTCCTCTATCGGGTCGTGAATAAAGTGCTCTATTATGTACGGCTTAATTCTCTTTCTCATGAAACCCAGATTGTTTTTCAACTGGATTACATTCGCATTTTTCTCGACACCCTCAGAGCGCATCGCATAATCGTAAAACTGACCAAATTCCCGCAAACTTAGATTTTCCAAGCTGTCAGGACGATTCGGATATTTGTCGTCGACGAACCCTTTTTGGCAAGTGTCCGTGCTTTCGGGGTCAGTTTCCCTCAATCGCGCGAGTTCCTTGTAACCTTTCAAAATTCTCGATCGGTTTTCTTTCAAGTTAGTGTTTATAAATTTAGTGCTGTCAGACTTGTTGAAAAGGTCTTGGCCCAGCATCATATCGAGAGCTTCATAAATTCCTATTTGCTTGCACGTCAAAGATTTCAATCTATAGGCAAATAATTTTTTGGACAAACTTTCGTTGCCTAACTCGGCAAAAGTTTGGTCCATGTCAGCCCGGTCTCCCTTTGTCACGTAAGCCGTGACATAGTTTGCCACTATTTCCGATTTGTCAGCGACAAATTGCAAATCCATGTTGGCTTTGGAAGCCAAAAGTAGCGTGGGATTGTAATCATTGATTAAAACTTCGTGCTGTTTTCTCGGCAAGTCGTACAGTCGTTTCTGCACCTTTTTCATTTTACGGTGACGAGTAACTGATCTAACAGAATTCATAGTAGCAATGTTTGTTACGTTTCGAGGGAAACCGTAACGACACACTTTCAATCCTTTTTTAGAATTTTTCACCTTCTTATAACAACTGGAGGTGCATTTGTGAGTTTGGAATTTTTTTACCAGCCGGTGTAGTTCCGGACTTACCGATGCTCTTGGCATCGAACACGTGACGTGTTTTTGCACGTAATCCAAAATAGTCTCGGTCGAAGAAGTTCCAATCTTTGGAGCGTCCTTGGCCCACAAAAGCATATGGTAGTGAGGTAAACCCCGAGATTGGTATTCAACCCTCCAAAAATGATGTTCTATCATGCCAAGAACTGGATTTTGCTTACACAAGACAAAGTTGTTTAACAGCGACCGCACTTTGTTGTGAAAGTGCAAATTGACGCTAAGTGGGTCTAAATTCAACAATTCAGCCACCGTCATCGACTCTACTCCTGGAACGTCTGAATTCACTTTTCTCAAGTGATCGTGCAGTTCCATATCATCGTACTCGGCCGGATTAAAAGTTAGAAGCCAGGTGGGAGGACCAAATTCCCGAATCATCGCTAAAACGTATCTAAGAACTTTATACCAGTAGTCCTTCGTTCCTCGAATATGACCCAAGAAAGTAGCTAAATTACTCTCAAGTTCTTTATCGCCAGATTCAACTCGATTGAGCAAATTTTCAACCCCAATTGGCATGGGTTTTTTAACACGAAGAACGTAGTTCAAACTGCTAGAAATCGCTTTCATTTCGCATTCTTGATAAGAATGGAACAAATAGGCGTAATCTCGTCTAAAAATTGGACTTTTGTTCAAAAGACGGGATAAACGATACTCGGTTTCCGTTATTTTCCCAAATGGTCTATCATCGTGCTTGCCAAAGCGACCCCGAGGGAACAAATGAACGAAGCTCATGTATTCCAGATTTTTGTCCCAAGTGCTAACCGGCTCCGCCTCGACGCGCTTCATTTGGTAAGTACCCAATAAATCCTTCGGTGGTTGGACGTTCACCGGATGAATAGAGTAATGATCGTACAGATCATTGGCTTCGCCTTCAGAAAGTTTTCGCAACAAAGCCTCGGGCTGTGTTAGAATTTTGTAGGCGTTGCCTGGTGCAAGGCTAGACTGATTTTCATCGTGCTCCTGCATGTTCGAAGCGTTTTGGTCACCTTGGACGTCGAGACTACTATCCGCTGGTCCTTCTGTTGGAAGCGCAGCGGAAGCGCGTGTCAACGCATCAGATCCATCATTAATTAACGCAAGTGGATCTGTTACGCTCAGTAATTCTTCGGGAGTCAATGAATTTTCATTTCCATCAATTTGTTGCGTGCCACAAATATAATCCTCGTTCATTGTCGAAATATCAATGTCTTTGTAAAAAGGGTTTATCTTTTTCAGCACACTGAATGCTTTCAACACTTTTTCGAGGCAAACAACCTGTTGCCAAACTTTTTTGTCCGCTGTGGGAACGCCATTGACCAAGATATGCAGTTCGTGATTTTTGGGCAATGTCTTGGGAATCATCTTCAAATTTTTCTCCACGGGTATTGGAAGATAAATTACTCTTCCCTTCAAAGCTTTAACCGTGCCAAACTGCATGTTGGAGTTGGTTTTGGTGCCTAACCGCACCACAGTGTGGAAGGCCTTCACAAGCTGAATTAAAACTTTCTCAAACATGTTTAAACTGGTGACATCTAGTGGAGGATTGTCAACCGCCAAGTTGTTCAGAAAACATCTGATGGGAACTTTACCCTTTCCTAAATCCGTAGCGCAGTAACGACATAGTAGCATGTCTGCTTCTCTCGTGTCGGAATTATTCATTATCCAGCCAGCTCTTAAAATCAGATAGGCCTCGTTCTCAAAAACAGCTCTGTTTACCAGTTTTTCTACTGCTCTTAAATCAGATTTTTTCAGTAATCTTAAACAGCAGTCGCAGGGCGTGTCGTGAAACTCGTTGGTGTTTAGCATTGCCCGAGCGAATTGATTCTCGTAAAGACTCAAGATTTGACTTTCATCGAGACTCGGCTGAGGAGCGTTAACGCTTCCTTCGGGAGCATCGTTTTGTTCCTTATTTAAATTTTTCCCACGTGTAGCAAGGGTTTTCCTTAATTCCGCCATGACATTCGTCACAGACTCGTAATCACCACTTTCAATTTCAGTTGAGATTTTAGTTAACGCGTTGAGTAACGCTTTGACGTGATAAATATTATTCAGAATATTTCTAATTCCCGAATAGTGAGGAGCCAGTTCAGCTAAAGCACGCAAATGACTTTGGCACTCTTCGCTATCAGCGCAGTAAGCAGTGTGTCCTAGGAACGGAACTATTCTCACCACTATTTCGTCCCCATCTGGTGGTATAGACACGTTTGATTTTTTGCAAAATTGTTTTCTTTATTCGCAAAGGTCCAAATCAGAGTCAAAAATTTTAGTCAAAGATTTTTCATTCGCATTGGCAACTGTGTTTACGAAAGCTAGTACTTTTGCAATGGCTCGAGTTCGAACATTACAAATATCACTGCATTCCCAATATACAGTTTTGTTTAAGGTTTCAATAAACCCACCTTCATTGATCACAGAATTTGCTTTTGGATTCTTCTCTTCAGTTTCAACAATGTTGAAGAGATTCGTAACAACACCCGACTCATTAACTTGTAAAACTAGTTCAACATTACTAGTTGCGTTATTGTTTTTCATGTCAACGATATTTCCCATTTCGTCAACAAACAATTCTTTAGTCGAACTGGTAGCACGGTCTCTCAGAACTTTTCTTATACTACCATCAGAATCCAATTTAAAAATTTTGCCGTAATGTGACTCATCGCCATTTTTCAATATTTTACCATTATTTCCAATCACATAATAGGTAGTTTCATGAAAATAGGCCTCTTTCATGCTACTGTGAAGCCTTTTCCCACCCACAACTTCTGTCAAATTGCCAGGGTCAATGGACCCAATTTCTTTGATTTTCTGAACAAAATCCTTAAATTCACTAACAATGCTCGTTAGTTGGGCGTGGTAAGCCGAATATAATTGCCTTTTCAAATGCAATATTCTACCAGCTAGCACTTGGCATTTTAGCTTGTGAGAGATAGACTTCGTGCGTTGTTTTTTAGTCTCACCGTTAAAAGACTCTGACGCCACCAGTCTTTCAGTTAGACGTTTGACTAAAAACCTTTTATAGCTTTCGGCTATAATTTTTTTGTTTTTCGTTTTGAAAATCCCCGCATTGAGGAGCTTTTTCGCAAAACCAAATTTATCTACTTTAGTTGGTTTATGTTTGGGTTTTAATTTTTTTGAGCAAAAAGCAACATTAGTGGTGCCACCTGGTGCCATAGCCCTTTTACAACCTTTTGCTGTACCAAGCGCAAGTTTACGCTGAACATAGTTATTTGCATTTCTTCTCTGAAAATTGTCTTGGTTTTTCAGATATAATTTCTTATTCTTAACTCGCTTAGCTTTCTTTTTTTGCAAAGCTTTACTGTTAACTAACAGTTCCAATTTATTTTGGGCTCTTTCTTTTTGCTTTGCTAAGCGTTTATTTTTTCTCTTTATTTTCTCCCGACAAAACATTACGAAAATTTACGAATCGCACAAGAAAGCAAATGTTTTTCAACCTCTGCAGAGTTGTAATCAGTTCAAGCAGTACCGTATTTGACACGGTTTGCAATGGGTCACAAGGAAACCTTAATCCCACACTGGAACTTGCAATTTGGATACACAAAGAGATCCAATTAATGGACACAAAGAAACCCAATTAATGGGAGCACAGAGAACCCAATTAATGAGAGCACAAAGAACCCAATTAATGAGAGCACAAAGAACCCAGTTAATGAGAGCACAAAGAACCCAATTAATGAGAGCACAGAGAACCCACTTGCCAAACACAAAGAATTGGCTGAATAAAAGGTACACAGGGTACCTTTTAGGCGCACAGAAAGAACCCAGTGTCAAAAAAAAACTTCTGACAGAATTGCAAATTGTAAAAAGAAAAAAAAATACAATATAAATTAATGAAGATAATATAATTACAAGGGAAAGTGAAACCTATTAAGACTAAGAGTAAATAAGACAATTTCACAATCTGAAATGAGAACAAAAGTTATTGTACAATAGGAACATTAAAAAACCAAAAATACTTAAGTTTATAAATCATATAAAACCTTAAAAATTAAGATTCGTGGCAATTAATATTCTTTTACAAGTCTTCGGAATTGTAAGAGAACGGAACGACGTGGAAATTGTAACAATTCCCGCCAAAAAAGAAGCCAAGAGAATAAGCTTTTTTAATTTATTGCCCTCTGGAGTCTGGAACAGTAGCATGGAGCAATTATACCTGGAAACGTTTCTGTAAAATCATGCTATCACTCCAGTTTAATTGCTCTATGGTACTTCCCCTAGCCCGGGGAATATTTTTGGCGGGAAAGTACTATTACTTATTTACTTGTTAAAGCAAGCCGTTTATCAACCTCGTAAGTATGTTTTAAACACAATTTTTAATAGTTAAAATTATTAATTAACGGGTTTTGAAGCTAAGTCATAAAATTTGAAGTTATAATGTTTAAATTTATTGTCAAACTTTAAACTAGATAGAAAGTAATTGATTGTAAACTATTCAATAAAATTTCTGTTTTTCGGTTTGGGCTTAGTAATGGAAGGCAAAAACATTAAAGTCGTTAATGCCTACTTCT
Source organism: Phalangium opilio (assembly GCF_054372755.1). Lineage (NCBI taxonomy): Eukaryota > Metazoa > Arthropoda > Arachnida > Opiliones > Phalangiidae > Phalangium > Phalangium opilio. Next base: position 901,758 of record NW_028324197.1, read on the forward strand.
ACGGCGGCGGCGGCGGTCGCGGACGGGGCGGAGGACGAGGCGGCGGACGAGGTGGCGGTCGCGGACGGTGGCAATGGGTCCGCACTTGCTACAAGTGCAAGAAGGCCGGCCACATAATGCGGGAATGTCCGCAAAACGGAGGTACTAAATATTTTCAATTGCTTTTCCCAGGGCTACCTAAAAACTTCTATGCACTTCGTTAAAAATCTCATTTAGGGAAACTAGTTTTAAATTTAATAAAATGTTATAGAGAGCTTTCAGTTGGAGCCGAGTCTCGTGACATAATTTACGCTGCCATATTGGAGGGTTTAAAGCAGGAATGAAGCCGAGACCACCCAATATGGCTCCCAGAAGACTTGGGTGGGTGTGACGTACTACTATCCCATCTGAAAGCTCCCTACTGAATTTAAAAAAGACAGTGAAGTTCCCTGCTATCCCTAGGTAGCCCTAATGCAAGCAATCTTAGTTAGAGCCCTTTATCGCCATGGCTCTCATAGCGTAATTTTTTTCTAATATTGGCAATGGGGTAGAAAGATATTCTATGGTATAAAAGTATCTAAAGAAAATGGGATATTAAACTGAAATTGTAGGATTGAGAAACTCTGCATGTAAGACCAAAATGAATTATAAAAAAGTATATCGTACACAAACCAGCCAAAGGTGTTAAAGGCTCAAGCATATATATAGTTGTCTTATATACGGTTACATGATAGGTAATGCAACCACCACCACCACCACCACTACCACCACCACCACCACCCCAAGCACAACCACAACCACCACCACCCCAAGCACCACCACCACCACCCCTAGCACCACCACAACCATCACCACCCCAAACACCACCATCCCAACCAACAATATGGAAACACCACTGTAAATATTTTGTAAGTATTAAACCACATTTAAAAAAGTTAACACTTTTATTATATTGGGGCACAGGAAAAGAAGTTACTATTGGGGTTTTTTTTTTTCATTAATATCTTGAAAGCCTAAGTTTTAAATATTTTTGCATTCTCAATTCTTTTTTTGAGTTTCAATTAAAAATTTTCATTGAAGATAATTAATATATTTTTTCTTATATTTTTTGTAGCATCATCACCATATTAATTTTCATTCATTTTTTTTGTCAAAAAGCATTTAACCAAATAAATTAATTTCATCCAAAATTATTGCATTCTTTTTAATTCGTTTTAATGGACTAATATTCCATTCTTATTAATCCATTTTAGAAAAGTTTTATTTCCTTTAAAATAATAAATGGTTACCCCAATCATTTGTTTATGCTTTGAACGGGAGAAATGGTTTCCCAGCCATTTTGTAATACCTTAAAGCAAAGCGCGGGTCCCCTACAAGGCGACTTTCCTCCTGTACTCCCGTTTTGGCTTGGCAAAGGCTAGTGGGCGGGATTTATATGGGCACTTATAAATCCCGCCCACAAATGCCTCCTGCCTTCTCCAAGCCAAAACTGGAGTTCGTAAGGAAAGTCAACTTGTAGGGGATCCACAAGTTTAAGCGCTTTGCTTTAAACTTAAGACACTTTTGACCCGCAATTACGTTATTCCTTGACTTAAAAATGGTTATCTCTTGAACCAAATAATTTTTTCCATCAATATTCATCTATTTAATAAATTAAAGGACCGTTCTAATTAATCCATTTTAATAAATTTTATCCCTTGAACTTAAGAAAACGTTTCCCAGTTATTTCTTTATCCCTTGAATTGAAGACTCATTTTCCCAGCCATGTTGTTATTTTTTAAAAAATTCAATTAACTTTCCCATCATTATTCCATTCTTTTTGATCCATTTTAATAAATTAATGTTCGTTCTAATTAATCCATTTTAATAAATATTATCCCTTTAACTGAAGAAAAGATTTACCAGTCATTTCATTACCCCTTGAACATAGGAAATGATTTCCCAACCATTTTGTTATCTTTTGAAAAAATAAACTAACTTTTCCTTCCTTATTCCATTCTTTTTGATTCAAAACCATTTAGTTTTCGAGTTATCTAAAAAATGGTTGACCCGTTTGAAGCTACAAATATATTTCATAAAAACATTTTCTTATCCCTTTAACTCCTATTAACAGAAATAAACAATTTATACCAATATGAATGTATCATTAATTGCTGTAAGCAAATATTAATAAATGAAACAATTTCTTTATCAACTCGCGTTAATCAATTTCTTCAATCTTCATAACTCAATGAAACTTTGTCGAATTTTAAAGCAAATAAATGGTGTGGTTTCGATTAAACAAACGTTACTAGATGGTCCCGTAGTCCAAGAGTGGGGTTGACAGGGTTTATTTGTTTATCAGTGTGTAAAGGGATTTAATTAGCCTCTATGCCTAATTGCTAATTAAGTCATTATTGTCCAATTGCTAATTCCAATTCAATTAGTTGCCAGTTAATTAGCACAGCTCTGGTTTTTTTGGTGACACGGTTTTGTGATCGTGCGACTTAATCATTTATTCTACCAGCAATTTGACAAACAATTTATCTTCGTAGCAGTTATCATTGGCGCCTGGTGATAATTAAAAACAGGCTATTGCTTATTGTTTTCTTGGGCAATGTTAAAATAATCATTATATAAATAAACTGGTCATCGTTTAATTTTTTCTTAGGTAACTAAAAATAAGCACTAAAAAAATAATAAAAAATTTAATAGTTACCCAACAAAAATGATTGGAAGAGTCTGAATAAAAAATATTAATTGGTTTGTTGACAGGGTTTAGTGATCGTGTGATCTATCGATTAATTTACCAGCAATTTCAACGAACAAAATGATGTACGTATTTGTTATCATTGGCCGGTGACACCAGTTTAGAAACCTGTTAACAAACCCTTATGCGTAGAGTTTGCAAAAAGACATGAAATTTAGCACTTAAACTTAATTTTTCTCAAAATCCTTAAAAATGGTCCTAGAAAAAGGTTTAAATTTTCATATGCAAGGCCTAATACCGTTTTGCTTGACTGCATGTCGCCGTCAAATTCCTTTTAAAGCCTAAATCATACTAGTATCCACCCTTGATTTTCATTTCGTAACACACGTTGGATTCCTAAACCTCGACGCGCACAACGATTAGAAGCATTAAAATGCAAACACAACAACACACTGAGCGCATACATTTAAAACAAAAAACCCTCCTTATACATTAAGAGCAGTAAATAAAATTTCTCACTACAGCTGTTTTCAGGGCTAAAGCGACCGAAAGACGGCGGTAAAGAAAAATTCTCCGGCCCATTAAAGGGAGAGAACGAAATTCAAATGCAAGGCGCGTCCCATCAACAAACAACATTGAATTCGTTTTACGCAATTATAATATTGAAATTTTATACAATGAAGTAATATTTAAGAAAACAAAGCACTACTTTCAAAGTCTAAACTTAAGTACGACGATACGAGAAGGCGAAGTAACGGGCAACGAGAGGTAAACATTTTTTTAAAAGGCAAAAATTAATGGTAAGCCAAGGCTTAGCGCAATTTCACCGCCTTAAAAAAAGTGCCAAGTTTAGAAATAGATTGTGGGACAATAAAAAGGTGGAAAATTATGAAATTAGGCTTATATTAAAGCTTGAAACCTACTTTATATTATATTTAAAATCCATCCATGAGCAAATCCTCAAAAAATATGAAAATGGCAACGAAAAAGGACCCACTCTCAAATTTTTTTCCCCTTAAAAAAATGGCGGCCACAAACGGGGTAATTTATCACGGCGGCAATATTAAAGCAGTCTTATCACACTATCGATAGGCCATTTCAACCAAAAGGCATTAAGAAAAAACAATCGGATTATTATGACGCAACTATACGTAAAAAAAGGCCAATATTGGTCGCGCTGATATTTACCAATAAAACAGCGTATCCATGCTAAAATATCGCAGATTGGGGTAGTTTTTAAAATTTAAAATTAAACATACTTAAAATTAATTTTTCTCAAAAACCTTAAAAATGGTCCTAGAAAAAGGTTTAAATTTTGATATAAAACCGTTCCCAAACGTAACAAACGAATATTTCATTTCAAAAGGGTGGCGACAAAATGGCTAAATTTGAAAAAAACTCCATGTTATTTCTATGGGAAAATTTAACTTTTTCACCAAAAGGGCTGATTAATTTATGGAAATGAAAACCACCCTTAGCAACTTTATTTTTTATACAATAAACTAATGGGTGGATCTTCTTGAAATTTTAACCACATATTGAGGGCCCGAATTGTAGTTCTGTGGAATTTTTTCAAAGCAGTTAATACGATACAAAAAAAGTTATAACCAATCAAAAAACCATCCTTATACATTAAAGTCGGTATGAGGTCTTATCTAAGAGAGCTATCGCTCTCCTAGAATAATTACCCTCACGCCTAGAGAGACACCGCTAGAGTTGGCTAGCCCCTCACATGCAGTGACCTTGGGCTCCCTCTAGTGGTGTCTCGTGGCGTGAGGAATATTGCACAGCATGGAGGCGTGTTCTTGAAAGTTTGTTCCACTGCACGTAATATTAGTATTGGCATAAGTTTATAAGATATGTTCCATAAGTATGACACTGCCTATACTTCGTAAAGCTAGAGGCTTACTGAGAGGTAGTTCGAGAACAACGTGATAATTCACCAGTTTAGAGTTTCAAGCTGCGCATGACCAGAGACTGCAGCACCCCTATCGGTGAACGTTTGAAGCCCTTAGTATGTAATTTGTGGCGTCTGCTAAATTTGGCATCGAATAGATCTCTCCCAGTCAATAGGTCATAGACTCCATTTTTAAAGAATATACACGCGGTTTAGCAGTCAATCTTCCTTTTTAGTCTGTATTAAGCCTTTGACAGCCCTTCACCGCGTCGCTTTACGAGAATCTATGACGTTTCCCCTACTTCACTTCATGACAAACTCTCAGTAATCCGTGACAAACTTATAGAACATATTTTATGAGCTTATGATATTGGTCAATGGCATACTTTTTTTCCACTGTTGCACTACCGTCGTACCGCGAGTTTCGTTGCGGCATAAGTGGCTAAATGTGCGTTTGTTTTTGTTCAAGTTTTATCAACGGAATAAATTTCCCCTTTTCCAATGTATTACTAAATTGGATATTTTTTTACCCTTTAATGTCGCTACATTTTCCAAATTAATGCTAATTAGCTCATTTATTGCAACCCTTTCCACAATATTGCTATTTTAGTTCCTTTTTACACTAAAAAGAGGCGCACTTTTAGCCACTCGCGTTGCGACCAGCTGATTCCAACTTTAATCATAATTAATTTTCGAGAATTTAAAAGTTCCTATTTTCCTCCCTAAAACTTAGCAACATATTCAGTTGCTCTTCATAAACCATTTTCCCACTTTTTCTAGGCATTGTTGGCATTTTTAAATGTGGTTTTTCCCTCAATATTGTTGAAATTTTCGCGAGCAGACGATAAAATTCAAATTTTTGGCGCCAAAAACTATTTTCTTTGTTAACGCTTTAAATTATCCCCGCTAGATAGCGCAAATGTCGTTGAATCGCATTTCGGAGTGATATTTAAAATTTGCGTTATGAGATTTGCGTTACGAGCGTAACGCTGAAAAATCATAACGCGTGATACAAAAAATTTATCACTGTGCAGATGAATCGCACCCTTTGTCTCGATATTACACCAATGTGGGCTCGATATTAATCCAAGATCGGTTAGATATTAGTTCAACATGGGCTTGATATTAGAACGATATATGTTTGAAATTTGTCCAATGTGGGCTTGATTGATGTGTGGATTATATCCTGACCATTTCTGGGTACTAATTGATCCCTTTATAAATGATTCTGGATCCAATTTTGGATGAGACTCCAAATCTGGCTAATCATTCGACCCTCCATTTTTGGACACTAGTTACGTTATCCAAAAATAGATAAAAACTGTGCTGTCTCAGAGTCAGCCGTTTGGATCCTTTTACATCCAATTTTGGACAACATTTTTAACAGGGCACGCCTTGGGAAATAGTCAAGTGCTAATTGAGTAATGATGAGGATACTATTTATCGCGTATGTGATTCAGTTTATAAACCTTGTTTTTTATGCTCTCATGTTACCACGTTTTGTGGTACACTTCTCTCGAAGAGAAGTATTATATACTTCTGATAACATTGACAATTGCCAATGTTTTTATTAATAGTTCATACCATTATCAGGTTTTTAAATACAATTATTTGTCAATGATATAAATCTTTGCGTTTTTTCGTTAATTTAGAGCTATAACAATTTAAAAAAGATCAAAGTTTATCGTAAAAAATAATATTGGCGGTTACTCGTCCAAATACTAATCGATAAAAGAAACCAAAACCACATATGTATCAAGAAACGTATGGATTATAATTTTTTATTAGAAGTCGAATAAAACGCATCGCAAAAAAACGTTTTTGATTAAAATTCTTCTGCGGCCGTATTCTGCTGAAAAAGTGTGCTCCTCCTCCAGACTTAAGCTCGCGGATTGGTCGGTCAGGATCGAAATTAGGGCTGTTAGTTGGACATCATGCTGATGACGCCATTTTGACCTAAGGGTGTTGATTGGATGTCCATATGGGCAGGGCCTGAACATTCTGGCTCAGTTCAGTTCTTTACGTAATCGTAACTATATTTCGGTGCAAAGCCAGTTAACACAACTTGAAAGTGCATTTAACTCTCAAAGGTCAGTGCAAGAGACCTTTGACCTTACTGTTCGGTGTATCGTGCCATCTAGCGCCTAAACCGTCAAACATACTTTATTTAATTCACGAACTTTCATTTCTTTCACCTCTACTGCACTTGTGACATGCAGCCGAACTGCGAAGAATAAGGTTATGTAATAATGATGATTTTACGATAATATTAAAATGTGACTTTTAATTTTTAACAACCATTCGTTTTAATCGTTCTGTCTTCCCTTGTCATGTTTGCATTTACGTTTAATGAGTAATTTCTAAAATACAAAATTAAATGAAATTGTTAAATAGAAAAATAAATGGGACTGTTCATTTATCAACGTTGATACATTTTACTCCAATTTGGCAGTTACATTTTGATAAATTCTAGTTTTGCTAACATTCGTTTCTAATTAGTAAGCCATACAGTGTGGAAGAGATCAGAGCAACACCTACCTTTGTGGAAAACCCCCAAAACCCCTGACGGACTACTTCACTGCAGTACATTTTCGAGCTCGTATACAGGGTGTGACATGTGTCATTGTATGCAAATGAGAACGTGCAACAAGTATCATAGTGAATATCGTTTAATGATACGCACTTTGAAACGTTAAAGACCTACGATTAAGCTTGGTAACTAAGGTATCACACTACAGATTAAAGGGCTGTTTGGTAAACCCATCAGCGTAAATGTTCGATGTGCCTACCGTCGTGGTGTAGGAACTCTTCAAGACGATTTCCATGCCTTGTATTACGTTTTCTAGCATTTGAGGAGTGATTCGTTCAATTGCGCTTTGAATTCTGGCCTTCAAGTCGTCTACAATTAAAGGTTCTGTTGCAAACACCTTCCCCATAAGAAGAAATCAAGTGGGGTTAGGTCAGGGGATATTGCTGGCCACGGAATTGGTCCACCTCTACCGATCCAACGGTTTGGAAAGTGCTCAGTTAGCGAACATTGACCGCCCAATGTGGTGGCGCACCATCCTGCTGGAACAACAGGTCCCGCATCACTGCCAATGGTAATGCGTCTATCGCATCACTAAACTCGTGGCGCAGGAAGTGCAAATACCTGTCACCAGTAATGTTGTCCTCGAAGAAGAAAGGTCCGATGATTCTGTTCCCCAGAATGCCACACCAAACATTTATCTTCCATCGAATTTGATGGTAATGTTGCCGTAACCAGTATGGATTTCGTTGGGTCCAGTAATGTAAGTTATGTCGGTTTACCGTACCATCCCTGTGATATGTCGCCTCATCAGAAAAAAGAACCTTTCTTAAGAACAATGGATCGGCTTCAATTTTCTCGCGCATGGTAAGACAGAAGTCTTGACGTCTTAGGTAGTCATCGTCCGTTAAGGCTTGATGGAGGTGGATATGATAGGGCCGGTAGTGATACCGATGTAAAATGGCAAGAACGGTTGAATGGCTTAGACCAACCTCTTCTCCAACCGCTCTACTACTAGTATGAGGATTGGCTTCAAAACGTGCTAGAATGTCGACTTCCCTATCATGATTACCAATTATACGGTCTCTTCTACGTTGACGGTCTTGCACGACGAAACTCCCGAAATCTCGTAGGTTGTCTCTAATGTTCGTGAAGGTTCTTCGAACCGGCCTTCGTCGGTTTGGGAAGCGTTCGGCATAAAGCAATGCCGCTTGTTGAACGTTACCGCGACATTCACCCAAAACAAACGTCATGTCCAATTTTTCTCGGTTGGAGTAGGCTGCCATTCGTCTACGACACAGGACTTACAACGTTTATACGAACTAAGCTGCTAGTAACGACGCGTACGTTTGATTGAATAATGTGCCGAATTCTCAGTGCCGCGGAAAATTCTGACCTTCGTAACCTCGTATGGATTCCTTATCTAAGTAGGCTAAAGCCACGAGTTTAGTGATGTGATAGACGCATTACCATTAGCAGTGATGCGGGACCTGTGGTTCTAGCAGGATGGTGCGCCACCACATTGGGCGGTCAATGTTCGCCAATGGCTAACTGAGCACTTTCCGTTGGATCGGTAGAGGTGGACCAATTCCGTGGCCAGCAAGATCCCCTGACCTAACCCCACTTAATTTCTTCTTATGGGGATATGTTAGGGGGAAGGTGTTTGCAACAGAACCTTTAAATGTAGACGACTTGACGGCCAGAATTCGAAGCGCAATTGAACGAATCACTCCTCAAATGCTAGAAAACGTAATACAAGGCATGGACAATCGTCTTGAAGAGTGCCTACATCACGACGGTAGGCACATCGAACATTTACGCTGATGGGTTTACCAAACAGCCCTTTAATTTGTAGTGTGATGCCTTAGTTACTAAGCTTAATCGTAGGTAGAGCTCGGCATTTTCGATCAATTATCCACAAATTGGTGGATAACCGATTATTCATAAACAAATTTGTGGATTATAGTACGATTTAACATGTAATTTCTGTGGATAATTTTCGGGTATGGACAAAGATTAAATAAAGTGGATAATTGATCGAAAATGCCGAGCTCTAAGCGTAGGTCTTTAACGTTTCAAAGTGCGTATCATTAAACGATATTCACTATGATACTTGTTGCACGTTCTCATTTGCATACAATGACACATGTCACACCCTGTATACGAGCTCGAAAATGTACTGCAGTGAAGTAGTCCGTCAAGGGTTTTGGGGGTTTTCCACAAAGGTAGGTGTTGCTCTGATCTCTTCCACACTGTATAGCTTAAGAAATGGCACGGAAACTTTGAAAGGGGACACATTCCGATGATGAGATGGAATGTCTTGTCTCCCAACTTGAGGCAGTGCCCTCCCTGCTGAATAATCAGTACGGGAAATCTCAGGAGGAGAGGCGAAAAATGTGGCAAACTATTGCTGATCGTTTGAAACACATCAGTGGGCAAGAGCGCACTGGTGAAGAAGTAAGAAAGAAGTGGGTGGCTCTAAAGAGTGCACTAAAAATTGGTAGTTTTAACTTTCGATGAGGTGCACGTTAAGTCAGTAATGGAGTGTGATGTTAAAGAAGACCAAGTTATTGGTCCACATAGCCAATTACAAGTCATCATGGGCCGTGGTCTGTTTCACAGTTGGAAGCAACCAATTTATTTAGGGCTAGACCAGAAAATGACCAAAGCTATTCTATCATCAGCAATTATTGAACTTGAAAAATCAGGATTCACGGTAGTAGCTTGCGTAAACGATATGGGTGGAGGCAACCAAGGTCTTTGGAGAGAACTTGGAATTTCTGTTAATAAAACCTGGTTCACTAATCCAGCTTTACCTCCTAACCCTGATGGACTTGATGACGTCATCTATTGCTTTGCCGATGCCCCACATCTTCTTAAGTTGATCAGAAACTGGTTCCTTGATACTGGTTTTATGTTTGATAATAAAACCATTAGCAAGGACCCTGTGGTGGAAATATTTAAGAAAGACTCTGGAGAAATTAGAGCTTTACCAAAATTGACGAAACTTCATTTCGATTGTATAAAAACCCAGCGACAAAACGTAAAGCTAGGAGCTCAACTACTGTCCCATAGCGTGGCCACAGCTGTTAAGAGAATGGGTTTGGAAAAGACCAATGGCACAGCAGAGTTTATTGAAACAGTGAATCAGTGGTTTGACGTCATGATAGCTATGTAAAGGAGAGTACTCCAGTTACTAAGAGTGGTTATGGTATTAGTTTTGAGGAGCAGAATGAAGTTTTGGATAAAATGACAGATATGATGAAAAAATCAATGTGTGTAGGAAAGAAGACTTTACAAATTTTCCAAAAAGGTGTTATCATATCAAATAAGTCTCTTCAGAGCCTGTGGTATGACCTACACAATAAGTACGGGGTTAAATACATCCTCACACATAGGTTAAACCAAGACTGCCTTGAGAATTTTTTCTCGCAACTTCGAAGTAGAGGCGGCCTAGATGACCATCCTACTCCATTAAATGCAATTTACAGAATTAGAATGATAATTTTAGGTAAAAATTCAGGAATAGTCCAGTCTAATACTAATACCATATCGCAATTATCTGATTAGTATTTCGTAACCAATGTGCTAAAGATTTCAGAGATAAGAATTGACGATAATGACATAGATTTAAATGAATACATTGATGATACGTTAGATACGGTTTCTCCAGTATGTAATTTGATTACCCCAACCAGTTCACCACAGAAAAAATATCCTAGGTCAGGTGTTTGTACTGTTCTAAAGGACCTCCCAGTTAGTAATAACTTTATTTTGAAATCTTGTAATAGCAATGTTTTCTCTAATCAAAAGATCCTTTTGAAATCCCCCAATAAGAATCAGGAGAATGTCAGTGTTTTGACTTCTCACGTAGAGGGAGGAATGCAATATCTTGCAGGTTGGGTTGCAAATAAGTTTTTAGCTAAATACCCAAATATTGATCTCAAATGTTAAACTGATTCTGTGATAGACCACGACTATGGTATTCCCTCTTGGGTAGCCCATTTAAGTTACAGATCAAATATGTCTCAAGATCTCACTATATCCTAGGGATATTATATTTTGTTATATAAAAATGCGAACCTTGATTAGGATGAAATTTATCAATATGAGTACAACCAATGAAGCTCAGGAAAGGCAGAAAAATAAAAAAATTAAAAAGCTCACTAAATAATTGTGTTTATAAGGTTTTGCTTATCAAAATGTCTTGGTTAAAAAACTAAATCTCATAACTAAATATCTCATTAAAAAACTAAAGACCTCATTAAAATATTCCTAAATTTGTGAATAAATATTTCTAAATTCAATTGTTAAAAAAAATTAGTTTCTCTCGTTAAAAACTTCTTATATTAAATAAGTCATTAAAATGTTCCTCAATTTGTGAATAAATATTTATAAATTGTCAAAAAAATTAAAGTTTCTCTCGTTAAAAACTTTTATATTAAATAAAATGTTCCCTAATTTGCGAATAAGTATTTCTTAATTGTTAAAAAATTAAAGTTTCTTTTGTTAAAAATTTTTTATAATAAATTGGTCATTAAAATGTTCCTTAATTTTTCAAAGTGTTAAATTATTTTATACTATAAATACCGTAAAACAATTATAGCTAACGTCTTAACTTTATCACGGCTAACGGAGTTCAGAGACAGACGAAATTGCTAAAATGTATAAGCCTCCCAGAAATCGTACAGCTCGTAACCAAATACGTCATTCCCAGAGGCGCGAGATTGGATACGAGAATTCATTGGGGGGGGGGGTGTTTCTCTTATAAAGGGCTGCGTTCAGTAACTGCTAGCGTACGCAGCGCTGCGCGCATCGGAGACAGATTTTTTTACTGTACGGTTTTTCGCACTTCCGGTTTCTACGTCACGCTACGCATCGATGGGACACCGATCATAGCGGCTGGAAGAGCAGGTTTTTTCGAAGCGAATCGGATTTATGACGTCATTAATTTAAGTTCGCCATGGCAAACAACCCAGTCCAAAGCCACTAGCGAAACAATAACAAATTCTTAATTTTTTAGATCTTTTCGAATCAACTGGAATTAAGGTTAATTCCGTTTCATCATCGTTAGATAGTTCGTTTAATAACAAAAATAACAGTTAAGTTTTCGTTTCGACGCCATCATGGAAACTATCATCAAACCCAACAGAGAAAGAAAAAACGTTCAGTGACGTCTGACGTCACTCTGACGTAGCGCTCGGATAAAAACACACCGGTAGCGGTAACGACTTTTTCCGATTCCTAGTTACTGAACGTAGCCAAGGTTGGAACGGCTGACGTCATAACGCGGACTAATACCGAGTCGGAGCCGGATATCGAAGGATATGTTTGGGTAGAACATCGCGCGGGTATACGCCCATGAATCCGCGGGTGTCTCTCAAAACCCTTCTTGTGGTTGAAGCGTTCATGGCGAATCTACAACGACGGCCCTATTATGATCTATGTGCATTAAACTTTGAAACTCTGAAAAAACGATGGAGCTCAGCGTTTCGAGTACGGGCTCTTCGAAACAGAGTTCAAGACGCAATTGTCCCTGTCGCATAGGATTGTAATGATTTATATCTCATGCGGTTCCGTCTTGAGTCAAATCAAAGCAGTAAAGCGTATAGCCTTTGGGATAGTCCTTCATAGATATTTCGTTACCATCGTCTCTGTAATGAGTACCAGATCCGGTAAACAGAGAATAATATGATCTAGCATAAAGACCCTTTTTGAAATTTGGTCGCAAAGGCTTAGCGAGTACTTGTTCTGAACCGATATACGGATTAATATAATTCACGTTAAAGTTTTGGAATTCGAAAGGGTTCCAACGCAATTTTCCGTTATAAGAGTTGTGAGTTAGTAATCCCACGGTTAATCTGTTTGGCAAAACCCCTAAATATACGTTATCTATAGGAGTTTGGTCAGGTACCATTTCAGTACCTTTTTTCAATTTTAATTTATTCGCGATAATTTGTTCGATAGATGTTTTATAATAATTTAAAAGTTTCACCGGGTCCGTTTCCACGTCGACGAGAGTCAACCGGCTAGCGGAAACGACGTCTCCCAACCATACCTGTCCACCATCGCTTGGGCTCAGCTCAGCTCACGTTACTTTATAGAAATTGACAACGATCTCACCTCAAGCTCAAAATTGAAACAATGTTTCCTTAGAGCTCAATGTGAGCTCAAGCTCAGTTAGTTTTTATAAATGAGCTCGCCTCGGGCTCGGGTTCATTCGCATAATTTTGAAGGGCTAAGCTCGAGCTCAAGCTCTCTCTAATATCTTTCGCGGGCTCAGCTCGGGCTCAAAATCGATAGAATTTAAGGCTCACCTCGAGCTCGGGCTCATTCAATTTAGTAAGCTCAAGCTCGAGCTTGGTCTCATATTTCCGGAGAAAATTTCTTCCAAACAGTGTAGATGTTGAAATAAATAATTTTGCAGCTATTTTTACGCGATAAATGCAAAACTACAATACATATTTACTATCCAAATGACTTGCACTACATTTGTATTAAAAAAAATTTAAAACTTCATCTACCAATGAGTTACGCTAGTTTCTGTTGGCACTGAATACGGCGCTGAGCCAAGCTGAGCGCAGTCTCAAAACAGTGAGCGCCCTTTCAAAATGAGCGGTCTCATAGTTTTCAGTTGGCCTCGCTCGAGCTCAGGAAAGCCAAAACATTTGTAAGAGAGCTCAGCGCAAGCTCTCGTTTATTTTACAGTTGAATCTGGGCTCAGCTCAAGGCTCACTTTGTTTGTGACGTATTGTGAGCCCGGGCTCAAGCTCAGAAAACTTTTTCATAAACTTTCGGGCTCGGCTCGGGCTCGTGACTTTATCGATTATTTCGAAGAGCCTTGCTCAATTCGCGCTCGGGCTCGCTAAATTGAGGTGAGCGCGGACAGCTATGCTCCCAACGCCGCCACTTCCTCCCATTGATGATTTTGGTCATCGGGTGAAGCGACACGTTTTTGGGGAAGTTGACTCGCTGTCCTAGGAGGATAGACGTCGCTTCCTCGGTACACCTCGCGACGTGGAAGGCGCGGGCAAAGCGTCCTCCGAATCACCGGGATGCTCATTTAGGACGTGCCGATTTAAATTAGTTTTCCGCGTATATGATTTCGCGCAGGTACCGCAATCGAACACTTGTTTTTCGTGGACCGATTTTTTTATGTCGTTGTAAACTACCGGGAGTACTAAAAGTCGCTGAGCAGATATCACAGGTATACATTTTAATTTAGAGTTTTTAAACACACCAAAAAATAAACGCGGGTAAAAAGAGAAGATGATGAACAAATATGAAATTTAAAATGTAGAACGTGGTTTTTTATACTCTAGTATTTCTAGAACATTTCATCGAAAGCTTCTTATCAACTATTGACTGAAACAAGATGTACCGAACATCAAAACAGTCCTATCCACTTTCAGATCAAATCCAGGGACCAGGAAAACAAAAGGACCAATACGACATACACTTTTGTCAGATGGTACAAGTGAAGCGAATTCATAAACCAATCTTCAAAACGAAATATTTCACAAGACCGATTTCTGGGAAATTTCCATGCGTCACCCTCTTGATTCGTCATAAAACGAAACACTCGAAAATAAATATACGAGAAAACCATATTTCTAAATCACTTTAATACGCGTCTAATTATTCGAGAATACACAGGATTAATTAACTCCATTCAACTTCTTTCAATCTCGAAACTTTGATTTTATTCCGTAAGTATACTAGCACCAAATAGGTTCTTTGATTCAGTCAAATTGAGTATAAACAAAAATTGAATAACGTCCTTGTTATGAATCCGATCTAAATAGTTTTTTATGAATGTAACTCTTAAGCTTGTTAATCAATAGTTTTTTATGTATGTAACTCTTAAGCTTTGTTAATGTAATAATAGTTTTTTGGCCTATTCTATACTATTTAAACTAATACTCCCTAAAGAATCGGGGTCTGGTTCCGTGGGTCACGATCGGTGATAGTTGTTTGTTTGTTCTTTTATTAATAAAGTCATTTTATTACATAATGAGTTGTCGAGGTAAAAGTTCTTAACGTTTTGAGTAACCGACAAACTCAACAGTGGCGACGGAGGCGAGATATCGGCCTTGGGCGTGAACTCTACATTACCTTCTTCTAGTAATGTCTACTCTGGAAGACCTCTTGCGCGTACTTATCAAGCAGAATGCGGAATCGGGGAAGCGTCACGACGAGCTACTTGATACTCTGCTTCCTCGCACTACGGGCTTGCAGGATAAGGATTCTGTGGTCAGCCCACCGCGTTTCAATGCCATCGACGTTCCTCTTTTCAGTCCGGAGGACGATGGTTCCAATTTGGATCAATGGCTTAAGCGGTTCCAGTACTCTTTGGATGTCAATGCCCCGACTATGGATGACGAAACTAAAGTCAAGTGTCTCCTTGCCAAGCTGTCGATGGAAGCATTCAATGAGTATGACAAGTTCTGCTCTCCCAAGGAACCGACAGATTTCGACCTCGACCAAACAATTACACACCTGCGCAAGCTCTTCGGTAAAACGCATACGCTATTCATCGAACGGTTTAACACCATGCGTATTCAACGAAGCTTGGACGAAGACTACGCGCGCTATTTCAACCGCGTCAAGTATCAGCTTAAACGTTTTAATTTCGGCGACCTCACGGAAGAACAGTTTGGGATTCTGATTGCTCTCTCTGGGTTATCTCGACCTGAGGACGAAACTATCCGGACACGGATTCTGCAACGCTTAAACACAGAAGCCTCCGTGGCGCTAGAATCAGTTATCGAGGATATCTTAACTGTGGTAGCCACCAAATCCGAGCAGACCGTGTTTCAAGACCGCACGGCCCGACTTAATGTTGTCCAGTCTACCACTAAGCGTCCAAAGGGGAAGCCATCTCGAAGCCGTGCGCGGTCTCGTGCTCCACGGTCCGGCTCACCGACCAGCTCCGCAAGCGGAAGTGGATCTCTCAAACCACCACCCTCTCCTTGCTATCGATGCGGGGAATTGCATTGGATCCGGGACTGCCCCTATACACATAACGTCTGTCACAAGTGTGCCAAGGAGGGCCACTTGGAAAGTCAATGCGAGAAGTGGCGGATACATAAACAATTCCCCAGGAGGTCCCGCAGACGGGTCAATTGCCTCGCGGTTCCAACGTTACGCCTCAACTCCGTTCAGGGGTCAAGACTAATCACGGGGAAGATCTTAGTCAATGGAGTGCCTGTCGAATTCCTAATGGATAGCGGTGCAGAAGCTAATATCATTGATGAAACGACTTACGAATCTATAGGAAGGCCGTCACTGCAACCCTGCGAGGATGTTGGCCTTTTCTTTGATGGAACTACTGCTTCCTTCCTTGGAAAGGGTCTGGCGACGTTTCAACTGGGTCCCATCAAAGCCAAACAGTCGTTCTTTCTGGCCAAGAACGGGGCCTTAAAACTTCTAGGCGTAGGAACACTGGACGTGTTCGGGCTCCTTGATCAACTACGACGACCGTTCCAGTCTCTGAACCCTTGCATGCTACAGCGGCAGGAAGATGACCTCACGTCCCTGCGGAACGATTTCCCGGATGTCTTCGCAGATGGCTTAGGCCGCTGTACGACAGTAAAAGCCAGTCTAGAGGTCATTGAGGGGGCAGTGCCTGTTTTCTGTCGGGCCAGGCCAGTCCCATACGCTTCACGGGAGGTGGTAGATGCCGAAATAGACCGATTACTTACTCTGGGCGTTATTACACCTGTCGATCACACCGAATGGGCAGCGCCAATTCTGGTAATACGGAAGGCGAATGGGAAGACACGACTCTGCGTTGACTACTCCACGGGGTTGAACGAAGCTCTTCGACCAAACCATCATCCACTCCCATTACCGGAAGATATTTTCTCCACTCTCAATGGCGGTCAAGTATTTTCCCAACTCGACCTATCGGATGCGTATCTCCAAGTCGAGCTGGACGATCCGTCAAAACGTCTATGCGGAATCTCTACCCACCGCGGAATGTTCCAGTTTCAAAGGTTATCCTTTGGAATTAAGACAGCTCCAGCTATCTTCCAAAAGATTATGGACAACATGCTCGCCGGGCTACCCTTTGCTGCGGGTTATTTGGATGACATCATTGTGGCAAGCAAGAACGTCAAGGATCATAGAGATCATTTGCGGCAGGTTCTTTCACGGATTCAAAGTTTTGGTTTCCGTTTGCGCCTGGAGAAATGCTCTTTGTTCAAGCCTTCAATTAAGTATCTGGGCATGATAATCGACAAAACGGGAAGAAGACCAGATCCAGCTAAGATCGACGCTCTCACTCATATGCCAGAACCTACCGACGTTCCTGGGCTTCGCGCATATCTGGGCATGATCAATTACTATCAGGCCTTCGTAAGCAACATGCGTCAAATACGGGCGCCACTGGACGCGTTGTTGCAGAAGTCTCAACCATGGCACTGGTCCCCACGTTGCCAAAAGGCGTTTGATGATCTGAAAGGGATCTTACAGTCTGATCTGCTTCTCACGCATTATGATCCAACCCTGGACATCATCGTAGCCGCCGATGCGTCTGAACAAGGAATTGGGGCTGTTCTGCTTCACGTCTTCCCGGATGGGACCGAGAAAGCCGTAACCCATGCCTCACGGTCGTTACTACCAGCCGAACGTAATTATGGGCAAATCGAGAAGGAAGGCTTAGCACTGGTTTTCGCCGTCAAGAAATTTCACAAAATGCTTTACGGCCGGCATTTTACCTTACTTACGGATCACAAACCTTTGGTTTCTATCTTTGGCAGCAAGAAGGGAGTACCTATACACTCTGCTAATCGACTTCAGCGCTGGGCTGTTATCCTCCTTGCGTATGATTTTCGCATTGAGTACCGCGGAACGACTATCTTCGGTCAGGCGGATGCGTTGTCTCGCTTGATATCATCTCAGAAGTCGACAGAAGACGAGGTCATTATCGCCCACATTCAAGTTGACTCTGATATGCGGGCAACTATTCGGCACCTCCCGTTGACATATAAGGACATCCAGGCCGCCACTAGAGCTGATGATCTCCTGCAACGGGTCATGCACTTTACAAAAACCCGCTGGCCAGATTCTCGATCCTTGGGGTTCGGCAAAGGCAACGACGAGCTTCAACAATTCTTTCGTCGACGTAATCAATTGGCCTTACAAGAGGATTGTCTTCTATTTGACGATCGTATTGTCGTCCCGAAGCTGCTCCAACGAAAAGTTTTGGAACGTCTCCATAACGGACACCCTGGCATTAATCGTATGAAGTCCTTAGCTCGACGCTACGCGTACTGGCCATTCATGGATCAGCAAGCTGAAGAATTGGTCCGTTCCTGTGCCAAATGCGCTCTAGCAGCCAAACTACCGACCAAAACTTTCCTCAAGTCTTGGCCTAAAGCGTCACGTCCGTGGGAGAGGATCCACATAGACTATGCAGGACCACATCATGGGGACTATTTCCTACTGGTCGTGGATGCCTATTCTAAATTTCCGGAAATCTTCCTAACGAGGTCTACAACTACAGACGCTACGACAAAGATTCTAAGAGGCCTTGTCGCTCGTTATGGACTTCCAGACACTCTCGTTAGTGATAATGGTCCACAATTTACCTCAGAAGCCTTTGCTACGTTCTGCGCAAGTCACGGCATTCAGCATGTCTTTTCGCCACCGTATCATCCACAGTCAAATGGCCAAGTGGAACGATTTGTGGATACGTTTAAACGGGCACTACTGAAGCTTGAAGGCCAAGGCAAGGTTCAAGAGCTGTTGGAAGTTTTCCTTACGACGTACCGGACTACGCCAAATGACCGTATTCAAGGTCAGACTCCTGCGGAACTATTCCTTGGACGCAAACTCAGAACGTCCTTGGACCTTCTTCGTCCACCGGCCAAGCACGTCGCTGTCCGTGACATGGAAATGGAGCGCCAGTTTAACCGACGACATGGGGCACGTCTTCGCCGTTTTAATGCTGGTGATCTGGTCTGGGCAAGGAACGCCTTAGTACCCACTTGGACTGCCGGTCGGGTAACAAAATCCCGAGGGCTCGTGTATACAGTTCAACTCCAGGATGGAGTTTCTCGTGCCTTTCATGCAAATCATCTTCAGCATAGGGCTGAGGCAGAAGAAAGCAGCGACCCTTATTCTATTATCATGGATTCGTTCCAATTAACACCATGTACGGAACCGTTGGAAGTCACGGAAAACCCGGAACGTCATGTTCAATTTAATTTGCCGCACGACGCGGTCGACGAGGATCCGGACACCATCCCGCGCCGGTCGGGCCGCGAAGTTCGCAAGCCATCGCGTCTTCAAGTCAATCCGAGCCAGCGATGCTATACCTCATCTCGCGCTTCGCTTCCTCGAGAAAGGGAGATGTTATGAATCCGATCTAAATAGTTTTTTATGAATGTAACTCTTAAGCTTGTTAATCAATAGTTTTTTATGTATGTAACTCTTAAGCTTTGTTAATGTAATAATAGTTTTTTGGCCTATTCTATACTATTTAAACTAATACTCCCTAAACAAAGAAGGTATTGCCTCGTCCTTTAGTAATTTCAGAGTTTTGTGGTTTCTGTCTTCGCGTATACGAAAATTACTTTCCTGAAAGTGATTACCGCAAACAAAATGTTTTTTGCCCGGCACTAAGTCCAACCGTTTCATAGCCGCGCGCCATTTATGACATAACCGTTTGTTTAATTGTGGAAATCTTAATTACATGAAAACAACGAGTATAAATTATTTCATATTTAGAAAAAGTGAAACCAACATGCCTGTGAAATGATATTTTTTTGTTGTTCAAAGGCTTGCAGTCAGGAACGGCACAAACTTTAACCATTTCTAAGCCTACTCATTAAATGAGATATTTAATCAATTTCAGGTTTTTATTGCATTAAAAATGTTCAAAAAGACATTCTAAACGGTTTTACTAATTAGTAAAATTCACTTTCCACTTACCGATTATCCTTTTTAACAACGCCAAAAGCTTTTAAGTTTTAAAAATATGAAAGTTACAACTTGAATTTCCCGCCTTTTTTCAATAATTTGTATAGGAAAAAAAAATAAAAAACAGAACATTTTTATTTTTAGTTTCCCCGTCTGCCGTTAGGTGGCTAGTGTCGCTTTATTCCCCACCCTACCGATCATACATGCCGAGGGGCAAAATTCGATTTTTGGCTTCATTGAGTCTCGAGCGTTAAATCAAAGGTAGTGTATCTAGGCTATAATAGTGTATTTCTATATCTATGCTTAACTGCGTTGTTGATGACAACGAGGACTCTTAGCAGACGACATCTAAAAGTAATGAAAAAAATCTTCGTAGTTCAGGATTTCAAGTAGAATCGAGAATAATATGAACCGAAGTGAACTGACTTCCATTTCAAAATCCAGTACTACTGAGGGAAAAACAACTTACAGGCGAATTTTTTTATCGGTCTATTAATATTGTTTTGCTCAAACCCTGAAATTAACATTGAAAAGGTTAACGGACTCTATTTATTGGAGGAGGAAATTCCCAACATGTGCAAGGACAAAACCAAAAAATTTATCCGTGGTTCAAAATTGTGTACGAATGTTACCCCAAAGAAACGTAAGAAAGAAAAACCATTTATAGCATCTAAGTCGTACATGGATAACTGATGAGCGGGAGGAATTTTTTTATGGGAGAGTTACCTATGCTACAAGCGAAAATCAAATTGCATGAACCTCGTACTTTAAATTAATAAGTTAGCGCGGTATAAATTTAATCTACGGTGTACTTACTATTATTTTGCTCGTCCAGTTCTTCGAAGATTTTATATTGAACACGCGCAGTTGAAAACGTATTAAATTCATATAATTAGCATAATTTTTATTAAATTTTAGGAATGATTTGAAAAACACTCAAAATCATAAGTCCATAACGGTGACCTGAACGTAAAAATGTAATTGGAAAATTTCCGCTTAAAATCGCTAAACTTTAAACCTCAATTTATCGATACAAGTGCACCTTTTGATAGAACAGGTTATGATAAATTAAATTTATTCGTTATTAACATTTAGGCGAACAAAGCTTAGTTCAAGCATAAATAAATCTTCAAAAAGATTAAACAAGAAAGGAGAGAGCCCATTCGCTGATTTAGTGACTTTACTAATAGTAAAACTAGTGTGTAAGTGCCACTTTGAAATATTTACGACGAAGCTGATTTCCTTCGACTAATTCGCATGGTTTCATTTAATCATTTTTATTTTGGATGTCAAGTCGCAAAATATGGCTATACGACATCGCTAGTGGAACAACTTAAACCAGAAATCGTAGAAGCCTACAAATATATAGTGGAACTATTTCCAATTTGGAAAAAAAATTGCATGCCTCAAGAGCTAATAGAGAGCTACCCATACGCTGAAAACGAAGACAATCCTTCTTTGGAATGTTTGAATGACGGTTAGATAAATTTTGTGTCATGTAAAACGATTTTCAGGCAAACGTCAATGAAATCGGAGGGAGTTGATCAATCAATTCATGATGGTAACTTACGAAAAATTACGTATACAACAAAATTTTTGGAAAATAATGCCTGGAACAATAAATCTCAGACTGAAAGGATTCGTACAATTTACGCGAGGAGGCCGGGCTACTACTTGGCGTTCAAAAGCGCCTAGATTACTAAGCTTCAAGTAACCAGGCCTCTATGTCTGAAAACTGTACATAAGCCCACATGACCTATTTAGTTTTTTAACGATAACACAGGCATTAACTATCGGCAAGTTGGTTTTAATTAGTTTTACGCTTCAATACAGTGGCGCAGCAACAATGTACCCCCGTAAATTTTAGGTGGGGGTACCGTACCCCCTAGATTAACAAACTATTTTATTTAATAATTTAATAAAAATTGTTAAATCTGTGTAAATTAAATATTTGTACTTCCTAAAAAGAATTTGACTAAAATGCAATGTATTATTGTCATATTAATTATAGGGAAAAATAGAACACCGCGATGGCGCTAAAAGCCACTTCATCTGACTCATGGCGCATGCGCTACGGCTCGGGCGCTCGGCTATCCTCCTTGCATGAGCAGCTTTGTCTCAGTTAACGTTGTTGTTTTTCCCGCGTTGCCAAGGCTTGATTCCGAAAGTGAATCACATTAATGGTTTATTATAATTTTAGTCTCGAAACTGTCAGTCAAAGATTAGATTATTATTGGTAACAGACTAAAATTGCAAGATGAAAAAGAGCGGCGAAAAGAAAATAACGAACTTCTTCAAAAAACGCTTAAGCCCTGGCCATATAAGTAAGTGTCCAAGTACTGTGTAAAGAATACCTATTTTTTGGGGAAAAAGTAACAACCATTTTTTATCAACTCTATAAATTGACGATTTTAGGTTCCACATGCTCAACCACCAATGAACTTGAATTTTTCGACAGTTCAACATTGCAAGCGAGAAAACCGGACACTGCTGCAATGTTATCTTCGGGTGGGGAGGCAGAAAATGTTAACGAAACAGTTGAAACTGCTTTAAAATCTAAAGTTTATTCATTGATCGAAAAGCCTCACCAGCCAGAATCCGCACTCATTCCAAGCCAGGTTATTCAAGGTCTCAATTTTAACTTTCAGAAAAGATTCTATAAAGAGTACCCTTGGCTTCACTTTCATAAAACCACACATGGATTTTCATGTTTTCATTGCGTAAGAGCTCAACATAAAAAACTCCTTAATAGTGCATTTTTGAAAACATTTGAAGAGTCTGATCTGCTTAATGGAAAAGGATTCCGAAAGTGGAACATAGCTGCTGAAAAGTTTTTTTCTCACAACAATAGTAATATTCACAAACAAGCTTTGTTTAAGCTAAACGCTTCTACTAGTGTTACACCAGTTATCTCGCAGCTTTCTGATGCTAAAATGGAAGAGCAGCGTAAGGCTAGAGTCGCGCTTAAAGCACTTTTTGAAAATGTCAAGTACTTAGCTCGCCAGGGTCTAGCACTAAGAGGACACGTTGCAGAGAGTGGAAATTTCAGTCAGCTAAATGAACTAAGAAAAACTGATATACCAGAGCTTAAATATTTTCTTGAGAGAGAAAAATCGTACACATCTGATGAAATTCAAAACGAAATTCTCCAGCTATTGGCTCACCGATTACGTAGAGAAATAATTTCGGAAATAGAACCTGATCAGATATTCAGCCTAATTGTCAACGTGTCTCGGGATATAAGTAATCACGAACAAGTTTCTGTTTGTATTCGAATTGTTAAGGACCTAGAACCAGTAGAGTTGTTTCTTGGATTGTACGAAACCAGTAGTACAACTGGTGAAAGCTCTTTTCAGATAATTATGGATGTTTTGCAACGCTTCGGGTTGAGCATTCAAAATTTAAGAGGACAATGTTATGACAGCGCATCAAACATGTCAGACGCTTTTAAGGGTGTTCAATCTTTAATGAAATTCAAACAACCGATTGCACTCTACGTACATTGCTGTAATCATAGCCTGAACCTTGCGTTGCAGGACGCGGTTAAAGCTATTCCTTTGTTGAGAGACGTCCTAGGTTGGTGCAATGAAGTAGGAGTGATTATTAAGAATTCACCTAAACGGATGGCAGCTTTCAATGATATTATAGCTTCTCATGAGAATCAAGAAAAATGTTTACCAAGCCCTCTTTGTCCCACGAGATGGAGTGTTCGGGTACCAGCCTTGTTATCGCTCTTAACAAATTACGAAGAAGTTTTGGAGTTCTTAGATGAATTAGCCCATTCGAAAGTTGATGTCGCTTGTAAGGCAAGAGGATAACATGACCAATTTCTAAAAGGCTCCGTTTACTTCGGTCTTCAAGTGTGTTTGGCCGTATTTGAACCGACAGAGAGTCTAAGCGTCGCGCTACAGAAAGCTGCCGAAAATGTAGTAGGTGCAAAAAAAGCAGTAGACACTGTTTCAAATTATTTTAAGTCAATCCGCAACGAGAAAGAGTTTGAGAATTTGTGGATCAGTACAGAAAAGAAGATTGAAGAGTACGGTCTTGCCCCACCAGCTTCAAGTTGGTCACGGAAAGTACCGAGGCGTTTGGAGAACCGTCAACTGTCTGCGAGAGCCGATGCAGCGCCTCGAGAAGATAGAGATATCAAAGTTCATAGATCCATTTATTTCGAAGCTTTAGACACAATGTGTACACAACTTCAACCTAGATTTGACCAGCCAGATTTTTATGAATACATGGCGATGGATAGCGCTGCGAGAATGCCTCATAACTGGGATGATTGCACAAAAAATGTCATCGAGAAGTGTAGGATTGACATCCAGTCAATTAAATTAGAGCTAAAGATGCTTTCAAGATTGCTTGAAAATAACGGAAATATGACCGTTGATGGCTATTGCCAAAAGCTAAAATCTTTTCACAATGAGACTAGAAGCTTGTTTCCCAACGTTGAGGGACTGCTAGAAAACCTGATAGTAATCCCAGCTACATCAGCTAGTGCTGAACGATCATTTTCATGATTTTCTATGTTAAGACGTTTGAAGACATACCTGCGAAGCACCATGACACAAACAAAATTAAAACATCTCTGCGTTTAAATGTATATCCAAAGCGTTCGCACAATATAGATCTAAATGTTGTGATGGAAGAATTTGTAAATAATGACTATCGAAAATATATCAATCGAAATAAATAAATAAAATAGTATCAAATTAGACTCAGTCAATTTAGCGTGGAGGGATGAGCATACTGAATTATTTTCTTGTGTAGTAGATGGGAGGGAGGGGCCGAGAAAGGCTATATATTTTATATAAAAAAATTGGCATATTGGTATCAGGGGACCAGTGGGTTCAACTTGTTAACTTGGAAATTGGAATTCAATGGCTAGGGGCATAGGGTATTGGAGGCTGAATGACACCGTACCAAAGTTTGCCACTTCTGTACCCCCCAAATGAAAAACGTTCCTACGCGCCTGTTCAGATACGCCAGTCGAAGAAGTGGCACAAAAACAAACGAAACAAACAACGGAACACGCCCTTCATGAAGGCTTATTGGATTTTAAACAGTAAGTTGTGTTTTCATTTTACTTGTTTTATGGCCCTCGGGTATCTGTTCCCTTATCTACAAATTATCTAAGGAGGGTTACAACGTGATATTTATTCATTAGTTACGAGCTAATGTTAAGAAAACTCAATTTGGTTAGTCTAAGCATAAGGGTCATGTGTTTCGCCGCAAAAACGAAAAAAGACCGTTAGAGGATTGTACCAACAGACTTCAATCGAAAATTACCCGGAAATATGTTGATGACCAAAAAATGCGTACTAAAGTAGTTTTGATGATAGCCAAAGATGGCCTACCGTTTAGCAGCGTGGATGGTGAAGGTTTCCGAGGTATGATGGACACTGCTGCTCCAGATTTTGACATTCCAAGTCGTCGAACCATGATTAGGGACATTGAGATTGTCTACAACAACCTTATGTCACAATTAAAGGTACGACTTATCAGATGAGTTATAAAATGTATGCTTAGATTTAATTTTTCATACTTTCTAGAATATCTTCCAATTTCTGGGGAGCAAACAACTGCACTTAACGCTTGATTTGTGGAGTAGTACGATGAGGGAGTCCGTACTTGGCGTGAGGATGCAGTACATTGATAAAAATATTTATTTTCAAAACCAACTGCTCTCTTTTGTCCATTTTCGAAAGGTTCATACTGGTGTAAACATTTTAAAGAAAATCATTAATTATAAAAATACTATTAAATTATTTCTTTTAAAATTTATATTGTTTTTAAATACTATCCTTATCAGATTTACTCCATTTGTGCCGACAATGCTCAAACATAAGTTTAGCAGTAAATTAGGCTAATAAAACTGCATCGACGAAGGTGACCCAAATTGAATCTGGGTGATATATCTGTCAGATATTTTTCTTGGAGTTGAAAATCAATAACCAATTGACTTGGAACGAGGGTAAGGACAAGAATCAGACTTTGTAGATGAGGAGGACTTTCAAGTTGAACATAGTGGCAATGATTTTCCACAAACCAATTGGAAAAGGAAGTGATGTGTTGCTCACTCACTGCAACTTAAAGAAAATGCATCCTTGAAAAAATGCAAAGAATCCAGCAGAATGAGATCAAAGGTAAACCAATGGATAAATTGACTTCGTCGCTCTCCAAAAGGATATTCTTCTTCAAATCACGGTCACCAGGAAAAATACACCTTAAACAAGTTGGCTTGACAAGGTAGAAATCTTTCTTCATGGCTGTGGAGAGCCTTTAAATTGTAAATGTGTTAATTTATTATACTAAATTATTTTTTCCGTGAGTTACTGTTTTTTTTCGTTCTTTTCTTTTAGCCTGACATGTTAGAAGTGTTAAAAATAACAATAAAGCAAACCCGTAAAGGACTGCCCTTACCAAAACACAAAGATATTCATATCCTCAAGGAAATGCACGCTTTGCTGGAGCCGTTTAAGGCTGCACCCGATATTTTACAATCAGCAGCCCAGTGGCCTCTTTGGTTATCCTAAAGCTTTTGCTTTGTTTCGAAAAGACTAGAAATACGCCATGTCCTTATCTTGTGGATTTTATGGTATCCGCCTGCTAGGTTATCACGGGATCGGAAGCGAAGATGTTTTTACCTGAATTTAACTAAAAGACCCTAAAAAAGAATACCAAAGGCTGAACATAGTCCACCCCCCCCCCTCCCAAACCCCTTCAAGCAAAAAATATATCACAATAGAATTAACACTAGTTGAAAAGGGCAGTAAGCCGCCATGAACGCATTAAAATCATTTTCAAAACTAAGGACATTATCCTGCCTTTCACTATAGTAGCCTCTTTAAGCTTTTAACAAGGACTGTCACTTTTCGAGATGGTATGATTTCTACTGTTAAACCAAAGACCCTTGTACGGTAGATCAAAGAAATGCTGAAGGGAGTTTTTCCTTCAACGTGTCAGAGAGAGTTATTTTTACAATCATTTTATTATGCCCTCAAGATCGCTATTGATCCCCACCCTTAGCTGGATTATGCACCGTTAAAGAATGTATCCCAAATTCTTAATCGGTGTGAAATCTTGCCGAAATTAAAAGTGTTTTTGGTGAGACAGAGTAGTTTTGATAAGTTTAGCTAAAATTTAACTCAACGTTTTTAACAATTTGAAATGTTTTTCAAATGATGCGTTTCGTTTCGATAAAATGTATTCTAAGCGACTGAATTCATTTCGATGCTTTATTCATTTTCCCATGTATTCCTATGGGATTTTTGGAATTTTAAATGATCGATTTCGTTACGAAGAAATGTAACGTAGTCGATCAAAAACGTTTCGATGGATTTTTACTTCTAACACGAATTGCCTATCTTAGTAGAATTTAACTCAAGTTTTTTAACAATTTGAAATGTTTTTCAAATGACGCGTTTCGTTTCTTAAAAATGTAACCCAGAGGGCTGATTTCGTTTCGGTGGTCTATTCAATTTCCCATGTATTCCTATGTAAATTATCGTTTTTGTTTCGATGAGATGTCTCGTAGTTGATCAAAAATGTTTCGATGGATTTTTACTTCTAACACTAGTTTGCATTCTAGTCAATATTCACGTGTACTTGAATTCGTTTCTAATAAGCAACTTGTGCATGGTGAAATTGTTGTTTTTTAGGTAGTATTATATAAATGCCAGTATTTTAACGAATATTCATGTGTATTTTAGTAGTATTCTGCTATAACTTTTGCATGTATTGTATATAAATCACGTGTGATTTAGTATTATTTGTATGAAATTCAGTATTAATTTCTAATAATCCACTTGTGCATGGTAAAGTTGTTGTTTTTTTAGCTTGTTATATAAAGGCCAGTATTTTAATGAACATTCATGTGTATTTTAGTAGTATTCGTATGAAAAACTGGTAGTAATATTTCTATGAAAAACCAGATTTTCGTGCTCATTAAATGCTCTAAACCTAACACAAACTCTGATTCTTCCGCCTATGCAACTAGAATAACCTTGCATAAGGATCTACCATAGAATAACCGAGCATAGACCAATCATTCAGGATCTAACATAGAATAACTTAGCATACGCCTATCTTTTTTCAGGATCTACCATAGAATAACCTAGCATTCAATTTCGAGTTGGGATAGTTTAAAGTCACGAAGCTCAATTTTTAATAATTGTTTTTTATTTATTTATTCTGTTTTTATTTTTGTAAAAGATAGTGGCTATCCATTAACTCCATGTATTTTGGACCCCATAATAGGGCACCCCAGAATTTCGGTTTATGTCAGCTTTTTTAAGGCTAGATGTACCATTGAAAGGTGTAATGGATGTCTAAAGCAACGCTTTCGGTGTTTGCTTAAGGCTAGGGCTCTCCATTACAATCGGAAATTTGCGGCACATATCATTATGGCATATGTTGTTTTACATAACATGTGTATGGCGAATGGCCTTTGGGAAGACATTGACGTAGAAGACGACGATGCCCCATATGTGTTAGCGTGTTAAGAAAATTAACAAACCGAAATTCAACGCTCGTCGTTCGCTCGGAAAACTTCATTCTTTCAATTAGCACCTGTTAATTTTGTTATAAATATGACAAAAACAATACAATAAAGACAACTAATGTTGGAGAACTTGGAATACACTTATCTAAACTTAGTATATTTCGTAAACTTTTTAATTTAATCCTTAATAATTTCTTACACATTATACAAGCCGTCGATATTTTGTATTTAAATACGGAACTTTGTGTAATAAAATGGTAAGCGCAAAATGACTAGTGCAAAGGACTAGCAACGGTAGTACGTAGACGAAAGCCATTTTAATCTACTCGTGGCCAAGCGTCCGAGTTAAATTTCACCTTCAAAAAAATGGTTAACACCATACAAGTCATGCACAACATGTACTTTAATGAAATGGTATGCAGGGAGGGAAGGGGTGTCGTGGAGTTACATCTCCCATACTTCCCGAATGTAAGGAAACTGATTGAAAAATTCTGCAAATGCGGTGGGGTGATCGAGTTGAGTAATATAAGAAACTTTGATTTATAAATAAAGAGAATGAAAATGTAATAAATAAGTGGGTGTGCGTGCTGTTAGGTGCAGCTATGGGACCCGAGAACCGAGCCCGGGGGGAGATATTTCTAAACCTTTTCGTGGAATCGATGGATGTAACAACATCGTTCCCTTCCGGAGTTCCTGTTGCACCTTCCCAACCTCAGGAATTCACAGTCACCGTACCATCAATGGCACCACCACCAACTCAGCCGCCACCCCTAAGACGGTCTAGGGTTCAAAGAGACCTAGATTCCAACAACCAACGGAGAACTCTAGACCGTCCCTAGAGGATGGATTGGTGGACGGTGACGGCATTTCAAGTTTATTTTGAAGGAAAAAGAAAAAAAAAACAATTTAAGAAAATAAAATATTTTCCCAATTGGCCATATGTCTAATCAGCGCCACTAGCGGATGGTCTGAAAACTACTCCCATAGAGACTAGGTATATTTAAGCGGGTTTGCAGAATTTCCGCCAGGTGGCTCGAACGCCGCGCCATCTGACGGAAATTCTGCAAACCCGCTTAAATATACCTAGACTCTATGGGAGTAGTTTTCAGACCATCCGCTAGTGGCGCTGATCAGGAATAAGGCTAATTGGATAAAAAATTTCTACTTGTTTATTTGCTAGAGGCAAAGCATACATTTTCTTCTTATAATTAATAAAAAATTGATAAAAAAATCACTTGATTTTCTACGCCACCCTCCCTATAAAGGTTAAGCATAATCCTTACACTGCAGTAAAAGGTACAGCGTCTACACCGATTAATTTTCCTTATCCATTGCTTATTAGGCACGAAACCAAAAGTGATCACGCCCTTTGATTTTAACGCCAACACGCTAACATTGCTTGCTTCACTTTTTCCATGGCCGAATCAGGCATAACCAACACTCTACCATTTCATTTCATTTTAAAACTTGTGTTCTTGAGAGTAGAAAGTTCAAAAAAATGGAAGACTTCCCAATTCCAATGAAATCTGGTTCATCCGATCCGTTTTCTAATTGTTGTTCGTGTCGGTCTGTGTACTCGAGCCCATGGGCGCCTAGGGTATCCATGCAATGCAAATGGTGTCGAGTGCACCGATCGATGTAACTGCGGAGTTGTGGGCAAATAGGTGCTAGTTTGCAAAAACCAGCAAATTGCTAGCACCTCACGCGCCCCAGACCCTCAAATTATTATGGGAAGAGCAGGGGAGAAACTCGGGACCTCATCGAAGAATTGGAAAGAGGAAGCGAGGATTCGCATTCCCAATTAATATAAAATATGGCCAGTTTGACGGTCCGGGACATTTAGTGTTGCGACCGCCGCATCAAGCGTGGCATAGCGTGAAAGTAGCCTCAGTCATTCTTTGTTAATTGGCCAGATTTCTTTAAAGACTATTTTAACATAAAGCATCTGAGGATAAATATTGCATGCCCGCATGATTTGAATGACAGCCCCCTTTATTCAGTTTTCATATGATGTAAGGACAAAATATAAATTTTATAGCCTACCCCGTCACCTAAAAAACGTTGTAGGAGTCGCGGTGCCCGTTCAAGACGCCAACGAGATTCCGTGCGCCAACCGGCTCAAAAAAGGCTGCGACAAGCCCAAGACCCGGCGATGAGGGGGGCATTATATATATATTATATATATATTAAATTCAAAGGTAAACAACATTTTTTCTAGGATGTTACCAAACCTGGATAATAAAGATATCATTATATGTCACCTAAATTTTGGTCTCAATTATTTCTTGACCTGCTAACCATAGCTTTTTAAGCCAATCGGTGACAACTTTCCAAAATGAGTAAAACAGTTGTGGTAGAATTCGACTATCTTTTGGGAAAAACCGAAAGAAAACATAAACGGCCGACATTTATACCGAAAGAATTATCCATCGCTACTGGAGAATCAAAACCCTCAGTCATTCCACGTCGACCCCGATAACAGAAGAACTAATTTTTAAAATACAAAATATATCCATGGCATTTCTTTCCGAGATGGTGGCGTACCTTCTATACTATCGGCATGTTTTAATTACGCAACGCGAGACTTTTTTTTTCTAAAGGAAAAGAAAAATGCGCGTTTTTAGATGAAACTTTTAAAATTAAAGACGTTATTGATTTAAAGAAAATTGGTTGCCCCAAGGCAACGGAAATTGAGGATGAGCCCCCCTTAAATGCTTATTTCACCATCGAATTCTTTCGCATCGGGTAAAACCATGCGCTTTTGAGAGAAGCGTCATGTACGCTTTATATTGGTATATAAGTTGTAGCGGAACGCTACATTTGGGCCTTCACAAACAACATCCAAACATTTAGACTTACCCATTCAGGCACCAAATTATATCTCACTGAACCCTAAGCCTACATCCATCCTAATCAGATGGAGTCTCTAGCTAGAGGGGAGCACTATTGCACTACTTGAGCGCCCTCTAGTCTAGATAAGCCTAACTAGAGATAAGGGAAAAGTATATATAGCCTGAACAGCCTCGGGAGCAGTGGTTAGTTGGTTAGTTCATCCGTGGTACTTCGGTTAGCAAGTTAGTCAGTGGGATCTCCTATTTAACACCCGAGTGACTGACATCTGTCACCGGCAGCAATAGACGGTCGCCTTTACGACCCTCTAACAGTTTAGTTTGCAAATTAGTGAATCCCGCGCGCTTCTCAGTCTAGTCGCCTACCGTTTCAACAGGACCAACAGACATTGTTCACATGGCTCTGCTAATTACTGTAAGTGTTATGTTTCTTTAACGGACATTCCCTACTGGCGCTTCCCCGATTAAGTACTGCATTGTATATAGCCCATTATCATAATTATTACTAAATTAACTAACCCATAAAATTATTTATTCTGTTTCAATGTAAAATACTAACCTAACCAGAACCTGGTAATAAACGAGATCTAATTTTGTCTCATTATTTCCGACTCTGTATACCTCAGCTTTTAAAGCAACTCGGTTACAGGGGAGAAATAATTGGCGAGCTTGCCAGGACCTCGATATTTCGTGTGTTAGGTTAGAGTTAATTTAAATTTAAATTTAAATTTAAAGTTAATTGGATAGCCTAGGCTTAGAACCAAATTTTTGGCTTATCGGTTAGTGCGGTTCTTTCCCCTCCGATAAACCAGTTTTTGACTTGTTAGACAATGGATCTAAAAAACTGTTAGCCAAACTCTCAAACACCTATTCGAAAATAGGAATGGTTTGAATAATATTGATAAATTAAGTTTTCAAATAAATTATATATATTAACAATATCCCTTTAACTTTAAAACTTACGATTTAAAGATTTTGTCTCTGTACCTCGATAACGAACAAATACCATCGAAACCTTTGTAACGGGGAGCCCGTTACAAGGGTTCACCACCAGGTGGAGCGACCTAAAGAATGATACCAGGGATCTCCGCTAGACGGCCCGGAAAGCTGAACCTTAGACCTGTCGTCTGCTCGACTCCCGGATTGGCTGTTCCCCAGAGGCCCGAGGGGATATATTCAAACGTAGACAGGGAATCGGGGCAGTTGGAGAGGTACCGGCATCAGAAGCAGTTAATAATACTTTATAGACTAATTGATTTTATTTACTTAATGATTGTTATTTAACGGATTGTATATTTATTGTTACTAACGTATTGTATATATAATTTAACCGGATTTACATGTTAATAAATACATTGGATTTCACTGAAATTACGTAGTCGTGTGTTTCCGGGTCTCAGTGGAAAGCGCGCGATTACAAATGGTGCCCCGAGTGAGGAACAACTTTTGAATTTCGCGCCATTAATACGGACTTGTGTTTGATGCGGACGTTTGACACTTGTGCTTTCACCGAGTGAACTTCATTGTTGTACGCTTCACTTGGACTTGTCGGCTGATGTACTTTTTGTGTGTTCCTTCTGCACAACGTGGGAATTTGAACACCCTACAGTGAGCCCCTGACCCGGCCTGGGGGGATCTTTGAGGGTGTTCCGCAGTCAACGGGAACACTCTACCAGCACGGCCAACCAGGAATCTACGAACGATAAGTCGATCTTACAAAATTTCTGTACTCGGTTTTAGTACACTCTGTATTTTTGCCCGGTGGGCGTGAGCAAAGGGGTTGTGTAGGATTCCCCAATGGGCTATCTCTTGCTCTCGGGACCGCGTGATAGGGCGGGGCTTAAATTTTTGGCTTCTTTGTTTGCTAGCACCCCGTTTTCTTTCGGAAGCCATTCCAGGTTGATTGCCGTACTAGTTGTATCACGAGATTTTTGAGTTCGCCCAACCACGAAGAAAAGTTTTTCTTTATTATTTTCCTGATTGCCTTTGCCTTATTAAATTATCACCAATTTCTCGGTAAGGTTATGAATTTACCTCTTACTTAGGGTCAATTTAATTTTGGACTGAACCGTAAACCATTTATCCTAAGCCTCGGTCGCTATTATTGTTACCGGGCTGAGTCATTGCGCATAGGTTTAGCCTACCTTCAGGGGCTGCCAACTTGGGCCTTGGTCTTATTGTCAAAGTATTGATTAATTTAAGTGGCTTTCTTATTTTTTTTTTAATTCAAAATTGGACTCTATTTTATATGGGATCAAATAATTCTCCCTTATTTTATCCCATATGCGGTCACGGTGACTATGGGATATGTGGGCTATTTGATATACCGGGAAGTCAGTGTGACCGTGGGATATAATCGACATACCCCGTTACATGGGTTTAACATTCCCCAACCTCGTCAGAGTATTTATCCCCAGCAGCCAACTGGTCATTTTAAACATACAGGGCCTTCCATACCCTTGACATTAAATCCAAACGCTGGCACAGCGTGTCAGTTGCCACCTCGTTCCGGCTCTTCTGAATTAATGGTCCGGTTCCTTAAGGATTGTGATTTGAAAAGTAAGGGCTTTAACGGCTCAGGACCTTCACATAAGGCCAATTCCAGTAAATCATCCAGGTCGGGTAGTATCTTACGACCTTCCGAGTTAGACGCCGTGGATATTCAACAGCGTAAAGATTGCCAAACCTGGGCTAGGGTTGAAGCCGAGAGAATTCGGGCCAACGTAGGTTATTTTCGTAAAGACTAAGGGAAGGGTGATCCACCTCGGGAGCCACCGAAGGGAGTTACTCCTTTATCACCTTTAAGGGTACCCCCTCCGCCAAATATCCCGGTACTGAGAACCTCGTGACCCCTACATCAGAGACAGGTTTTACCCTCTGCCCCCCCCCCCTCAGGTTTCCTTCGTCAAGCCAGGAACTGTCAACCCGCCCATCTCCTCAATACCAAGGAATCAGGGTGCCGTACCTAATAGTCCGGCTAGACCAAAAAGTCGTAATTCTCCGGGGGAATCCCCTCCCATGGTAGCATCTGGCAAAAGGTCGGGTAGGGGCCCTGTTCTTCTACCCCAGCGTGTTCCGGTGGTTAATCCGCCACAAACACCACCACGAGTAACTCATAGGGTTATGGGAACCAATACCTCACCCCCTGCTGCCCTAGCTCAGCATGTTCCGGTGGTTAATCCGCCACAAACACCACCTCGGGTAACTCATAGGGTTATGGGTACCAATACCAGGGGTACGTTTCAAATCCCAGATATTTGCAGCCCCCAAGAAACGTTTCAAATCCCAGATATTTGCAGCCCCCGAGAAACGTTTCAAATCCCAGATATTTGCAGCCCCCGAGAAACGTTTCAAATCCCAGATATTTGCAGCCCCCGAGAAACGTTTCAAATCCCAGATATTTGCAGCCCCCGAGAAACGTTTCAAATCCCAGATATTTGCAGCCCCCGAGAAACGTTTCAAATCCCAGATATTTGCAGGCCCCAAGGGCAAGTTTCGAATCCCAGATATTTGCAGCCTCCAAAGGCACGTTTCAAATCCCAGATATTTGCAGCCCCAAAGAAATCCCAGATATTTGCAGCCCCCAAGAAATCCCAGATATTTGCAGCGCCAAAGGGCACGTTTCAAATCCCAGATATTTGCAGCGCCAAAGGGCACGTTTCAAATCCCAGATATTTGCAGCCCCCAAGAAACGTTTCAAATCCAAGATATTTGCAGCCCCCAAGGGCCCGTTTCAAATCCCGGATATTTGCAGCCCCCTAACGCACGTTTCAAATCCCAGATATTTGCATCCCCGAGAAACGTGTCAAATCCCAGATATTTGCAGCGCCAAAGGGCACGTTTCAAATCCCAGATATTTGCAGCGCCAAAGGGCACGTTTCAAATCCCAGATATTTGCAGCCCCCAAGAAATCCCAGATATTTGCAGCCCCCGAGAAACGTTTCAAATCCCAGATATTTGCAGCCCCCGAGAAACGTTTCAAATCCCAGATATTTGCAGCCACCGAGAAACGTTTCAAATCCCGGATATTTGCAGCCCCCTAGGGCACGTTTCAAATCCCAGATATTTGCAGCCCCCAAGAAACGTTTCAAATCCCAGATATTTGCAGCCCCCGAGAAACGTTTCAAATCCCAGATATTTGCAGCCCCCGAGAAACGTTTCAAATCCCAGATATTTGCAGCCCCCGAGAAACGTTTCAAATCCCAGATATTTGCAGCCCCCGAGAAACGTTTCAAATCCCAGATATTTGCAGCCCCCGAGAAACGTTTCAAATCCCAGATATTTGCAGCCCCCGAGAAACGTTTCAAATCCCAGATATTTGCAGCCACCGAGAAACGTTTCAAATCCCAGATATTTGCAGGCCCCATGGGCAAGTTTCGAATCCCAGATATTTGCAGCCTCCAAAGGCACGTTTCAAATCCCAGATATTTGCAGCCTCCAAAGGCACGTTTCAAATCCCAGATATTTGCAGCCCCCAAGAAATCCCAGATATTTGCAGCGCCAAAGGGCACGTTTCAAATCCCAGATATTTGCAGCGCCAAAGGGCACGTTTCAAATCCCAGATATTTGCAGCGCCAAAGGGCACGTTTCAAATCCCAGATATTTGCAGCCCCCAAGAAACGTTTCAAATCCAAGATATTTGCAGCCCCCAAGGGCCCGTTTCAAATCCCGGATATTTGCAGCCCCCTAACGCATGTTTCAAATCCCAGATATTTGCATCCCCGAGAAACGTGTCAAATCCCAGATATTTGCAGCCCCCGAGAAACGTTTCAAATCCAAGATATTTGCAGCCCCCAAGGGCACGTTTCAAATCCCAGATATTTGCAGCCCCCGAGAAACGTTTCACATCCAAGATATTTGCAGCCCCCAAGTGCACGTTTCAAATCCCGGATATTTGCAGCCCCCAAGGGCACGTCTCAAATCCCGGATATTCGCAGCCCCCAAGGGCACGTCTCAAATCCCGGATATTCGCAGCCCCCAAGGGCACGTCTCAAATCCCGGATATTTGCAGCCCCCAAGGGCACGTTTCAAATCCCGGATAATTGCAGCCCTAAAGGGCACGTTTCAAATCCCAGATATTTGCAGCCCCCAAGAAATCCCAGATATTTGCAGCGCCAAAGGGCACGTTTCAAATCCCAGATATTTGCAGCCCCCAAGAAACGTTTCAAATCCCAGATATTTGCAGCCCCCGAGAAACGTTTCAAATTCCGGATATTTGCAGCCCCCTAGGGCACGTTTCAAATCCCAGATATTTGCAGCCCCCGAGAAACGTTTCAAATCCCAGATATTTGCAGTCCCCGAGAAACGTTTCAAATCCCAGATATTTGCAGCCCCCGAGAAACGTTTCAAATCCCAGATATTTGCAGCCCCCGAGAAACGTTTCAAATCCCAGATATTTGCAGCCCCCGAGAAACGTTTCAAATCCCAGATATTTGCAGGCCCCAAGGGCAAGTTTCGAATCCCGGATATTTGCAGCCTCCAAAGGCACGTTTCAAATCCCAGATATTTGCAGCGCCAAAGGGCACGTTTCAAATCCCAGATATTTGCAGCCCCCAAGAAACGTTTCAAATCCAAGATATTTGCAGCCCCCAAGGGCCCGTTTCAAATCCCGGATATTTGCAGCCCCCTAACGCACGTTTCAAATCCCAGATATTTGCAACCCCGAGAAACGTCTCAAATCCCAGATATTTGCAGCCCCCGAGAAACGTTTCAAATCCAAGATATTTGCAGCCCCCAAGGGCACGTTTCAAATCCCAGATATTTGCAGCCCCCGAGAAACGTTTCACATCCAAGATATTTGCAGCCCCCAAGTGCACGTTTCAAATCCCGGATATTTGCAGCCCCCAAGGGCACGTCTCAAATCCCGGATATTTGCAGCCCCCAAGGGCACGTCTCAAATCCCGGATATTCGCAGCCCCCAAGGGCACGTCTCAAATCCCGGATATTTGCAGCCCCCAAGGGCACGTTTCAAATCCCGGATAATTGCAGCCCCCAAGGGCACGTTTCAAATCCCAGATATTTGCAGCGCCAAAGGGCACGTTTCAAATCCCAGATATTTGCAGCCCCCGAGAAACGTTTCAAATCCCAGATATTTGCAGCCCCCGAGAAACGTTTCAAATCCCAGATATTTGCAGCCCCCAAGAAATCCCAGATATTTGCAGCGCCAAAGGGCACGTTTCAAATCCCAGATATTTGCAGCCCCCAAGAAACGTTTCAAATCCCAGATATTTGCAGCCCCCGAGAAACGTTTCAAATCCCAGATATTTGCAGCCCCCGAGAAACGTTTCAAATCCCGGATATTTGCAGCCCCCTAGGGCACGTTTCAAATCCCAGATATTTGCAGCCCCCAAGAAACGTTTCAAATCCCGGATATTTGCAGCCCCTAGGGCACGTTTCAAATCCCAGATATTTGCAGCCCCCGAGAAACGTTTCAAATCCCAGATATTTGCAGCCCCCGAGAAACGTTTCAAATCCCAGATATTTGCAGCCCCCGAGAAACGTTTCAAATCCCAGATATTTGCAGCCCCCGAGAAACGTTTCAAATCCCAGATATTTGCAGCCCCCGAGAAACGTTTCAAATCCCAGATATTTGCAGCCCCCGAGAAACGTTTCAAATCCCAGATATTTGCAGGCCCCAAGGGCAAGTTTCGAATCCCGGATATTTGCAGCCTCCAAAGGCACGTTTCAAATCCCAGATATTTGCAGCCCCCAAGAAATCCCAGATATTTGCAGCGCCAAAGGGCACGTTTCAAATCCCAGATATTTGCAGCGCCAAAGGGCACGTTTCAAATCCCAGATATTTGCAGCCCCCAAGAAACGTTTCAAATCCAAGATATTTGCAGCCCCCAAGGGCCCGTTTCAAATCCCGGATATTTGCAGCCCCCTAACGCACGTTTCAAATCCCAGATATTTGCAACCCCGAGAAACGTGTCAAATCCCAGATATTTGCAGCCCCCGAGAAACGTTTCAAATCCAAGATATTTGCAGCCCCCAAGGGCACGTTTCAAATCCCAGATATTTGCAGCCCCCGAGAAACGTTTCACATCCAAGATATTTGCAGCCCCCAAGTGCACGTTTCAAATCCCGGATATTTGCAGCCCCCAAGGGCACGTCTCAAATCCCGGATATTTGCAGCCCCCAAGGGCACGTCTCAAATCCCGGATATTCGCAGCCCCCAAGGGCACGTCTCAAATCCCGGATATTTGCAGCCCCCAAGGGCACGTTTCAAATCCCGGATAATTGCAGCCCCCAAGGGCACGTTTCAAATCCCAGATATTTGCAGCGCCAAAGGGCACGTTTCAAATCCCAGATATTTGCAGCCCCCGAGAAACGTTTCAAATCCCAGATATTTGCAGCCCCCGAGAAACGTTTCAAATCCCAGATATTTGCAGCCCCCAAGAAATCCCAGATATTTGCAGCGCCAAAGGGCACGTTTCAAATCCCAGATATTTGCAGCCCCCAAGAAACGTTTCAAATCCCAGATATTTGCAGCCCCCGAGAAACGTTTCAAATCCCGGATATTTGCAGCCCCCTAGGGCACGTTTCAAATCCCAGATATTTGCAGCCCCCAAGAAACGTTTCAAATCCCGGATATTTGCAGCCCCTAGGGCACGTTTCAAATCCCAGATATTTGCAGCCCCCGAGAAACGTTTCAAATCCCAGATATTTGCAGCCCCCGAGAAACGTTTCAAATCCCAGATATTTGCAGCCCCCGAGAAACGTTTCAAATCCCAGATATTTGCAGCCCCCGAGAAACGTTTTTAATCCCAGATATTTGCAGCCCCCGAGAAACGTTTCAAATCCCAGATATTTGCAGCCCCCGAGAAACGTTTCAAATCCCAGATATTTGCAGGCCCCAAGGGCAAGTTTCGAATCCCGGATATTTGCAGCCTCCAAAGGCACGTTTCAAATCCCAGATATTTGCAGCCCCCAAGAAATCCCAGATATTTGCAGCGCCAAAGGGCACGTTTCAAATCCCAGATATTTGCAGCGCCAAAGGGCACGTTTCAAATCCCAGATATTTGCAGCCCCCAAGGGCACGTCTCAAATCCCGGATATTCGCAGCCCCCAAGGGCACGTCTCAAATCCCGGATATTCGCAGCCCCCAAGGGCACGTCTCAAATCCCGGATATTCGCAGCCCCCAAGGGCACGTCTCAAATCCCGGATATTTGCAGCCCCCAAGGGCACGTTTCAAATCCCGGATAATTGCAGCCCTAAAGGGCACGTTTCAAATCCCAGATATTTGCAGCCCCCAAGAAATCCCAGATATTTGCAGCGCCAAAGGGCACGTTTCAAATCCCAGATATTTGCAGCCCCCAAGAAACGTTTCAAATCCCAGATATTTGCAGCCCCCGAGAAACGTTTCAAATTCCGGATATTTGCAGCCCCCTAGGGCACGTTTCAAATCCCAGATATTTGCAGCCCCCGAGAAACGTTTCAAATCCCAGATATTTGCAGTCCCCGAGAAACGTTTCAAATCCCAGATATTTGCAGCCCCCGAGAAACGTTTCAAATCCCAGATATTTGCAGCCCCCGAGAAACGTTTCAAATCCCAGATATTTGCAGCCCCCGAGAAACGTTTCAAATCCCAGATATTTGCAGGCCCCAAGGGCAAGTTTCGAATCCCGGATATTTGCAGCCTCCAAAGGCACGTTTCAAATCCCAGATATTTGCAGCCCCCAAGAAATCCCAGATATTTGCAGCCCCCAAGAAATCCCAGATATTTGCAGCGCCAAAGGGCACGTTTCAAATCCCAGATATTTGCAGCCCCCAAGAAACGTTTCAAATCCAAGATATTTGCAGCCCCCAAGGGCCCGTTTCAAATCCCGGATATTTGCAGCCCCCTAACGCACGTTTCAAATCCCAGATATTTGCAACCCCGAGAAACGTCTCAAATCCCAGATATTTGCAGCCCCCGAGAAACGTTTCAAATCCAAGATATTTGCAGCCCCCAAGGGCACGTTTCAAATCCCAGATATTTGCAGCCCCCGAGAAACGTTTCACATCCAAGATATTTGCAGCCCCCAAGTGCACGTTTCAAATCCCGGATATTTGCAGCCCCCAAGGGCACGTCTCAAATCCCGGATATTTGCAGCCCCCAAGGGCACGTCTCAAATCCCGGATATTCGCAGCCCCCAAGGGCACGTCTCAAATCCCGGATATTTGCAGCCCCCAAGGGCACGTTTCAAATCCCGGATAATTGCAGCCCCCAAGGGCACGTTTCAAATCCCAGATATTTGCAGCGCCAAAGGGCACGTTTCAAATCCCAGATATTTGCAGCCCCCGAGAAACGTTTCAAATCCCAGATATTTGCAGCCCCCGAGAAACGTTTCAAATCCCAGATATTTGCAGCCCCCAAGAAATCCCAGATATTTGCAGCGCCAAAGGTCACGTTTCAAATCCCAGATATTTGCAGCCCCCAAGAAACGTTTCAAATCCCAGATATTTGCAGCCCCCGAGAAACGTTTCAAATCCCGGATATTTGCAGCCCCCTAGGGCACGTTTCAAATCCCAGATATTTGCAGCCCCCAAGAAACGTTTCAAATCCCGGATATTTGCAGCCCCTAGGGCACGTTTCAAATCCCAGATATTTGCAGCCCCCTAACGCACGTTTCAAATCCCAGATATTTGCAACCCCGAGAAACGTCTCAAATCCCAGATATTTGCAGCCCCCGAGAAACGTTTCAAATCCAAGATATTTGCAGCCCCCAAGGGCACGTTTCAAATCCCAGATATTTGCAGCCCCCGAGAAACGTTTCACATCCAAGATATTTGCAGCCCCCAAGTGCACGTTTCAAATCCCGGATATTTGCAGCCCCCAAGGGCACGTCTCAAATCCCGGATATTTGCAGCCCCCAAGGGCACGTCTCAAATCCCGGATATTCGCAGCCCCCAAGGGCACGTCTCAAATCCCGGATATTTGCAGCCCCCAAGGGCACGTTTCAAATCCCGGATAATTGCAGCCCCCAAGGGCACGTTTCAAATCCCAGATATTTGCAGCGCCAAAGGGCACGTTTCAAATCCCAGATATTTGCAGCCCCCGAGAAACGTTTCAAATCCCAGATATTTGCAGCCCCCGAGAAACGTTTCAAATCCCGGATATTTGCAGCCCCCTAGGGCACGTTTCAAATCCCAGATATTTGCAGCCCCCAAGAAACGTTTCAAATCCCGGATATTTGCAGCCCCTAGGGCACGTTTCAAATCCCAGATATTTGCAGCCCCCGAGAAACGTTTCAAATCCCAGATATTTGCAGCCCCCGAGAAACGTTTCAAATCCCAGATATTTGCAGCCCCCGAGAAACGTTTCAAATCCCAGATATTTGCAGCCCCCGAGAAACGTTTCAAATCCCAGATATTTGCAGCCCCCGAGAAACGTTTCAAATCCCAGATATTTGCAGCCCCCGAGAAACGTTTCAAATCCCAGATATTTGCAGGCCCCAAGGGCAAGTTTCGAATCCCGGATATTTGCAGCCTCCAAAGGCACGTTTCAAATCCCAGATATTTGCAGCCCCCAAGAAATCCCAGATATTTGCAGCGCCAAAGGGCACGTTTCAAATCCCAGATATTTGCAGCGCCAAAGGGCACGTTTCAAATCCCAGATATTTGCAGCCCCCAAGAAACGTTTCAAATCCAAGATATTTGCAGCCCCCAAGGGCCCGTTTCAAATCCCGGATATTTGCAGCCCCCTAACGCACGTTTCAAATCCCAGATATTTGCAACCCCGAGAAACGCGTCAAATCCCAGATATTTGCAGCCCCCGAGAAACGTTTCAAATCCAAGATATTTGCAGCCCCCAAGGGCACGTTTCAAATCCCAGATATTTGCAGCCCCCGAGAAACGTTTCACATCCAAGATATTTGCAGCCTCCAAGTGCACGTTTCAAATCCCGGATATTTGCAGCCCCCAAGGGCACGTCTCAAATCCCGGATATTTGCAGCCCCCAAGGGCACGTCTCAAATCCCGGATATTCGCAGCCCCCAAGGGCACGTCTCAAATCCCGGATATTTGCAGCCCCCAAGGGCACGTTTCAAATCCCGGATAATTGCAGCCCCCAAGGGCACGTTTCAAATCCCAGATATTTGCAGCGCCAAAGGGCACGTTTCAAATCCCAGATATTTGCAGCCCCCGAGAAACTTTTCAAATCCCAGATATTTGCAGCCCCCAAGAAATCCCAGATATTTGCAGCGCCAAAGGGCACGTTTCAAATCCCAGATATTTGCAGCCCCCAAGAAACGTTTCAAATCCCAGATATTTGCAGCCCCCGAGAAACGTTTCAAATCCCAGATATTTGCAGCCCCCGAGAAACGTTTCAAATCCCGGATATTTGCAGCCCCCTAGGGCACGTTTCAAATCCCAGATATTTGCAGCCCCCAAGAAACGTTTCAAATCCCAGATATTTGCAGTCCCCGAGAAACGTTTCAAATCCCAGATATTTGCAGCCCCAAGAAATCCCAGATATTTGCAGCGCCAAAGGGCACGTTTCAAATCTCAGATATTTGCAGCCCCCAAGAAACGTTTCAAATCCCAGATATTTGCAGCCCCCGAGAAACGTTTCAAATTCCGGATATTTGCAGCCCCCTAGGGCACGTTTCAAATCCCAGATATTTGCAGCCCCCGAGAAACGTTTCAAATCCCAGATATTTGCAGTCCCCGAGAAACGTTTCAAATCCCAGATATTTGCAGCCCCCGAGAAACGTTTCAAATCCCAGATATTTGCAGCCCCCGAGAAACGTTTCAAATCCCAGATATTTGCAGCCCCCGAGAAACGTTTCAAATCCCAGATATTTGCAGGCCCCAAGGGCAAGTTTCGAATCCCGGATATTTGCAGCCTCCAAAGGCACGTTTCAAATCCCAGATATTTGCAGCCCCCAAGAAATCCCAGATATTTGCAGCGCCAAAGGGCACGTTTCAAATCCCAGATATTTGCAGCGCCAAAGGGCACGTTTCAAATCCCAGATATTTGCAGCCCCCAAGAAACGTTTCAAATCCAAGATATTTGCAGCCCCCAAGGGCCCGTTTCAAATCCCGGATATTTGCAGCCCCCTAACGCACGTTTCAAATCCCAGATATTTGCAACCCCGAGAAACGTGTCAAATCCCAGATATTTGCAGCCCCCGAGAAACGTTTCAAATCCAAGATATTTGCAGCCCCCAAGGGCACGTTTCAAATCCCAGATATTTGCAGCCCCCGAGAAACGTTTCACATCCAAGATATTTGCAGCCCCCAAGTGCACGTTTCAAATCCCGGATATTTGTAGCCCCCAAGGGCACGTCTCAAATCCCGGATATTTGCAGCCCCCAAGGGCACGTCTCAAATCCCGGATATTCGCAGCCCCCAAGGGCACGTCTCAAATCCCGGATATTTGCAGCCCCCAAGGGCACGTTTCAAATCCCGGATAATTGCAGCCCCCAAGGGCACGTTTCAAATCCCAGATATTTGCAGCGCCAAAGGGCACGTTTCAAATCCCAGATATTTGCAGCCCCCGAGAAACGTTTCAAATCCCAGATATTTGCAGCCCCCAAGAAATCCCAGATATTTGCAGCCCCCAAGAAATCCCAGATATTTGCAGCGCCAAAGGGCACGTTTCAAATCCCAGATATTTGCAGCCCCCAAGAAACGTTTCAAATGCAAGATATTTGCAGCCCCCAAGGGCCCGTTTCAAATCCCGGATATTTGCAGCCCCCTAACGCACGTTTCAAATCCCAGATATTTGCAACCCCGAGAAACGTGTCAAATCCCAGATATTTGCAGCCCCCGAGAAACGTTTCAAATCCAAGATATTTGCAGCCCTCAAGGGCACGTTTCAAATCCCAGATATTTGCAGCCCCCGAGAAACGTTTCAAATCCCAGATATTTGCAGCCCCAAGAAATCCCAGATATTTGCAGCGCCAAAGGGCACGTTTCAAATCTCAGATATTTGCAGCCCCCAAGAAACGTTTCAAATCCCAGATATTTGCAGCCCCCGAGAAACGTTTCAAATTCCGGATATTTGCAGCCCCCAAGGGCACGTCTCAAATCCCGGATATTT
The DNA here is from genome assembly GCF_054372755.1 of Phalangium opilio. Classification (NCBI taxonomy): domain Eukaryota; kingdom Metazoa; phylum Arthropoda; class Arachnida; order Opiliones; family Phalangiidae; genus Phalangium; species Phalangium opilio. Next base: position 946,157 of record NW_028324197.1, read on the forward strand.
GCAGCCCCCAAGGGCACGTCTCAAATCCCGGATATTTGCAGCCCCCAAGGGCACGTCTCAAATCCCGGATATTCGCAGCCCCCAAGGGCACGTCTCAAATCCCGGATATTTGCAGCCCCCAAGGGCACGTTTCAAATCCCGGATAATTGCAGCCCCCAAGGGCACGTTTCAAATCCCAGATATTTGCAGCGCCAAAGGGCACGTTTCAAATCCCAGATATTTGCAGCCCCCGAGAAACTTTTCAAATCCCAGATATTTGCAGCCCCCAAGAAATCCCAGATATTTGCAGCGCCAAAGGGCACGTTTCAAATCCCAGATATTTGCAGCCCCCAAGAAACGTTTCAAATCCCAGATATTTGCAGCCCCCGAGAAACGTTTCAAATCCCAGATATTTGCAGCCCCCGAGAAACGTTTCAAATCCCGGATATTTGCAGCCCCCTAGGGCACGTTTCAAATCCCAGATATTTGCAGCCCCCAAGAAACGTTTCAAATCCCAGATATTTGCAGTCCCCGAGAAACGTTTCAAATCCCAGATATTTGCAGCCCCAAGAAATCCCAGATATTTGCAGCGCCAAAGGGCACGTTTCAAATCTCAGATATTTGCAGCCCCCAAGAAACGTTTCAAATCCCAGATATTTGCAGCCCCCGAGAAACGTTTCAAATTCCGGATATTTGCAGCCCCCTAGGGCACGTTTCAAATCCCAGATATTTGCAGCCCCCGAGAAACGTTTCAAATCCCAGATATTTGCAGTCCCCGAGAAACGTTTCAAATCCCAGATATTTGCAGCCCCCGAGAAACGTTTCAAATCCCAGATATTTGCAGCCCCCGAGAAACGTTTCAAATCCCAGATATTTGCAGCCCCCGAGAAACGTTTCAAATCCCAGATATTTGCAGGCCCCAAGGGCAAGTTTCGAATCCCGGATATTTGCAGCCTCCAAAGGCACGTTTCAAATCCCAGATATTTGCAGCCCCCAAGAAATCCCAGATATTTGCAGCGCCAAAGGGCACGTTTCAAATCCCAGATATTTGCAGCGCCAAAGGGCACGTTTCAAATCCCAGATATTTGCAGCCCCCAAGAAACGTTTCAAATCCAAGATATTTGCAGCCCCCAAGGGCCCGTTTCAAATCCCGGATATTTGCAGCCCCCTAACGCACGTTTCAAATCCCAGATATTTGCAACCCCGAGAAACGTGTCAAATCCCAGATATTTGCAGCCCCCGAGAAACGTTTCAAATCCAAGATATTTGCAGCCCCCAAGGGCACGTTTCAAATCCCAGATATTTGCAGCCCCCGAGAAACGTTTCACATCCAAGATATTTGCAGCCCCCAAGTGCACGTTTCAAATCCCGGATATTTGTAGCCCCCAAGGGCACGTCTCAAATCCCGGATATTTGCAGCCCCCAAGGGCACGTCTCAAATCCCGGATATTCGCAGCCCCCAAGGGCACGTCTCAAATCCCGGATATTTGCAGCCCCCAAGGGCACGTTTCAAATCCCGGATAATTGCAGCCCCCAAGGGCACGTTTCAAATCCCAGATATTTGCAGCGCCAAAGGGCACGTTTCAAATCCCAGATATTTGCAGCCCCCGAGAAACGTTTCAAATCCCAGATATTTGCAGCCCCCAAGAAATCCCAGATATTTGCAGCCCCCAAGAAATCCCAGATATTTGCAGCGCCAAAGGGCACGTTTCAAATCCCAGATATTTGCAGCCCCCAAGAAACGTTTCAAATGCAAGATATTTGCAGCCCCCAAGGGCCCGTTTCAAATCCCGGATATTTGCAGCCCCCTAACGCACGTTTCAAATCCCAGATATTTGCAACCCCGAGAAACGTGTCAAATCCCAGATATTTGCAGCCCCCGAGAAACGTTTCAAATCCAAGATATTTGCAGCCCTCAAGGGCACGTTTCAAATCCCAGATATTTGCAGCCCCCGAGAAACGTTTCAAATCCCAGATATTTGCAGCCCCAAGAAATCCCAGATATTTGCAGCGCCAAAGGGCACGTTTCAAATCTCAGATATTTGCAGCCCCCAAGAAACGTTTCAAATCCCAGATATTTGCAGCCCCCGAGAAACGTTTCAAATTCCGGATATTTGCAGCCCCCAAGGGCACGTCTCAAATCCCGGATATTTGCAGCCCCCAAGGGCACGTCTCAAATCCCGGATATTTGCAGCCCCCAAGGGCACGTCTCAAATCCCGGATATTCGCAGCCCCCAAGGGCACGTCTCAAATCCCGGATATTTGCAGCCCCCAAGGGCACGTTTCAAATCCCGGATAATTGCAGCCCCCAAGGGCACGTTTCAAATCCCAGATATTTGCAGCGCCAAAGGGCACGTTTCAAATCCCAGATATTTGCAGCCCCCGAGAAACGTTTCAAATCCCAGATATTTGCAGCCCCCAAGAAATCCCAGATATTTGCAGCCCCCAAGAAATCCCAGATATTTGCAGCGCCAAAGGGCACGTTTCAAATCCCAGATATTTGCAGCCCCCAAGAAACGTTTCAAATCCAAGATATTTGCAGCCCCCAAGGGCCCGTTTCAAATCCCGGATATTTGCAGCCCCCTAACGCACGTTTCAAATCCCAGATATTTGCAACCCCGAGAAACGTGTCAAATCCCAGATATTTGCAGTCCCCGAGAAACGTTTCAAATCCCAGATATTTGCAGCCCCCGAGAAACGTTTCAAATCCCAGATATTTGCAGCCCCCGAGAAACGTTTCAAATCCCAGATATTTGCAGCCCCCGAGAAACGTTTCAAATCCCAGATATTTGCAGGCCCCAAGGGCAAGTTTCGAATCCCGGATATTTGCAGCCTCCAAAGGCACGTTTCAAATCCCAGATATTTGCAGCCCCCAAGAAATCCCAGATATTTGCAGCGCCAAAGGGCACGTTTCAAATCCCAGATATTTGCAGCGCCAAAGGGCACGTTTCAAATCCCAGATATTTGCAGCCCCCAAGAAACGTTTCAAATCCAAGATATTTGCAGCCCCCAAGGGCCCGTTTCAAATCCCGGATATTTGCAGCCCCCTAACGCACGTTTCAAATCCCAGATATTTGCAACCCCGAGAAACGCGTCAAATCCCAGATATTTGCAGCCCCCGAGAAACGTTTCAAATCCAAGATATTTGCAGCCCCCAAGGGCACGTTTCAAATCCCAGATATTTGCAGCCCCCGAGAAACGTTTCACATCCAAGATATTTGCAGCCTCCAAGTGCACGTTTCAAATCCCGGATATTTGCAGCCCCCAAGGGCACGTCTCAAATCCCGGATATTTGCAGCCCCCAAGGGCACGTCTCAAATCCCGGATATTCGCAGCCCCCAAGGGCACGTCTCAAATCCCGGATATTTGCAGCCCCCAAGGGCACGTTTCAAATCCCGGATAATTGCAGCCCCCAAGGGCACGTTTCAAATCCCAGATATTTGCAGCGCCAAAGGGCACGTTTCAAATCCCAGATATTTGCAGCCCCCGAGAAACTTTTCAAATCCCAGATATTTGCAGCCCCCAAGAAATCCCAGATATTTGCAGCGCCAAAGGGCACGTTTCAAATCCCAGATATTTGCAGCCCCCGAGAAACGTTTCAAATCCCAGATATTTGCAGCCCCCGAGAAACGTTTCAAATCCCAGATATTTGCAGGCCCCAAGGGCAAGTTTCGAATCCCGGATATTTGCAGCCTCCAAAGGCACGTTTCAAATCCCAGATATTTGCAGCCCCCAAGAAATCCCAGATATTTGCAGCGCCAAAGGGCACGTTTCAAATCCCAGATATTTGCAGCGCCAAAGGGCACGTTTCAAATCCCAGATATTTGCAGCCCCCAAGAAACGTTTCAAATCCAAGATATTTGCAGCCCCCAAGGGCCCGTTTCAAATCCCGGATATTTGCAGCCCCCTAACGCACGTTTCAAATCCCAGATATTTGCAACCCCGAGAAACGTGTCAAATCCCAGATATTTGCAGCCCCCGAGAAACGTTTCAAATCCAAGATATTTGCAGCCCCCAAGGGCACGTTTCAAATCCCAGATATTTGCAGCCCCCGAGAAACGTTTCACATCCAAGATATTTGCAGCCCCCAAGTGCACGTTTCAAATCCCGGATATTTGTAGCCCCCAAGGGCACGTCTCAAATCCCGGATATTTGCAGCCCCCAAGGGCACGTCTCAAATCCCGGATATTCGCAGCCCCCAAGGGCACGTCTCAAATCCCGGATATTTGCAGCCCCCAAGGGCACGTTTCAAATCCCGGATAATTGCAGCCCCCAAGGGCACGTTTCAAATCCCAGATATTTGCAGCGCCAAAGGGCACGTTTCAAATCCCAGATATTTGCAGCCCCCGAGAAACGTTTCAAATCCCAGATATTTGCAGCCCCCAAGAAATCCCAGATATTTGCAGCCCCCAAGAAATCCCAGATATTTGCAGCGCCAAAGGGCACGTTTCAAATCCCAGATATTTGCAGCCCCCAAGAAACGTTTCAAATGCAAGATATTTGCAGCCCCCAAGGGCCCGTTTCAAATCCCGGATATTTGCAGCCCCCTAACGCACGTTTCAAATCCCAGATATTTGCAACCCCGAGAAACGTGTCAAATCCCAGATATTTGCAGCCCCCGAGAAACGTTTCAAATCCAAGATATTTGCAGCCCTCAAGGGCACGTTTCAAATCCCAGATATTTGCAGCCCCCGAGAAACGTTTCAAATCCCAGATATTTGCAGCCCCAAGAAATCCCAGATATTTGCAGCGCCAAAGGGCACGTTTCAAATCTCAGATATTTGCAGCCCCCAAGAAACGTTTCAAATCCCAGATATTTGCAGCCCCCGAGAAACGTTTCAAATTCCGGATATTTGCAGCCCCCAAGGGCACGTCTCAAATCCCGGATATTTGCAGCCCCCAAGGGCACGTCTCAAATCCCGGATATTTGCAGCCCCCAAGGGCACGTCTCAAATCCCGGATATTCGCAGCCCCCAAGGGCACGTCTCAAATCCCGGATATTTGCAGCCCCCAAGGGCACGTTTCAAATCCCGGATAATTGCAGCCCCCAAGGGCACGTTTCAAATCCCAGATATTTGCAGCGCCAAAGGGCACGTTTCAAATCCCAGATATTTGCAGCCCCCGAGAAACGTTTCAAATCCCAGATATTTGCAGCCCCCAAGAAATCCCAGATATTTGCAGCCCCCAAGAAATCCCAGATATTTGCAGCGCCAAAGGGCACGTTTCAAATCCCAGATATTTGCAGCCCCCAAGAAACGTTTCAAATCCAAGATATTTGCAGCCCCCAAGGGCCCGTTTCAAATCCCGGATATTTGCAGCCCCCTAACGCACGTTTCAAATCCCAGATATTTGCAACCCCGAGAAACGTGTCAAATCCCAGATATTTGCAGTCCCCGAGAAACGTTTCAAATCCCAGATATTTGCAGCCCCCGAGAAACGTTTCAAATCCCAGATATTTGCAGCCCCCGAGAAACGTTTCAAATCCCAGATATTTGCAGCCCCCGAGAAACGTTTCAAATCCCAGATATTTGCAGGCCCCAAGGGCAAGTTTCGAATCCCGGATATTTGCAGCCTCCAAAGGCACGTTTCAAATCCCAGATATTTGCAGCCCCCAAGAAATCCCAGATATTTGCAGCGCCAAAGGGCACGTTTCAAATCCCAGATATTTGCAGCGCCAAAGGGCACGTTTCAAATCCCAGATATTTGCAGCCCCCAAGAAACGTTTCAAATCCAAGATATTTGCAGCCCCCAAGGGCCCGTTTCAAATCCCGGATATTTGCAGCCCCCTAACGCACGTTTCAAATCCCAGATATTTGCAACCCCGAGAAACGCGTCAAATCCCAGATATTTGCAGCCCCCGAGAAACGTTTCAAATCCAAGATATTTGCAGCCCCCAAGGGCACGTTTCAAATCCCAGATATTTGCAGCCCCCGAGAAACGTTTCACATCCAAGATATTTGCAGCCTCCAAGTGCACGTTTCAAATCCCGGATATTTGCAGCCCCCAAGGGCACGTCTCAAATCCCGGATATTTGCAGCCCCCAAGGGCACGTCTCAAATCCCGGATATTCGCAGCCCCCAAGGGCACGTCTCAAATCCCGGATATTTGCAGCCCCCAAGGGCACGTTTCAAATCCCGGATAATTGCAGCCCCCAAGGGCACGTTTCAAATCCCAGATATTTGCAGCGCCAAAGGGCACGTTTCAAATCCCAGATATTTGCAGCCCCCGAGAAACTTTTCAAATCCCAGATATTTGCAGCCCCCAAGAAATCCCAGATATTTGCAGCGCCAAAGGGCACGTTTCAAATCCCAGATATTTGCAGCCCCCAAGAAACGTTTCAAATCCCAGATATTTGCAGCCCCCGAGAAACGTTTCAAATCCCAGATATTTGCAGCCCCCGAGAAACGTTTCAAATCCCGGATATTTGCAGCCCCCTAGGGCACGTTTCAAATCCCAGATATTTGCAGTCCCCGAGAAACGTTTCAAATCCCAGATATTTGCAGCCCCAAGAAATCCCAGATATTTGCAGCGCCAAAGGGCACGTTTCAAATCTCAGATATTTGCAGCCCCCAAGAAACGTTTCAAATCCCAGATATTTGCAGCCCCCGAGAAACGTTTCAAATTCCGGATATTTGCAGCCCCCAAGGGCACGTCTCAAATCCCGGATATTTGCAGCCCCCAAGGGCACGTCTCAAATCCCGGATATTTGCAGCCCCCAAGGGCACGTCTCAAATCCCGGATATTCGCAGCCCCCAAGGGCACGTCTCAAATCCCGGATATTTGCAGCCCCCAAGGGCACGTTTCAAATCCCGGATAATTGCAGCCCCCAAGGGCACGTTTCAAATCCCAGATATTTGCAGCGCCAAAGGGCACGTTTCAAATCCCAGATATTTGCAGCCCCCGAGAAACGTTTCAAATCCCAGATATTTGCAGCCCCCAAGAAATCCCAGATATTTGCAGCGCCAAAGGGCACGTTTCAAATCCCAGATATTTGCAGCCCCCAAGAAACGTTTCAAATCCCAGATATTTGCAGCCCCCGAGAAACGTTTCAAATCCCAGATATTTGCAGCCCCCGAGAAACGTTTCAAATCCCGGATATTTGCAGCCCCCTAGGGCACGTTTCAAATCCCAGATATTTGCAGCCCCCAAGAAACGTTTCAAATCCCAGATATTTGCAGTCCCCGAGAAACGTTTCAAATCCCAGATATTTGCAGCCCCAAGAAATCCCAGATATTTGCAGCGCCAAAGGGCACGTTTCAAATCTCAGATATTTGCAGCCCCCAAGAAACGTTTCAAATCCCAGATATTTGCAGCCCCCGAGAAACGTTTCAAATTCCGGATATTTGCAGCCCCCTAGGGCACGTTTCAAATCCCAGATATTTGCAGCCCCCGAGAAACGTTTCAAATCCCAGATATTTGCAGTCCCCGAGAAACGTTTCAAATCCCAGATATTTGCAGCCCCCGAGAAACGTTTCAAATGTCAGATATTTGCAGCCCCCGAGAAACGTTTCAAATCCCAGATATTTGCAGCCCCCGAGAAACGTTTCAAATCCCAGATATTTGCAGGCCCCAAGGGCAAGTTTCGAATCCCGGATATTTGCAGCCTCCAAAGGCACGTTTCAAATCCCAGATATTTGCAGCCCCCAAGAAATCCCAGATATTTGCAGCGCCAAAGGGCACGTTTCAAATCCCAGATATTTGCAGCGCCAAAGGGCACGTTTCAAATCCCAGATATTTGCAGCCCCCAAGAAACGTTTCAAATCCAAGATATTTGCAGCCCCCAAGGGCCCGTTTCAAATCCCGGATATTTGCAGCCCCCTAACGCACGTTTCAAATCCCAGATATTTGCAGCCCCCGAGAAACGTTTCAAATCCCAGATATTTGCAGCCCCCAAGAAATCCCAGATATTTGCAGCGCCAAAGGGCACGTTTCAAATCCCAGATATTTGCAGCCCCCAAGAAACGTTTCAAATCCCAGATATTTGCAGCCCCCGAGAAACGTTTCAAATCCCAGATATTTGCAGCCCCCGAGAAACGTTTCAAATCCCGGATATTTGCAGCCCCCAAGAAACGTTTCAAATCCCAGATATTTGCAGCCCCCAAGAAACGTTTCAAATCCCAGATATTTGCAGCCCCCGAGAAACGTTTCAAATCCCAGATATTTGCAGCCCCCGAGAAACGTTTCAAATCCCGGATATTTGCAGCCCCCTAGGGCACGTTTCAAATCCCAGATATTTGCAGCCCCCAAGAAACGTTTCAAATCCCAGATATTTGCAGTCCCCGAGAAACGTTTCAAATCCCAGATATTTGCAGCCCCCAAGAAATCCCAGATATTTGCAGCGCCAAAGGGCACGTTTCAAATCCCAGATATTTGCAGCCCCCAAGAAACGTTTCAAATCCCAGATATTTGCAGCCCCCGAGAAACGTTTCAAATTCCGGATATTTGCAGCCCCCTAGGGCACGTTTCAAATCCCAGATATTTGCAGCCCCCGAGAAACGTTTCAAATCCCAGATATTTGCAGTCCCCGAGAAACGTTTCAAATCCCAGATATTTGCAGGCCCCAAGGGCAAGTTTCGAATCCCAGATATTTGCAGCCTCCAAGGGCACGTTTCAAATCCCAGATATTTGCAGCCCCCAAGAAATCCCAGATATTTGCAGCAACAAAGGGCCCGTTTCAAATCCCAGATATTTGCATCCCCGAGAAACGTGTCAAATCCCAGATATTTGCATCCCCGAGAAACGTGTCAAATCCCAGATATTTGCATCCCCGAGAAACGTGTCAAATCCCAGATATTTGCAGCCCCCGAGAAACGTTTCAAATCCAAGATATTTGCAGCCCCCGAGAAACGTTTCAAATCCCAGATATTTGCAGCCCCCGAGAAACGTTTCAAATCCCAGATATTTGCAGGCCCCAAGGGCAAGTTTCAAATCCCAGATATTTGCAGCCCCCAAGGGCACGTTTCAAATCCCAGATATTTGCAGCGCCAAAGGGCACGTTTCAAATCCCAGATATTTGCATCCCCGAGAAACGTGTCAAATCCCAGATATTTGCAGGCCCCAAGGGCAAGTTTCAAATCCCAGATATTTGCAGCCCCCAAGGGCACGTTTCAAATCCCAGATATTTGCAGCCCCCAAGAAACGTTTCAAATCCAAGATATTTGCAGCCCCCAAGGGCCCGTTTCAAATCCCGGATATTTGCAGCCCCCTAACGCACGTTTCAAATCCCAGATATTTGCAACCCCGAGAAACGTGTCAAATCCCAGATATTTGCAGCCCCCGAGAAACGTTTCAAATCCAAGATATTTGCAGCCCCCAAGGGCACGTTTCAAATCCAAGATATTTGCAGCCCCCAAGGGCCCGTTTCAAATCCCGGATATTTGCAGCCCCCTAACGCACGTTTCAAATCCCAGATATTTGCAACCCCGAGAAACGTGTCAAATCCCAGATATTTGCAGCCCCCGAGAAACGTTTCAAATCCAAGATATTTGCAGCCCCCAAGGGCACGTTTCAAATCCCAGATATTTGCAGCCCCCGAGAAACGTTTCACATCCAAGATATTTGCAGCCCCCAAGTGCACGTTTCAAATCCCGGATATTTGTAGCCCCCAAGGGCACGTCTCAAATCCCGGATATTTGCAGCCCCCAAGGGCACGTCTCAAATCCCGGATATTCGCAGCCCCCAAGGGCACGTCTCAAATCCCGGATATTTGCAGCCCCCAAGGGCACGTTTCAAATCCCGGATAATTGCAGCCCCCAAGGGCACGTTTCAAATCCCAGATATTTGCAGCGCCAAAGGGCACGTTTCAAATCCCAGATATTTGCAGCCCCCGAGAAACGTTTCAAATCCCAGATATTTGCAGCCCCCAAGAAATCCCAGATATTTGCAGCCCCCAAGAAATCCCAGATATTTGCAGCGCCAAAGGGCACGTTTCAAATCCCAGATATTTGCAGCCCCCAAGAAACGTTTCAAATCCAAGATATTTGCAGCCCCCAAGGGCCCGTTTCAAATCCCGGATATTTGCAGCCCCCTAACGCACGTTTCAAATCCCAGATATTTGCAACCCCGAGAAACGTGTCAAATCCCAGATATTTGCAGCCCCCGAGAAACGTTTCAAATCCAAGATATTTGCAGCCCTCAAGGGCACGTTTCAAATCCCAGATATTTGCAGCCCCCGAGAAACGTTTCAAATCCCAGATATTTGCAGCCCCAAGAAATCCCAGATATTTGCAGCGCCAAAGGGCACGTTTCAAATCTCAGATATTTGCAGCCCCCAAGAAACGTTTCAAATCCCAGATATTTGCAGCCCCCGAGAAACGTTTCAAATTCCGGATATTTGCAGCCCCCAAGGGCACGTCTCAAATCCCGGATATTTGCAGCCCCCAAGGGCACGTCTCAAATCCCGGATATTTGCAGCCCCCAAGGGCACGTCTCAAATCCCGGATATTCGCAGCCCCCAAGGGCACGTCTCAAATCCCGGATATTTGCAGCCCCCAAGGGCACGTTTCAAATCCCGGATAATTGCAGCCCCCAAGGGCACGTTTCAAATCCCAGATATTTGCAGCGCCAAAGGGCACGTTTCAAATCCCAGATATTTGCAGCCCCCGAGAAACGTTTCAAATCCCAGATATTTGCAGCCCCCAAGAAATCCCAGATATTTGCAGCCCCCAAGAAATCCCAGATATTTGCAGCGCCAAAGGGCACGTTTCAAATCCCAGATATTTGCAGCCCCCAAGAAACGTTTCAAATCCAAGATATTTGCAGCCCCCAAGGGCCCGTTTCAAATCCCGGATATTTGCAGCCCCCTAACGCACGTTTCAAATCCCAGATATTTGCAACCCCGAGAAACGTGTCAAATCCCAGATATTTGCAGTCCCCGAGAAACGTTTCAAATCCCAGATATTTGCAGCCCCCGAGAAACGTTTCAAATCCCAGATATTTGCAGCCCCCGAGAAACGTTTCAAATCCCAGATATTTGCAGCCCCCGAGAAACGTTTCAAATCCCAGATATTTGCAGGCCCCAAGGGCAAGTTTCGAATCCCGGATATTTGCAGCCTCCAAAGGCACGTTTCAAATCCCAGATATTTGCAGCCCCCAAGAAATCCCAGATATTTGCAGCGCCAAAGGGCACGTTTCAAATCCCAGATATTTGCAGCGCCAAAGGGCACGTTTCAAATCCCAGATATTTGCAGCCCCCAAGAAACGTTTCAAATCCAAGATATTTGCAGCCCCCAAGGGCCCGTTTCAAATCCCGGATATTTGCAGCCCCCTAACGCACGTTTCAAATCCCAGATATTTGCAACCCCGAGAAACGCGTCAAATCCCAGATATTTGCAGCCCCCGAGAAACGTTTCAAATCCAAGATATTTGCAGCCCCCAAGGGCACGTTTCAAATCCCAGATATTTGCAGCCCCCGAGAAACGTTTCACATCCAAGATATTTGCAGCCTCCAAGTGCACGTTTCAAATCCCGGATATTTGCAGCCCCCAAGGGCACGTCTCAAATCCCGGATATTTGCAGCCCCCAAGGGCACGTCTCAAATCCCGGATATTCGCAGCCCCCAAGGGCACGTCTCAAATCCCGGATATTTGCAGCCCCCAAGGGCACGTTTCAAATCCCGGATAATTGCAGCCCCCAAGGGCACGTTTCAAATCCCAGATATTTGCAGCGCCAAAGGGCACGTTTCAAATCCCAGATATTTGCAGCCCCCGAGAAACTTTTCAAATCCCAGATATTTGCAGCCCCCAAGAAATCCCAGATATTTGCAGCGCCAAAGGGCACGTTTCAAATCCCAGATATTTGCAGCCCCCAAGAAACGTTTCAAATCCCAGATATTTGCAGCCCCCGAGAAACGTTTCAAATCCCAGATATTTGCAGCCCCCGAGAAACGTTTCAAATCCCGGATATTTGCAGCCCCCTAGGGCACGTTTCAAATCCCAGATATTTGCAGTCCCCGAGAAACGTTTCAAATCCCAGATATTTGCAGCCCCAAGAAATCCCAGATATTTGCAGCGCCAAAGGGCACGTTTCAAATCTCAGATATTTGCAGCCCCCAAGAAACGTTTCAAATCCCAGATATTTGCAGCCCCCGAGAAACGTTTCAAATTCCGGATATTTGCAGCCCCCAAGGGCACGTCTCAAATCCCGGATATTTGCAGCCCCCAAGGGCACGTCTCAAATCCCGGATATTTGCAGCCCCCAAGGGCACGTCTCAAATCCCGGATATTCGCAGCCCCCAAGGGCACGTCTCAAATCCCGGATATTTGCAGCCCCCAAGGGCACGTTTCAAATCCCGGATAATTGCAGCCCCCAAGGGCACGTTTCAAATCCCAGATATTTGCAGCGCCAAAGGGCACGTTTCAAATCCCAGATATTTGCAGCCCCCGAGAAACGTTTCAAATCCCAGATATTTGCAGCCCCCAAGAAATCCCAGATATTTGCAGCGCCAAAGGGCACGTTTCAAATCCCAGATATTTGCAGCCCCCAAGAAACGTTTCAAATCCCAGATATTTGCAGCCCCCGAGAAACGTTTCAAATCCCAGATATTTGCAGCCCCCGAGAAACGTTTCAAATCCCGGATATTTGCAGCCCCCTAGGGCACGTTTCAAATCCCAGATATTTGCAGCCCCCAAGAAACGTTTCAAATCCCAGATATTTGCAGTCCCCGAGAAACGTTTCAAATCCCAGATATTTGCAGCCCCAAGAAATCCCAGATATTTGCAGCGCCAAAGGGCACGTTTCAAATCTCAGATATTTGCAGCCCCCAAGAAACGTTTCAAATCCCAGATATTTGCAGCCCCCGAGAAACGTTTCAAATTCCGGATATTTGCAGCCCCCTAGGGCACGTTTCAAATCCCAGATATTTGCAGCCCCCGAGAAACGTTTCAAATCCCAGATATTTGCAGTCCCCGAGAAACGTTTCAAATCCCAGATATTTGCAGCCCCCGAGAAACGTTTCAAATCCCAGATATTTGCAGCCCCCGAGAAACGTTTCAAATCCCAGATATTTGCAGCCCCCGAGAAACGTTTCAAATCCCAGATATTTGCAGGCCCCAAGGGCAAGTTTCGAATCCCGGATATTTGCAGCCTCCAAAGGCACGTTTCAAATCCCAGATATTTGCAGCCCCCAAGAAATCCCAGATATTTGCAGCGCCAAAGGGCACGTTTCAAATCCCAGATATTTGCAGCGCCAAAGGGCACGTTTCAAATCCCAGATATTTGCAGCCCCCAAGAAACGTTTCAAATCCAAGATATTTGCAGCCCCCAAGGGCCCGTTTCAAATCCCGGATATTTGCAGCCCCCTAACGCACGTTTCAAATCCCAGATATTTGCAGCCCCCGAGAAACGTTTCAAATCCCAGATATTTGCAGCCCCCAAGAAATCCCAGATATTTGCAGCGCCAAAGGGCACGTTTCAAATCCCAGATATTTGCAGCCCCCAAGAAACGTTTCAAATCCCAGATATTTGCAGCCCCCGAGAAACGTTTCAAATCCCAGATATTTGCAGCCCCCGAGAAACGTTTCAAATCCCGGATATTTGCAGCCCCCAAGAAACGTTTCAAATCCCAGATATTTGCAGCCCCCAAGAAACGTTTCAAATCCCAGATATTTGCAGCCCCCGAGAAACGTTTCAAATCCCAGATATTTGCAGCCCCCGAGAAACGTTTCAAATCCCGGATATTTGCAGCCCCCTAGGGCACGTTTCAAATCCCAGATATTTGCAGCCCCCAAGAAACGTTTCAAATCCCAGATATTTGCAGTCCCCGAGAAACGTTTCAAATCCCAGATATTTGCAGCCCCCAAGAAATCCCAGATATTTGCAGCGCCAAAGGGCACGTTTCAAATCCCAGATATTTGCAGCCCCCAAGAAACGTTTCAAATCCCAGATATTTGCAGCCCCCGAGAAACGTTTCAAATTCCGGATATTTGCAGCCCCCTAGGGCACGTTTCAAATCCCAGATATTTGCAGCCCCCGAGAAACGTTTCAAATCCCAGATATTTGCAGTCCCCGAGAAACGTTTCAAATCCCAGATATTTGCAGGCCCCAAGGGCAAGTTTCGAATCCCAGATATTTGCAGCCTCCAAGGGCACGTTTCAAATCCCAGATATTTGCAGCCCCCAAGAAATCCCAGATATTTGCAGCAACAAAGGGCCCGTTTCAAATCCCAGATATTTGCATCCCCGAGAAACGTGTCAAATCCCAGATATTTGCATCCCCGAGAAACGTGTCAAATCCCAGATATTTGCATCCCCGAGAAACGTGTCAAATCCCAGATATTTGCAGCCCCCGAGAAACGTTTCAAATCCAAGATATTTGCAGCCCCCGAGAAACGTTTCAAATCCCAGATATTTGCAGCCCCCGAGAAACGTTTCAAATCCCAGATATTTGCAGGCCCCAAGGGCAAGTTTCAAATCCCAGATATTTGCAGCCCCCAAGGGCACGTTTCAAATCCCAGATATTTGCAGCGCCAAAGGGCACGTTTCAAATCCCAGATATTTGCATCCCCGAGAAACGTGTCAAATCCCAGATATTTGCAGGCCCCAAGGGCAAGTTTCAAATCCCAGATATTTGCAGCCCCCAAGGGCACGTTTCAAATCCCAGATATTTGCAGCCCCCAAGAAACGTTTCAAATCCAAGATATTTGCAGCCCCCAAGGGCCCGTTTCAAATCCCGGATATTTGCAGCCCCCTAACGCACGTTTCAAATCCCAGATATTTGCAACCCCGAGAAACGTGTCAAATCCCAGATATTTGCAGCCCCCGAGAAACGTTTCAAATCCAAGATATTTGCAGCCCCCAAGGGCACGTTTCAAATCCCAGATATTTGCAGCCCCCGAGAAACGTTTCACATCCAAGATATTTGCAGCCCCCAAGTGCACGTTTCAAATCCCGGATATTTGCAGCCCCCAAGGGCACGTCTCAAATCCCGGATATTTGCAGCCCCCAAGGGCACGTCTCAAATCCCGGATATTCGCAGCCCCCAAGGGCACGTCTCAAATCCCGGATATTTGCAGCCCCCAAGGGCACGTTTCAAATCCCGGATAATTGCAGCCCCCAAGGGCACGTTTCAAATCCCAGATATTTGCAGCGCCAAAGGGCACGTTTAAAATCCCAGATATTTGCAGCCCCCGAGAAACGTTTCAAATCCCAGATATTTGCAGCCCCCAAGAAATCCCAGATATTTGCAGCGCCAAAGGGCACGTTTCAAATCCCAGATATTTGCAGCCCCCAAGAAACGTTTCAAATCCCAGATATTTGCAGCCCCCGAGAAACGTTTCAAATCCCAGATATTTGCAGCCCCCGAGAAACGTTTCAAATCCCGGATATTTGCAGCCCCCTAGGGCACGTTTCAAATCCCAGATATTTGCAGCCCCCAAGAAACGTTTCAAATCCCAGATATTTGCAGTCCCCGAGAAACGTTTCAAATCCCAGATATTTGCAGCCCCAAGAAATCCCAGATATTTGCCGCGCCAAAGGGCACGTTTCAAATCTCAGATATTTGCAGCCCCCAAGAAACGTTTCAAATCCCAGATATTTGCAGCCCCCGAGAAACGTTTCAAATTCCGGATATTTGCAGCCCCCTAGGGCACGTTTCAAATCCCAGATATTTGCAGCCCCCGAGAAACGTTTCAAATCCCAGATATTTGCAGTCCCCGAGAAACGTTTCAAATCCCAGATATTTGCAGCCCCCGAGAAACGTTTCAAATCCCAGATATTTGCAGCCCCCGAGAAACGTTTCAAATCCCAGATATTTGCAGCCCCCGAGAAACGTTTCAAATCCCAGATATTTGCAGGCCCCAAGGGCAAGTTTCGAATCCCGGATATTTGCAGCCTCCAAAGGCACGTTTCAAATCCCAGATATTTGCAGCCCCCAAGAAATCCCAGATATTTGCAGCGCCAAAGGGCACGTTTCAAATCCCAGATATTTGCAGCGCCAAAGGGCACGTTTCAAATCCCAGATATTTGCAGCCCCCAAGAAACGTTTCAAATCCAAGATATTTGCAGCCCCCAAGGGCCCGTTTCAAATCCCGGATATTTGCCGCCCCCTAACGCACGTTTCAAATCCCAGATATTTGCAACCCCGAGAAACGTGTCAAATCCCAGATATTTGCAGCCCCCGAGAAACGTTTCAAATCCAAAATATTTGCAGCCCCCAAGGGCACGTTTCAAATCCCAGATATTTGCAGCCCTCGAGAAACGTTTCACATCCAAGATATTTGCAGCCCTCGAGAAACGTTTCACATCCAAGATATTTGCAGCCCCCAAGTGCACGTTTCAAATCCCGGATATTTGCAGCCCCCAAGGGCACGTCTCAAATCCCGGATATTTGCAGCCCCCAAGGGCACGTCTCAAATCCCGGATATTCGCAGCCCCCAAGGGCACGTCTCAAATCCCGGATATTTGCAGCCCCCAAGGGCACGTTTCAAATCCCGGATAATTGCAGCCCCCAAGGGCACGTTTCAAATCCCAGATATTTGCAGCGCCAAAGGGCACGTTTCAAATCCCAGATATTTGCATCCCCCGAGAAACGTTTCAAATCCCAGATATTTGCAGCCCCCAAGAAATCCCAGATATTTGCAGCGCCAAAGGGCACGTTTCAAATCCCAGATATTTGCAGCCCCCAAGAAACGTTTCAAATCCCAGATATTTGCAGCCCCCGAGAAACGTTTCAAATCCCAGATATTTGCAGCCCCCGAGAAACGTTTCAAATCCCGGATATTTGCAGCCCCCAAGAAACGTTTCAAATCCCAGATATTTGCAGCCCCCAAGAAACGTTTCAAATCCCAGATATTTGCAGCCCCCGAGAAACGTTTCAAATCCCAGATATTTGCAGCCCCCGAGAAACGTTTCAAATCCCGGATATTTGCAGCCCCCTAGGGCACGTTTCACATCCCAGATATTTGCAGCCCCTAGGGCACGTTTCAAATCCCAGATATTTGCAGCCCCCGAGAAACGTTTCAAATCCCAGATATTTGCAGCCCCCGAGAAACGTTTCAAATCCCAGATATTTGCAGGCCCCAAGGGCAAGTTTCGAATCCCAGATATTTGCAGCCTCCAAGGGCACGTTTCAAATCCCAGATATTTGCAGCCTCCAAGGGCACGTTTCAAATCCCAGATATTTGCAGCCCCCAAGAAATCCCAGATATTTGCAGCGCCAAAGGGCACGTTTCAAATCCCGGATATTTGCAGCCCCCAAGGGCAAGTTTCAAATCCCGGATATTTGCAGCTCCCAAGGGCACGTTTCAAATCCCAGATATTTACAGCCCCCAAGGGCACGTTTCAAATCCCAGATATTTGCAGCCCCCAAGAAACGTTTCAAATCCCAGATATTTGCAGCCCCCGAGAAACGTTTCAAATCCCGGATATTTGCAGCCCCTAGGGCACGTTTCAAATCCCGGATATTTGCAGCCCCCAAGGGCAAGTTTCAAATCCCGGATATTTGCAGCTCCCAAGGGCACGTTTCAAATCCCAGATATTTACAGCCCCCAAGGGCACGTTTCAAATCCCAGATATTTGCAGCCCCCAAGAAACGTTTCAAATCCCAGATATTTGCAGCCCCGAGAAACGTTTCAAATCCCGGATATTTGCAGCCCCTAGGGCACGTTTCAAATCCCAGATATTTGCAGCCCCCGAGAAACGTTTCAAATCCCAGATATTTGCAGCCCCCGAGAAACGTTTCAAATCCCGGATATTTGCAGCCCCTAGGGCACGTTTCAAATCCCAGATATTTGCAGCCCCCGAGAAACGTTTCAAATCCCAGATATTTGCAGCCCCCGAGAAACGTTTCAAATCCCAGATATTTGCAGCCCCCGAGAAACGTTTCAAATCCCAGATATTTGCAGCCCCCGAAAAACGTTTCAAATCCCAGATATTTGCAGCCCCCGAGAAACGTTTCAAATCCCAGATATTTGCAGCCCCCGAGAAACGTTTCAAATCCCAGATATTTGCAGGCCCCAAGGGCAAGTTTCGAATCCCAGATATTTGCAGCCTCCAAAGGCACGTTTCATACCCCAGATATTTGCAGCCCCCAAGAAATCCCAGATATTTGCAGCGCCAAAGGGCACGTTTCAAATCCCAGATATTTGCAGCGCCAAAGGGCACGTTTAAAATCCCAGATATTTGCAGCCCCCAAGAAACGTTTCAAATCCAAGATATTTGCAGCCCCCAAGGGCCCGTTTCAAATCCCGGATATTTGCAGCCCCCTAACGCACGTTTCAAATCCCAGATATTTGCATCCCCGAGAAACGTGACAAATCCCAGATATTTGCAGCCCCCGAGAAACGTTTCAAATCCAAGATATTTGCAGCCCCCACCAGATATTTGCAGCCCCCGAGAAACGTTTCAAGTCCCAGATATTTGCAGCCCCCGAGAAAAGTTTCAAGTCCCAGATATTTGCAGCCCCCGAGAAACGTTTCAAATCCCAGATATTTGCAGCCCCCGAGAAACGTTTCAAATCCCAGATATTTGCAGCCCCCGAGAAACGCTTCAAATCCAAGATATTTGCAGCTCCCGAGAAACGTTTCAAATCCAAGATATTTGCAGCCCCCGAGAAACGTTTCAAATCCAAGATATTTGCAGCCCCCAAGGGCACGTTTCAAATCCAAGATATTTGCAGCCCCCAAGGGCACGTTTCAAATCCCGGATATTTGCAGCCCCCAAGGGCAAGTTTCAAATCCCGGATATTTGCAGCTCCCAAGGGCACGTTTCAAATCCCAGATATTTACAGCCCCCAAGGGCACGTTTCAAATCCCAGATATTTGCAGCCCCCAAGAAACGTTTCAAATCCCAGATATTTGCAGCCCCCGAGAAACGTTTCAAATCCCGGATATTTGCAGCCCCTAGGGCACGTTTCAAATCCCAGATATTTGCAGCCCCCGAGAAACGTTTCAAATCCCAGATATTTGCAGCCCCCGAGAAACGTTTCAAATCCCGGATATTTGCAGCCCCTAGGGCACGTTTCAAATCCCAGATATTTGCAGCCCCCGAGAAACGTTTCAAATCCCAGATATTTGCAGCCCCCGAGAAACGTTTCAAATCCCAGATATTTGCAGCCCCCGAGAAACGTTTCAAATCCCAGATATTTGCAGCCCCCGAAAAACGTTTCAAATCCCAGATATTTGCAGCCCCCGAGAAACGTTTCAAATCCCAGATATTTGCAGCCCCCGAGAAACGTTTCAAATCCCAGATATTTGCAGGCCCCAAGGGCAAGTTTCGAATCCCAGATATTTGCAGCCTCCAAAGGCACGTTTCATATCCCAGATATTTGCAGCCCCCAAGAAATCCCAGATATTTGCAGCGCCAAAGGGCACGTTTCAAATCCCAGATATTTGCAGCGCCAAAGGGCACGTTTAAAATCCCAGATATTTGCAGCGCCAAAGGGCACGTTTCAAATCCCAGATATTTGCATCCCCCGAGAAACGTTTCAAATCCCAGATATTTGCAGCCCCCAAGAAATCCCAGATATTTGCAGCCCCCAAGAAATCCCAGATATTTGCAGCGCCAAAGGGCACGTTTCAAATCCCAGATATTTGCAGCCCCCAAGAAACGTTTCAAATCCCAGATATTTGCAGCCCCCGAGAAACGTTTCAAATCCCAGATATTTGCAGCCCCCGAGAAACGTTTCAAATCCCGGATATTTGCAGCCCCCAAGAAACGTTTCAAATCCCAGATATTTGCAGCCCCCAAGAAACGTTTCAAATCCCAGATATTTGCAGCCCCCGAGAAACGTTTCAAATCCCAGATATTTGCAGCCCCCGAGAAACGTTTCAAATCCCGGATATTTGCAGCCCCCTAGGGCACGTTTCACATCCCAGATATTTGCAGCCCCTAGGGCACGTTTCAAATCCCAGATATTTGCAGCCCCCGAGAAACGTTTCAAATCCCAGATATTTGCAGCCCCCGAGAAACGTTTCAAATCCCAGATATTTGCAGGCCCCAAGGGCAAGTTTCGAATCCCAGATATTTGCAGCCTCCAAGGGCACGTTTCAAATCCCAGATATTTGCAGCCTCCAAGGGCACGTTTCAAATCCCAGATATTTGCAGCCCCCAAGAAATCCCAGATATTTGCAGCGCCAAAGGGCACGTTTCAAATCCCGGATATTTGCAGCCCCCAAGGGCAAGTTTCAAATCCCGGATATTTGCAGCTCCCAAGGGCACGTTTCAAATCCCAGATATTTACAGCCCCCAAGGGCACGTTTCAAATCCCAGATATTTGCAGCCCCCAAGAAACGTTTCAAATCCCAGATATTTGCAGCCCCCGAGAAACGTTTCAAATCCCGGATATTTGCAGCCCCTAGGGCACGTTTCAAATCCCGGATATTTGCAGCCCCCAAGGGCAAGTTTCAAATCCCGGATATTTGCAGCTCCCAAGGGCACGTTTCAAATCCCAGATATTTACAGCCCCCAAGGGCACGTTTCAAATCCCAGATATTTGCAGCCCCCAAGAAACGTTTCAAATCCCAGATATTTGCAGCCCCGAGAAACGTTTCAAATCCCGGATATTTGCAGCCCCTAGGGCACGTTTCAAATCCCAGATATTTGCAGCCCCCGAGAAACGTTTCAAATCCCAGATATTTGCAGCCCCCGAGAAACGTTTCAAATCCCGGATATTTGCAGCCCCTAGGGCACGTTTCAAATCCCAGATATTTGCAGCCCCCGAGAAACGTTTCAAATCCCAGATATTTGCAGCCCCCGAGAAACGTTTCAAATCCCAGATATTTGCAGCCCCCGAGAAACGTTTCAAATCCCAGATATTTGCAGCCCCCGAAAAACGTTTCAAATCCCAGATATTTGCAGCCCCCGAGAAACGTTTCAAATCCCAGATATTTGCAGCCCCCGAGAAACGTTTCAAATCCCAGATATTTGCAGGCCCCAAGGGCAAGTTTCGAATCCCAGATATTTGCAGCCTCCAAAGGCACGTTTCATATCCCAGATATTTGCAGCCCCCAAGAAATCCCAGATATTTGCAGCGCCAAAGGGCACGTTTCAAATCCCAGATATTTGCAGCGCCAAAGGGCACGTTTAAAATCCCAGATATTTGCAGCCCCCAAGAAACGTTTCAAATCCAAGATATTTGCAGCCCCCAAGGGCCCGTTTCAAATCCCGGATATTTGCAGCCCCCTAACGCACGTTTCAAATCCCAGATATTTGCATCCCCGAGAAACGTGACAAATCCCAGATATTTGCAGCCCCCGAGAAACGTTTCAAATCCAAGATATTTGCAGCCCCCACCAGATATTTGCAGCCCCCGAGAAACGTTTCAAGTCCCAGATATTTGCAGCCCCCGAGAAAAGTTTCAAGTCCCAGATATTTGCAGCCCCCGAGAAACGTTTCAAATCCCAGATATTTGCAGCCCCCGAGAAACGTTTCAAATCCCAGATATTTGCAGCCCCCGAGAAACGCTTCAAATCCAAGATATTTGCAGCTCCCGAGAAACGTTTCAAATCCAAGATATTTGCAGCCCCCGAGAAACGTTTCAAATCCAAGATATTTGCAGCCCCCAAGGGCACGTTTCAAATCCAAGATATTTGCAGCCCCCAAGGGCACGTTTCAAATCCCGGATATTTGCAGCCCCCAAGGGCAAGTTTCAAATCCCGGATATTTGCAGCTCCCAAGGGCACGTTTCAAATCCCAGATATTTACAGCCCCCAAGGGCACGTTTCAAATCCCAGATATTTGCAGCCCCCAAGAAACGTTTCAAATCCCAGATATTTGCAGCCCCCGAGAAACGTTTCAAATCCCGGATATTTGCAGCCCCTAGGGCACGTTTCAAATCCCAGATATTTGCAGCCCCCGAGAAACGTTTCAAATCCCAGATATTTGCAGCCCCCGAGAAACGTTTCAAATCCCGGATATTTGCAGCCCCTAGGGCACGTTTCAAATCCCAGATATTTGCAGCCCCCGAGAAACGTTTCAAATCCCAGATATTTGCAGCCCCCGAGAAACGTTTCAAATCCCAGATATTTGCAGCCCCCGAGAAACGTTTCAAATCCCAGATATTTGCAGCCCCCGAAAAACGTTTCAAATCCCAGATATTTGCAGCCCCCGAGAAACGTTTCAAATCCCAGATATTTGCAGCCCCCGAGAAACGTTTCAAATCCCAGATATTTGCAGGCCCCAAGGGCAAGTTTCGAATCCCAGATATTTGCAGCCTCCAAAGGCACGTTTCATATCCCAGATATTTGCAGCCCCCAAGAAATCCCAGATATTTGCAGCGCCAAAGGGCACGTTTCAAATCCCAGATATTTGCAGCGCCAAAGGGCACGTTTAAAATCCCAGATATTTGCAGCCCCCAAGAAACGTTTCAAATCCCAGATATTTGCAGCCCCCGAGAAACGCTTCAAATCCAAGATATTTGCAGCTCCCGAGAAACGTTTCAAATCCAAGATATTTGCAGCCCCCGAGAAACGTTTCAAATCCAAGATATTTGCAGCCCCCAAGGGCACGTTTCAAATCCAAGATATTTGCAGCCCCCAAGGGCACGTTTCAAATCCCGGATATTTGCAGCCCCCAAGGGCACGTTTCAAATCCCGGATATTTGCAGCCCCCGAGAAACGTTTCAAATCCCGGATATTTGCAGCCCCTAGGGCACGTTTCAAATCCCAGATATTTGCAGCCCCCGAGAAACGTTTCAAATCCCAGATATTTGCAGCCCCCGAGAAACGTTTCAAATCCCAGATATTTGCAGCCCCCGAGAAACGTTTCAAATCCCAGATATTTGCAGCCCCCGAGAAACGTTTCAAATCCCAGATATTTGCAGGCCCCAAGGGCAAGTTTCGAATCCCAGATATTTGCAGCCTCCAAGAAATCCCAGATATTTGCAGCGCCAAAGGGCACGTTTCAAATCCCAGATATTTGCAGCGCCAAAGGGCACGTTTCAAATCCCAGATATTTGCAGCCCCCAAGAAACGTTTCAAATCCAAGATATTTGCAGCCCCCAAGGGCCCGTTTCAAATCCCAGATATTTGCAGCCCCCGAGAAACGTTTCAAATCCCAGATATTTGCAGGCCCCAAGGGCAAGTTTCGAATCCCAGATATTTGCAGCCTCCAAAGGCACGTTTCAAATCCCAGATATTTGCAGCCCCCAAGGGCACGTTTCAAATCCCGGATATTCGCAGCCCCCAAGGGCACGTCTCAAATCCCGGATATTTGCAGCCCCCAAGGGCACGTTTCAAATCCCGGATATTTGCAGCCCCCAAGGGCACGTTTCAAATCCCGGATATTTGCAGCCCCCAAGGGCACGTTTCAAATCCCGGATATTTGCAGGCCCCAAGGGCAAGTTTCGAATCCCAGATATTTGCAGCCTCCAAAGGCACGTTTCAAATCCCAGATATTTGCAGCCCCCAAGAAATCCCAGATATTTGCAGCGCCAAAGGGCACGTTTCAAATCCCAGATATTTGCAGCGCCAAAGGGCACGTTTAAAATCCCAGATATTTGCAGCCCCCAAGAAACGTTTCAAATCCAAGATATTTGCAGCCCCCAAGGGCCCGTTTCAAATCCCGGATATTTGCAGCCCCCTAACGCACGTTTCAAATCCCAGATATTTGCATCCCCGAGAAACGTGACAAATCCCAGATATTTGCAGCCCCCGAGAAACGTTTCAAATCCAAGATATTTGCAGCCCCCACCAGATATTTGCAGCCCCCGAGAAACGTTTCAAGTCCCAGATATTTGCAGCCCCCGAGAAACGTTTCAAGTCCCAGATATTTGCAGCCCCCGAGAAACGTTTCAAATCCCAGATATTTGCAGCCCCCGAGAAACGTTTCAAATCCCAGATATTTGCAGCCCCCGAGAAACGCTTCAAATCCAAGATATTTGCAGCTCCCGAGAAACGTTTCAAATCCAAGATATTTGCAGCCCCCGAGAAACGTTTCAAATCCAAGATATTTGCAGCCCCCAAGGGCACGTTTCAAATCCAAGATATTTGCAGCCCCCAAGGGCACGTTTCAAATCCCGGATATTTGCAGCCCCCAAGGGCACGTTTCAAATCCCGGATATTTGCAGCCCCCGAGAAACGTTTCAAATCCCGGATATTTGCAGCCCCTAGGGCACGTTTCAAATCCCAGATATTTGCAGCCCCCGAGAACCGTTTCAAATCCCAGATATTTGCAGCCCCCGAGAAACGTTTCAAATCCCAGATATTTGCAGCCCCCGAGAAACGTTTCAAATCCCAGATATTTGCAGCCCCCGAGAAACGTTTCAAATCCCAGATATTTGCAGGCCCCAAGGGCAAGTTTCGAATCCCAGATATTTGCAGCCTCCAAAGGCACGTTTCAAATCCCAGATATTTGCAGCCCCCAAGAAATCCCAGATATTTGCAGCGCCAAAGGGCACGTTTCAAATCCCAGATATTTGCAGCGCCAAAGGGCACGTTTCAAATCCCAGATATTTGCAGCCCCCAAGAAACGTTTCAAATCCAAGATATTTGCAGCCCCCAAGGGCCCGTTTCAAATCCCAGATATTTGCAGCCCCCGAGAAACGTTTCAAATCCCAGATATTTGCAGGCCCCAAGGGCAAGTTTCGAATCCCAGATATTTGCAGCCTCCAAAGGCACGTTTCAAATCCCAGATATTTGCAGCCCCCAAGAAATCCCAGATATTTGCAGCGCCAAAGGGCACGTTTCAAATCCCAGATATTTGCAGCGCCAAAGGGCACGTTTCAAATCCCAGATATTTGCAGCCCCCAAGAAACGTTTCAAATCCAAGATATTTGCAGCCCCCAAGGGCCCGTTTCAAATCCCGGATATTTGCAGCCCCCTAACGCACGTTTCAAATCCCAGATATTTGCATCCCCGAGAAACGTGTCAAATCCCAGATATTTGCAGCCCCCGAGAAACGTTTCAAATCCAAGATATTTGCAGCCCCCAAGGGCACGTTTCAAATCCCAGATATTTGCAGCCCCCGAGAAACGTTTCACATCCAAGATATTTGCAGCCCCCAAGTGCACGTTTCAAATCCCGGATATTTGCAGCCCCCAAGGGCACGTCTCAAATCCCGGATATTCGCAGCCCCCAAGGGCACGTCTCAAATCCCGGATATTTGCAGCCCCCAAGGGCACGTCTCAAATCCCGGATATTCGCAGCCCCCAAGGGCACGTCTCAAATCCCGGATATTTGCAGCCCCCAAGGGCACGTTTCAAATCCCGGATATTCGCAGCCCCCAAGGGCACGTCTCAAATCCCGGATATTTGCAGCCCCCAAGGGCACGTTTCAAATCCCGGATATTTGCAGCCCCCAAGGGCACGTTTCAAATCCCGGATATTTGCAGCCCCCAAGGGCACGTTTCAAATCCCGGATATTTGCAGGCCCCAAGGGCAAGTTTCGAATCCCAGATATTTGCAGCCTCCAAAGGCACGTTTCAAATCCCAGATATTTGCAGCCCCCAAGAAATCCCAGATATTTGCAGCGCCAAAGGGCACGTTTCAAATCCCAGATATTTGCAGCGCCAAAGGGCACGTTTAAAATCCCAGATATTTGCAGCCCCCAAGAAACGTTTCAAATCCAAGATATTTGCAGCCCCCAAGGGCCCGTTTCAAATCCCGGATATTTGCAGCCCCCTAACGCACGTTTCAAATCCCAGATATTTGCATCCCCGAGAAACGTGACAAATCCCAGATATTTGCAGCCCCCGAGAAACGTTTCAAATCCAAGATATTTGCAGCCCCCACCAGATATTTGCAGCCCCCGAGAAACGTTTCAAGTCCCAGATATTTGCAGCCCCCGAGAAACGTTTCAAGTCCCAGATATTTGCAGCCCCCGAGAAACGTTTCAAATCCCAGATATTTGCAGCCCCCGAGAAACGTTTCAAATCCCAGATATTTGCAGCCCCCGAGAAACGCTTCAAATCCAAGATATTTGCAGCTCCCGAGAAACGTTTCAAATCCAAGATATTTGCAGCCCCCGAGAAACGTTTCAAATCCAAGATATTTGCAGCCCCCAAGGGCACGTTTCAAATCCAAGATATTTGCAGCCCCCAAGGGCACGTTTCAAATCCCGGATATTTGCAGCCCCCAAGGGCACGTTTCAAATCCCGGATATTTGCAGCCCCCGAGAAACGTTTCAAATCCCGGATATTTGCAGCCCCTAGGGCACGTTTCAAATCCCAGATATTTGCAGCCCCCGAGAACCGTTTCAAATCCCAGATATTTGCAGCCCCCGAGAAACGTTTCAAATCCCAGATATTTGCAGCCCCCGAGAAACGTTTCAAATCCCAGATATTTGCAGCCCCCGAGAAACGTTTCAAATCCCAGATATTTGCAGGCCCCAAGGGCAAGTTTCGAATCCCAGATATTTGCAGCCTCCAAAGGCACGTTTCAAATCCCAGATATTTGCAGCCCCCAAGAAATCCCAGATATTTGCAGCGCCAAAGGGCACGTTTCAAATCCCAGATATTTGCAGCGCCAAAGGGCACGTTTCAAATCCCAGATATTTGCAGCCCCCAAGAAACGTTTCAAATCCAAGATATTTGCAGCCCCCAAGGGCCCGTTTCAAATCCCAGATATTTGCAGCCCCCGAGAAACGTTTCAAATCCCAGATATTTGCAGGCCCCAAGGGCAAGTTTCGAATCCCAGATATTTGCAGCCTCCAAAGGCACGTTTCAAATCCCAGATATTTGCAGCCCCCAAGAAATCCCAGATATTTGCAGCGCCAAAGGGCACGTTTCAAATCCCAGATATTTGCAGCGCCAAAGGGCACGTTTCAAATCCCAGATATTTGCAGCCCCCAAGAAACGTTTCAAATCCAAGATATTTGCAGCCCCCAAGGGCCCGTTTCAAATCCCGGATATTTGCAGCCCCCTAACGCACGTTTCAAATCCCAGATATTTGCATCCCCGAGAAACGTGTCAAATCCCAGATATTTGCAGCCCCCGAGAAACGTTTCAAATCCAAGATATTTGCAGCCCCCAAGGGCACGTTTCAAATCCCAGATATTTGCAGCCCCCGAGAAACGTTTCACATCCAAGATATTTGCAGCCCCCAAGTGCACGTTTCAAATCCCGGATATTTGCAGCCCCCAAGGGCACGTCTCAAATCCCGGATATTCGCAGCCCCCAAGGGCACGTCTCAAATCCCGGATATTTGCAGCCCCCAAGGGCACGTCTCAAATCCCGGATATTCGCAGCCCCCAAGGGCACGTCTCAAATCCCGGATATTTGCAGCCCCCAAGGGCACGTTTCAAATCCCGGATATTCGCAGCCCCCAAGGGCACGTCTCAAATCCCGGATATTTGCAGCCCCCAAGGGCACGTTTCAAATCCCGGATATTTGCAGCCCCCAAGGGCACGTTTCAAATCCCGGATATTTGCAGCCCCCAAGGGCACGTTTCAAATCCCGGATATTTGCAGGCCCCAAGGGCAAGTTTCGAATCCCAGATATTTGCAGCCTCCAAAGGCACGTTTCAAATCCCAGATATTTGCAGCCCCCAAGAAATCCCAGATATTTGCAGCGCCAAAGGGCACGTTTCAAATCCCAGATATTTGCAGCGCCAAAGGGCACGTTTAAAATCCCAGATATTTGCAGCCCCCAAGAAACGTTTCAAATCCAAGATATTTGCAGCCCCCAAGGGCCCGTTTCAAATCCCGGATATTTGCAGCCCCCTAACGCACGTTTCAAATCCCAGATATTTGCATCCCCGAGAAACGTGACAAATCCCAGATATTTGCAGCCCCCGAGAAACGTTTCAAATCCAAGATATTTGCAGCCCCCACCAGATATTTGCAGCCCCCGAGAAACGTTTCAAGTCCCAGATATTTGCAGCCCCCGAGAAACGTTTCAAGTCCCAGATATTTGCAGCCCCCGAGAAACGTTTCAAATCCCAGATATTTGCAGCCCCCGAGAAACGTTTCAAATCCCAGATATTTGCAGCCCCCGAGAAACGCTTCAAATCCAAGATATTTGCAGCTCCCGAGAAACGTTTCAAATCCAAGATATTTGCAGCCCCCGAGAAACGTTTCAAATCCCGGATATTTGCAGCCCCCAAGAAATCCCAGATATTTGCAGCGCCAAAGGGCACGTTTCAAATCCCAGATATTTGCAGCGCCAAAGGGCACGTTTAAAATCCCAGATATTTGCAGCCCCCAAGAAACGTTTCAAATCCAAGATATTTGCAGCCCCCAAGGGCCCGTTTCAAATCCCGGATATTTGCAGCCCCCTAACGCACGTTTCAAATCCCAGATATTTGCATCCCCGAGAAACGTGACAAATCCCAGATATTTGCAGCCCCCGAGAAACGTTTCAAATCCAAGATATTTGCAGCCCCCACCAGATATTTGCAGCCCCCGAGAAACGTTTCAAGTCCCAGATATTTGCAGCCCCCGAGAAACGTTTCAAGTCCCAGATATTTGCAGCCCCCGAGAAACGTTTCAAATCCCAGATATTTGCAGCCCCCGAGAAACGTTTCAAATCCCAGATATTTGCAGCCCCCGAGAAACGCTTCAAATCCAAGATATTTGCAGCTCCCGAGAAACGTTTCAAATCCAAGATATTTGCAGCCCCCGAGAAACGTTTCAAATCCAAGATATTTGCAGCCCCCAAGGGCACGTTTCAAATCCAAGATATTTGCAGCCCCCAAGGGCACGTTTCAAATCCCGGATATTTGCAGCCCCCAAGGGCACGTTTCAAATCCCGGATATTTGCAGCCCCCGAGAAACGTTTCAAATCCCGGATATTTGCAGCCCCTAGGGCACGTTTCAAATCCCAGATATTTGCAGCCCCCGAGAACCGTTTCAAATCCCAGATATTTGCAGCCCCCGAGAAACGTTTCAAATCCCAGATATTTGCAGCCCCCGAGAAACGTTTCAAATCCCAGATATTTG
Organism: Phalangium opilio; assembly: GCF_054372755.1. Taxonomy (NCBI): domain Eukaryota; kingdom Metazoa; phylum Arthropoda; class Arachnida; order Opiliones; family Phalangiidae; genus Phalangium; species Phalangium opilio. Next base: position 974,943 of record NW_028324197.1, read on the forward strand.
CAGCCCCCGAGAAACGTTTCAAATCCCAGATATTTGCAGGCCCCAAGGGCAAGTTTCGAATCCCAGATATTTGCAGCCTCCAAAGGCACGTTTCAAATCCCAGATATTTGCAGCCCCCAAGAAATCCCAGATATTTGCAGCGCCAAAGGGCACGTTTCAAATCCCAGATATTTGCAGCGCCAAAGGGCACGTTTCAAATCCCAGATATTTGCAGCCCCCAAGAAACGTTTCAAATCCAAGATATTTGCAGCCCCCAAGGGCCCGTTTCAAATCCCAGATATTTGCAGCCCCCGAGAAACGTTTCAAATCCCAGATATTTGCAGGCCCCAAGGGCAAGTTTCGAATCCCAGATATTTGCAGCCTCCAAAGGCACGTTTCAAATCCCAGATATTTGCAGCCCCCAAGAAATCCCAGATATTTGCAGCGCCAAAGGGCACGTTTCAAATCCCAGATATTTGCAGCGCCAAAGGGCACGTTTCAAATCCCAGATATTTGCAGCGCCAAAGGGCACGTTTCAAATCCCAGATATTTGCAGCCCCCAAGAAACGTTTCAAATCCAAGATATTTGCAGCCCCCAAGGGCCCGTTTCAAATCCCGGATATTTGCAGCCCCCTAACGCACGTTTCAAATCCCAGATATTTGCATCCCCGAGAAACGTGTCAAATCCCAGATATTTGCAGCCCCCGAGAAACGTTTCAAATCCAAGATATTTGCAGCCCCCAAGGGCACGTTTCAAATCCCAGATATTTGCAGCCCCCGAGAAACGTTTCACATCCAAGATATTTGCAGCCCCCAAGTGCACGTTTCAAATCCCGGATATTTGCAGCCCCCAAGGGCACGTCTCAAATCCCGGATATTCGCAGCCCCCAAGGGCACGTCTCAAATCCCGGATATTTGCAGCCCCCAAGGGCACGTCTCAAATCCCGGATATTCGCAGCCCCCAAGGGCACGTCTCAAATCCCGGATATTTGCAGCCCCCAAGGGCACGTTTCAAATCCCGGATATTCGCAGCCCCCAAGGGCACGTCTCAAATCCCGGATATTTGCAGCCCCCAAGGGCACGTTTCAAATCCCGGATATTTGCAGCCCCCAAGGGCACGTTTCAAATCCCGGATATTTGCAGCCCCCAAGGGCACGTTTCAAATCCCGGATATTTGCAGGCCCCAAGGGCAAGTTTCGAATCCCAGATATTTGCAGCCTCCAAAGGCACGTTTCAAATCCCAGATATTTGCAGCCCCCAAGAAATCCCAGATATTTGCAGCGCCAAAGGGCACGTTTCAAATCCCAGATATTTGCAGCGCCAAAGGGCACGTTTAAAATCCCAGATATTTGCAGCCCCCAAGAAACGTTTCAAATCCAAGATATTTGCAGCCCCCAAGGGCCCGTTTCAAATCCCGGATATTTGCAGCCCCCTAACGCACGTTTCAAATCCCAGATATTTGCATCCCCGAGAAACGTGACAAATCCCAGATATTTGCAGCCCCCGAGAAACGTTTCAAATCCAAGATATTTGCAGCCCCCACCAGATATTTGCAGCCCCCGAGAAACGTTTCAAGTCCCAGATATTTGCAGCCCCCGAGAAACGTTTCAAGTCCCAGATATTTGCAGCCCCCGAGAAACGTTTCAAATCCCAGATATTTGCAGCCCCCGAGAAACGTTTCAAATCCCAGATATTTGCAGCCCCCGAGAAACGCTTCAAATCCAAGATATTTGCAGCTCCCGAGAAACGTTTCAAATCCAAGATATTTGCAGCCCCCGAGAAACGTTTCAAATCCCGGATATTTGCAGCCCCTAGGGCACGTTTCAAATCCCAGATATTTGCAGCCCCCGAGAACCGTTTCAAATCCCAGATATTTGCAGCCCCCGAGAAACGTTTCAAATCCCAGATATTTGCAGCCCCCGAGAAACGTTTCAAATCCCAGATATTTGCAGCCCCCGAGAAACGTTTCAAATCCCAGATATTTGCAGGCCCCAAGGGCAAGTTTCGAATCCCAGATATTTGCAGCCTCCAAAGGCACGTTTCAAATCCCAGATATTTGCAGCCCCCAAGAAATCCCAGATATTTGCAGCGCCAAAGGGCACGTTTCAAATCCCAGATATTTGCAGCGCCAAAGGGCACGTTTCAAATCCCAGATATTTGCAGCCCCCAAGAAACGTTTCAAATCCAAGATATTTGCAGCCCCCAAGGGCCCGTTTCAAATCCCAGATATTTGCAGCCCCCGAGAAACGTTTCAAATCCCAGATATTTGCAGGCCCCAAGGGCAAGTTTCGAATCCAAGATATTTGCAGCTCCCGAGAAACGTTTCAAATCCAAGATATTTGCAGCCCCCGAGAAACGTTTCAAATCCCGGATATTTGCAGCCCCTAGGGCACGTTTCAAATCCCAGATATTTGCAGCCCCCGAGAACCGTTTCAAATCCCAGATATTTGCAGCCCCCGAGAAACGTTTCAAATCCCAGATATTTGCAGCCCCCGAGAAACGTTTCAAATCCCAGATATTTGCAGCCCCCGAGAAACGTTTCAAATCCCAGATATTTGCAGGCCCCAAGGGCAAGTTTCGAATCCCAGATATTTGCAGCCTCCAAAGGCACGTTTCAAATCCCAGATATTTGCAGCCCCCAAGAAATCCCAGATATTTGCAGCGCCAAAGGGCACGTTTCAAATCCCAGATATTTGCAGCGCCAAAGGGCACGTTTCAAATCCCAGATATTTGCAGCCCCCAAGAAACGTTTCAAATCCAAGATATTTGCAGCCCCCAAGGGCCCGTTTCAAATCCCAGATATTTGCAGCCCCCGAGAAACGTTTCAAATCCCAGATATTTGCAGGCCCCAAGGGCAAGTTTCGAATCCCAGATATTTGCAGCCTCCAAAGGCACGTTTCAAATCCCAGATATTTGCAGCCCCCAAGAAATCCCAGATATTTGCAGCGCCAAAGGGCACGTTTCAAATCCCAGATATTTGCAGCGCCAAAGGGCACGTTTCAAATCCCAGATATTTGCAGCCCCCAAGAAACGTTTCAAATCCAAGATATTTGCAGCCCCCAAGGGCCCGTTTCAAATCCCGGATATTTGCAGCCCCCTAACGCACGTTTCAAATCCCAGATATTTGCATCCCCGAGAAACGTGTCAAATCCCAGATATTTGCAGCCCCCGAGAAACGTTTCAAATCCAAGATATTTGCAGCCCCCAAGGGCACGTTTCAAATCCCAGATATTTGCAGCCCCCGAGAAACGTTTCACATCCAAGATATTTGCAGCCCCCAAGTGCACGTTTCAAATCCCGGATATTTGCAGCCCCCAAGGGCACGTCTCAAATCCCGGATATTCGCAGCCCCCAAGGGCACGTCTCAAATCCCGGATATTTGCAGCCCCCAAGGGCACGTCTCAAATCCCGGATATTCGCAGCCCCCAAGGGCACGTCTCAAATCCCGGATATTTGCAGCCCCCAAGGGCACGTTTCAAATCCCGGATATTCGCAGCCCCCAAGGGCACGTCTCAAATCCCGGATATTTGCAGCCCCCAAGGGCACGTTTCAAATCCCGGATATTTGCAGCCCCCAAGGGCACGTTTCAAATCCCGGATATTTGCAGCCCCCAAGGGCACGTTTCAAATCCCGGATATTTGCAGGCCCCAAGGGCAAGTTTCGAATCCCAGATATTTGCAGCCTCCAAAGGCACGTTTCAAATCCCAGATATTTGCAGCCCCCAAGAAATCCCAGATATTTGCAGCGCCAAAGGGCACGTTTCAAATCCCAGATATTTGCAGCGCCAAAGGGCACGTTTAAAATCCCAGATATTTGCAGCCCCCAAGAAACGTTTCAAATCCAAGATATTTGCAGCCCCCAAGGGCCCGTTTCAAATCCCGGATATTTGCAGCCCCCTAACGCACGTTTCAAATCCCAGATATTTGCATCCCCGAGAAACGTGACAAATCCCAGATATTTGCAGCCCCCGAGAAACGTTTCAAATCCAAGATATTTGCAGCCCCCACCAGATATTTGCAGCCCCCGAGAAACGTTTCAAGTCCCAGATATTTGCAGCCCCCGAGAAACGTTTCAAGTCCCAGATATTTGCAGCCCCCGAGAAACGTTTCAAATCCCAGATATTTGCAGCCCCCGAGAAACGTTTCAAATCCCAGATATTTGCAGCCCCCGAGAAACGCTTCAAATCCAAGATATTTGCAGCTCCCGAGAAACGTTTCAAATCCAAGATATTTGCAGCCCCCGAGAAACGTTTCAAATCCAAGATATTTGCAGCCCCCAAGGGCACGTTTCAAATCCAAGATATTTGCAGCCCCCAAGGGCACGTTTCAAATCCCGGATATTTGCAGCCCCCAAGGGCACGTTTCAAATCCCGGATATTTGCAGCCCCCGAGAAACGTTTCAAATCCCGGATATTTGCAGCCCCCGAGAAACGTTTCAAATCCCAGATATTTGCAGGCCCCAAGGGCAAGTTTCGAATCCCAGATATTTGCAGCCTCCAAAGGCACGTTTCAAATCCCAGATATTTGCAGCCCCCAAGAAATCCCAGATATTTGCAGCGCCAAAGGGCACGTTTCAAATCCCAGATATTTGCAGCGCCAAAGGGCACGTTTAAAATCCCAGATATTTGCAGCCCCCAAGAAACGTTTCAAATCCAAGATATTTGCAGCCCCCAAGGGCCCGTTTCAAATCCCGGATATTTGCAGCCCCCTAACGCACGTTTCAAATCCCAGATATTTGCAGCCCCCGAAAAACGTTTCAAATCCCAGATATTTGCAGCCCCCGAGAAACGTTTCAAATCCCAGATATTTGCAGCCCCCGAGAATCGTTTCAAATCCCAGATATTTGCAGGCCCCAAGGGCAAGTTTCGAATCCCAGATATTTGCAGCCTCCAAAGGCACGTTTCAAATCCCAGATATTTGCAGCCCCCAAGAAATCCCAGATATTTGCAGCGCCAAAGGGCACGTCTCAAATCCCGGATATTTGCAGCCCCCAAGGGCACGTTTCAAATCCCGGATATTTGCAGCCCCCAAGGGCACGTTTAAAATCCCAGATATTTGCAGCCCCCAAGAAACGTTTCAAATCCAAGATATTTGCAGCCCCCAAGGGCCCGTTTCAAATCCCGGATATTTGCAGCCCCCTAACGCACGTTTCAAATCCCAGATATTTGCATCCCCGAGAAACGTGACAAATCCCAGATATTTGCAGCCCCCGAGAAACGTTTCAAATCCAAGATATTTGCAGCCCCCACCAGATATTTGCAGCCCCCGAGAAACGTTTCAAGTCCCAGATATTTGCAGCCCCCGAGAAACGTTTCAAGTCCCAGATATTTGCAGCCCCCGAGAAACGTTTCAAATCCCAGATATTTGCAGCCCCCGAGAAACGTTTCAAATCCCAGATATTTGCAGCCCCCGAGAAACGCTTCAAATCCAAGATATTTGCAGCTCCCGAGAAACGTTTCAAATCCAAGATATTTGCAGCCCCCGAGAAACGTTTCAAATCCCGGATATTTGCAGCCCCTAGGGCACGTTTCAAATCCCAGATATTTGCAGCCCCCGAGAACCGTTTCAAATCCCAGATATTTGCAGCCCCCGAGAAACGTTTCAAATCCCAGATATTTGCAGCCCCCGAGAAACGTTTCAAATCCCAGATATTTGCAGCCCCCGAGAAACGTTTCAAATCCCAGATATTTGCAGGCCCCAAGGGCAAGTTTCGAATCCCAGATATTTGCAGCCTCCAAAGGCACGTTTCAAATCCCAGATATTTGCAGCCCCCAAGAAATCCCAGATATTTGCAGCGCCAAAGGGCACGTTTCAAATCCCAGATATTTGCAGCGCCAAAGGGCACGTTTCAAATCCCAGATATTTGCAGCCCCCAAGAAACGTTTCAAATCCAAGATATTTGCAGCCCCCAAGGGCCCGTTTCAAATCCCAGATATTTGCAGCCCCCGAGAAACGTTTCAAATCCCAGATATTTGCAGCCCCCGAGAAACGTTTCAAATCCCAGATATTTGCAGGCCCCAAGGGCAAGTTTCGAATCCCAGATATTTGCAGCCTCCAAAGGCACGTTTCAAATCCCAGATATTTGCAGCCCCCAAGAAATCCCAGATATTTGCAGCGCCAAAGGGCACGTTTCAAATCCCAGATATTTGCAGCGCCAAAGGGCACGTTTCAAATCCCAGATATTTGCAGCCCCCAAGAAACGTTTCAAATCCAAGATATTTGCAGCCCCCAAGGGCCCGTTTCAAATCCCAGATATTTGCAGCCCCCGAGAAACGTTTCAAATCCCAGATATTTGCAGGCCCCAAGGGCAAGTTTCGAATCCCAGATATTTGCAGCCTCCAAAGGCACGTTTCAAATCCCAGATATTTGCAGCCCCCAAGAAATCCCAGATATTTGCAGCGCCAAAGGGCACGTTTCAAATCCCAGATATTTGCAGCGCCAAAGGGCACGTTTCAAATCCCAGATATTTGCAGCCCCCAAGAAACGTTTCAAATCCAAGATATTTGCAGCCCCCAAGGGCCCGTTTCAAATCCCGGATATTTGCAGCCCCCTAACGCACGTTTCAAATCCCAGATATTTGCATCCCCGAGAAACGTGACAAATCCCAGATATTTGCAGCCCCCGAGAAACGTTTCAAATCCAAGATATTTGCAGCCCCCACCAGATATTTGCAGCCCCCACCAGATATTTGCAGCCCCCGAGAAACGTTTCAAGTCCCAGATATTTGCAGCCCCCGAGAAACGTTTCAAGTCCCAGATATTTGCAGCCCCCGAGAAACGTTTCAAATCCCAGATATTTGCAGCCCCCGAGAAACGTTTCAAATCCCAGATATTTGCAGCCCCCGAGAAACGCTTCAAATCCAAGATATTTGCAGCTCCCGAGAAACGTTTCAAATCCAAGATATTTGCAGCCCCCGAGAAACGTTTCAAATCCAAGATATTTGCAGCCCCCAAGGGCACGTTTCAAATCCAAGATATTTGCAGCCCCCAAGGGCACGTTTCAAATCCCGGATATTTGCAGCCCCCAAGGGCACGTTTCAAATCCCGGATATTTGCAGCCCCCGAGAAACGTTTCAAATCCCGGATATTTGCAGCCCCCGAGAAACGTTTCAAATCCCAGATATTTGCAGGCCCCAAGGGCAAGTTTCGAATCCCAGATATTTGCAGCCTCCAAAGGCACGTTTCAAATCCCAGATATTTGCAGCCCCCAAGAAATCCCAGATATTTGCAGCGCCAAAGGGCACGTTTCAAATCCCAGATATTTGCAGCGCCAAAGGGCACGTTTAAAATCCCAGATATTTGCAGCCCCCAAGAAACGTTTCAAATCCAAGATATTTGCAGCCCCCAAGGGCCCGTTTCAAATCCCGGATATTTGCAGCCCCCTAACGCACGTTTCAAATCCCAGATATTTGCAGCCCCCGAAAAACGTTTCAAATCCCAGATATTTGCAGCCCCCGAGAAACGTTTCAAATCCCAGATATTTGCAGCCCCCGAGAATCGTTTCAAATCCCAGATATTTGCAGGCCCCAAGGGCAAGTTTCGAATCCCAGATATTTGCAGCCTCCAAAGGCACGTTTCAAATCCCAGATATTTGCAGCCCCCAAGAAATCCCAGATATTTGCAGCGCCAAAGGGCACGTTTCAAATCCCAGATATTTGCAGCCCCCGAGAAACGTTTCAAGTCCCAGATATTTGCAGCCCCCGAGAAACGTTTCAAATCCCAGATATTTGCAGCCCCCGAGAAACGTTTCAAATCCCAGATATTTGCAGCTTCCGAGAAACGCTTCAAATCCAAGATATTTGCAGCTCCCGAGAAACGTTTCAAATCCAAGATATTTGCAGCCCCCGAGAAACGTTTCAAATCCAAGATATTTGCAGCCCCCAAGGGCACGTTTCAAATCCAAGATATTTGCAGCCCCCAAGGGCACGTTTCAAATCCCGGATATTTGCAGCCCCCAAGGGCACGTTTCAAATCCCGGATATTTGCAGCCCCCGAGAAACGTTTCAAATCCCGGATATTTGCAGCCCCCGAGAAACGTTTCAAATCCCAGATATTTGCAGGCCCCAAGGGCAAGTTTCGAATCCCAGATATTTGCAGCCTCCAAAGGCACGTTTCAAATCCCAGATATTTGCAGCCCCCAAGAAATCCCAGATATTTGCAGCGCCAAAGGGCACGTTTCAAATCCCAGATATTTGCAGCGCCAAAGGGCACGTTTAAAATCCCAGATATTTGCAGCCCCCAAGAAACGTTTCAAATCCAAGATATTTGCAGCCCCCAAGGGCCCGTTTCAAATCCCGGATATTTGCAGCCCCCTAACGCACGTTTCAAATCCCAGATATTTGCAGCCCCCGAAAAACGTTTCAAATCCCAGATATTTGCAGCCCCCGAGAAACGTTTCAAATCCCAGATATTTGCACCCCCGAGAAACGTTTCAAATCCCAGATATTTGCAGGCCCCAAGGGCAAGTTTCGAATCCCAGATATTTGCAGCCTCCAAAGGCACGTTTCAAATCCCAGATATTTGCAGCCCCCAAGAAATCCCAGATATTTATAGCGCCAAAGGGCACGTTTCAAATCCCAGATATTTGCAGCGCCAAAGGGCACGTTTAAAATCCCAGATATTTGCAGCCCCCAAGAAACGTTTCAAATCCAAGATATTTGCAGCCCCCAAGGGCCCGTTTCAAATCCCGGATATTTGCAGCCCCCTAACGCACGTTTCAAATCCCAGATATTTGCATCCCCGAGAAACGTGACAAATCCCAGATATTTGCAGCCCCCGAGAAACGTTTCAAATCCAAGATATTTGCAGCCCCCACCAGATATTTGCAGCCCCCGAGAAACGTTTCAAGTCCCAGATATTTGCAGCCCCCGAGAAACGTTTCAAGTCCCAGATATTTGCAGCCCCCGAGAAACGTTTCAAATCCCAGATATTTGCAGCCCCCGAGAAACGCTTCAAATCCAAGATATTTGCAGCTCCCGAGAAACGTTTCAAATCCAAGATATTTGCAGCCCCCGAGAAACGTTTCAAATCCAAGATATTTGCAGCCCCCAAGGGCACGTTTCAAATCCAAGATATTTGCAGCCCCCAAGGGCACGTTTCAAATCCCGGATATTTGCAGCCCCCAAGGGCACGTTTCAAATCCCGGATATTTGCAGCCCCCGAGAAACGTTTCAAATCCCGGATATTTGCAGCCCCTAGGGCACGTTTCAAATCCCAGATATTTGCAGCCCCCGAGAAACGTTTCAAATCCCAGATATTTGCAGCCCCCGAGAAACGTTTCAAATCCCAGATATTTGCAGCCCCCGAGAAACGTTTCAAATCCCAGATATTTGCAGCCCCCGAGAAACGTTTCAAATCCCAGATATTTGCAGCCCCCGAGAAACGTTTCAAATCCCAGATATTTGCAGGCCCCAAGGGCAAGTTTCGAATCCCAGATATTTGCAGCCTCCAAAGGCACGTTTCAAATCCCAGATATTTGCAGCCCCCAAGAAATCCCAGATATTTGCAGCGCCAAAGGGCACGTTTCAAATCCCAGATATTTGCAGCGCCAAAGGGCACGTTTCAAATCCCAGATATTTGCAGCCCCCAAGAAACGTTTCAAATCCAAGATATTTGCAGCCCCCAAGGGCCCGTTTCAAATCCCAGATATTTGCAGCCCCCGAGAAACGTTTCAAATCCCAGATATTTGCAGGCCCCAAGGGCAAGTTTCGAATCCCAGATATTTGCAGCCTCCAAAGGCACGTTTCAAATCCCAGATATTTGCAGCCCCCAAGAAATCCCAGATATTTGCAGCGCCAAAGGGCACGTTTCAAATCCCAGATATTTGCAGCGCCAAAGGGCACGTTTCAAATCCCAGATATTTGCAGCCCCCAAGAAACGTTTCAAATCCAAGATATTTGCAGCCCCCAAGGGCCCGTTTCAAATCCCGGATATTTGCAGCCCCCTAACGCACGTTTCAAATCCCAGATATTTGCATCCCCGAGAAACGTGTCAAATCCCAGATATTTGCAGCCCCCGAGAAACGTTTCAAATCCAAGATATTTGCAGCCCCCAAGGGCACGTTTCAAATCCCAGATATTTGCAGCCCCCGAGAAACGTTTCACATCCAAGATATTTGCAACCCCCAAGTGCACGTTTCAAATCCCGGATATTTGCAGCCCCCAAGGGCACGTCTCAAATCCCGGATATTCGCAGCCCCCAAGGGCACGTCTCAAATCCCGGATATTTGCAGCCCCCAAGGGCACGTCTCAAATCCCGGATATTCGCAGCCCCCAAGGGCACGTCTCAAATCCCGGATATTTGCAGCCCCCAAGGGCACGTTTCAAATCCCGGATATTCGCAGCCCCCAAGGGCACGTCTCAAATCCCGGATATTTGCAGCCCCCAAGGGCACGTTTCAAATCCCGGATATTTGCAGCCCCCAAGGACACGTTTCAAATCCCGGATATTTGCAGCCCCCAAGGGCACGTTTCAAATCCCAGATATTTGCAGCGCCAAAGGGCACGTTTCAAATCCCAGATATTTGCAGCCCCCGAGAAACGTTTCAAATCCCAGATATTTGCAGCCCCCAAGAAATCCCAGATATTTGCAGCCCCAAGAAACGTTTCAAATCCCAGATATTTGTAGCCCCCAAGAAACGTTTCAAATCCCAGATATTTGCAGCCCCCAAGAAACGTTTCAAATCCCAGATATTTGCAGCCCCCAAGAAACGTTTCAAATATCAGATATTTGCAGCCCCCAAGAAACGTTTCAAATCCCAGATATTTGCAGCCCCCAAGAATCGTTTCAAATCCCAGATATTTGCAGCCCCGAAGAATCGTTTCAATTCCCAGATATTTGCAGCCCCCAAGAATCGTTTCAAATCCCAGATATTTGCAGCCCCCAAGAATCGTTTCAAATCCCAGATATTTGCAGCCCCCGAGAAACGTTTCAAATCCCAGATATTTGCAGCCCCCGAGAAACGTTTCAAATCCCAGATATTTGCAGCCCCCGAGAAACGTTTCAAATCCCAGATATTTGCAGCCCCCGAGAAACGCTTCAAATCCAAGATATTTGCAGCTCCCGAGAAACGTTTCAAATCCAAGATATTTGCAGCCCCCGAGAAACGTTTCAAATCCAAGATATTTGCAGCCCCCAAGGGCACGTTTCAAATCCAAGATATTTACAGCCCCCAAGGGCACGTTTCAAATCCCGGATATTTGCAGCCCCCAAGGGCACGTTTCAAATCCCGGATATTTGCAGCCTCCAAAGGCACGTTTCAAATCCCAGATATTTGCAGCCCCCAAGAAATCCCAGATATTTGCAGCGCCAAAGGGCACGTTTCAAATCCCAGATATTTGCAGCGCCAAAGGGCACGTTTCAAATCCCAGATATTTGCAGCCCCCAAGAAACGTTTCAAATCCAAGATATTTGCAGCCCCCAAGGGCCCGTTTCAAATCCCAGATATTTGCAGCCCCCGAGAAACGTTTCAAATCCCAGATATTTGCAGGCCCCAAGGGCAAGTTTCGAATCCTAGATATTTGCAGCCTCCAAAGGCACGTTTCAAATCCAAGATATTTGCAGCCCCCAAGGGCACGTTTCAAATCCCGGATATTTGCAGCCCCCAAGGGCACGTTTCAAATCCCGGATATTTGCAGCCCCCGAGAAACGTTTCAAATCCCGGATATTTGCAGCCCCTAGGGCACGTTTCAAATCCCAGATATTTGCAGCCCCCGAGAAACGTTTCAAATCCCAGATATTTGCAGCCCCCGAGAAACGTTTCAAATCCCAGATATTTGCAGCCCCCGAGAAACGTTTCAAATCCCAGATATTTGCAGCCCCCGAGAAACGTTTCAAATCCCAGATATTTGCAGCCCCCGAGAAACGTTTCAAATCCCAGATATTTGCAGGCCCCAAGGGCAAGTTTCGAATCCCAGATATTTGCAGCCTCCAAAGGCACGTTTCAAATCCCAGATATTTGCAGCCCCCAAGAAATCCCAGATATTTGCAGCGCCAAAGGGCACGTTTCAAATCCCAGATATTTGCAGCGCCAAAGGGCACGTTTCAAATCCCAGATATTTGCAGCCCCCAAGAAACGTTTCAAATCCAAGATATTTGCAGCCCCCAAGGGCCCGTTTCAAATCCCAGATATTTGCAGCCCCCGAGAAACGTTTCAAATCCCAGATATTTGCAGGCCCCAAGGGCAAGTTTCGAATCCCAGATATTTGCAGCCTCCAAAGGCACGTTTCAAATCCCAGATATTTGCAGCCCCCAAGAAATCCCAGATATTTGCAGCGCCAAAGGGCACGTTTCAAATCCCAGATATTTGCAGCGCCAAAGGGCACGTTTCAAATCCCAGATATTTGCAGCCCCCAAGAAACGTTTCAAATCCAAGATATTTGCAGCCCCCAAGGGCCCGTTTAAAATCCCGGATATTTGCAGCCCCCTAACGCACGTTTCAAATCCCAGATATTTGCATCCCCGAGAAACGTGTCAAATCCCAGATATTTGCAGCCCCCGAGAAACGTTTCAAATCCAAGATATTTGCAGCCCCCAAGGGCACGTTTCAAATCCCAGATATTTGCAGCCCCCGAGAAACGTTTCACATCCAAGATATTTGCAACCCCCAAGTGCACGTTTCAAATCCCGGATATTTGCAGCCCCCAAGGGCACGTCTCAAATCCCGGATATTCGCAGCCCCCAAGGGCACGTCTCAAATCCCGGATATTTGCAGCCCCCAAGGGCACGTCTCAAATCCCGGATATTCGCAGCCCCCAAGGGCACGTCTCAAATCCCGGATATTTGCAGCCCCCAAGGGCACGTTTCAAATCCCGGATATTCGCAGCCCCCAAGGGCACGTCTCAAATCCCGGATATTTGCAGCCCCCAAGGGCACGTTTCAAATCCCGGATATTTGCAGCCCCCAAGGGCACGTTTCAAATCCCGGATATTTGCAGCCCCCAAGGGCACGTTTCAAATCCCAGATATTTGCAGCGCCAAAGGGCACGTTTCAAATCCCAGATATTTGCAGCCCCCGAGAAACGTTTCAAATCCCAGATATTTGCAGCCCCCAAGAAATCCCAGATATTTGCAGCCCCAAGAAACGTTTCAAATCCCAGATATTTGTAGCCCCCAAGAAACGTTTCAAATCCCAGATATTTGCAGCCCCCAAGAAACGTTTCAAATCCCAGATATTTGCAGCCCCCAAGAAACGTTTCAAATATCAGATATTTGCAGCCCCCAAGAAACGTTTCAAATCCCAGATATTTGCAGCCCCCAAGAATCGTTTCAAATCCCAGATATTTGCAGCCCCGAAGAATCGTTTCAATTCCCAGATATTTGCAGCCCCCAAGAATCGTTTCAAATCCCAGATATTTGCAGCCCCCAAGAATCGTTTCAAATCCCAGATATTTGCAGCCCCCGAGAAACGTTTCAAATCCCAGATATTTGCAGCCCCCGAGAAACGTTTCAAATCCCAGATATTTGCAGCCCCCGAGAAACGTTTCAAATCCCAGATATTTGCAGCCCCCGAGAAACGCTTCAAATCCAAGATATTTGCAGCTCCCGAGAAACGTTTCAAATCCAAGATATTTGCAGCCCCCGAGAAACGTTTCAAATCCAAGATATTTGCAGCCCCCAAGGGCACGTTTCAAATCCAAGATATTTGCAGCCCCCAAGGGCACGTTTCAAATCCCGGATAATTGCAGCCCCCAAGGGCACGTTTCAAATCCCGGATATTTGCAGCCTCCAAAGGCACGTTTCAAATCCCAGATATTTGCAGCCCCCAAGAAATCCCAGATATTTGCAGCGCCAAAGGGCACGTTTCAAATCCCAGATATTTGCAGCGCCAAAGGGCACGTTTCAAATCCCAGATATTTGCAGCCCCCAAGAAACGTTTCAAATCCAAGATATTTGCAGCCCCCAAGGGCCCGTTTCAAATCCCAGATATTTGCAGCCCCCGAGAAACGTTTCAAATCCCAGATATTTGCAGGCCCCAAGGGCAAGTTTCGAATCCTAGATATTTGCAGCCTCCAAAGGCACGTTTCAAATCCCAGATATTTGCAGCCCCCAAGAAATCCCAGATATTTGCAGCGCCAAAGGGCACGTTTCAAATCCCAGATATTTGCAGCGCCAAAGGGCACGTTTCAAATCCCAGATATTTGCAGCCCCCAAGAAACGTTTCAAATCCAAGATATTTGCAGCCCCCAAGGGCCCGTTTCAAATCCCGGATATTTGCAGCCCCCTAACGCACGTTTCAAATCCCAGATATTTGCATCCCCGAGAAACGTTTCAAATCCCAGATATTTGCAGCCCCCGAGAAACGTTTCAAATCCCAGATATTTGCAGCCCCCGAGAAACGCTTCAAATCCAAGATATTTGCAGCTCCCGAGAAACGTTTCAAATCCAAGATATTTGCAGCCCCCGAGAAACGTTTCAAATCCAAGATATTTGCAGCCCCCAAGGGCACGTTTCAAATCCAAGATATTTGCAGCCCCCAAGGGCACGTTTCAAATCCCGGATATTTGCAGCCCCCAAGGGCACGTTTCAAATCCCGGATATTTGCAGCCCCCGAGAAACGTTTCAAATCCCGGATATTTGCAGCCCCTAGGGCACGTTTCAAATCCCAGATATTTGCAGCCCCCGAGAAACGTTTCAAGTCCCAGATATTTGCAGCCCCCGAGAAACGTTTCAAATCCCAGATATTTGCAGCCCCCGAGAAACGTTTCAAATCCCAGATATTTGCAGCCCCCGAGAAACGCTTCAAATCCAAGATATTTGCAGCTCCCGAGAAACGTTTCAAATCCAAGATATTTGCAGCCCCCGAGAAACGTTTCAAATCCAAGATATTTGCAGCCCCCAAGGGCACGTTTCAAATCCAAGATATTTGCAGCCCCCAAGGGCACGTTTCAAATCCAAGATATTTGCAGCCCCCAAGGGCACGTTTCAAATCCCGGATATTTGCAGCCCCCAAGGGCACGTTTCAAATCCCGGATATTTGCAGCCCCCGAGAAACGTTTCAAATCCCGGATATTTGCAGCCCCTAGGGCACGTTTCAAATCCCAGATATTTGCAGCCCCCGAGAAACGTTTCAAATCCCAGATATTTGCAGCCCCCGAGAAACGTTTCAAATCCCAGATATTTGCAGCCCCCGAGAAACGTTTCAAATCCCAGATATTTTTAGCCCCCAAGAAACGTTTCAAATCCCAGATATTTGCAGCCCCCAAGAAACGTTTCAAATCCCAGATATTTGCAGCCCCCAAGAAACGTTTCAAATATCAGATATTTGCAGCCCCCAAGAAACGTTTCAAATCCCAGATATTTGCAGCCCCCAAGAATCGTTTCAAATCCCAGATATTTGCAGCCCCGAAGAATCGTTTCAATTCCCAGATATTTGCAGCCCCCAAGAATCGTTTCAAATCCCAGATATTTGCAGCCCCCAAGAATCGTTTCAAATCCCAGATATTTGTAGCCCCCAAGAAACGTTTCAAATCCCAGATATTTGCAGCCCCAAAGAAACGTTTCAAATCCCAGATATTTGCAGCCCCCAAGAATCGTTTCAAATCCCAGATATTTGCAGCCCCCAAGAATCGTTTCAAATCCCAGATATTTGCAGCCCCGAAGAATCGTTTCAATTCCCAGATATTTGCAGCCCCCAAGAATCGTTTCAAATCCCAGATATTTGCAGCCCCCAAGAATCGTTTCAAATCCCAGATATTTGTAGCCCCCAAGAAACGTTTCAAATCCCAGATATTTGCAGCCCCCAAGAAACGTTTCAAATCCCAGATATTTGCAGCCCCAAGAAACGTTTCAAATCCCAGATATTTGCAGCCCCCAAGAAACGTTTCAAATCCCAGATATTTGCAGCCCCCAAGAATCGTTTCAAATCCCAGATATTTGCAGCCCCCAAGAATCGTTACAAATCCCAGATATTTTCAGCCCCCGAGAAACGTTTCAAATCCCAGATATTTGCAGTCCCCGAGAAACGTTTCAAATCCCAGATATTTGCAGGCCCCAAGGGCAAGTTTCGAATCCCAGATATTTGCAGCCTCCAAGGGCACGTTTCAAATCCCAGATATTTGCAGCCCCCAAGAAATCCCAGATATTTGCAGCGCCAAAGGGCACGTTTCAAATCCCAGATATTTGCAGCCCCCAAGAAACGTTTCAAATCCAAGATATTTGCAGCCCCCAAGGGCCCGTTTCAAATCCCAGATATTTGCATCCCCGAGAAACGTGTCAAATCCCAGATATTTGCATCCCCGAGAAACGTGTCAAATCCCAGATATTTGCATCCCCGAGAAACGTGTCAAATCCCAGATATTTGCAGCCCCCGAGAAACGTTTCAAATCCAAGATATTTGCAGCCCCCGAGAAACGTTTCAAATCCCAGATATTTGCAGCCCCCGAGAAACGTTTCAAATCCCAGATATTTGCAGGCCCCAAGGGCAAGTTTCAAATCCCAGATATTTGCAGCCCCCAAGGGCACGTTTCAAATCCCAGATATTTGCATCCCCGAGAAACGTGTCAAATCCCAGATATTTGCAGGCCCCAAGGGCAAGTTTCAAATCCCAGATATTTGCAGCCCCCAAGGGCAAGTTTCAAATCCCGGATAATTGCAGCCCCCTATGGCACGTTTCAAATCCCAGATATTTGCAGCGCCAAAGGGCACGTTTCAAATCCCAGATATTTGCAGCCCCGAGAAACGTTTCAAATCCCAGATATTTGCAGCCCCGAGAAACGTTTCAAATCGCAGATATTTGCAGCCCCCGAGAAACGTTTCAAATCCCGGATATTTGCAGCCCCCTAGGGCACGTTTCAAATCCCAGATATTTGCAGCCCCCTAGGGCACGTTTCAAATCCCAGATATTTGCAGCCCCCGAGAAACGTTTCAAATCCCAGATATTTGCAGGCCCCAAGGGCAAGTTTCAAATCCCAGATATTTGCAGGCCCCAAGGGCAAGTTTCAAATCCCAGATATTTGCAGGCCCCAAGGGCACGTTTCAAATCCCGGATAATTGCAGCCCCCAAGGGCACGTTTCAAATCCCAGATATTTGCAGCGCCAAAGGGCACGTTTCAAATCCCAGATATTTGCAGCGCTAAAGGGCACGTTTCAAATCGCAGATATTTGCAGCCCCCGAGAAACGTTTCAAATCCCAGATATTTGCAGCCCCCAAGAAATCCCAGATATTTGCAGCGCCAAAGGGCACGTTTCAAATCCCAGATATTTGCAGCCCCCAAGAAACGTTTCAAATCCCAGATATTTGCAGCCCCCGAGAAACGTTTCAAATCCCAGATATTTGCAGCCCCCGAGAAACGTTTCAAATCCCGGATATTTGCAGCCCCCTAGGGCACGTTTCAAATCCCAGATATTTGCAGCCCCCAAGAAACGTTTCAAATCCCAGATATTTGCAGTCCCCGAGAAACGTTTCAAATCCCAGATATTTGCAGCCCCCAAGAAATCCCAGATATTTGCAGCGCCAAAGGGCACGTTTCAAATCCCAGATATTTGCAGCCCCCAAGAAACGTTTCAAATCCCAGATATTTGCAGCCCCCGAGAAACGTTTCAAATCCCGGATATTTGCAGCCCCCGAGAAACGTTTCAAATCCCGGATATTTGCAGCCCCCGAGAAACGTTTCAAATCCCGGATATTTGCAGCCCCTAGGGCACGTTTCAAATCCCGGATATTTGCAGCGCCAAAGGGCACGTTTCAAATCCCAGATATTTGCAGCCCCGAAGAATCGTTTCAATTCCCAGATATTTGCAGCCCCCAAGAATCGTTTCAAATCCCAGATATTTGCAGCCCCCAAGAATCGTTTCAAATCCCAGATATTTGTAGCCCCCAAGAAACGTTTCAAATCCCAGATATTTGCAGCCCCAAAGAAACGTTTCAAATCCCAGATATTTGCAGCCCCCAAGAATCGTTTAAAATCCCAGATATTTGCAGCCCCCAAGAATCGTTTCAAATCCCAGATATTTGCAGCCCCGAAGAATCGTTTCAATTCCCAGATATTTGCAGCCCCCAAGAATCGTTTCAAATCCCAGATATTTGCAGCCCCCAAGAATCGTTTCAAATCCCAGATATTTGTAGCCCCCAAGAAACGTTTCAAATCCCAGATATTTGCAGCCCCCAAGAAACGTTTCAAATCACAGATATTTGCAGCCCCAAGAAACGTTTCAAATCCCAGATATTTGCAGCCCCCAAGAAACGTTTCAAATCCCAGATATTTGCAGCCCCCAAGAATCGTTTCAAATCCCAGATATTTGCAGCCCCGAAGAATCGTTTCAATTCCCAGATATTTGCAGCCCCCAAGAATCGTTTCAAATCCCAGATATTTGCAGCCCCCAAGAATCGTTTCAAATCCAAGATATTTGCAGCCCCCAAGGGCACGTTTCAAATCCCGGATATTTGCAGCCCCCAAGGGCACGTTTCAAATCCCGGATATTTGCAGCCCCCGAGAAACGTTTCAAATCCCGGATATTTGCAGCCCCTAGGGCACGTTTCAAATCCCAGATATTTGCAGCCCCCGAGAAACGTTTCAAGTCCCAGATATTTGCAGCCCCCGAGAAACGTTTCAAATCCCAGATATTTGCAGCCCCCGAGAAACGTTTCAAATCCCAGATATTTGCAGCCCCCGAGAAACGCTTCAAATCCAAGATATTTGCAGCTCCCGAGAAACGTTTCAAATCCAAGATATTTGCAGCCCCCGAGAAACGTTTCAAATCCAAGATATTTGCAGCCCCCAAGGGCACGTTTCAAATCCAAGATATTTGCAGCCCCCAAGGGCACGTTTCAAATCCAAGATATTTGCAGCCCCCAAGGGCACGTTTCAAATCCCGGATATTTGCAGCCCCCAAGGGCACGTTTCAAATCCCGGATATTTGCAGCCCCCGAGAAACGTTTCAAATCCCGGATATTTGCAGCCCCTAGGGCACGTTTCAAATCCCAGATATTTGCAGCCCCCGAGAAACGTTTCAAATCCCAGATATTTGCAGCCCCCGAGAAACGTTTCAAATCCCAGATATTTGCAGCCCCCGAGAAACGTTTCAAATCCCAGATATTTTTAGCCCCCAAGAAACGTTTCAAATCCCAGATATTTGCAGCCCCCAAGAAACGTTTCAAATCCCAGATATTTGCAGCCCCCAAGAAACGTTTCAAATATCAGATATTTGCAGCCCCCAAGAAACGTTTCAAATCCCAGATATTTGCAGCCCCCAAGAATCGTTTCAAATCCCAGATATTTGCAGCCCCGAAGAATCGTTTCAATTCCCAGATATTTGCAGCCCCCAAGAATCGTTTCAAATCCCAGATATTTGCAGCCCCCAAGAATCGTTTCAAATCCCAGATATTTGTAGCCCCCAAGAAACGTTTCAAATCCCAGATATTTGCAGCCCCAAAGAAACGTTTCAAATCCCAGATATTTGCAGCCCCCAAGAATCGTTTCAAATCCCAGATATTTGCAGCCCCCAAGAATCGTTTCAAATCCCAGATATTTGCAGCCCCGAAGAATCGTTTCAATTCCCAGATATTTGCAGCCCCCAAGAATCGTTTCAAATCCCAGATATTTGCAGCCCCCAAGAATCGTTTCAAATCCCAGATATTTGTAGCCCCCAAGAAACGTTTCAAATCCCAGATATTTGCAGCCCCCAAGAAACGTTTCAAATCCCAGATATTTGCAGCCCCAAGAAACGTTTCAAATCCCAGATATTTGCAGCCCCCAAGAAACGTTTCAAATCCCAGATATTTGCAGCCCCCAAGAATCGTTTCAAATCCCAGATATTTGCAGCCCCCAAGAATCGTTACAAATCCCAGATATTTTCAGCCCCCGAGAAACGTTTCAAATCCCAGATATTTGCAGTCCCCGAGAAACGTTTCAAATCCCAGATATTTGCAGGCCCCAAGGGCAAGTTTCGAATCCCAGATATTTGCAGCCTCCAAGGGCACGTTTCAAATCCCAGATATTTGCAGCCCCCAAGAAATCCCAGATATTTGCAGCGCCAAAGGGCACGTTTCAAATCCCAGATATTTGCAGCCCCCAAGAAACGTTTCAAATCCAAGATATTTGCAGCCCCCAAGGGCCCGTTTCAAATCCCAGATATTTGCATCCCCGAGAAACGTGTCAAATCCCAGATATTTGCATCCCCGAGAAACGTGTCAAATCCCAGATATTTGCATCCCCGAGAAACGTGTCAAATCCCAGATATTTGCAGCCCCCGAGAAACGTTTCAAATCCAAGATATTTGCAGCCCCCGAGAAACGTTTCAAATCCCAGATATTTGCAGCCCCCGAGAAACGTTTCAAATCCCAGATATTTGCAGGCCCCAAGGGCAAGTTTCAAATCCCAGATATTTGCAGCCCCCAAGGGCACGTTTCAAATCCCAGATATTTGCATCCCCGAGAAACGTGTCAAATCCCAGATATTTGCAGGCCCCAAGGGCAAGTTTCAAATCCCAGATATTTGCAGCCCCCAAGGGCAAGTTTCAAATCCCGGATAATTGCAGCCCCCTATGGCACGTTTCAAATCCCAGATATTTGCAGCGCCAAAGGGCACGTTTCAAATCCCAGATATTTGCAGCCCCGAGAAACGTTTCAAATCCCAGATATTTGCAGCCCCGAGAAACGTTTCAAATCGCAGATATTTGCAGCCCCCGAGAAACGTTTCAAATCCCGGATATTTGCAGCCCCCTAGGGCACGTTTCAAATCCCAGATATTTGCAGCCCCCTAGGGCACGTTTCAAATCCCAGATATTTGCAGCCCCCGAGAAACGTTTCAAATCCCAGATATTTGCAGGCCCCAAGGGCAAGTTTCAAATCCCAGATATTTGCAGGCCCCAAGGGCAAGTTTCAAATCCCAGATATTTGCAGGCCCCAAGGGCACGTTTCAAATCCCGGATAATTGCAGCCCCCAAGGGCACGTTTCAAATCCCAGATATTTGCAGCGCCAAAGGGCACGTTTCAAATCCCAGATATTTGCAGCGCTAAAGGGCACGTTTCAAATCGCAGATATTTGCAGCCCCCGAGAAACGTTTCAAATCCCAGATATTTGCAGCCCCCAAGAAATCCCAGATATTTGCAGCGCCAAAGGGCACGTTTCAAATCCCAGATATTTGCAGCCCCCAAGAAACGTTTCAAATCCCAGATATTTGCAGCCCCCGAGAAACGTTTCAAATCCCAGATATTTGCAGCCCCCGAGAAACGTTTCAAATCCCGGATATTTGCAGCCCCCTAGGGCACGTTTCAAATCCCAGATATTTGCAGCCCCCAAGAAACGTTTCAAATCCCAGATATTTGCAGTCCTCGAGAAACGTTTCAAATCCCAGATATTTGCAGCCCCCAAGAAATCCCAGATATTTGCAGCGCCAAAGGGCACGTTTCAAATCCCAGATATTTGCAGCCCCCAAGAAACGTTTCAAATCCCAGATATTTGCAGCCCCCGAGAAACGTTTCAAATCCCGGATATTTGCAGCCCCCGAGAAACGTTTCAAATCCCGGATATTTGCAGCCCCCGAGAAACGTTTCAAATCCCGGATATTTGCAGCCCCTAGGGCACGTTTCAAATCCCGGATATTTGCAGCGCCAAAGGGCACGTTTCAAATCCCAGATATTTGCAGCCCCGAAGAATCGTTTCAATTCCCAGATATTTGCAGCCCCCAAGAATCGTTTCAAATCCCAGATATTTGCAGCCCCCAAGAATCGTTTCAAATCCCAGATATTTGTAGCCCCCAAGAAACATTTCAAATCCCAGATATTTGCAGCCCCAAAGAAACGTTTCAAATCCCAGATATTTGCAGCCCCCAAGAATCGTTTCAAATCCCAGATATTTGCAGCCCCCAAGAATCGTTTCAAATCCCAGATATTTGCAGCCCCGAAGAATCGTTTCAATTCCCAGATATTTGCAGCCCCCAAGAATCGTTTCAAATCCCAGATATTTGCAGCCCCCAAGAATCGTTTCAAATCCCAGATATTTGTAGCCCCCAAGAAACGTTTCAAATCCCAGATATTTGCAGCCCCCAAGAAACGTTTCAAATCCCAGATATTTGCAGCCCCAAGAAACGTTTCAAATCCCAGATATTTGCAGCCCCCAAGAAACGTTTCAAATCCCAGATATTTGCAGCCCCCAAGAATCGTTTCAAATCCCAGATATTTGCAGCCCCGAAGAATCGTTTCAATTCCCAGATATTTGCAGCCCCCAAGAATCGTTTCAAATCCCAGATATTTGCAGCCCCCAAGAATCGTTTCAAATCCCAGATATTTGCAGCCCCCAAGAATCGTTACAAATCCCAGATATTTTCAGCCCCCGAGAAACGTTTCAAATCCCAGATATTTGCAGTCCCCGAGAAACGTTTCAAATCCCAGATATTTGCAGGCCCCAAGGGCAAGTTTCGAATCCCAGATATTTGCAGCCTCCAAGGGCACGTTTCAAATCCCAGATATTTGCAGCCCCCAAGAAATCCCAGATATTTGCAGCGCCAAAGGGCACGTTTCAAATCCCAGATATTTGCAGCCCCCAAGAAACGTTTCAAATCCAAGATATTTGCAGCCCCCAAGGGCCCGTTTCAAATCCCAGATATTTGCATCCCCGAGAAACGTGTCAAATCCCAGATATTTGCATCCCCGAGAAACGTGTCAAATCCCAGATATTTGCATCCCCGAGAAACGTGTCAAATCCCAGATATTTGCAGCCCCCGAGAAACGTTTCAAATCCAAGATATTTGCAGCCCCCGAGAAACGTTTCAAATCCCAGATATTTGCAGCCCCCGAGAAACGTTTCAAATCCCAGATATTTGCAGGCCCCAAGGGCAAGTTTCAAATCCCAGATATTTGCAGCCCCCAAGGGCACGTTTCAAATCCCAGATATTTGCATCCCCGAGAAACGTGTCAAATCCCAGATATTTGCAGGCCCCAAGGGCAAGTTTCAAATCCCAGATATTTGCAGCCCCCAAGGGCAAGTTTCAAATCCCAGATATTTGCAGCCCCCAAGGGCACGTTTCAAATCCCAGATATTTGCAGCGCCAAAGAGCACGTTTCAAATCCCAGATATTTGCATCCCCGAGAAACGTGTCAAATCCCAGATATTTGCATCCCCGAGAAACGTGTCAAATCCCAGATATTTGCAGCCCCCGAGAAACGTTTCAAATCCAAGATATTTGCAGCCCCCGAGAAACGTTTCAAATCCAAGATATTTGCAGCCCCCAAGGGCACGTTTCAAATCCCGGATAATTGCAGCCCCCTATGGCACGTTTCAAATCCCAGATATTTGCAGCGCCAAAGGGCACGTTTCAAATCCCAGATATTTGCAGCCCCGAGAAACGTTTCAAATCCCAGATATTTGCAGCCCCGAGAAACGTTTCAAATCGCAGATATTTGCAGCCCCCGAGAAACGTTTCAAATCCCGGATATTTGCAGCCCCCTAGGGCACGTTTCAAATCCCAGATATTTGCAGCCCCCTAGGGCACGTTTCAAATCCCAGATATTTGCAGCCCCCGAGAAACGTTTCAAATCCCAGATATTTGCAGGCCCCAAGGGCAAGTTTCAAATCCCAGATATTTGCAGGCCCCAAGGGCAAGTTTCAAATCCCAGATATTTGCAGGCCCCAAGGGCACGTTTCAAATCCCGGATAATTGCAGCCCCCAAGGGCACGTTTCAAATCCCAGATATTTGCAGCGCCAAAGGGCACGTTTCAAATCCCAGATATTTGCAGCGCTAAAGGGCACGTTTCAAATCGCAGATATTTGCAGCCCCCGAGAAACGTTTCAAATCCCAGATATTTGCAGCCCCCAAGAAATCCCGGATATTTGCAGCGCCAAAGGGCACGTTTCAAATCCCAGATATTTGCAGCCCCCAAGAAACGTTTCAAATCCCAGATATTTGCAGCCCCCGAGAAACGTTTCAAATCCCAGATATTTGCAGCCCCCGAGAAACGTTTCAAATCCCGGATATTTGCAGCCCCCTAGGGCACGTTTCAAATCCCAGATATTTGCAGCCCCCAAGAAACGTTTCAAATCCCAGATATTTGCAGTCCCCGAGAAACGTTTCAAATCCCAGATATTTGCAGCCCCCAAGAAATCCCAGATATTTGCAGCGCCAAAGGGCACGTTTCAAATCCCAGATATTTGCAGCCCCCAAGAAACGTTTCAAATCCCAGATATTTGCAGCCCCCGAGAAACGTTTCAAATCCCGGATATTTGCAGCCCCCGAGAAACGTTTCAAATCCCGGATATTTGCAGCCCCCGAGAAACGTTTCAAATCCCGGATATTTGCAGCCCCCGAGAAACGTTTCAAATCCCGGATATTTGCAGCCCCTAGGGCACGTTTCAAATCCCGGATATTTGCAGCGCCAAAGGGCACGTTTCAAATCCCAGATATTTGCAGCCCCCGAGAAACGTTTCAAATCCCAGATATTTGCAGCCCCCGAGAAACGTTTCAAATCCCAGATATTTGCAGGCCCCAAGGGCAAGTTTCGAATCCCAGATATTTGCAGCTCCCAAGGGCACGTTTCAAATCCCAGATATTTACAGCCCCCAAGGGCACGTTTCAAATCCCAGATATTTGCAGCCCCCAAGAAACGTTTCAAATCCCAGATATTTGCAGCCCCCGAGAAACGTTTCAAATCCCGGATATTTGCAGCCCCTAGGGCACGTTTCAAATCCCGGATATTTGCAGCCCCTAGGGCACGTTTCAAATCCCGGATATTTGCAGCCCCTAGGGCACGTTTCAAATCCCAGATATTTGCAGCCCCCGAGAAACGTTTCAAATCCCAGATATTTGCAGCCCCCGAGAAACGTTTCAAATCCCAGATATTTGCAGGCCCCAAGGGCAAGTTTCGAATCCCAGATATTTGCAGCCTCCAAGAAATCCCAGATATTTGCAGCGCCAAAGGGCACGTTTCAAATCCCGGATATTTGCAGCCCCCAAGGGCAAGTTTCAAATCCCGGATATTTGCAGCTCCCAAGGGCACGTTTCAAATCCCAGATATTTACAGCCCCCAAGAAACGTTTCAAATCCCAGATATTTGCAGCCCCCGAGAAACGTTTCAAATCCCGGATATTTGCAGCCCCTAGGGCACGTTTCAAATCCCGGATATTTGCAGCCCCTAGGGCACGTTTCAAATCCCAGATATTTGCAGCCCCTAGGGCACGTTTCAAATCCCAGATATTTGCAGCCCCCAAGAATCGTTTCAAATCCCAGATATTTGCAGCCCCCGAGAAACGTTTCAAATCCCAGATATTTGCAGCCCCCGAGAAACGTTTCAAATCCCAGATATTTGCAGCCCCCGAGAAACGTTTCAAATCCCAGATATTTGCAGCCCCCGAGAAACGCTTCAAATCCAAGATATTTGCAGCTCCCGAGAAACGTTTCAAATCCAAGATATTTGCAGCCCCCGAGAAACGTTTCAAATCCAAGATATTTGCAGCCCCCAAGGGCACGTTTCAAATCCAAGATATTTGCAGCCCCCAAGGGCACGTTTCAAATCCCGGATATTTGCAGCCCCCAAGGGCACGTTTCAAATCCCGGATATTTGCAGCCTCCAAAGGCACGTTTCAAATCCCAGATATTTGCAGCCCCCAAGAAATCCCAGATATTTGCAGCGCCAAAGGGCACGTTTCAAATCCCAGATATTTGCAGCGCCAAAGGGCACGTTTCAAATCCCAGATATTTGCAGCGCCAAAGGGCACGTTTCAAATCCCAGATATTTGCAGCCCCCAAGAAACGTTTCAAATCCAAGATATTTGCAGCCCCCAAGGGCCCGTTTCAAATCCCAGATATTTGCAGCCCCCGAGAAACGTTTCAAATCCCAGATATTTGCAGGCCCCAAGGGCAAGTTTCGAATCCTAGATATTTGCAGCCTCCAAAGGCACGTTTCAAATCCCAGATATTTGCAGCCCCCAAGAAATCCCAGATATTTGCAGCGCCAAAGGGCACGTTTCAAATCCCAGATATTTGCAGCGCCAAAGGGCACGTTTCAAATCCCAGATATTTGCAGCCCCCAAGAAACGTTTCAAATCCAAGATATTTGCAGCCCCCAAGGGCCCGTTTCAAATCCCGGATATTTGCAGCCCCCTAACGCACGTTTCAAATCCCAGATATTTGCATCCCCGAGAAACGTTTCAAATCCCAGATATTTGCAGCCCCCGAGAAACGTTTCAAATCCCAGATATTTGCAGCCCCCGAGAAACGCTTCAAATCCAAGATATTTGCAGCTCCCGAGAAACGTTTCAAATCCAAGATATTTGCAGCCCCCGAGAAACGTTTCAAATCCAAGATATTTGCAGTCCCCGAGAAACGTTTCAAATCCCAGATATTTGCAGGCCCCAAGGGCAAGTTTCGAATCCCAGATATTTGCAGCCTCCAAGGGCACGTTTCAAATCCCAGATATTTGCAGCCCCCAAGAAATCCCAGATATTTGCAGCGCCAAAGGGCACGTTTCAAATCCCAGATATTTGCAGCCCCCAAGGGCAAGTTTCAAATCCCGGATATTTGCAGCTCCCAAGGGCACGTTTCAAATCCCAGATATTTACAGCCCCGAAGGGCACGTTTCAAATCCCAGATATTTACAGCCCCGAAGGGCACGTTTCAAATCCCAGATATTTGCAGCCCCCGAGAAACGTTTCAAATCCCGGATATTTGCAGCCCCTAGGGCACGTTTCAAATCCCGGATATTTGCAGCCCCTAGGGCACGTTTCAAATCCCAGATATTTGCAGCCCCCGAGAAACGTTTCAAATCCCAGATATTTGCAGCCCCCGAGAAACGTTTCAAATCCCAGATATTTGCAGGCCCCAAGGGCAAGTTTCGAATCCCAGATATTTGCAGCCTCCAAGAAATCCCAGATATTTGCAGCGCCAAAGGGCACGTTTCAAATCCCGGATATTTGCAGCCCCCAAGGGCAAGTTTCAAATCCCGGATATTTGCAGCTCCCAAGGGCACGTTTCAAATCCCAGATATTTACAGCCCCCAAGAAACGTTTCAAATCCCAGATATTTGCAGCCCCCGAGAAACGTTTCAAATCCCGGATATTTGCAGCCCCTAGGGCACGTTTCAAATCCCGGATATTTGCAGCCCCTAGGGCACGTTTCAAATCCCAGATATTTGCAGCCCCTAGGGCACGTTTCAAATCCCAGATATTTGCAGCCCCCAAGAATCGTTTCAAATCCCAGATATTTGCAGCCCTCGAGAAACGTTTCAAATCCCAGATATTTGCAGCCCCCGAGAAACGTTTCAAATCCCGGATATTTGCAGCCCCTAGGGCACGTTTCAAATCCCGGATATTTGCAGCCCCTAGGGCACGTTTCAAATCCCAGATATTTGCAGCCCCCGAGAAACGTTTCAAATCCCAGATATTTGCAGCCCCCGAGAAACGTTTCAAATCCCAGATATTTGCAGGCCCCAAGGGCAAGTTTCGAATCCCAGATATTTGCAGCCTCCAAGAAATCCCAGATATTTGCAGCGCCAAAGGGCACGTTTCAAATCCCGGATATTTGCAGCCCCCAAGGGCAAGTTTCAAATCCCGGATATTTGCAGCTCCCAAGGGCACGTTTCAAATCCCAGATATTTACAGCCCCCAAGAAACGTTTCAAATCCCAGATATTTGCAGCCCCCGAGAAACGTTTCAAATCCCGGATATTTGCAGCCCCTAGGGCACGTTTCAAATCCCGGATATTTGCAGCCCCTAGGGCACGTTTCAAATCCCAGATATTTGCAGCCCCTAGGGCACGTTTCAAATCCCAGATATTTTCAGCCCCCAAGAATCGTTTCAAATCCCAGATATTTGCAGCCCTCGAGAAACGTTTCAAATCCCAGATATTTGCAGCCCCCGAGAAACGTTTCAAATCCCAGATATTTGCAGCCCCCGAGAAACGTTTCAAATCCCAGATATTTGCAGCCCCCGAGAAACGCTTCAAATCCAAGATATTTGCAGCTCCCGAGAAACGTTTCAAATCCAAGATATTTGCAGCCCCCGAGAAACGTTTCAAATCCAAGATATTTGCAGCCCCCAAGGGCACGTTTCAAATCCAAGATATTTGCAGCCCCCAAGGGCACGTTTCAAATCCCGGATATTTGCAGCCCCCAAGGGCACGTTTCAAATCCCGGATATTTGCAGCCTCCAAAGGCACGTTTCAAATCCCAGATATTTGCAGCCCCCAAGAAATCCCAGATATTTGCAGCGCCAAAGGGCACGTTTCAAATCCCAGATATTTGCAGCGCCAAAGGGCACGTTTCAAATCCCAGATATTTGCAGCCCCCAAGAAACGTTTCAAATCCAAGATATTTACAGCCCCGAAGGGCACGTTTCAAATCCCAGATATTTGCAGCCCCCGAGAAACGTTTCAAATCCCGGATATTTGCAGCCCCTAGGGCACGTTTCAAATCCCGGATATTTGCAGCCCCTAGGGCACGTTTCAAATCCCAGATATTTGCAGCCCCCGAGAAACGTTTCAAATCCCAGATATTTGCAGCCCCCGAGAAACGTTTCAAATCCCAGATATTTGCAGGCCCCAA
This sequence comes from Phalangium opilio, assembly GCF_054372755.1. NCBI lineage: Eukaryota > Metazoa > Arthropoda > Arachnida > Opiliones > Phalangiidae > Phalangium > Phalangium opilio. The sequence goes on from NW_028324197.1 coordinate 1,003,390, forward strand.
GGGCAAGTTTCGAATCCCAGATATTTGCAGCCTCCAAGAAATCCCAGATATTTGCAGCGCCAAAGGGCACGTTTCAAATCCCGGATATTTGCAGCCCCCAAGGGCAAGTTTCAAATCCCGGATATTTGCAGCTCCCAAGGGCACGTTTCAAATCCCAGATATTTACAGCCCCCAAGAAACGTTTCAAATCCCAGATATTTGCAGCCCCCGAGAAACGTTTCAAATCCCGGATATTTGCAGCCCCCGAGAAACGCTTCAAATCCAAGATATTTGCAGCTCCCGAGAAACGTTTCAAATCCAAGATATTTGCAGCCCCCGAGAAACGTTTCAAATCCAAGATATTTGCAGCCCCCAAGGGCACGTTTCAAATCCAAGATATTTGCAGCCCCCAAGGGCACGTTTCAAATCCCGGATATTTGCAGCCCCCAAGGGCAAGTTTCAAATCCCGGATATTTGCAGCCCCCAAGGGCACGTTTCAAATCCCAGATATTTACAGCCCCCAAGGGCACGTTTCAAATCCCAGATATTTGCAGCCCCCGAGAAACGTTTCAAATCCCGGATATTTGCAGCCCCCGAGAAACGTTTCAAATCCCGGATATTTGCAGCCCCCGAGAAACGTTTCAAATCCCGGATATTTGCAGCCCCTAGGGCACGTTTCAAATCCCAGATATTTGCAGCCCCCGAGAAACGTTTCAAATCCCAGATATTTGCAGCCCCCGAGAAACGTTTCAAATCCCAGATATTTGCAGCCCCCGAGAAACGTTTCAAATCCCAGATATTTGCAGCCCCCGAAAAACGTTTCAAATCCCAGATATTTGCAGCCCCCGAGAAACGTTTCAAATCCCAGATATTTGCAGCCCCCGAGAAACGTTTCAAATCCCAGATATTTGCAGGCCCCAAGGGCAAGTTTCGAATCCCAGATATTTGCAGCCTCCAAAGGCACGTTTCAAATCCCAGATATTTGCAGCCCCCAAGAAATCCCAGATATTTGCAGCGCCAAAGGGCACGTTTCAAATCCCAGATATTTGCAGCGCCAAAGGGCACGTTTAAAATCCCAGATATTTGCAGCCCCCAAGAAACGTTTCAAATCCAAGATATTTGCAGCCCCCAAGGGGTCGTTTCAAATCCCGGATATTTGCAGCCCCCTAACGCACGTTTCAAATCCCAGATATTTGCATCCCCGAGAAACGTGACAAATCCCAGATATTTGCAGCCCCCAAGAAACGTTTCAAATCCAAGATATTTGCAGCCCCCACCAGATATTTGCAGCCCCCGAGAAACGTTTCAAGTCCCAGATATTTGCAGCCCCCGAGAAACGTTTCAAGACCCAGATATTTGCAGCCCCCGAGAAACGTTTCAAATCCCAGATATTTGCAGCCCCCGAGAAACGTTTCAAATCCCAGATATTTGCAGCCCCCGAGAAACGCTTCAAATCCAAGATATTTGCAGCTCCCAAGAAACGTTTCAAATCCAAGATATTTGCAGCCCCCGAGAAACGTTTCAAATCCAAGATATTTGCAGCCCCCAAGGGCACGTTTCAAATCCAAGATATTTGCAGCCCCCAAGGGCACGTTTCAAATCCCGGATATTTGCAGCCCCCAAGGGCACGTTTCAAATCCCGGATATTTGCAGCCCCCGAGAAACGTTTCAAATCCCGGATATTTGCAGCCCCTAGGGCACGTTTCAAATCCCAGATATTTGCAGCCCCCGAGAAACGTTTCAAATCCCAGATATTTGCAGCCCCCGAGAAACGTTTCAAATCCCAGATATTTGCAGCCCCCGAGAAACGTTTCAAATCCCAGATATTTGCAGCCCCCGAGAAACGTTTCAAATCCCAGATATTTGCAGCCCCCGAGAAACGTTTCAAATCCCAGATATTTGCAGCCCCCGAGAAACGTTTCAAATCCCAGATATTTGCAGGCCCCAAGGGCAAGTTTCGAATCCCAGATATTTGCAGCCTCCAAAGGCACGTTTCAAATCCCAGATATTTGCAGCCCCCAAGAAATCCCAGATATTTGCAGCCCCCAAGAAATCCCAGATATTTGCAGCGCCAAAGGGCACGTTTCAAATCCCAGATATTTGCAGCGCCAAAGGGCACGTTTCAAATCCCAGATATTTGCAGCCCCCAAGAAACGTTTCAAATCCAAGATATTTGCAGCCCCCAAGGGCCCGTTTCAAATCCCAGATATTTGCAGCCCCCGAGAAACGTTTCAAATCCCAGATATTTGCAGGCCCCAAGGGCAAGTTTCGAATCCCAGATATTTGCAGCCTCCAAAGGCACGTTTCAAATCCCAGATATTTGCAGCCCCCAAGAAATCCCAGATATTTGCAGCGCCAAAGGGCACGTTTCAAATCCCAGATATTTGCAGCGCCAAAGGGCACGTTTCAAATCCCGGATATTTGCAGCCCCCAAGAAACGTTTCAAATCCAAGATATTTGCAGCCCCCAAGGGCCCGTTTCAAATCCCGGATATTTGCAGCCCCCTAACGCACGTTTCAAATCCCAGATATTTGCATCCCCGAGAAACGTGTCAAATCCCAGATATTTGCAGCCCCCGAGAAACGTTTCAAATCCAAGATATTTGCAGCCCCCAAGGGCACGTTTCAAATCCCAGATATTTGCAGCCCCCGAGAAACGTTTCACATCCAAGATATTTGCAGCCCCCAAGTGCACGTTTCAAATCCCGGATATTTGCAGCCCCCAAGGGCACGTCTCAAATCCCGGATATTCGCAGCCCCCAAGGGCACGTCTCAAATCCCGGATATTTGCAGCCCCCAAGGGCACGTTTCAAATCCCGGATATTCGCAGCCCCCAAGGGCACGTCTCAAATCCCGGATATTTGCAGCCCCCAAGGGCACGTTTCAAATCCCGGATATTCGCAGCCCCCAAGGGCACGTCTCAAATCCCGGATATTTGCAGCCCCCAAGGGCACGTTTCAAATCCCGGATATTTGCAGCCCCCAAGGGCACGTTTCAAATCCCGGATATTTGCAGCCCCCAAGGGCACGTTTCAAATCCCAGATATTTGCAGCGCCAAAGGGCACGTTTCAAATCCCAGATATTTGCAGCCCCCGAGAAACGTTTCAAATCCCAGATATTTGCAGCCCCCAAGAAATCCCAGATATTTGCAGCCCCAAGAAACGTTTCAAATCCCAGATATTTGTAGCCCCCAAGAAACGTTTCAAATCCCAGATATTTGTAGCCCCCAAGAAACGTTTCAAATCCCAGATATTTGCAGCCCCCAAGAAACGTTTCAAATCCCAGATATTTGCAGCCCCCAAGAAACGTTTCAAATCCCAGATATTTGCAGCCCCCAAGAAACGTTTCAAATATCAGATATTTGCAGCCCCCAAGAAACGTTTCAAATCCCAGATATTTGCAGCCCCCAAGAATCGTTTCAAATCCCAGATATTTGCAGCCCCGAAGAATCGTTTCAAATCCAAGATATTTGCAGCCCCCAAGGGCCCGTTTCAAATCCCGGACATTTGCAGCCCCCTAACGCACGTTTCAAATCCCAGATATTTGCATCCCCGAGAAACGTGTCAAATCCCAGATATTTGCAGCCCCCGAGAAACGTTTCAAATCCAAGATATTTGCAGCCCCCAAGGGCACGTTTCAAATCCCAGATATTTGCAGCCCCCGAGAAACGTTTCAAATCCCGGATATTTGCAGCCCCCGAGAAACGTTTCAAATCCCGGATATTTGCAGCCCCCGAGAAACGTTTCAAATCCCGGATATTTGCAGCCCCTAGGGCACGTTTCAAATCCCAGATATTTGCAGCCCCCGAGAAACGTTTCAAATCCCAGATATTTGCAGCCCCCGAGAAACGTTTCAAATCCCAGATATTTGCAGCCCCCGAGAAACGCTTCAAATCCAAGATATTTGCAGCTCCCGAGAAACGTTTCAAATCCAAGATATTTGCAGCCCCCAAGGGCACGTTTCAAATCCAAGATATTTGCAGCCCCCAAGGGCACGTTTCAAATCCCGGATATTTGCAGCCCCCAAGGGCAAGTTTCAAATCCCGGATATTTGCAGCTCCCAAGGGCACGTTTCAAATCCCAGATATTTACAGCCCCCAAGAAACGTTTCAAATCCCAGATATTTGCAGCCCCCGAGAAACGTTTCAAATCCCGGATATTTGCAGCCCCCGAGAAACGCTTCAAATCCAAGATATTTGCAGCTCCCGAGAAACGTTTCAAATCCAAGATATTTGCAGCCCCCGAGAAACGTTTCAAATCCAAGATATTTGCAGCCCCCAAGGGCACGTTTCAAATCCAAGATATTTGCAGCCCCCAAGGGCACGTTTCAAATCCCGGATATTTGCAGCCCCCAAGGGCAAGTTTCAAATCCCGGATATTTGCAGCCCCCAAGGGCACGTTTCAAATCCCAGATATTTACAGCCCCCAAGGGCACGTTTCAAATCCCAGATATTTGCAGCCCCCGAGAAACGTTTCAAATCCCGGATATTTGCAGCCCCCGAGAAACGTTTCAAATCCCGGATATTTGCAGCCCCCGAGAAACGTTTCAAATCCCGGATATTTGCAGCCCCTAGGGCACGTTTCAAATCCCAGATATTTGCAGCCCCCGAGAAACGTTTCAAATCCCAGATATTTGCAGCCCCCGAGAAACGTTTCAAATCCCAGATATTTGCAGCCCCCGAGAAACGTTTCAAATCCCAGATATTTGCAGCCCCCGAAAAACGTTTCAAATCCCAGATATTTGCAGCCCCCGAGAAACGTTTCAAATCCCAGATATTTGCAGCCCCCGAGAAACGTTTCAAATCCCAGATATTTGCAGGCCCCAAGGGCAAGTTTCGAATCCCAGATATTTGCAGCCTCCAAAGGCACGTTTCAAATCCCAGATATTTGCAGCCCCCAAGAAATCCCAGATATTTGCAGCGCCAAAGGGCACGTTTCAAATCCCAGATATTTGCAGCGCCAAAGGGCACGTTTAAAATCCCAGATATTTGCAGCCCCCAAGAAACGTTTCAAATCCAAGATATTTGCAGCCCCCAAGGGGTCGTTTCAAATCCCGGATATTTGCAGCCCCCTAACGCACGTTTCAAATCCCAGATATTTGCATCCCCGAGAAACGTGACAAATCCCAGATATTTGCAGCCCCCAAGAAACGTTTCAAATCCAAGATATTTGCAGCCCCCACCAGATATTTGCAGCCCCCGAGAAACGTTTCAAGTCCCAGATATTTGCAGCCCCCGAGAAACGTTTCAAGACCCAGATATTTGCAGCCCCCGAGAAACGTTTCAAATCCCAGATATTTGCAGCCCCCGAGAAACGTTTCAAATCCCAGATATTTGCAGCCCCCGAGAAACGCTTCAAATCCAAGATATTTGCAGCTCCCAAGAAACGTTTCAAATCCAAGATATTTGCAGCCCCCGAGAAACGTTTCAAATCCAAGATATTTGCAGCCCCCAAGGGCACGTTTCAAATCCAAGATATTTGCAGCCCCCAAGGGCACGTTTCAAATCCCGGATATTTGCAGCCCCCAAGGGCACGTTTCAAATCCCGGATATTTGCAGCCCCCGAGAAACGTTTCAAATCCCGGATATTTGCAGCCCCTAGGGCACGTTTCAAATCCCAGATATTTGCAGCCCCCGAGAAACGTTTCAAATCCCAGATATTTGCAGCCCCCGAGAAACGTTTCAAATCCCAGATATTTGCAGCCCCCGAGAAACGTTTCAAATCCCAGATATTTGCAGCCCCCGAGAAACGTTTCAAATCCCAGATATTTGCAGCCCCCGAGAAACGTTTCAAATCCCAGATATTTGCAGCCCCCGAGAAACGTTTCAAATCCCAGATATTTGCAGGCCCCAAGGGCAAGTTTCGAATCCCAGATATTTGCAGCCTCCAAAGGCACGTTTCAAATCCCAGATATTTGCAGCCCCCAAGAAATCCCAGATATTTGCAGCCCCCAAGAAATCCCAGATATTTGCAGCGCCAAAGGGCACGTTTCAAATCCCAGATATTTGCAGCGCCAAAGGGCACGTTTCAAATCCCAGATATTTGCAGCCCCCAAGAAACGTTTCAAATCCAAGATATTTGCAGCCCCCAAGGGCCCGTTTCAAATCCCAGATATTTGCAGCCCCCGAGAAACGTTTCAAATCCCAGATATTTGCAGGCCCCAAGGGCAAGTTTCGAATCCCAGATATTTGCAGCCTCCAAAGGCACGTTTCAAATCCCAGATATTTGCAGCCCCCAAGAAATCCCAGATATTTGCAGCGCCAAAGGGCACGTTTCAAATCCCAGATATTTGCAGCGCCAAAGGGCACGTTTCAAATCCCGGATATTTGCAGCCCCCAAGAAACGTTTCAAATCCAAGATATTTGCAGCCCCCAAGGGCCCGTTTCAAATCCCGGATATTTGCAGCCCCCTAACGCACGTTTCAAATCCCAGATATTTGCATCCCCGAGAAACGTGTCAAATCCCAGATATTTGCAGCCCCCGAGAAACGTTTCAAATCCAAGATATTTGCAGCCCCCAAGGGCACGTTTCAAATCCCAGATATTTGCAGCCCCCGAGAAACGTTTCACATCCAAGATATTTGCAGCCCCCAAGTGCACGTTTCAAATCCCGGATATTTGCAGCCCCCAAGGGCACGTCTCAAATCCCGGATATTCGCAGCCCCCAAGGGCACGTCTCAAATCCCGGATATTTGCAGCCCCCAAGGGCACGTTTCAAATCCCGGATATTCGCAGCCCCCAAGGGCACGTCTCAAATCCCGGATATTTGCAGCCCCCAAGGGCACGTTTCAAATCCCGGATATTCGCAGCCCCCAAGGGCACGTCTCAAATCCCGGATATTTGCAGCCCCCAAGGGCACGTTTCAAATCCCGGATATTTGCAGCCCCCAAGGGCACGTTTCAAATCCCGGATATTTGCAGCCCCCAAGGGCACGTTTCAAATCCCAGATATTTGCAGCGCCAAAGGGCACGTTTCAAATCCCAGATATTTGCAGCCCCCGAGAAACGTTTCAAATCCCAGATATTTGCAGCCCCCAAGAAATCCCAGATATTTGCAGCCCCAAGAAACGTTTCAAATCCCAGATATTTGTAGCCCCCAAGAAACGTTTCAAATCCCAGATATTTGTAGCCCCCAAGAAACGTTTCAAATCCCAGATATTTGCAGCCCCCAAGAAACGTTTCAAATCCCAGATATTTGCAGCCCCCAAGAAACGTTTCAAATCCCAGATATTTGCAGCCCCCAAGAAACGTTTCAAATATCAGATATTTGCAGCCCCCAAGAAACGTTTCAAATCCCAGATATTTGCAGCCCCCAAGAATCGTTTCAAATCCCAGATATTTGCAGCCCCGAAGAATCGTTTCAAATCCAAGATATTTGCAGCCCCCAAGGGCCCGTTTCAAATCCCGGACATTTGCAGCCCCCTAACGCACGTTTCAAATCCCAGATATTTGCATCCCCGAGAAACGTGTCAAATCCCAGATATTTGCAGCCCCCGAGAAACGTTTCAAATCCAAGATATTTGCAGCCCCCAAGGGCACGTTTCAAATCCCAGATATTTGCAGCCCCCGAGAAACGTTTCAAATCCCGGATATTTGCAGCCCCCGAGAAACGTTTCAAATCCCGGATATTTGCAGCCCCCGAGAAACGTTTCAAATCCCGGATATTTGCAGCCCCTAGGGCACGTTTCAAATCCCAGATATTTGCAGCCCCCGAGAAACGTTTCAAATCCCAGATATTTGCAGCCCCCGAGAAACGTTTCAAATCCCAGATATTTGCAGCCCCCGAGAAACGCTTCAAATCCAAGATATTTGCAGCTCCCGAGAAACGTTTCAAATCCAAGATATTTGCAGCCCCCGAGAAACGTTTCAAATCCAAGATATTTGCAGCCCCCAAGGGCACGTTTCAAATCCAAGATATTTGCAGCCCCCAAGGGCACGTTTCAAATCCCGGATATTTGCAGCCCCCAAGGGCAAGTTTCAAATCCCGGATATTTGCAGCCCCCAAGGGCACGTTTCAAATCCCAGATATTTACAGCCCCCAAGGGCACGTTTCAAATCCCAGATATTTGCAGCCCCCGAGAAACGTTTCAAATCCCGGATATTTGCAGCCCCCGAGAAACGTTTCAAATCCCGGATATTTGCAGCCCCCGAGAAACGTTTCAAATCCCGGATATTTGCAGCCCCTAGGGCACGTTTCAAATCCCAGATATTTGCAGCCCCCGAGAAACGTTTCAAATCCCAGATATTTGCAGCCCCCGAGAAACGTTTCAAATCCCAGATATTTGCAGCCCCCGAGAAACGTTTCAAATCCCAGATATTTGCAGCCCCCGAAAAACGTTTCAAATCCCAGATATTTGCAGCCCCCGAGAAACGTTTCAAATCCCAGATATTTGCAGCCCCCGAGAAACGTTTCAAATCCCAGATATTTGCAGGCCCCAAGGGCAAGTTTCGAATCCCAGATATTTGCAGCCTCCAAAGGCACGTTTCAAATCCCAGATATTTGCAGCCCCCAAGAAATCCCAGATATTTGCAGCGCCAAAGGGCACGTTTCAAATCCCAGATATTTGCAGCGCCAAAGGGCACGTTTAAAATCCCAGATATTTGCAGCCCCCAAGAAACGTTTCAAATCCAAGATATTTGCAGCCCCCAAGGGGTCGTTTCAAATCCCGGATATTTGCAGCCCCCTAACGCACGTTTCAAATCCCAGATATTTGCATCCCCGAGAAACGTGACAAATCCCAGATATTTGCAGCCCCCAAGAAACGTTTCAAATCCAAGATATTTGCAGCCCCCACCAGATATTTGCAGCCCCCGAGAAACGTTTCAAGTCCCAGATATTTGCAGCCCCCGAGAAACGTTTCAAGACCCAGATATTTGCAGCCCCCGAGAAACGTTTCAAATCCCAGATATTTGCAGCCCCCGAGAAACGTTTCAAATCCCAGATATTTGCAGCCCCCGAGAAACGCTTCAAATCCAAGATATTTGCAGCTCCCGAGAAACGTTTCAAATCCAAGATATTTGCAGCCCCCGAGAAACGTTTCAAATCCAAGATATTTGCAGCCCCCAAGGGCACGTTTCAAATCCAAGATATTTGCAGCCCCCAAGGGCACGTTTCAAATCCCGGATATTTGCAGCCCCCAAGGGCACGTTTCAAATCCCGGATATTTGCAGCCCCCGAGAAACGTTTCAAATCCCGGATATTTGCAGCCCCTAGGGCACGTTTCAAATCCCAGATATTTGCAGCCCCCGAGAAACGTTTCAAATCCCAGATATTTGCAGCCCCCGAGAAACGTTTCAAATCCCAGATATTTGCAGCCCCCGAGAAACGTTTCAAATCCCAGATATTTGCAGCCCCCGAGAAACGTTTCAAATCCCAGATATTTGCAGCCCCCGAGAAACGTTTCAAATCCCAGATATTTGCAGGCCCCAAGGGCAAGTTTCGAATCCCAGATATTTGCAGCCTCCAAAGGCACGTTTCAAATCCCAGATATTTGCAGCCCCCAAGAAATCCCAGATATTTGCAGCGCCAAAGGGCACGTTTCAAATCCCAGATATTTGCAGCGCCAAAGGGCACGTTTCAAATCCCAGATATTTGCAGCCCCCAAGAAACGTTTCAAATCCAAGATATTTGCAGCCCCCAAGGGCCCGTTTCAAATCCCAGATATTTGCAGCCCCCGAGAAACGTTTCAAATCCCAGATATTTGCAGGCCCCAAGGGCAAGTTTCGAATCCCAGATATTTGCAGCCTCCAAAGGCACGTTTCAAATCCCAGATATTTGCAGCCCCCAAGAAATCCCAGATATTTGCAGCGCCAAAGGGCACGTTTCAAATCCCAGATATTTGCAGCGCCAAAGGGCACGTTTCAAATCCCGGATATTTGCAGCCCCCAAGAAACGTTTCAAATCCAAGATATTTGCAGCCCCCAAGGGCCCGTTTCAAATCCCGGATATTTGCAGCCCCCTAACGCACGTTTCAAATCCCAGATATTTGCATCCCCGAGAAACGTGTCAAATCCCAGATATTTGCAGCCCCCGAGAAACGTTTCAAATCCAAGATATTTGCAGCCCCCAAGGGCACGTTTCAAATCCCAGATATTTGCAGCCCCCGAGAAACGTTTCACATCCAAGATATTTGCAGCCCCCAAGTGCACGTTTCAAATCCCGGATATTTGCAGCCCCCAAGGGCACGTCTCAAATCCCGGATATTCGCAGCCCCCAAGGGCACGTCTCAAATCCCGGATATTTGCAGCCCCCAAGGGCACGTCTCAAATCCCGGATATTCGCAGCCCCCAAGGGCACGTCTCAAATCCCGGATATTTGCAGCCCCCAAGGGCACGTTTCAAATCCCGGATATTCGCAGCCCCCAAGGGCACGTCTCAAATCCCGGATATTTGCAGCCCCCAAGGGCACGTTTCAAATCCCGGATATTTGCAGCCCCCAAGGGCACGTTTCAAATCCCGGATATTTGCAGCCCCCAAGGGCACGTTTCAAATCCCAGATATTTGCAGCGCCAAAGGGCACGTTTCAAATCCCAGATATTTGCAGCCCCCGAGAAACGTTTCAAATCCCAGATATTTGCAGCCCCCGAGAAACGTTTCAAATCCCAGATATTTGCAGCCCCCAAGAAATCCCAGATATTTGCAGCCCCAAGAAACGTTTCAAATCCCAGATATTTGTAGCCCCCAAGAAACGTTTCAAATCCCAGATATTTGCAGCCCCCAAGAAACGTTTCAAATCCCAGATATTTGCAGCCCCCAAGAAACGTTTCAAATCCCAGATATTTGCAGCCCCCAAGAAACGTTTCAAATATCAGATATTTGCAGCCCCCAAGAAACGTTTCAAATCCCAGATATTTGCAGCCCCCAAGAATCGTTTCAAATCCCAGATATTTGCAGCCCCGAAGAATCGTTTCAAATCCAAGATATTTGCAGCCCCCAAGGGCCCGTTTCAAATCCCGGATATTTGCAGCCCCCTAACGCACGTTTCAAATCCCAGATATTTGCATCCCCGAGAAACGTGTCAAATCCCAGATATTTGCAGCCCCCGAGAAACGTTTCAAATCCAAGATATTTGCAGCCCCCAAGGGCACGTTTCAAATCCCAGATATTTGCAGCCCCCGAGAAACGTTTCAAATCCCGGATATTTGCAGCCCCCGAGAAACGTTTCAAATCCCGGATATTTGCAGCCCCCGAGAAACGTTTCAAATCCCGGATATTTGAAGCCCCTAGGGCACGTTTCAAATCCCAGATATTTGCAGCCCCCGAGAAACGTTTCAAATCCCAGATATTTGCAGCCCCCAAGAAACGTTTCAAATCCAAGATATTTGCAGCCCCCAAGGGCCCGTTTCAAATCCCAGATATTTGCAGCCCCCGAGAAACGTTTCAAATCCCAGATATTTGCAGGCCCCAAGGGCAAGTTTCGAATCCCAGATATTTGCAGCCTCCAAAGGCACGTTTCAAATCCCAGATATTTGCAGCCCCCAAGAAATCCCAGATATTTGCAGCGCCAAAGGGCACGTTTCAAATCCCAGATATTTGCAGCGCCAAAGGGCACGTTTCAAATCCCGGATATTTGCAGCCCCCAAGAAACGTTTCAAATCCAAGATATTTGCAGCCCCCAAGGGCCCGTTTCAAATCCCGGATATTTGCAGCCCCCTAACGCACGTTTCAAATCCCAGATATTTGCATCCCCGAGAAACGTGTCAAATCCCAGATATTTGCAGCCCCCGAGAAACGTTTCAAATCCAAGATATTTGCAGACCCCAAGGGCACGTTTCAAATCCCAGATATTTGCAGCCCCCGAGAAACGTTTCACATCCAAGATATTTGCAGCCCCCAAGTGCACGTTTCAAATCCCGGATATTTGCAGCCCCCAAGGGCACGTCTCAAATCCCGGATATTCGCAGCCCCCAAGGGCACGTCTCAAATCCCGGATATTTGCAGCCCCCAAGGGCACGTCTCAAATCCCGGATATTCGCAGCCCCCAAGGGCACGTCTCAAATCCCGGATATTTGCAGCCCCCAAGGGCACGTTTCAAATCCCGGATATTCGCAGCCCCCAAGGGCACGTCTCAAATCCCGGATATTTGCAGCCCCCAAGGGCACGTTTCAAATCCCGGATATTTGCAGCCCCCAAGGGCACGTTTCAAATCCCGGATATTTCAGCCCCCAAGGGCACGTTTCAAATCCCAGATATTTGCAGCGCCAAAGGGCACGTTTCAAATCCCAGATATTTGCAGCCCCCGAGAAACGTTTCAAATCCCAGATATTTGCAGCCCCCGAGAAACGTTTCAAATCCCAGATATTTGCAGCCCCCAAGAAATCCCAGATATTTGCAGCCCCAAGAAACGTTTCAAATCCCAGATATTTGTAGCCCCCAAGAAACGTTTCAAATCCCAGATATTTGCAGCCCCCAAGAAACGTTTCAAATCCCAGATATTTGCAGCCCCCAAGAAACGTTTCAAATCCCAGATATTTGCAGCCCCCAAGAAACGTTTCAAATATCAGATATTTGCAGCCCCCAAGAAACGTTTCAAATCCCAGATATTTGCAGCCCCCAAGAATCGTTTCAAATCCCAGATATTTGCAGCCCCGAAGAATCGTTTCAAATCCAAGATATTTGCAGCCCCCAAGGGCCCGTTTCAAATCCCGGATATTTGCAGCCCCCTAACGCACGTTTCAAATCCCAGATATTTGCATCCCCGAGAAACGTGTCAAATCCCAGATATTTGCAGCCCCCGAGAAACGTTTCAAATCCAAGATATTTGCAGCCCCCAAGGGCACGTTTCAAATCCCAGATATTTGCAGCCCCCGAGAAACGTTTCAAATCCCGGATATTTGCAGCCCCCGAGAAACGTTTCAAATCCCGGATATTTGCAGCCCCCGAGAAACGTTTCAAATCCCGGATATTTGCAGCCCCTAGGGCACGTTTCAAATCCCAGATATTTGCAGCCCCCGAGAAACGTTTCAAATCCCAGATATTTGCAGCCCCCGAGAAACGTTTCAAATCCCAGATATTTGCAGCCCCCGAGAAACGTTTCAAATCCCAGATATTTGCAGCCCCCGAAAAACGTTTCAAATCCCAGATATTTGCAGCCCCCGAGAAACGTTTCAAATCCCAGATATTTGCAGCCCCCGAGAAACGTTTCAAATCCCAGATATTTGCAGGCCCCAAGGGCAAGTTTCGAATCCCAGATATTTGCAGCCTCCAAAGGCACGTTTCAAATCCCAGATATTTGCAGCCCCCAAGAAATCCCAGATATTTGCAGCGCCAAAGGGCACGTTTCAAATCCCAGATATTTGCAGCGCCAAAGGGCACGTTTAAAATCCCAGATATTTGCAGCCCCCAAGAAACGTTTCAAATCCAAGATATTTGCAGCCCCTAAGGGCCCGTTTCAAATCCCGGATATTTGCAGCCCCCTAACGCACGTTTCAAATCCCAGATATTTGCATCCCCGAGAAACGTGACAAATCCCAGATATTTGCAGCCCCCAAGAAACGTTTCAAATCCAAGATATTTGCAGCCCCCACCAGATATTTGCAGCCCCCGAGAAACGTTTCAAGTCCCAGATATTTGCAGCCCCCGAGAAACGTTTCAAGACCCAGATATTTGCAGCCCCCGAGAAACGTTTCAAATCCCAGATATTTGCAGCCCCCGAGAAACGTTTCAAATCCCAGATATTTGCAGCCCCCGAGAAACGCTTCAAATCCAAGATATTTGCAGCTCCCGAGAAACGTTTCAAATCCAAGATATTTGCAGCCCCCGAGAAACGTTTCAAATCCAAGATATTTGCAGCCCCCAAGGGCACGTTTCAAATCCAAGATATTTGCAGCCCCCAAGGGCACGTTTCAAATCCCGGATATTTGCAGCCCCCAAGGGCACGTTTCAAATCCCGGATATTTGCAGCCCCCGAGAAACGTTTCAAATCCCGGATATTTGCAGCCCCTAGGGCACGTTTCAAATCCCAGATATTTGCAGCCCCCGAGAAACGTTTCAAATCCCAGATATTTGCAGCCCCCGAGAAACGTTTCAAATCCCAGATATTTGCAGCCCCCGAGAAACGTTTCAAATCCCAGATATTTGCAGCCCCCGAGAAACGTTTCAAATCCCAGATATTTGCAGCCCCCGAGAAACGTTTCAAATCCCAGATATTTGCAGGCCCCAAGGGCAAGTTTCGAATCCCAGATATTTGCAGCCTCCAAAGGCACGTTTCGAATCCCAGATATTTGCAGCCTCCAAAGGCACGTTTCAAATCCCAGATATTTGCAGCCCCCAAGAAATCCCAGATATTTGCAGCGCCAAAGGGCACGTTTCAAATCCCAGATATTTGCAGCGCCAAAGGGCACGTTTCAAATCCCAGATATTTGCAGCCCCCAAGAAACGTTTCAAATCCAAGATATTTGCAGCCCCCAAGGGCCCGTTTCAAATCCCAGATATTTGCAGCCCCCGAGAAACGTTTCAAATCCCAGATATTTGCAGGCCCCAAGGGCAAGTTTCGAATCCCAGATATTTGCAGCCTCCAAAGGCACGTTTCAAATCCCAGATATTTGCAGCCCCCAAGAAATCCCAGATATTTGCAGCGCCAAAGGGCACGTTTCAAATCCCAGATATTTGCAGCGCCAAAGGGCACGTTTCAAATCCCGGATATTTGCAGCCCCCAAGAAACGTTTCAAATCCAAGATATTTGCAGCCCCCAAGGGCCCGTTTCAAATCCCGGATATTTGCAGCCCCCTAACGCACGTTTCAAATCCCAGATATTTGCATCCCCGAGAAACGTGTCAAATCCCAGATATTTGCAGCCCCCGAGAAACGTTTCAAATCCAAGATATTTGCAGCCCCCAAGGGCACGTTTCAAATCCCAGATATTTGCAGCCCCCGAGAAACGTTTCACATCCAAGATATTTGCAGCCCCCAAGTGCACGTTTCAAATCCCGGATATTTGCAGCCCCCAAGGGCACGTCTCAAATCCCGGATATTCGCAGCCCCCAAGGGCACGTATCAAATCCCGGATATTTGCAGCCCCCAAGGGCACGTCTCAAATCCCGGATATTCGCAGCCCCCAAGGGCACGTCTCAAATCCCGGATATTTGCAGCCCCCAAGGGCACGTTTCAAATCCCGGATATTCGCAGCCCCCAAGGGCACGTCTCAAATCCCGGATATTTGCAGCCCCCAAGGGCACGTTTCAAATCCCGGATATTTGCAGCCCCCAAGGGCACGTTTCAAATCCCGGATATTTGCAGCCCCCAAGGGCACGTTTCAAATCCCAGATATTTGCAGCGCCAAAGGGCACGTTTCAAATCCCAGATATTTGCAGCCCCCGAGAAACGTTTCAAATCCCAGATATTTGCAGCCCCCAAGAAATCCCAGATATTTGCAGCCCCAAGAAACGTTTCAAATCCCAGATATTTGTAGCCCCCAAGAAACGTTTCAAATCCCAGATATTTGCAGCCCCCAAGAAACGTTTCAAATCCCAGATATTTGCAGCCCCCAAGAAACGTTTCAAATCCCAGATATTTGCAGCCCCCAAGAAACGTTTCAAATATCAGATATTTGCAGCCCCCAAGAAACGTTTCAAATCCCAGATATTTGCAGCCCCCAAGAATCGTTTCAAATCCCAGATATTTGCAGCCCCGAAGAATCGTTTCAAATCCAAGATATTTGCAGCCCCCAAGGGCCCGTTTCAAATCCCGGATATTTGCAGCCCCCTAACGCACGTTTCAAATCCCAGATATTTGCATCCCCGAGAAACGTGTCAAATCCCAGATATTTGCAGCCCCCGAGAAACGTTTCAAATCCAAGATATTTGCAGCCCCCAAGGGCACGTTTCAAATCCCAGATATTTGCAGCCCCCGAGAAACGTGTCAAATCCCAGATATTTGCAGCCCCCGAGAAACGTTTCAAATCCAAGATATTTGCAGCCCCCAAGGGCACGTTTCAAATCCCAGATATTTGCAGCCCCCGAGAAACGTTTCACATCCAAGATATTTGCAGCCCCCAAGTGCACGTTTCAAATCCCGGATATTTGCAGCCCCCAAGGGCACGTCTCAAATCCCGGATATTCGCAGCCCCCAAGGGCACGTCTCAAATCCCGGATATTTGCAGCCCCCAAGGGCACGTCTCAAATCCCGGATATTCGCAGCCCCCAAGGGCACGTCTCAAATCCCGGATATTCGCAGCCCCCAAGGGCACGTCTCAAATCCCGGATATTTGCAGCCCCCAAGGGCACGTTTCAAATCCCGGATATTCGCAGCCCCCAAGGGCACGTCTCAAATCCCGGATATTTGCAGCCCCCAAGGGCACGTTTCAAATCCCGGATATTTGCAGCCCCCAAGGCCACGTTTCAAATCCCGGATATTTGCAGCCCCCAAGGGCACGTCTCAAATCCCAGATATTTGCAGCGCCAAAGGGCACGTTTCAAATCCCAGATATTTGCAGCCCCCGAGAAACGTTTCAAATCCCAGATATTTGCAGCCCCCAAGAAATCCCAGATATTTGCAGCCCCAAGAAACGTTTCAAATCCCAGATATTTGTAGCCCCCAAGAAACGTTTCAAATCCCAGATATTTGCAGCCCCCAAGAAACGTTTCAAATCCCAGATATTTGCAGCCCCCAAGAAACGTTTCAAATCCCAGATATTTGCAGCCTCCAAGAAACGTTTCAAATATCAGATATTTGCAGCCCCCAAGAAACGTTTCAAATCCCAGATATTTGCAGCCCCCAAGAAACGTTTCAAATCCCAGATATTTGCAGCCCCCAAGAAACGTTTCAAATATCAGATATTTGCAGCCCCCAAGAAACGTTTCAAATCCCAGATATTTGCAGCCCCCAAGAATCGTTTCAAATCCCAGATATTTGCAGCCCCGAAGAATCGTTTCAAATCCAAGATATTTGCAGCCCCCAAGGGCCCGTTTCAAATCCCGGATATTTGCAGCCCCCTAACGCACGTTTCAAATCCCAGATATTTGCATCCCCGAGAAACGTGTCAAATCCCAGATATTTGCAGCCCCCGAGAAACGTTTCAAATCCAAGATATTTGCAGCCCCCAAGGGCACGTCTCAAATCCCGGATATTCGCAGCCCCCAAGGGCACGTCTCAAATCCCGGATATTTGCAGCCCCCAAGGGCACGTCTCAAATCCCGGATATTCGCAGCCCCCAAGGGCACGTCTCAAATCCCGGATATTTGCAGCCCCCAAGGGCACGTTTCAAATCCCGGATATTCGCAGCCCCCAAGGGCACGTCTCAAATCCCGGATATTTGCAGCCCCCAAGGGCACGTTTCAAATCCCGGATATTTGCAGCCCCCAAGGGCACGTTTCAAATCCCGGATATTTGCAGCCCCCAAGGGCACGTTTCAAATCCCAGATATTTGCAGCGCCAAAGGGCACGTTTCAAATCCCAGATATTTGCAGCCCCCGAGAAACGTTTCAAATCCCAGATATTTGCAGCCCCCAAGAAATCCCAGATATTTGCAGCCCCAAGAAACGTTTCAAATCCCAGATATTTGTAGCCCCCAAGAAACGTTTCAAATCCCAGATATTTGCAGCCCCCAAGAAACGTTTCAAATCCCAGATATTTGCAGCCCCCAAGAAACGTTTCAAATCCCAGATATTTGCAGCCCCCAAGAAACGTTTCAAATATCAGATATTTGCAGCCCCCAAGAAACGTTTCAAATCCCAGATATTTGCAGCCCCCAAGAATCGTTTCAAATCCCAGATATTTGCAGCCCCGAAGAATCGTTTCAAATCCAAGATATTTGCAGCCCCCAAGGGCCCGTTTCAAATCCCGGATATTTGCAGCCCCCTAACGCACGTTTCAAATCCCAGATATTTGCATCCCCGAGAAACGTGTCAAATCCCAGATATTTGCAGCCCCCGAGAAACGTTTCAAATCCAAGATATTTGCAGCCCCCAAGGGCACGTTTCAAATCCCAGATATTTGCAGCCCCCGAGAAACGTGTCAAATCCCAGATATTTGCAGCCCCCGAGAAACGTTTCAAATCCAAGATATTTGCAGCCCCCAAGGGCACGTTTCAAATCCCAGATATTTGCAGCCCCCGAGAAACGTTTCACATCCAAGATATTTGCAGCCCCCAAGTGCACGTTTCAAATCCCGGATATTTGCAGCCCCCAAGGGCACGTCTCAAATCCCGGATATTCGCAGCCCCCAAGGGCACGTCTCAAATCCCGGATATTTGCAGCCCCCAAGGGCACGTCTCAAATCCCGGATATTCGCAGCCCCCAAGGGCACGTCTCAAATCCCGGATATTTGCAGCCCCCAAGGGCACGTTTCAAATCCCGGATATTCGCAGCCCCCAAGGGCACGTCTCAAATCCCGGATATTTGCAGCCCCCAAGGGCACGTTTCAAATCCCGGATATTTGCAGCCCCCAAGGGCACGTTTCAAATCCCGGATATTTGCAGCCCCCAAGGGCACGTTTCAAATCCCAGATATTTGCAGCGCCAAAGGGCACGTTTCAAATCCCAGATATTTGCAGCCCCCGAGAAACGTTTCAAATCCCAGATATTTGCAGCCCCCTAGAAATCCCAGATATTTGCAGCCCCAAGAAACGTTTCAAATCCCAGATATTTGTAGCCCCCAAGAAACGTTTCAAATCCCAGATATTTGCAGCCCCCAAGAAACGTTTCAAATCCCAGATATTTGCAGCCCCCAAGAAACGTTTCAAATATCAGATATTTGCAGCCCCCAAGAAACGTTTCAAATCCCAGATATTTGCAGCCCCCAAGAATCGTTTCAAATCCCAGATATTTGCAGCCCCGAAGAATCGTTTCAATTCCCAGATATTTGCAGCCCCCAAGAATCGTTTCAAATCCCAGATATTTGCAGCCCCCAAGAATCGTTTCAAATCCCAGATATTTGTAGCCCCCAAGAAACGTTTCAAATCCCAGATATTTGCAGCCCCCAAGAAACGTTTCAAATCCCAGATATTTGCAGCCCCCAAGAATCGTTTCAAATCCCAGATATTTGCAGCCCCCAAGAATCGTTTCAAATCCCAGATATTTGCAGCCCCGAAGAATCGTTTCAATTCCCAGATATTTGCAGCCCCCAAGAATCGTTTCAAATCCCAGATATTTGCAGCCCCCAAGAATCGTTTCAAATCCCAGATATTTGTAGTCCCCAAGAAACGTTTCAAATCCCAGATATTTGCAGCCCCCAAGAAACGTTTCAAATCCCAGATATTTGCAGCCCCAAGAAACGTTTCAAATCCCAGATATTTGCAGCCCCCAAGAAACGTTTCAAATCCCAGATATTTGCAGCCCCCAAGAATCGTTTCAAATCCCAGATATTTGCAGCCCCGAAGAATCGTTTCAATTCCCAGATATTTGCAGCCCCCAAGAATCGTTTCAAATCCCAGATATTTGCAGCCCCCAAGAATCGTTTCAAATCCCAGATATTTGCAGCCCCCAAGAATCGTTTCAAATCCCAGATATTTGCAGCCCCCAAGAATCGTTACAAATCCCAGATATTTGCAGCCCCCGAGAAACGTTTCAAATCCCAGATATTTGCAGCCCCAAGAAACGTTTCAAATCCCAGATATTTGCAGCCCCAAGAAACGTTTCAAATCCCAGATATTTACTTTTTTCAAAACCGATTTCGAGTCAAAGATATTTCTATTATTTGCAATTCAAGACATATCTAAACTAGATTAAATTCCTATTTATTTGAAATATCAAAATCAATTCAATTTCTTATATCTCAAACATGTCTACTCATAATAAACATTGCCATGAAACAAAGATTTCAAACCGCTATTTATATTTTTCAAACAAATTGGAATGGAGAAGTTACTTCTGGCGTGGCTTACAAGGCTAAGCCTACCGTACCACGATATTGAAATATTTAAAATATATTGAGCTTTAATAGTACAAGTTCTTACGAAAATACTTTGCTTATTTCACTGCCTCCTATTCGTTCTACAGTAGTTAGTTTGTTTACACATAATGTTGAATTGTTTAAACTTCCATCGACATCAGCGAGAAACGAAGGTTTCTGTGTTCTAACTAAGAAAGCCGTATTTACGTTCCGAGAGCGCATTAAGGCTTCTCAGAGAAGTCCGCACTTCTCTCGGAACTTCATACTTTTAATTTAATTGAATTTAATCAAGTCACTTTCATTACAATATAATCTAATTTCAACCCGTGTTAAGCGGCCCGGTGACAATGGAGTACCACCGTGCCGCGCGGTCTTCCTAGAAATGGAAACGAAGAAATTATTGCTGAGTAACGTAGAGAGACTAGAGAGAGATAGGCGAGAACGGAAAATCGAGGAATGGCGATTCGTCAGCGTGCTTGCCAAAGCAGGGTTTTTTTAGAAGGGATAAGACACATTACCTAGAAAAGCATTACACTTCTGGTCTCCCGTGCAGGGTAGGAAATAAGACAGGTTTACAAGTCCAAAACCAGTTTATTTATTCCAAAACTTGGGGTCAGTGGTCCCAGAGACCACTTTATTAATTATGGTTTTTGGAAAAAATCGACGGTGGGACCAGTTTATTAATTCTGGGTTCCTTATTGGAATTTTTCTAGCTCAACACATTTTCTCCAAATTCTACTCATAGGTAGTTAGTACTTCTTGGTTACAACTTCCCTACAAAAGTTTTGCAGTCTATTGACTATTGATCTTGTCTATCGTCTATACTCTAGAATGAGTCTCTTGTAGTCTTCAGTCTTGACCATAGCCAGTACTAGTTGTCAGTGGTCGTATCAGTATTAGTAATATACCAAATACCGCATAAATTACCGTTTTATATCTTACCGTAATTTTACAATGGTAATTTACCGGTAAGTGGTAAATTACCAAACATTTTTACTACGCATTAAATGTTCTTTTTACTCTTAAATGATCAATTATTTCTGTGTTTACTTCCAAAAAAGACTCACCAGGCGCTATTCGCTAGCCAGTACCAGTGTGGAAAATAAGGCGGGGGCACAGGGCAAATGACCAGTTTAAAAATTGCCTGGACCTGTTTAAAAATTAAATCGGAGGGGGGTCAGTGGTCCACGGGAACACTAAGAAAACTCAAGGGTAACCAGAGTTCAGTCATTAAAACTCTAACATTTTCATTATCCTCTTCTTTAGTTTAGCAGACGACGTGCCCTGGCCAGTGGTCATGGACCAGTTTATTTATTCCAGATTAGGGGGTCGCTGGCCTAATGTCCAGTTTAAAAAAATCTTTATTTCCCACCCTGATCTGTGTAATAAGCTGCCAAGAAAGTTTTTAAACGTGTTAAAAAAAATACGAGAGTTAAATAATAAAAACTCTAGTCCTTTTTAATCTAATAAATAGAAGAAATAAAAATCATAACGATGTTTCTGATAGCAAATAAGCAAGTAAAAGCCGATTTGAATTGTAACTCTATCTATCTCATTGATTTTACCCCGAAAAGCCGAAGCCGAAGCCGAGGCTCGAAGTCATTTAGAATATTTTAGCAGAAGACTTATAGGATGAATTCTCCTATTTTTTAGATTTTTGGTGTAATACGTGAATATGTTAGTAGTTTTGGGGTAAAATAGTGTTCCCCCGTTTCCGTGAAAGGCTGGCGAAGCTGGGTAAACGTAATCCCATAGATATATTAAAAGGATAGATACACAATTCAATGGGAGGTCGACGCGGAAGGGGCAACGAGCAGACAGCCGCTATTTTCTGGGGGTAGCCGTATAAAACGCCATCTATCGGTAACTTTCGAAACTAAATTAAAGGATGAGCTTAGAGTAGTGGCACTCTATGTTAACCCCCTATAGGGCATAATAAGTCAAACCGTCGGAGATGCCATTACTCCATCTTATACGAGCTAAGAGCGGAAAAACGTATTTTATAAATTTTACACCAGTAAAATCTTTTAAAAAACACTTGGAACTTGTATTTCTACTTACTTTCGAGGAAATACCACCGTTTTCTGAAGGTAAGAGTCTTTTTTTATACATTTATTAGTAATAAAAACATTTAAGGCGAGCTAAGCCTTGGTCATGGCCATAATGTAGATTTGCACATAGAATGATTAAAGTGACCATTTATTTTTTACCCCAAACCGGGACGGCTTGTAAACACTAGAAACAAACTAAAATTCGGATTGAAGTAAACACAACTAAGATTTTTCTAAGGGTTGATATTGTCTCTCTTATATTTTTCTGAAGCACAGATTTGTTTATGGAGGTCTGGTGATGATTTTAAGCAGGGGCGCCGATCATTGTTTTTCTCAGGGGGGCTGGGGCCCAAGGCAACACCAGGGAGCTCAGCCAAAAATTTTAATTCCTAATAGAAAATATGAATTATGATATTATTGAAAAGAAAGTGTGTTTTTATAGCAAATATAGTACTAAAAACCCTCTTAGGTAAACCTATTTTAGCTTAAACTATGTAGAAAAATCGGATTTTACTTTGAAAAGCAAAGCCTATTGAAAATATTATGTTTAAAAATTCAGAGCGAGCGAAGCGAGCTCCGCAATTTCGCTGTCTATAAATTTGATCTCGATGAAAGAGCTAAATTTTGATAAACTTGGCGCCTAACTAACTCTTTTGAAGGTTGTCGTTAAATACGCATTTGCGTTTAGGCATTTTGAATAAAAGAAGACTCACTCGTCACTAGAAAAACTACACAAGTCACCTTGACATTGTTCACAGATTTGAAGAAATATTTAGCAGAATACATAATTACATATACCGCGCGATAATCAAAACTGGGACAATTTCCAGAAAACGGGACTTTTTAGTGTCCCGAGGCATTCTTCGGGGACACCGGGACAAAGTTTAACAAACCGGGACTGTCCCGGCTAAACCGGGACGTATGGTCACTTTAAGAATGATAGAATGAAAGAGGCTGTACTTTCGTGACTTGGAAAATTTATTTTTTAGGCTTTTCGAACATTTCTATGGCAAAATGAGGTAGGAGACTAATGGAATATTTAGTGGATAATTTTGGAAGCAAGGTATCATTGATGAATTGGTTGTCTTTCACTATCATCAAGATTTCGATGTTATCGGGTGGCACAAATACTGCCAAAAAGCATACGGGTACGTTACACACGAAAAGCTAACCCTGAATCTGATGATAGACGTCTGAAGTTTTTCTCAGTTCCAGTTCATCCGTTTCTTCGTCAATGTAAAGGTGAAAGTTACCCGAAGTTGCTTTTCCTCTTATAGTTTCTTTATTCTTGAAAATAGCGTATCTCCACTAAGTACAGCTGGTCCTCAACCAGTATAAGGCAATCGGGGCTTGCCCCAAGGAAGCAAAATTGTGGATTAACAATCAAACCCACAGAGGTGTGACACTGGGTATTGATGTGTTGCCTGAATATTTGAAAAAGCAGCGGGTTAAGCTTCAATCCATTATCAAAGGACAACGCTCCCATTTCTTCTAATGCTTCAGATTGTTGCTCGAGAGTCAAATTACGGAGAGTCAGTTTAGGGATAATTTCATCGGTTACATTAATTTGATCTCCAAATTAGTATGGAATCGCGAACGGTTTGAGCGCTCTACGTAGTCTCTTTCCAGTAGTGGGAAAGAAATCTGATTTTGTAAAATGTTTTAAACAAATCCGTAAACTGGAGATATCAGCTGTTGTTATAGAATCAATCCACTTCTTTCGGCAGTCTCTTTCGGAAAGTTGTGGTAAGAAAGAAAACGTTCTTTACACCCACAGTTTGAACGCAGCAAACATGAATTGAAGCCATGATTGTTACATAAATAAGTAAATAAAAACCTTTATGTTATATTTTGTTTTATGCCTTTAAATATAGAGACACACACTTAACAAAGTTTGTTATGGTGGGCACCATTATCGACTCTTATTTTAAGAATATGTAACAGTTTAATGTCCGGATAACATGATAAAATAACGTTTTTCAACGCTAATCCTCGCGCTAATCACTAATCTGCCGTGTTTTACAAGACCAAGGCTTAGCTCGCCTTAAATGTTTTTATTACTAATAAATGTATAAAAAAAGACTCTTACCTTCAGAAAACGGTGGTATTTCCTCGAAAGTAAGTAGAAATACAAGTTCCAAGTGTTTTTTAAAAGATTTTACAGGTGTAAAATTTATAAAATACGTTTTTCCGCTCTTAGCTCGTATAAAATGGAGTAATGGCATCTCCGAGGGTTTGACTTATTATGCCCTATAGGGGGTTAACATAGAGTGCCACTACTCTAAGCTCATCCTTTAATTTAGTTTCGAAAGTTACCGATAGATGGCGTTTTATACGGCTACCCCCAGAAAATAGCGGCTGTCTGCTCGTTGCCCCTTCCGCGTTTTTTCGTTAAGCCTAAGCCAGCGAAGTGGATCTAGACCCTTTATAGTTTTACTATATCTATGCGTAATCCTTGACTTGTAAATGTAAATGATACTCCTGAAGTTTAACTGTAGGTTTTGTGGTTTTAAATAGCGCTGTTATAATTTTTTTACAATTTTAAACATGGAGCTAAGTTTTATTATTGTTATTCGTTCAGTTAGGCAGCAATAAAGGTCTTTCAAAGTGAGATATAAATAGCCCATCCACTTACTCCTCATCTTTTCCAATGGGAAAGGAAAAGAACCAAGGCTTAATGATTTTAAGCTTTGTTAATTTATAATTAATAACACATCATTCGGGAATAAGAATTATTAGGGTAAGTCTTCTTTATTAAACATTTTATCATTAAGTGTTCTACATTAATTTGGTTAATAAACTACCATTTGGACTATAGAGTAGTGGCACTCCATGTTAACTACCCATAGAGTTTAATACAGTCAAAGGCAAGTAGGTGCCATTACTCTATTTGACCTTTAAGTATTTCTACATTAAAGTGATTATGATTGTAAGTGTTTTTTTAAGCCCAACTAAGAGAGGATGAAACGCAAGAAAAGTCCATTGCTGCACCGTAAAAGCGGGGGTGGATCGGGGCCAGGAAGCGATGGTAGTAGAACGCCCAAACAGAGCACACCTCCGAACTCAAGTTCTTCTTTACTTGTAGTACCCAACAGTTCCGTGGTCTCGTCTTCGGGTACGCCCGCGCAAAGTCACGCCAACGCTGCTGTTCCCGCCGAAGAATATTTTAGTAGCGAGGAATTGACCGATTGGGTAAGAAGCCCCCCCCCCATTCCATTCCTTTCACTCCTAAATTGGCATTAATGACATTACGAACCCTCCTTTCATGAGCTAATTCGGACCACGGGCCTCAAACTTCCCGTAAATTTCGCGCAATCAAATGAGTTCGGTCTCGTTGCTGGAAAATGCTTGGTTCGTGATTTAGTTTGGACCTCGGGCCTCGGGACTTCACTGAAACTTCTCGCAATCAAATTAATAGGGACTTGGCAGTACTACGTCATGCAACGTCAGGCTTACTTCCACTAGTGCTAAAAAACATACCAGGAGGAGGGGCTTAGATAGCTTTCATTCTGTTAAAAAGAACATACCATAATGGTGCTGGGGGCGGAGTTAAGCCCGAATTGCCAAGTCCCTATTCGCTCTCGTTGCTGGACAAATTTTTGGTTCGTGATTTAATTCGGACCTCGGGCCTCGGGACTTCCCGGAAACTTCCCGCAATTATTACCGAATTATTTATCTGATCAGAAAAATAGAGATAAGAATGACATTTCTGACCAATAGAAGTCGCTATATAAAAAGTTTGGGGGCGGAGTCGAAACATAAGCAGATGAAGAGAACGCTTATTACATTGATCCGCTTTTGATATTAGATCAGGTTTCCATGCAAAATTAACCTCCGTTCGTTGACAGAGCCGCAATTCAGACGTAACTCTTCAATATTTTTGAGTGTTAAGGTCCGTTTATTCTCCTAAAGTTTCCCGTGCTCGTTACCAACGGAATAAGTATTAGGGCCAGTTTGACGTAGGGTTTGCAATTTGCACTGGCACTCTGGGATGTAAGAATATTTTTTAATCTAGTCCTTGGGACCAGTGACTCCCCCCCCCCCTTAGTGTTCAAAATAATAAACTGGTCCCAGCTTTGGTCAATGCCTACGAGATGTATACATAAATCTCGTAGGCGTTGCTTTGGTTCTATAGATTTGCGATTGATAATGTGGTCCCAAGGACCAGTAACCCCCCCACCCACTGCCTTCTCTAATGTGTATGTTTTGACACGTGTCAATGGCGTCTGCATGGAAAGTTCAACCCATCACAGCCCTTAAGTTTTTCTCAAAAACTGCCACTGCCAATGAAATGCCTTAAGTTTGATTTGGATTGCCCAATGAGCGAGGAGATTTCTTTGGCAGCTGAATTCGGACACAGACATTAACTCCAATATTTTATTTATCCACTTCTCCAGTTTAGCAGACGATGTGCCCTGGTCAAAGGTCATGGACCAGGTTATTTAGTCCAGTTTAAAAAAATCCTTATTTCCCTTCCTGGTCCGCCATAAGCGAAAGACGTGACGTCATGCGAGACTGCGCAGTACGAATTTACTTCCGTCATCGCGAAAATTCGCCTCAGAAAAGAGCCAACTAACGGTTACTAAGCGCAAATTCAAAATGTCACATCAAAATTGCATCTGTTGTACATTTGAAGGCCTAGAATTAGGGAAGGCAGTGCCCCACCTCTTGAATATAAAAAGTAGTCCAAGCAATTAATAAACTGGTTTTGGACCAGAGGAAGTGTACGGCTATTTCCCAGACTTGTTTACAGACCATATTTCTGACATTTTAGTTCGCCTTTATTCTCCACTAGGTGAGCTCTTTGCTAAATTTCGCAGTGTACGCGCACCCCTGGTCAATGGTGGGCACTATCCTATCATTTGATAGTTTTTACACTTGATACGATAGAAAATTTTATTGAACACTATCAAACTATAAATTTTGATAGTTCTATAAAGAAAAATTTATTTTATAATGATCGATTGAGTTTGAAAGCTCAGACAGAGTCCCCTAATTTGAAATTATCGATTGATTTGTTAAAATCTCGCCAAGAAAATGTTGATTCTTTTATGTGATTTAGCTAACTCCATCTTTTGGATATTTGGAAAAAAAATGATAGGCAGTATTTTTCTTAAAAAGTATTGATTTTTTTAGTGATATTCATTGCCGCCATCTACCGATGAAACGTAAAATAATTATAGTTATGTAATAAATAATGAAATAAATTATAGAAATATTTAGTCTATTTTTTACTAAATGTTTTTGAATTGATTTTTACTAATAATGGCAAGTAAATTTGATAGGTGATATATATCCATTTTTCCCGAATAACGTTTAGCTTATTTTGAGTTGATTGTTATTAATAATAGCAAGTAACTTTAATATGCGATTTATTTTGATAATTTTTCCTAAATAAGTTTGAGTTGATATTTAATGAAAATGGCAAGTAACTTTGATAGTGATTTGATAGTTTGGAATTATGATATGCTAGGGGGTAGGGAGGAAAGTTTTTCTGGGCTTTTTTTTAAAAAAAAATATTTGACTTTCACAATTTGACATGAGTACATATTTTGACAGAGCCATGTATGGGAAACAAAATGCTCTTTAACCAATAGGGGGTTAGTATAATATCGAACTAATTAAAAGCTTTCTGGCTGAATTCGTCTGAACTACCACACAACTTCGATTGTCCCGGTTTTAATTGCAAAACTAATTAGACGTTAGTTCTATTAATTTCAAACCACGTTCATTGGATTTGCAATAATTCAGCACGCTAGGAAATGTTGTTTAATTTTTTTATTAATTAATATATTAGTGCCGATTCGAGGTTGTAAACGTGAACAACGTTTCAAATCTGGTTAATTAATTTTAAATTGGGAAATCCGAAAAAACTATTTGAAAAGCGTAGGATGATATTTTTTCATCAATGTACGAATATAGTTTTCACTCTATCCTATGAGTGAACTCATGTTCAACCATATTCTTATTAATATGCCCGTTTTAAAACTTGAAATTAAGATAGCTAACTCTTCTGTCAGTAGTCAGTACTAGGGAAAGTAAGAAAGGTTTGTCTGGCATGTATTCATCACAGACAAGTGGTTTTGACTTAAAAACGGAGTTCAAGGTGTCGGACAAACTTCGAGAAAGGGTTTAAAATATAAAATAAGCTCTTACAGTCAAACGATTTAGCTTAGACGAAATATTTAAGCCATAATATGAATAAAAAAAGCATATTTTCAATTTTAAAAACCATAAATATTTTTAAAATAGGATATCACTTTTATCAAAATTTCAAATATCCGATCTCTTTTGCTTTCTAGAATGCCATAGAGCAAGGGGGATGAAAGGGATTTAGTCACATGACAGCAACTATTAATCAAAAATGTCTTGATTAGAATCAAGACCTACAAAGTATCGATAAGACTGAGGTTATCACTTGTCTGAAGGATCAGATATTAATTTTTCTTTTTAATTGAAACTTAAATGCATGCTTAAGAAAAAACAACGCTCCATTACCGTTTTCCGTTGAAATAAATTATTTTACTGGTAATCAATTTCAAAAATTTACTTATCTCGGCTTTTCGACCACAATTCCATTCCCCGAAAACATTTTATCATTACATAATTACTTTTGGGAGAGTACGTGTATGGTTTTGCGTTTTAAAAGGTTCCTAAAGACGTTACATCCCCATTCGTGACCGGCACGCTTCGCAGTGGAACATTTTAATTATTCTAAAACCAATGGCCCCAAATTCAATAGGGACAGTAACATTTTTACTCTCGGTTTTGCAAAATGATGTAATATCGAGTGTACTTTAGTGAACCGTCGTATTGTTCTTTCTCATAGTTCAGGGCATGATCAGTTCTACTGCCCAATTTCTCTCTCTAGTTTCTAACAATGGTTAGAGACTATTTGATATGGCACGGCACAACGTTATATACATTTGTAAATTCTAAGTAGCACAAAAGGAAAAAGAATCCATTTTTTTATATTTTGGTTTGAAATAAATAAACTCATCATAGTAGTTATAACGAACAGAAAGTCAAGAGAATGGCACCGGTAATGAGCAGCAAAAAGAGAGGAAAGTTTGCTTCAAGGTAGCAGAGGGACATGGTAGTGAAAATAGTAAACTAGAATTTTGTTCGTTCAAACCTTAATATATCATGAAAAATTCAAGTGAGGAGGCGGAACTACCAAGAAAGATTGATTTTGGCAGATAACAGCGAAAAAATTATGTTCTACACACACTGGGACTATGGGAGAGTTTCAAGGCCGAGGTCGCACATGATGAAATTCCAACTCCAGTTTACATCAATTCTCCCTGGTCGTACTAGTAGCAGGTTAAGCTATAGTTTGCTCAGGTCCTGTTAGTCTCGAAAGGGTTATATAGTCCTTGTAACTTTTAAAAGGTTGTTGTCATGGCTAAACAGACCGCTATTACAGTTTTTTATTGTTTTATAGGTTTTTTTGACACGTTATCTCCCAAAAGTAATTAATGTAATGATAAAATGTTTTCGGGGAATGGAATTGTGGTAGAAAAGCCGAGATAAGTAAATTTTTGAAATTGATTACCAGTAAAATAATTTATTTCAACGGAAAACGGTAATGGAGCGTTGTTTTTTCTTAAGCATGCATTTAAGTTTCAATTAAAAAGAAAAATTAATATCTGATCCTTCAGACAAGTGATAACCTCAGTCTTATCGATACTTTGTAGGTCTTGATTCTAATCAAGACATTTTTGATTAATATCTGTTCCTTCAGTCTTCATTTTAATTAAGAATGTTAAGAAACTGTTTTACATTTTCAAAATCTGCACTAAGCAGAAACATAAATAAAGGAGACCATAGCTTTAGCTCAATTTATTTATAATGATACTTCAAAAAAAACGTAAATCAATAAAAGTTTGTATTCTTATTGTAATTAACATAATACAATTTTTACCAATCATTTATTGAAACGCGAGGCGCCCCCCTAAAAATTCCAGAAATAGGACCAAATTGCCAATTTTACAAAATTTTTAAATATGCTGATTTATGTCCGTTTAACATTTAGCTCAAAATTGTCATAAGCCCAATATGAAATTCGGATATCCTTAAAACTTCATAAAGACGATCCGAGATTGTCAATTTCAAACTTTTTTGTAGCATAAACTAACGTCTGTTTAATATTAAGCTTAAAACCTTAAACAAAATATAGTCAGGGCTAAAAGTTCACAAAGATGATCCAAGATTGTCAATACGCCTAAAAAGTGCCATCTTTAAAATATGTAGCAGGGGAAAAGAGAGCGTGATCGAGTGGGCTATGCTAGTGGTTGGAAGTCGCGGGGGTTGGGACAGGGATAAGGGAGTTGAGATGGATTGGAAATGATGATGGGCGACCTGCGGCACCGTATCTCTCCCTATGTACCTCGCGCACGCCCCTAACCTTCGGAAGGCGATTGCTAAGTGCTGCCACGGAGCGCCATTTTATTTGTATGAGAACTAGCTTCTACAATTTCGTCCAGTACGACCCTACCTAACCGCTGAGAGGACTATGTTGCCGTAGGTGGGGGTACACAGGCAGCGCTATAGGTATGGGGGTTTCTACTCCATTCCTCTCTCCTTCAAGATTGGGACTCCAGGCATAGCCAACTCCATCACGCAATCGACAACGCAAAGCAACTCGCGCCAGCGTGGGAAATAAGGCGGTGACACAGAACAAATGGCCTGTTTAAAAATTGCCTGGTCCAGTTCAAAAATTAAATCGGAAGGGGGGGGGTCAGTGGTCCACGAGACTACTAAGAAAGTTCAAGGGTAGTCAGACTCCACACATTAAAATTCTAATATTTTAATTATCCACTTCTTTAGTTTAGCAGACGACGTGCTCTGGTCAATGGTCCCGGACCAGTTAATTTATTCCAAGTCAGGAAAGTCGGTGGCCTAATATCCAGTTTAAAAAATGCTTATTTGGTCACGGACCAGAAACCTCACGTAAACGCGACGCGAATGACGAAAACTACGTATTTTCCGACTGAGGAGAGGAGAAATAGCCCTGCCTCCTTTTACGTCCCCCTTGTATTTTGAAAGTGAGACTGGGACTTTGGCGCGCGAATACTTAGGCGTCTTATACCTTCTCCCTAGTAAACTAGATATCGCTTCTTTTGTAAAACTTTATATAACTAAAACCATGAGTTTATAACATATGTTCCATAACAAGCTTCATACAACTTTTGGAAAATTTCCGACTTCCCGGAGGAAAGGGACAAATAGGACTATTACATAATCAAAGGATATCCCTGTATCTCTAATATAACCAGAGTTACAAGCTTCCAAAATTTAGTGTAATGTTAATCCTATGGAGGAGGCAAATTACCTACAAGCACCCGGGGATAGTACCTACAAGCACCCTGGGCAAGTACCTACAAGCACCCGGGGCAAGTACCCTCAAGCACCCACAAGTACCCACAAGCACCCACAAGTACCCACAAGTACCCACAAGCACCCACAAGTACCCACAAGTACCTAAAAACTCCTCAAACTACCTACAAGCACCCACAAGTACCTACAAGCACCCACAAGTACCTACAAGCACCCGGGGTAAGCACCCAGGAGCACCCGGGGCAAGCACCCAGAGGCATCCCTGGCAAGTACCCACAAGTACCCGGGGCAAGTACCCACAAGTACCTTCAAGCTCCTACAAGTACCTAAAAGCACCCACAAGTACCTAAAAGCACCCACAAGTACCCAAAAGTACCTACAAGCGCCCACAATTACCTAAAAGCACCCACAAGTACCCAAAAGTACCTACAAGCGCCCACAAGTACCCACAAGTACCTAAAAGCACCCACAAGTAACTACAAGCACCTACAAGCACCCACAAGTAACTACAAGCACCTACAAGCACCCACAAGTAACTACAAGCACCTACAAGCACCCACAAGTACCAACAAGCACTTACAAGTACCAACAAGCACTTAAGTACCTACAAGCACTTAAGTACCTACAAGCACCCATAAGTACCCACAAGTACCTACAAGCACCCGGGGTAAGCACCCTGGAGCACCCGGGGCAAGTACCTGCAAGCACCCGGGGCAAGCACCCACAAGTACCTTCAAGCACCCACAAGTACCCACAAGCACCCACAAGCACCCACAAGTACCCACAATCACCCACAAGTACCTACAAACTCCTACAACTACCTACAAGCACCCACAAGTACCTAAAAGCACCCACAAGTACCTAAAAGCACCCACAAGTACCTAAAAGCACCCACAAGTACCCACAAGTACCTACAAGCGCCCGCAAGTACCAACAAGCACCCACAAGTACCCACAAGTACCTACAAGTACCCACAAGTACTACAAGCATCTACAAGCACCTACAAGCACCCACAAGTATCTAAAAGGAACCTGCAAGAACCCACAAGTACCTACAAGTACCCACAAGTACCCATAAGTACCTACAAGCACCCACAGGTACCCACAAGTAACTACAAGTACCCACAAGCACCCACAAGTACCTACAAGCACCTACAAGTATCCACAAGCACCTACAAGTATCCACAAGCACCTACAAGCACCCACAAGTACTCACAAGTACCTACAAGTACTCACAAGTACCCACAAGTACCCACAAGTACCTACAAGTACCTACAAGCACCCAAAAGTACCCACAAGTACCCACAAGCACCTACAAGCACCCACAAGTACCTACAAGTACCTACAACCACCCACAAGTACCTACAAGTACCCACAAGTACCTACAAGTACCTACAAGTACCCACAAGTACCTACAAGTACCCATAAGTACCTACAAGCACCCACAGGTACCCACAAGTAACTACAAGTACCCACAAGTTCCTTCAAGCTCCTACAAGTACCTAAAAGCACCCACAAGTACCTAAAAGCACCCACAAGTACCTACAAGCGCCCGCAAGTACCCACAAGCGCCCGCAAGTACCCACAAGTACCTACAAGTACCCACAAGTACTACAAGCATCTACAAGCACCTACAAGCACCCATAAGTACCTAAAAGCACCTAAAAGCACCCACAAGTACCTAAAAGCACCCACAAGTACCTAAAAGCACCCACAAGTACCCACAAGTACCTACAAGCGCCCGCAAGTACCCACAAGCACCCACAAGTACCCACAAGTACCTACAAGTACCCACAAGTACTACAAGCATCTACAAGCACCTACAAGCACCCACAAGTATCTAAAAGGAACCTACAATAACCCACAAGTACCTACAAGTACTCACAAGTACCCACAAGTACCTACAAGTACCTACAAGCACCCAAAAGTACCCACAAGTACCTACAAGCATCTACAAGCACCTACAAGCAACCACAAGTACCTACAAGCACCCACAAGTATCTACAAGTACCCACAAGTACCCACAAGTACCCACAAGTACCCACAAGTACCTACAAGTACCCACAAGTACCCACAAGTACCTAAAATTACCTACAAGCACCCAAAAGTACCCACAAGTACCTACGAGCATCTACAAGCACCTACAAGCAACCACAAGTACCTACAAGCACCCACAAGTACCTACAAGTACCCACAAGTACCTACAAGCACCCACAGGTACCCACAAGTAACTACAAGTACCCACAAGTTCCTTCAAGCTCCTACAAGTACCTAAAAGCACCCACAAGTACCTAAAAGCACCCAAAAGTACCTACAAGCGCCCGCAAGTACCCACAAGCGCCCGCAAGTACCCACAAGTACCTACAAGTACCCACAAGTACCCATAAGTACCTACAAGCACCCACAGGTACCCACAAGTAACTACAAGTACCCACAAGTTCCTTCAAGCTCCTACAAGTACCTAAAAGCACCCACAAGTACCTAAAAGCACCCACAAGTACCTACAAGCGCCCGCAAGTACCCACAAGCGCCCGCAAGTACCCACAAGTACCTACAAGTACCCACAAGTACTACAAGCATCTACAAGCACCTACAAGCACCCATAAGTACCTAAAAGCACCTAAAAGCACCCACAAGTACCTAAAAGCACCCACAAGTACCTAAAAGCACCCACAAGTACCCACAAGTACCTACAAGCGCCCGCAAGTACCCACAAGCACCCACAAGTACCCACAAGTACCTACAAGTACCCACAAGTACTACAAGCATCTACAAGCACCTACAAGCACCCACAAGTATCTAAAAGGAACCTACAATAACCCACAAGTACCTACAAGTACTCACAAGTACCCACAAGTACCTACAAGTACCTACAAGCACCCAAAAGTACCCACAAGTACCTACAAGCATCTACAAGCACCTACAAGCAACCACAAGTACCTACAAGCACCCACAAGTATCTACAAGTACCCACAAGTACCCACAAGTACCCACAAGTACCCACAAGTACCTACAAGTACCCACAAGTACCCACAAGTACCTACAATTACCTACAAGCACCCAAAAGTACCCACAAGTACCTACGAGCATCTACAAGCACCTACAAGCAACCACAAGTACCTACAAGCACCCACAAGTACCTACAAGTACCCACAAGTACCTACAAGCACCCACAGGTACCCACAAGTAACTACAAGTACCCACAAGTTCCTTCAAGCTCCTACAAGTACCTAAAAGCACCCACAAGTACCTAAAAGCACCCACAAGTACCTACAAGCGCCCGCAAGTACCCACAAGCGCCCGCAAGTACCCACAAGTACCTACAAGTACCCACAAGTACCCATAAGTACCTACAAGCACCCACAGGTACCCACAAGTAACTACAAGTACCCACAAGTTCCTTCAAGCTCCTACAAGTACCTAAAAGCACCCACAAGTACCTAAAAGCACCCACAAGTACCTACAAGTGCCCGCAAGTACCCACAAGCGCCCGCAAGTACCCACAAGTACCTACAAGTACCCACAAGTACTACAAGCATCTACAAGCACCTACAAGCACCCATAAGTACCTAAAAGCACCTAAAAGCACCCACAAGTACCTAAAAGCACCCACAAGTACCTAAAAGCACCCACAAGTACCCACAAGTACCTACAAGCGCCCGCAAGTACCCACAAGCACCCACAAGTACCCACAAGTACCTACAAGTACCCACAAGTACTACAAGCATCTACAAGCACCTACAAGCACCCACAAGTATCTAAAAGGAACCTACAATAACCCACAAGTACCTACAAGTACTCACAAGTACCCACAAGTACCTACAAGTACCTACAAGCACCCAAAAGTACCCACAAGTACCTACAAGCATCTACAAGCACCTACAAGCAACCACAAGTACCTACAAGCACCCACAAGTATCTACAAGTACCCACAAGTACCCACAAGTACCCACAAGTACCTACAAGTACCCACAAGTACCCACAAGTACCTACAAGTACCTACAAGCACCCAAAAGTACCCACAAGTACCTACGAGCATCTACAAGCACCTACAAGCAACCACAAGTACCTACAAGCACCCACAAGTACCTACAAGTACCCACAAGTACCTACAAGTACCCACAAGTACCTACAAGTACCCACAAGTACCCACAAGTACCCACAAGTACCTTCAAGTACCCACAAGTACCTACAAGTACCCACAAGTACCTACAAGCACCTACAAGTATCCACAAGCACCTACAAGTATCCACAAGCACCTACAAGCACCCACAAGTACTCACAAGTACCTACAAGTACTCACAAGTACCCACAAGTACCCACAAGTACCTACAAGTACCTACAAGCACCCAAAAGTACCCACAAGTACCCACAAGTACCTACAAGTACCCACAAGTACTACAAGCATCTACAAGCACCTACAAGCACCCACAAGTACCTACAAGTACCTACAACCACCCACAAGTACCTACAAGTACCCACAAGTACCTACAAGTACCTACAAGTACCCACAAGTACCTACAAGTACCCACAAGTACCTACAAGTACCCACAAGTACCCATAAGTACCTACAAGCACCCACAGGTACCCACAAGTAACTACAAGTACCCACAAGTTCCTTCAAGCTCCTACAAGTACCTAAAAGCACCCACAAGTACCTAAAAGCACCCACAAGTACGTACAAG
This sequence comes from Phalangium opilio, assembly GCF_054372755.1. Lineage (NCBI taxonomy): Eukaryota > Metazoa > Arthropoda > Arachnida > Opiliones > Phalangiidae > Phalangium > Phalangium opilio. Next base: position 1,039,265 of record NW_028324197.1, read on the forward strand.
CGCCCGCAAGTACCCACAAGCGCCCGCAAGTACCCACAAGCGCCCGCAAGTACCCACAAGTACCTACAAGTACCCACAAGTACTACAAGCATCTACAAGCACCTACAAGCACCCATAAGTACCTAAAAGCACCTAAAAGCACCCACAAGTACCTAAAAGCACCCACAAGTACCTAAAAGCACCCACAAGTACCCACAAGTACCTACAAGCGCCCGCAAGTACCCACAAGCACCCACAAGTACCCACAAGTACCTACAAGTACCCACAAGTACTACAAGCATCTACAAGCACCTACAAGCACCCACAAGTATCTAAAAGGAACCTACAATAACCCACAAGTACCTACAAGTACTCACAAGTACCCACAAGTACCTACAAGTACCTACAAGCACCCAAAAGTACCCACAAGTACCTACAAGCATCTACAAGCACCTACAAGCAACCACAAGTACCTACAAGCACCCACAAGTATCTACAAGTACCCACAAGTACCCACAAGTACCCACAAGTACCTACAAGTACCCACAAGTACCCACAAGTACCTACAATTACCTACAAGCACCCAAAAGTACCCACAAGTACCTACGAGCATCTACAAGCACCTACAAGCAACCACAAGTACCTACAAGCACCCACAAGTACCTACAAGTACCCACAAGTACCTACAAGCACCCACAGGTACCCACAAGTAACTACAAGTACCCACAAGTTCCTTCAAGCTCCTACAAGTACCTAAAAGCACCCACAAGTACCTAAAAGCACCCACAAGTACCTACAAGCGCCCGCAAGTACCCACAAGCGCCCGCAAGTACCCACAAGTACCTACAAGTACCCACAAGTACCCATAAGTACCTACAAGCACCCACAGGTACCCACAAGTAACTACAAGTACCCACAAGTTCCTTCAAGCTCCTACAAGTACCTAAAAGCACCCACAAGTACCTAAAAGCACCCACAAGTACCTACAAGCGCCCGCAAGTACCCACAAGCGCCCGCAAGTACCCACAAGTACCTACAAGTACCCACAAGTACTACAAGCATCTACAAGCACCTACAAGCACCCATAAGTACCTAAAAGCACCTAAAAGCACCCACAAGTACCTAAAAGCACCCACAAGTACCTAAAAGCACCCACAAGTACCCACAAGTACCTACAAGCGCCCGCAAGTACCCACAAGCACCCACAAGTACCCACAAGTACCTACAAGTACCCACAAGTACTACAAGCATCTACAAGCACCTACAAGCACCCACAAGTATCTAAAAGGAACCTACAATAACCCACAAGTACCTACAAGTACTCACAAGTACCCACAAGTACCTACAAGTACCTACAAGCACCCAAAAGTACCCACAAGTACCTACAAGCATCTACAAGCACCTACAAGCAACCACAAGTACCTACAAGCACCCACAAGTATCTACAAGTACCCACAAGTACCCACAAGTACCCACAAGTACCCACAAGTACCTACAAGTACCCACAAGTACCCACAAGTACCTACAAGTACCTACAAGCACCCAAAAGTACCCACAAGTACCTACGAGCATCTACAAGCACCTACAAGCAACCACAAGTACCTACAAGCACCCACAAGTACCTACAAGTACCCACAAGTACCTACAAGTACCCACAAGTACCCACAAGTACCCACAAGTACCTACAAGTACCCACAAGTACCTACAAGTACCCACAAGTACCTACAAGCACCTACAAGTATCCACAAGCACCTACAAGTATCCACAAGCACCTACAAGCACCCACAAGTACTCACAAGTACCTACAAGTACTCACAAGTACCCACAAGTACCTACAAGTACCTACAAGCACCCAAAAGTACCCACAAGTACCCACAAGTACCTACAAGTACCCACAAGTACTACAAGCATCTACAAGCACCTACAAGCACCCACAAGTACCTACAAGTACCTACAACCACCCACAAGTACCTACAAGTACCCACAAGTACCTACAAGTACCTACAAGTACCCACAAGTACCTACAAGTACCCACAAGTACCTACAAGTACCCACAAGTACCCATAAGTACCTACAAGCACCCACAGGTACCCACAAGTAACTACAAGTACCCACAAGTTCCTTCAAGCTCCTACAAGTACCTAAAAGCACCCACAAGTACCTAAAAGCACCCACAAGTACCTACAAGCGCCCGCAAGTACCCACATGCGCCCGCAAGTACCCACAAGCACCTACAAGCACCCACAAGTACCTAAAAGCACCTAAAAGCACCCACAAGTACCTAAAAGCACCCACAAGTACCTAAAAGCACCCACAAGTACCCACAAGTACCTACAAGCGCCCGCAAGTACCCACAAGCACCCACAAGTACCCACAAGTACCTACAAGTACCCACAAGTACTACAAGCATCTACAAGCACCTACAAGCACCCACAAGTATCTAAAAGGAACCTACAAGAACCCACAAGTACCTACAAGTACCCACAAGTACCTACAAGTACCCACAAGTACCTACAAGTACCCACAAGTACCCACAAGTACCTACAAGTACCCACAAGTACCTACAAGTACCCACAAGTACCCATAAGTACCTACAAGCACCCACAGGTACCCACAAGTAACTACAAGTACCCACAAGCACCCACAAGTACCTACAAGCACCTACAAGTACCCACAAGTACCTACAAGTACCCACAAGTACCCACAAGTACCTACAAGTACCTACAAGCACCCAAAAGTACCCACAAGTACCTACAAGCATCTACAAGCACCTACAAGCAACCACAAGTACCTACAAGCACCCACAAGTACCTACAAGTACCCACAAGTACCTACAAGTACCCACAAGTACCCACAAGTACCCACAAGTACCTACAAGTACCCACAAGTACCTACAAGTACCCACAAGTACCTACAAGTACCCACAAGTACCTACAAGTACCTACAAGCACCCACAGGTACCCACAAGTAACTACAAGTACCCACAAGCACCCACAAGTACCTACAAGCACCTACAAGTATCCACAAGCACCTACAAGTATCCACAAGCACCTACAAGCACCCACAAGTACTCACAAGTACCTACAAGTACTCACAAGTACCCACAAGTACCCACAAGTACCTACAAGTACCTACAAGCACCCAAAAGTACCCACAAGTACCCACAAGTACCTACAAGTACCCACAAGTACTACAAGCATCTACAAGCACCTACAAGCACCCACAAGTACCTACAAGTACCTACAACCACCCACAAGTACCTACAAGTACCCACAAGTACCTACAATTACCTACAAGTACCTACAAGTACCCACAAGTACCTACAAGTACCCACAAGTACCTACAAGTACCCACAAGTACCCACAAGTAACTACAAGTACCCACAAGTTCCTTCAAGCTCCTACAAGTACCTAAAAGCACCCACAAGTACCTAAAAGCACCCACAAGTACCTACAAGCGCCCGCAAGTACCCACAAGCACCCACAAGTACCCACAAGTACCTACAAGTACCCACAAGTACTACAAGCATCTACAAGCACCTACAAGCACCCACAAGTATCTAAAAGGAACCTACAATAACCCACAAGTACCTACAAGTACTCACAAGTACCCACAAGTACCTACAAGTACCTACAAGCACCCAAAAGTACCCACAAGTACCTACAAGCATCTACAAGCACCTACAAGCAACCACAAGTACCTACAAGCACCCACAAGTATCTACAAGTACCCACAAGTACCCACAAGTACCCACAAGTACCCACAAGTACCTACAAGTACCCACAAGTACCCACAAGTACCTACAATTACCTACAAGCACCCAAAAGTACCCACAAGTACCTACGAGCATCTACAAGCACCTACAAGCAACCACAAGTACCTACAAGCACCCACAAGTACCTACAAGTACCCACAAGTACCTACAAGCACCCACAGGTACCCACAAGTAACTACAAGTACCCACAAGTTCCTTCAAGCTCCTACAAGTACCTAAAAGCACCCACAAGTACCTAAAAGCACCCACAAGTACCTACAAGCGCCCGCAAGTACCCACAAGCGCCCGCAAGTACCCACAAGTACCTACAAGTACCCACAAGTACCCATAAGTACCTACAAGCACCCACAGGTACCCACAAGTAACTACAAGTACCCACAAGTTCCTTCAAGCTCCTACAAGTACCTAAAAGCACCCACAAGTACCTAAAAGCACCCACAAGTACCTACAAGCGCCCGCAAGTACCCACAAGCGCCCGCAAGTACCCACAAGTACCTACAAGTACCCACAAGTACTACAAGCATCTACAAGCACCTACAAGCACCCATAAGTACCTAAAAGCACCTAAAAGCACCCACAAGTACCTAAAAGCACCCACAAGTACCTAAAAGCACCCACAAGTACCCACAAGTACCTACAAGCGCCCGCAAGTACCCACAAGCACCCACAAGTACCCACAAGTACCTACAAGTACCCACAAGTACTACAAGCATCTACAAGCACCTACAAGCACCCACAAGTATCTAAAAGGAACCTACAATAACCCACAAGTACCTACAAGTACTCACAAGTACCCACAAGTACCTACAAGTACCTACAAGCACCCAAAAGTACCCACAAGTACCTACAAGCATCTACAAGCACCTACAAGCAACCACAAGTACCTACAAGCACCCACAAGTATCTACAAGTACCCACAAGTACCCACAAGTACCCACAAGTACCCACAAGTACCTACAAGTACCCACAAGTACCCACAAGTACCTACAATTACCTACAAGCACCCAAAAGTACCCACAAGTACCTACGAGCATCTACAAGCACCTACAAGCAACCACAAGTACCTACAAGCACCCACAAGTACCTACAAGTACCCACAAGTACCTACAAGCACCCACAGGTACCCACAAGTAACTACAAGTACCCACAAGTTCCTTCAAGCTCCTACAAGTACCTAAAAGCACCCACAAGTACCTAAAAGCACTCACAAGTACCTACAAGCGCCCGCAAGTACCCACAAGCGCCCGCAAGTACCCACAAGTACCTACAAGTACCCACAAGTACCCATAAGTACCTACAAGCACCCACAGGTACCCACAAGTAACTACAAGTACCCACAAGTTCCTTCAAGCTCCTACAAGTACCTAAAAGCACCCACAAGTACCTAAAAGCACCCACAAGTACCTACAAGCGCCCGCAAGTACCCACAAGCGCCCGCAAGTACCCACAAGTACCTACAAGTACCCACAAGTACTACAAGCATCTACAAGCACCTACAAGCACCCATAAGTACCTAAAAGCACCTAAAAGCACCCACAAGTACCTAAAAGCACCCACAAGTACCTAAAAGCACCCACAAGTACCCACAAGTACCTACAAGCGCCCGCAAGTACCCACAAGCACCCACAAGTACCCACAAGTACCTACAAGTACCCACAAGTACTACAAGCATCTACAAGCACCTACAAGCACCCACAAGTATCTAAAAGGAACCTACAATAACCCACAAGTACCTACAAGTACTCACAAGTACCCACAAGTACCTACAAGTACCTACAAGCACCCAAAAGTACCCACAAGTACCTACAAGCATCTACAAGCACCTACAAGCAACCACAAGTACCTACAAGCACCCACAAGTATCTACAAGTACCCACAAGTACCCACAAGTACCCACAAGTACCCACAAGTACCTACAAGTACCCACAAGTACCCACAAGTACCTACAAGTACCTACAAGCACCCAAAAGTACCCACAAGTACCTACGAGCATCTACAAGCACCTACAAGCAACCACAAGTACCTACAAGCACCCACAAGTACCTACAAGTACCCACAAGTACCTACAAGTACCCACAAGTACCCACAAGTACCCACAAGTACCTACAAGTACCCACAAGTACCTACAAGTACCCACAAGTACCTACAAGCACCTACAAGTATCCACAAGCACCTACAAGTATCCACAAGCACCTACAAGCACCCACAAGTACTCACAAGTACCTACAAGTACTCACAAGTACCCACAAGTACCTACAAGTACCTACAAGCACCCAAAAGTACCCACAAGTACCCACAAGTACCTACAAGTACCCACAAGTACTACAAGCATCTACAAGCACCTACAAGCACCCACAAGTACCTACAAGTACCTACAACCACCCACAAGTACCTACAAGTACCCACAAGTACCTACAAGTACCTACAAGTACCCACAAGTACCTACAAGTACCCACAAGTACCTACAAGTACCCACAAGTACCCATAAGTACCTACAAGCACCCACAGGTACCCACAAGTAACTACAAGTACCCACAAGTTCCTTCAAGCTCCTACAAGTACCTAAAAGCACCCACAAGTACCTAAAAGCACCCACAAGTACCTACAAGCGCCCGCAAGTACCCACATGCGCCCGCAAGTACCCACAAGCACCTACAAGCACCCACAAGTACCTAAAAGCACCTAAAAGCACCCACAAGTACCTAAAAGCACCCACAAGTACCTAAAAGCACCCACAAGTACCCACAAGTACCTACAAGCGCCCGCAAGTACCCACAAGCACCCACAAGTACCCACAAGTACCTACAAGTACCCACAAGTACTACAAGCATCTACAAGCACCTACAAGCACCCACAAGTATCTAAAAGGAACCTACAAGAACCCACAAGTACCTACAAGTACCCACAAGTACCTACAAGTACCCACAAGTACCTACAAGTACCCACAAGTACCCACAAGTACCTACAAGTACCCACAAGTACCTACAAGTACCCACAAGTACCCATAAGTACCTACAAGCACCCACAGGTACCCACAAGTAACTACAAGTACCCACAAGCACCCACAAGTACCTACAAGCACCTACAAGTACCCACAAGTACCTACAAGTACCCACAAGTACCCACAAGTACCTACAAGTACCTACAAGCACCCAAAAGTACCCACAAGTACCTACAAGCATCTACAAGCACCTACAAGCAACCACAAGTACCTACAAGCACCCACAAGTACCTACAAGTACCCACAAGTACCTACAAGTACCCACAAGTACCCACAAGTACCCACAAGTACCTACAAGTACCCACAAGTACCTACAAGTACCCACAAGTACCTACAAGTACCCACAAGTACCTACAAGTACCTACAAGCACCCACAGGTACCCACAAGTAACTACAAGTACCCACAAGCACCCACAAGTACCTACAAGCACCTACAAGTATCCACAAGCACCTACAAGTATCCACAAGCACCTACAAGCACCCACAAGTACTCACAAGTACCTACAAGTACTCACAAGTACCCACAAGTACCCACAAGTACCTACAAGTACCTACAAGCACCCAAAAGTACCCACAAGTACCCACAAGTACCTACAAGTACCCACAAGTACTACAAGCATCTACAAGCACCTACAAGCACCCACAAGTACCTACAAGTACCTACAACCACCCACAAGTACCTACAAGTACCCACAAGTACCTACAATTACCTACAAGTACCTACAAGTACCCACAAGTACCTACAAGTACCCACAAGTACCTACAAGTACCCACAAGTACCCATAAGTACCTACAAGCACCCACAGGTACCCACAAGTAACTACAAGTACCCACAAGTTCCTTCAAGCTCCTACAAGTACCTAAAAGCACCCACAAGTACCTAAAAGCACCCACAAGTACCTACAAGCGCCCGCAAGTACCCACAAGCGCCCGCAAGTACCCACAAGTACCTACAAGTACCCACAAGTACTACAAGCATCTACAAGCACCTACAAGCACCCACAAGTACCTAAAAGCACCTAAAAGCACCCACAAGTACCTAAAAGCACCCACAAGTACCTAAAAGCACCCACAAGTACCTACAAGCGCCCGCAAGTACCCACAAGCACCCACAAGTACCCACAAGTACCTACAAGTACCCACAAGTACTACAAGCATCTACAAGCACCTACAAGCACCCACAAGTATCTAAAAGGAACCTACAAGAACCCACAAGTACCTACAAGTACCCACTAGTACCTACAAGTACCCACAAGTACCTACAAGTACCCACAAGTACCCACAAGTACCTACAAGTACCCACAAGTACCTACAAGTACCCACAAGTAACTACAAGTACCTACAAGCACCCACAGGTACCCACAAGTAACTACAAGTACCCACAAGCACCCACAAGTACCTACAAGCACCTACAAGTATCCACAAGCACCTACAAGTATCTACAAGCACCTACAAGCACCCACAAGTACTCACAAGTACCTACAAGTACTCACAAGTACCCACAAGTACCTACAAGTACCTACAAGCACCCAAAAGTACCCACAAGTACCTACAAGCATCTACAAGCACCTACAAGCAACCACAAGTACCTACAAGCACCCACAAGTACCTACAAGTACCCACAAGTACCTACAAGTACCCACAAGTACCCACAAGTACCCACAAGTACCTACAAGTACCCACAAGTACCTACAAGTACCCACAAGTACCTACAAGTACCCACAAGTACCTACAAGTACCTACAAGCACCCACAGGTACCCACAAGTAACTACAAGTACCCACAAGTACCTACAAGTACCCACAAGTACCCATAAGTACCTACAAGCACCCACAGGTACCCACAAGTAACTACAAGTACCCACAAGCACCCACAAGTACCTACAAGCACCTACAAGTACCCACAAGTACCTACAAGTACTACAAGCATCTACAAGCACCTACAAGCACCCACAAGTACCTACAAGTACCTACAACCACCCACAAGTACCTACAAGTACCCACAAGTACCTACAAGTACCTACAAGTACCTACAAGTACCCACAAGTACCTACAAGTACCCACAAGTACCTACAAGTACCCACAAGTACCCATAAGTACCTACAAGCACCCACAGGTACCCACAAGTAACTACAAGTACCCACAAGTTCCTTCAAGCTCCTACAAGTACCTAAAAGCACCCACAAGTACCTAAAAGCACCCACAAGTACCTACAAGCGCCCGCAAGTACCCACATGCGCCCGCAAGTACCCACAAGCACCTACAAGCACCCACAAGTACCTAAAAGCACCTAAAAGCACCCACAAGTACCTAAAAGCACCCACAAGTACCTAAAAGCACCCACAAGTACCCACAAGTACCTACAAGCGCCCGCAAGTACCCACAAGCACCCACAAGTACCCACAAGTACCTACAAGTACCCACAAGTACTACAAGCATCTACAAGCACCTACAAGCACCCACAAGTATCTAAAAGGAACCTACAAGAACCCACAAGTACCTACAAGTACTCACAAGTACCCACAAGTACCTACAAGTACCTACAAGCACCCAAAAGTACCCACAAGTACCTACAAGCATCTACAAGCACCTACAAGCAACCACAAGTACCTACAAGCACCCACAAGTATCTACAAGTACCCACAAGTACCCACAAGTACCCACAAGTACCCACAAGTACCCACAAGTACCTACAAGTACCCACAAGTACCCACAAGTACCTACAATTACCTACAAGCACCCAAAAGTACCCACAAGTACCTACGAGCATCTACAAGCACCTACAAGCAACCACAAGTACCTACAAGCACCCACAAGTACCTACAAGTACCCACAAGTACCTACAAGCACCCACAGGTACCCACAAGTAACTACAAGTACCCACAAGTTCCTTCAAGCTCCTACAAGTACCTAAAAGCACCCACAAGTACCTAAAAGCACCCACAAGTACCTACAAGCGCCCGCAAGTACCCACAAGCGCCCGCAAGTACCCACAAGTACCTACAAGTACCCACAAGTACCCATAAGTACCTACAAGCACCCACAGGTACCCACAAGTAACTACAAGTACCCACAAGTTCCTTCAAGCTCCTACAAGTACCTAAAAGCACCCACAAGTACCTAAAAGCACCCACAAGTACCTACAAGCGCCCGCAAGTACCCACAAGCGCCCGCAAGTACTCACAAGTACCTACAAGTACCCACAAGTACTACAAGCATCTACAAGCACCTACAAGCACCCATAAGTACCTAAAAGCACCTAAAAGCACCCACAAGTACCTAAAAGCACCCACAAGTACCTAAAAGCACCCACAAGTACCCACAAGTACCTACAAGCGCCCGCAAGTACCCACAAGCACCCACAAGTACCCACAAGTACCTACAAGTACCCACAAGTACTACAAGCATCTACAAGCACCTACAAGCACCCACAAGTATCTAAAAGGAACCTACAATAACCCACAAGTACCTACAAGTACTCACAAGTACCCACAAGTACCTACAAGTACCTACAAGCACCCAAAAGTACCCACAAGTACCTACAAGCATCTACAAGCACCTACAAGCAACCACAAGTACCTACAAGCACCCACAAGTATCTACAAGTACCCACAAGTACCCACAAGTACCCACAAGTACCTACAAGTACCTACAAGCACCCAAAAGTACCCACAAGTACCTACGAGCATCTACAAGCACCTACAAGCAACCACAAGTACCTACAAGCACCCACAAGTACCTACAAGTACCCACAAGTACCTACAAGTACCCACAAGTACCCACAAGTACCCACAAGTACCTACAAGTACCCACAAGTACCTACAAGTACCCACAAGTACCTACAAGCACCTACAAGTATCCACAAGCACCTACAAGTATCCACAAGCACCTACAAGCACCCACAAGTACTCACAAGTACCTACAAGTACTCACAAGTACCCACAAGTACCTACAAGTACCTACAAGCACCCAAAAGTACCCACAAGTACCCACAAGTACCTACAAGTACCCACAAGTACTACAAGCATCTACAAGCACCTACAAGCACCCACAAGTACCTACAAGTACCTACAACCACCCACAAGTACCTACAAGTACCCACAAGTACCTACAAGTACCTAAAAGTACCTACAAGTACCCACAAGTACCTACAAGTACCCACAAGTACCTACAAGTACCCACAAGTACCCATAAGTACCTACAAGCACCCACAGGTACCCACAAGTAACTACAAGTACCCACAAGTTCCTTCAAGCTCCTACAAGTACCTAAAAGCACCCACAAGTACCTAAAAGCACCCACAAGTACCTACAAGCGCCCGCAAGTACCCACATGCGCCCGCAAGTACCCACAAGCACCTACAAGCACCCACAAGTACCTAAAAGCACCTAAAAGCACCCACAAGTACCTAAAAGCACCCACAAGTACCTAAAAGCACCCACAAGTACCCACAAGTACCTACAAGCGCCCGCAAGTACCCACAAGCACCCACAAGTACCCACAAGTACCTACAAGTACCCACAAGTACTACAAGCATCTACAAGCACCTACAAGCACCCACAAGTATCTAAAAGGAACCTACAAGAACCCACAAGTACCTACAAGTACCCACAAGTACCTACAAGTACCCACAAGTACCTACAAGTACCCACAAGTACCCACAAGTACCTACAAGTACCCACAAGTACCTACAAGTACCCACAAGTACCCATAAGTACCTACAAGCACCCACAGGTACCCACAAGTAACTACAAGTACCCACAAGCACCCACAAGTACCTACAAGCACCTACAAGTACCCACAAGTACCTACAAGTACCCACAAGTACCCACAAGTACCTACAAGTACCTACAAGCACCCAAAAGTACCCACAAGTACCTACAAGCATCTACAAGCACCTACAAGCAACCACAAGTACCTACAAGCACCCACAAGTACCTACAAGTACCCACAAGTACCTACAAGTACCCACAAGTACCCACAAGTACCCACAAGTACCTACAAGTACCCACAAGTACCTACAAGTACCCACAAGTACCTACAAGTACCCACAAGTACCTACAAGTACCTACAAGCACCCACAGGTACCCACAAGTAACTACAAGTACCCACAAGCACCCACAAGTACCTACAAGCACCTACAAGTATCCACAAGCACCTACAAGTATCCACAAGCACCTACAAGCACCCACAAGTACTCACAAGTACCTACAAGTACTCACAAGTACCCACAAGTACCCACAAGTACCTACAAGTACCTACAAGCACCCAAAAGTACCCACAAGTACCCACAAGTACCTACAAGTACCCACAAGTACTACAAGCATCTACAAGCACCTACAAGCACCCACAAGTACCTACAAGTACCTACAACCACCCACAAGTACCTACAAGTACCCACAAGTACCTACAATTACCTACAAGTACCTACAAGTACCCACAAGTACCTACAAGTACCCACAAGTACCTACAAGTACCCACAAGTACCCATAAGTACCTACAAGCACCCACAGGTACCCACAAGTAACTACAAGTACCCACAAGTTCCTTCAAGCTCCTACAAGTACCTAAAAGCACCCACAAGTACCTAAAAGCACCCACAAGTACCTACAAGCGCCCGCAAGTACCCACAAGCGCCCGCAAGTACCCACAAGTACCTACAAGTACCCACAAGTACTACAAGCATCTACAAGCACCTACAAGCACCCACAAGTACCTAAAAGCACCTAAAAGCACCCACAAGTACCTAAAAGCACCCACAAGTACCTAAAAGCACCCACAAGTACCTACAAGCGCCCGCAAGTACCCACAAGCACCCACAAGTACCCACAAGTACCTACAAGTACCCACAAGTACTACAAGCATCTACAAGCACCTACAAGCACCCACAAGTATCTAAAAGGAACCTACAAGAACCCACAAGTACCTACAAGTACCCACTAGTACCTACAAGTACCCACAAGTACCTACAAGTACCCACAAGTACCCACAAGTACCTACAAGTACCCACAAGTACCTACAAGTACCCACAAGTACCTACAAGTACCTACAAGCACCCACAGGTACCCACAAGTAACTACAAGTACCCACAAGCACCCACAAGTACCTACAAGCACCTACAAGTATCCACAAGCACCTACAAGTATCTACAAGCACCTACAAGCACCCACAAGTACTCACAAGTACCTACAAGTACTCACAAGTACCCACAAGTACCTACAAGTACCTACAAGCACCCAAAAGTACCCACAAGTACCTACAAGCATCTACAAGCACCTACAAGCAACCACAAGTACCTACAAGCACCCACAAGTACCTACAAGTACCCACAAGTACCTACAAGTACCCACAAGTACCCACAAGTACCCACAAGTACCTACAAGTACCCACAAGTACCTACAAGTACCCACAAGTACCTACAAGTACCCACAAGTACCTACAAGTACCTACAAGCACCCACAGGTACCCACAAGTAACTACAAGTACCCACAAGCACCCACAAGTACCTACAAGCACCTACAAGTATCCACAAGCACCTACAAGCACCCACAAGTACTCACAAGTACCTACAAGTACTCACAAGTACCCACAAGTACCCACAAGTACCTACAAGTACCTACAAGCACCCAAAAGTACCCACAAGTACCCACAAGTACCTACAAGTACCCACAAGTACTACAAGCATCTACAAGCACCTACAAGCACCCACAAGTACCTACAAGTACCTACAACCACCCACAAGTACCTACAAGTACCCACAAGTACCTACAAGTACCTACAAGTACCTACAAGTACCCACAAGTACCTACAAGTACCCACAAGTACCAACAAGTACCCACAAGTACCCATAAGTACCTAAAAGCACCCACAGGTACCCACAAGTAACTACAAGTACCCACAAGTTCCTTCAAGCTCCTACAAGTACCTAAAAGCACCCACAAGTACCTAAAAGCACCCACAAGTACCTACAAGCGCCCGCAAGTACCCACAAGCGCCCGCAAGTACCCACAAGTACCTACAAGTACCCACAAGTACTACAAGCATCTACAAGCACCTACAAGCACCCACAAGTACCTACAAGTACCCACAAGTACTACAAGCATCTACAAGCACCTACAAGCACCCACAAGTACCTACAAGTACCTACAAGCACCCACAAGTACCTACAAGCACCCACAAGCACCCACAAGTACCTACAAGCACCCACAAGTACCCACAAGTACCCACAAGTACCTACAAGTACCCACAAGTACCCATAAGTACCTACAAGCACCCACAGGTACCCACAAGTAGCTACAAGTACCCACAAGCACCCACAAGTACCTACAAGCACCTACAAGTATCCACAAGCACCTACAAGTATCCACAAGCACCTACAAGCACCCACAAGTACTCTCAAGTACCTACAAGTACTCACAAGTACCTACAAGTACCTACAAGCACCCAAAAGTACCCACAAGTACCCACAAGTACCTACAAGCACCCACAAGTACCCACAAGAACCCACAAGTAACCACAAGAACCCGGGCAAAGCACCTACAAGAGCTCAAACGCCATGTTTTTCTTGCTTAATATCCCTCTAACGGCGTGAATCATAACAAAAACGCCGTAAGTCGAAGATAAAAAATTAGGGCTAAAATGCGTGTCTCTAACAGTGGTAAAACGCCGTAATTCCATTACCCAAAATAACGTAAGTCAAAGTATGTGTTAATAATGATAAAAATCAATACTTAAACTTAATTTATCTTAATGAAACTAAGAAAAGGCACATCTATGGACTGTTATCTTTCATTTAAGATGGTTCCCAAACGTAACGAATGAATAGTTTTCTTTATACACGAGCGCAATTAAGGTCATTTTTCAAAAAAATCCCATGTTATCTCTATGGAACAATATAGTATCTTTCACCAAATGTCGGATTCATTTTATGGATTCTAAAACCACCCTTAACAACTTTTTTCTTTATAGAATTAACTATTAGTTGGATCTCTTTGAAATTTTAACCTCATAATTAGGGCCCAAATTTTAGTTCACTGGCAAAATTTCAAAGCAGCAAACACAATACGAAAAAAGTTACGGCCAATCAAAGAACCCTCCTTTAGCATTAAAGGCAGTATCAAGTCTTATCTAAGAGAGCGACCGCTCTCCTAGAATATGGGAATTCGAAAAACGTAAAAAAAAAGGGTGGGTGAAAGTTAGGGCGGTTCTACCCCTCTTTGAGGAATAGTAGCCTTGGTAATAGTAGATAAATAAATACATTTTGGAATTAGGAATTAAAAATGTGATTGTATTTAATTTATGTAATTGAAAATTTTTTAAGTTTCTAGCAAAGTTGTTGGCTTTGAGTGGTTAAGGTCCTGAAATTTTAAAGTAAAACAAATAGCTAAAAAAAGGCCAAAATGTGAAGGCATATAAAAAAACCACCCCCAACCCTTCCCAAGCTTGCTTTAGATAGACCTTAGAGAATTTCATGGGGCCCCTTGCACGTGTTTCGGAGTAAGAAACCAATTCTCTCCCCCCGTCTCAATGCTCCAAGCTGCACCTGTGGTGTTGAGTGTGTTTAAGCAAACTTTATGACTCTCCGTGTTAGTTGTCTAAATAATTTTTTAATTAAGTGATAATAACTTAAAAATAGATATGATCGTACGTGTAGTCAGGACTAACTTCTACAATGCTACATGGGACTGGGAACATCAAATATAGATGAGACTAATGGTTTGAAGTGTACCCATAAAATCGTTGGCTTAACCTCTCTACGGTGACGTCACTACATAGTTGGTTTGAAAAAAAGAGATGAGAAGTTGAAAACGGTGATTCAGTCCTGACTCCTGCTCCACTCTCCTTAAACTTCGTGTTAGGACAAGTTCTGTCAGTTGTCGCTCTTTTGTTGTACGGGAACGGGACGGCCGCTAGCCCGCGACCGGATGATTTAGTTAATTCCTAAGAATTACGATTCGCGATTTCGGCAATTATTTTCGCTGCGTAGGCGTAGCTACTAGCAAGTTACTAGTCTTAAACCTTTTCGGAAAATTTTAGTTCGGGAACCGGGATCTTGCGACTCGATAGTATTTCTCCCAATATAAAATCTAAATGTAAAGCTAGGATCCAGACATCGATCTCCTCAATTTTTAGCAATGTCAGTGCCAAATAAAAAGAATGTTTTCAAGGTAATGATGGAAGGAAAATCACTAACCAAATCTGACCATGTGGAAAAAACGAAAATATACTCATTAAAAGACAAGGTGGCTAGTTCCTCAAAAAGTTCTAAAAATAGTCTTTCAAGTGCAAGTTGTGCAACTAGTTCAAAAACTGCAAATATAGTTCCTACCTCAAAAACTTCTAATACTCTAGTCAAAAACCCAAGCCAAGTGATATGTGTCGCAAGACTACCTCATGACCGAGATTCGCCAATGTCTCTCAGTACCAAGGTCTCAACTAAGTCAAGCTATTGGACCAGTATAAATGAAATTATTATGAATCAAGATGAAGAAAGTCGCCATGAAGATCAAGAAGAAGAGTCACATTCCGAAGACATAAACCAAGTTCACCAAAAAGGCAACAGCCAACTAGACAACTTGGGGTCTGAATCAGAGTCAGGAATTCAACTAGATGCTTGCAGTTATGCAGCGGAAGAGATAGTTGAATGCGACCAGTACTTAAGTGAAAGTGAATCGGAGAAAAATTTTGTTCCTGAAGGTGATAACAGTAATGATCTCAATATGGGCTCGTCTCAAACTTCTCAAGAGAGTCAAGACAGTCAAGAATCTCAAGATGGTAGTAAAAGAGTCAAAATGAGTGTGAAAATAGTTCCATTGAAAGAATATGAAAATTCTTTTGCGTCAACATCATTGGGAAAGAAGGTACAAAATCATTACACGTACTATGGACATATACCTCATGAGGATTCAAACTGCTACACAGCTGTGTTAATGTGTGCGTATTGTGATAAGTTAATTAGAGGTAGCAGTGGTGACACAGTTTCAAACTTTAAAAGACACACGGAAGTAAGTATTTTTAATTTTTTTTGCTCCTCTTACTCTTGCTGAAAACTAAATCTTTGATTTTTTAATATTTAAGAGTCAACATCCAACTGCCAAATGGGTTGACATCTGTAAACGGAAATCTACCTTAGATGAATCTCAGAACGGTTCTTTAGACCAGTTTCTTATTCCAACAAAAATCGCAAAATTTGGGTCAAACAGTGTAGTACAAAAGAATTTTGAACGAGGTCTTTTGGACATGGTGTGCTTAGATGGCGCTCCGTTAACTTTACCAGAGCAAATGGGCTTTAGACTTCTTGTCAACAGTATGGCACCAGGAATAGACTTTACAACAAGAAGAACCTTAACCCGAAACTTAACAAAAAGTTTTGAAACTCGCGTAATTCCCAATTTAAGGAAAACTTTCAAAAACATAAAGAATGGTGGCATTCATCTTTCGTTAGACATGTGGTCTACAAGAAACAGGGAAGGAGTCATTGGAGTTAGGGCCCATTATGTTGATGACCATTTTAATCTTCAAGCAAGAACAATTGGATTCATGGCGTTTAATGATAGACACACTGGTGAAAATATTAAAAAGCAGGTGGAAAAGATTTTGCAAGATGTTTGCATTAGACCAATACAGGTAAATACATAGTAAATTATCAAGCTTCACATAATCACATTTAGTTAAAATAATTATATTTCTCCTAGGTGGGAAAGATAATGGCAGACAATGCTAGCAATATCACTAAAGCCTTTGCTGTTAAACAAGATGAAAACGCAATTTACGATTCTTGGATAAATATTGGAATAGACTGCGAACAACTAAACTCAGATGATGAAGATGAAGATGCAATAATTGAGGAAATGGATGAAAATAACGATAATGGTATTTATTTTTAGAGTGTCAGTCTAGACTAGGGAATGTTATGTTTCATTACTTTCATAAGCATAACTCTGAGAGAGGTTACCCTTTTTAGAGAGAAAATTGTTCATTTTAAAATAAACTCAATTTCATTGAATTATTTTTAGTCTTTGAACCAGACCTTACAGAACTAGTGGGAGAAAGATTAGGATGTACAGCTCATACAATTCAGCTGGCTATCAACGATGCTATCAAGAAAGACGATACTACAAGTGATCTGATTCAGTATATAACAAAAATCATAGTATTTTTTAGAAGATCTACATATTACTGCAGTAAGTTCTAAAAAATTACGTGCAGGAGTTAAATTTAAAATATTTCCCCCTGATAGATCAACTTCGTGCAAAAATTAAAAGAGACTTGATTCTCCCCGTGAAAACTCGCTGGAATTCTGTTTTATTTGCCATTCAGCTACTACAAGATGTAAAGAAATTTTCCCAATTAAATAGAAAATGATATAAACAAAATTTTATTGCAGGAAAAAGTATTTTTGGCAACACAGCAAATAATGTTGCAAGCATATGCTAAAAGAGATGTAAAGCTCTCACCACCAAGCAATATAAATCGGTACATCATATTAATATTGTTTTAAAATATTTTTAAGTGCCTAAATATTTCATAACTTTAGAACATTAATGAGAGAGGTTCTGGCACTACTGAAGCCTGCACAAATGGCCACAGATATTTTACAAAGTGATGGTGTAACATCGTGTTATATAATCCCAGTCATTACTGCCACAATTTTAAAAATTCAGGAAATCACACCTGTGTATCTAAAAGATCTTAAAGCTAGCCTCGTCCAAGAGATGTTAAAAAGGTTTAAAAAGATAATGGATCATGACAGTTACCTTATTGCGGAAATGTTGCATCCTAAACAAAGAACCGATTTTTTGACAAGTAAATTGATCCTTGTGTATTGTTAAATTCATGAAAACGCAACTTTTGCATGCATGAGATGCAAAAATTGCGTTTCCATGAATTTGGTACCCAGTAGTTAAACTAATACCAATTTTAAAATTTTTCAGGTGCAATTGCTGAACAATTAAGTTTAAGAAAAAAGGCGGATGCTATAGAAATGCTCAGAAACACATTAGACTTATTCATTCCACAGAAATAACAAGACGAAACATTGAACGATTATGAGCCAACAACATCAAGTGACAGTCACGAACCAGCCTCTGAAAATGGTGTTTTTGCATATATAAGCGCTGTGATTCCGAAGAAACGACAGAATTTTGAAATTCATGAAGTAGATCAGTATATGGCTCATGATATGAGCACTGAGAAAATTGCTGACAACCCATTGGAATTCTGGAGTAAATACAAAGAAATCTATCCTAGGTAACAAAATTTTACATGCAAACCTTATCAAGTAATATAACTTTCTCCTTCAATCATAGACTTTCTGAGCTTTCTCTTATTTATTTATCAATTCCTGCAACATCTGGAAGTGTGGAGAGGCTTTTTAGTAAAGCTGGAGCAGTGGCACGCTCGAGAAGAGCAAAACTTACCCCCAAGAGAATTGCAGAAATGTTATTCTATAGAGAGTTTCGTCTAGAAGAATTAAAAAAACAAGGGAAACTAGGCAAGATTTAGCAAAATTAGTCTTCCTGAAAAACTAAAAAACAAAGTAAACTAGAGTGGATTTTGTGAAATCCATGGATTTAAAATTTTAATAAAGAATTTGTTGTTCAAGCATAAAATGTTTCAAATGATTTGATAGGTTTCAATATTCATACTATTTTTGAGAAAAGTATCTAAGTGTGTAGTTGTAGATAAATTGATATTGTTAAAATTCATGCTGTTTTTGATGGAAGTATCTGATAGGCACATAAATTGGTAAATAGTTGAAAACTTAAAATTGACCGGAGGGAAAGGGGCTAGTTCTTTTATTTATTAAATGAGAGTATGAGACTGTCTTTCATAATGTGATAGAAATATTTATCTATCGCAAAACTTTATTTCAAAAATGAGAGAAATATTTATCTATCGCGAAATTTTATTTCAATAATGAGAGAAAAATTTATCTATAGGGATATTTTATTTATAAAAATGAGAGAAAAATTTATCTATAGGGATATTTTATAAATAAAAATGGGAGAAAAATTTATCTATAGGGATATTTTATTTATAAAAATGAGAGAAAAATTTATCTGTAGATAAACTATGATATTTTGAAAGGAAAATAATTATCTCAAGTGGCGAGCGCTTACCCTTTAATTCTTTTATAGAAAGTGTATCGCCATCTGGCAGCGACTACGTGATTTAAAAATTTATCGATCGCACAATAGAGCTATTTCAGTGGGGGAAAGGGGTAAGAAGTTTGTCGACTGCTTATTGAAAACCAAGGAGTATGAATGAGGAAAAAGTATACTTCCTCCATGTTATAATTTTCCAATTTGAGAGCGGCCATTACGTGGGGGTTTTAAACCTAGGCGACTATGGTTTGGTTGGGTCTTTCTTAGACATTTCCCCGCATTGGTATTAATAAAAGTTTAACATGGCTAATATGTCGACATATTATGAGAGTTTAAGTGAGAAAAATGTTAAAGATAGATATAAAGAGAAGATTTCAACCATAAACCATATAGATCCTTATGTTTTAAAAGTGAAGGACTTTAACAAAATTATACCAACGGAACGTGAGACGTTTTCACTATTACCCCCAACTTCTTTCCCCGACATTTATATGTATCTTGTTGAGGGTATTTCGCCTTTTACGAAGGAAAACTTTAAAAACTATAAAAGTATGTATGCTTACAATCTATTTGTGAGTGGTTTTGTGAGAGATTTGTTAGTAAAACAACTTGGGGATAAAATTATCGTTCTGGCCACTGTAAGTACTGAGATATTTACAATATTACATCGGCAAATAGTTTAATCGTATAATTCTTTCAGGTGATGCATTCTCAGAGATTAAGGGAGACCCCCCTTAAACCTTGGGTTATTAGTAACGATGATGGGTCCATTCAATCCGCGCATTGTACGTGCATGGCTGGTCTCGACGAGTCGTGCACACATGTAGGTGCCTTGCTTTTTTACATTGAATATGCTGTTCGATATAGGGAAGTAAAAACAGTCACTGGTGTTGCAGCGTACTGGTCGGTTCCTGTAACAAAGCAAGCTTCCTACTCGGAAATTTCGAAAATGAACCTAAGCTCTGCGTCACGGAAAAAAAAACAACTAGATGGCATATTAGGAGAGGTTGTGGAGAATTATACTAATGTTCCTAAAAAATCATGCGTCTTAAAGCAAAAGTGTGTTCCTATAATAACAAAAGATGAGCACTCGCAGTTAGAAGAAGAACTTTTTAAGGTTGGACTTCGGTGCTCATATTTTAGCGTCCACAGAAAGTACCAAGAAAACTATATTCCAAAGTGCGTGAGTGTAGGGTATCCAGTTGCTTTAACGGAACTGTATGATGAAACTAAATGTACGTTAAAATTCAACGAACTCCTTAATGTGTGTGAAACACTGAAATTGGAATTTACAAATGAACAAGCCGAACGGGTAGAAAGGGAAACCAAGAAGCAATCAGAAAGTAAATTATGGCACCGCTTTCGTGCAGGCCGTATAACCGCGTCAAACTTTAAAAAAGCATGTCATAGTGATCCGGCTATGCCTTCAGCCTCTTTGATATCTTTAATTTGTTACCCGAACATTAAACCTTTTCAAACTGAAGCCACTAAATGGGGGAAAACTCACGAAGAAACCGCGCGAAAAATTTATATTACGGAAATGGAATCTAAACATCAAAATTTGAAGGTAGAGCTTGCTGGTCTCTGTTTAAATGTCGCATACCCTCACCTAGGGGCATCGCCTGATGCTTCGGTATGTTGCGATTGCTGTGGTAAAGGGTTGATAGAAATAAAGTGCCCTTACACTATGAGAGACAAACCATGCAAAGATTTTGATTCTAAACATTGTTTAGAGACCACCGAATCTGGAAACTTGACGCTAAAAAGAAGCCACGAATATTTTTACCAAGTCCAAGCGCAACTGTTTGTAACTGGAAGGTCTTACGCTGATTTTTGTATTTGGACTAAGGTGGATTTTTACATTCAAAGAATTTTTCCATGCAAAGAATTTTGGATAGTTATGGAACCAAAGTCGCAAGATTTCTTTAAACTGGCAATTTTGCCAGAACTTCTAGCCAAAAGTTTTACTAGAACGTCAAACGCTCCTCCTGTTACCCATACTTGCAAGGATATAGTGACCTTTGACCAAAAACAAAACACTCCTCCGTCAAAACCCACTACAATGAAGGCTCCTACGTCAAAACCCACTACAATGAAGGCTCCTACGTCAAAACCCACTACAATGAAAGCTCCTCCGTCAAAACCCACTACAATGAAGGCGCCTACGTCAAAACCCACTACAATGAAAGCTCCTCCGTCAAAACCCACTTCAATGAAGGCTTCTTCGTCAAAACCCACTGCAATGAAAGCTCCTCCGTCAAAACCCACTTCAATGAACGCTCCTCCGTCAAAACCCACTTCAAGGAAGGCTCCTCCGTCTAAACCCACTTCAATGAAGGCTCCTCCATCAAACAAGCCAATTCCACAAATTGACTCAACACCGAAAAAGAAAGGGCATCCGAAAAGATCGCTGCAAGATATTTTATCACCCACGAAACAACCCTCGCGCCAAGCCAACAATCAACTTCATGTAAAGTTTTGCTACTGTCAAGGACCTGAACATGGGAAAATGATATTTTGTGAAGGTGAAAACTGCCCAATTAGCTGGTACCACATTGAATGTTTAAAAATTAAAAGAGTTCCAAAAGGGAGATGGTTCTGCCCCGAGTGTGCCAAACTTAATCGAGCAGCGAAGATGAAAAAACCAAAGAACAAGTCATAAACTAAATAATAGAAACGGGATTAGCAATATTTTAACAATTTAATTTTTAGATAAAAGTAATAAGAATAAAATTAAGCTTCATTGCTTAAAAGTACTCTCTATACAGGGTGTTTCGGAGAAGTCTGGCACAAATTAACAGGCGTGTTCTTCGGGTCAAAAGAAGTCAAAAATGTTCTATGAACTTTTGGGTGAAAGCCCCCCGTTTCAGAGTTATGTACTCTCCAAAGTTGGCCTTAAAACAATGGAATTTTGCCGATATGTGGAACTGGTATTATGCCTTTGGACAAATTGTTTTCTAATTTACCATAAGCTTATGTACGAAGAAATTAACAGCTAGTGAAGTGGTTTAAAGGGCCGCTAACATTATTCGTTCTCGTATTAATAACGTTTTTACAAAAATAATAATCCCAAACAAATTTATTGCACCTTAAACGCCAGTTACTTGTTTAATTAGACTTTTTGTTTTATGTTCCTTCGGTTACAAAACATCAGCATTTACAAAAATTGTTCAAAATGACCTCCTTCAACGTTTAAGCAAACTTGCGCGCGTCTTTTAAACGACTCCCGAACACGTTCGAAGATTCCTGGCGTGTTGCGGATGTTATCACACCCATCAATTATTCTTTGTCTTAAGTCCTGGACATCTCGAACTTCACTACGGTACACCAAGTCTTTCAAATGGCCCCACAGGAAAAAATCACATGGGTTGAGATCCGGCGATCTTGCTGGCCAATCAATAGCTCCGCCTCGACCTATCCACCTCAAAGGGAATTCGACATCAAGATGCTGTCTTACTCGAAGGCTAAAGTGTGGCGGTGCCCCATCGTGCATGAACCACATTCTTTGTCGGAGGTCCAACGGTACGTCTTCGAGAAGGTCTGGTAAATTGTCCTGCAAAAATCTCAAGTATGCCTCCCCATTTAACCTTGGTTGCATAAAAAAGGGTCCAATTAACCAATCGCCTACAATTCCGCACCACACGTTCAAACTAAACTGCACCTGATGTGCCCTTACGCGTGTCGCGTGTGGGTTTCTTTGGCTCCACTCGTGCTGGTTGTGCAAATTAATTACACCGCCACGCGAAAAATTGGCTTCGTCAGAGACCAGCAAAATACGTGGAAAGTCCAAGTCTATTACTTGTGCCAAAAACCACTGGCAGAAAGCTACTCTTCTTGGACAGTCACCTTCGTTTAAAGCTTGTACTTTTTGTAAATGGTATGGGTGGAACTGGTGTCCACGAAGGATTTTCCAAACGAGTACATGATTTACACCTAATTGGCGGCCAATGATCCTGGTGCTGGTTGTAGGATCTTCCTCAAAAATAGTTAGTACATTGTCTTCAATGTCCTCGGGTACAATCTGCGGGCGAACTTCAGGGCCTGACGGTTGTAGCTTACCGGTTTCTCTCAAACGTCTGTCAACAGCACTAAACGTTTGCCGATTCGGAACTTGTCGTTCAGGAAAGTGCTCCTGGTACAAGCGCCGAGCTTCAACCCCATTGCCTTGAGCCAATCCGTACATCAGATGCATATCTGAATACTCTGCATTCGTGAAGTAGACCATTATTTGTTTTAGAGAAGCTACCAAATTCGCATTTAAAAAGTAAAGCACATTAAATTCGATTGACCTTTACTCAAGCTTAAGTAGTGAAATTAAAAAACAAATTACGCTGCGTTGGATAAAACAATCGGAATGTTTTTTTAAGAATCACAACTACTTAAGCTTGAGTAAAGGAAAATCGAATTTAATGTGCTTTACTTTTTAAATGCAAATTTGGTAGCTTCTCTAAAACAAATAATGGTCTACTTCACGAATGCAGAGTATTCAGATATGCATCTGATGTACGGATTGGCTCAAGGCAATGGGGTTGAAGCTCGGCGCTTGTACCAGGAGCACTTTCCTGAACGACAAGTTCCGAATCGGCAAACGTTTAGTGCTGTTGACAGACGTTTGAGAGAAACCGGTAAGCTACAACCGTCAGGCCCTGAAGTTCGCCCGCAGATTGTACCCGAGGACATTGAAGACAATGTACTAACTATTTTTGAGGAAGATCCTACAACCAGCACCAGGATCATTGGCCGCCAATTAGGTGTAAATCATGTACTCGTTTGGAAAATCCTTCGTGGACACCAGTTCCACCCATACCATTTACAAAAAGTACAAGCTTTAAACGAAGGTGACTGTCCAAGAAGAGTAGCTTTCTGCCAGTGGTTTTTGGCACAAGTAATAGACTTGGACTTTCCACGTATTTTGCTGGTCTCTGACGAAGCCAATTTTTCGCGTGGCGGTGTAATTAATTTGCACAACCAGCACGAGTGGAGCCAAAGAAACCCACACGCGACACGCGTAAGGGCACATCAGGTGCAGTTTAGTTTGAACGTGTGGTGCGGAATTGTAGGCGATTGGTTAATTGGACCCTTTTTTATGCAACCAAGGTTAAATGGGGAGGCATACTTGAGATTTTTGCAGGACAATTTACCAGACCTTCTCGAAGACGTACCGTTGGACCTCCGACAAAGAATGTGGTTCATGCACGATGGGGCACCGCCACACTTTAGCCTTCGAGTAAGACAGCATCTTGATGTCGAATTCCCTTTGAGGTGGATAGGTCGAGGCGGAGCTATTGATTGGCCAGCAAGATCGCCGGATCTCAACCCATGTGATTTTTTCCTGTGGGGCCATTTGAAAGACTTGGTGTACCGTAGTGAAGTTCGAGATGTCCAGGACTTAAGACAAAGAATAATTGATGGGTGTGATAACATCCGCAACACGCCAGGAATCTTCGAACGTGTTCGCGAGTCGTTTAAAAGACGCGCGCAAGTTTGCTTAAACGTTGAAGGAGGTCATTTTGAACAATTTTTGTAAATGCTGATGTTTTGTAACCGAAGGAACATAAAACAAAAAGTCTAATTAAACAAGTAACTGGCGTTTAAGGTGCAATAAATTTGTTTGGGATTATTATTTTTGTAAAAACGTTATTAATACGAGAACGAATAATGTTAGCGGCCCTTTAAACCACTTCACTAGCTGTTAATTTCTTCGTACATAAGCTTATGGTAAATTAGAAAACAATTTGTCCAAAGGCATAATACCAGTTCCACATATCGGCAAAATTCCATTGTTTTAAGGCCAACTTTGGAGAGTACATAACTCTGAAACGGGGGGCTTTCACCCAAAAGTTCATAGAACATTTTTGACTTCTTTTGACCCGAAGAACACGCCTGTTAATTTGTGCCAGACTTCTCCGAAACACCCTGTATATGTGATACCAAAATATTTTGCTAATGGCCATTTGTTATTAAAAAGGTTACAATGAATGAGTTTAAAATTATTACACCATCAATTACTTTTATTGAGAGGGGTGGAGCGCTACAAATTTAATCAAAAGGGACAACTGACGGGGTCAGGTTTGTTAGGGCAGCGCACACTACAGCAATTTTATCAAGAGTTGCCATTTCTTCTTCAGGAGCTACGTGTAGCAAATCAATGGGAAGTTTGGTAAACAAAATCGTGTATTTCTGCCTAAGTTGCCCTATTACCCTCTCAACATGGATTCGGACGTTAGCAAGTTTTCTAGTTGATTCTACATCTTGCGGTGATAATTGTTTTTTTCCTTTTGTAAAAGTTGGATATTTGATAGTGGCATAATAAAAGCCTACAGAATCGTCAATGTTGAATCCCCTATCGGCTAAAATAAGGTCCCCCGGTAATAAGTTTTCCAAAAGCCCAGAATGTTCTGTTAAGTGCTTGTCACTTACTCTCCCTCCCCACCCTTTAGAAATAAAACTTATTGATCCTTGAGGAGTTACACCAATTAGAAATTTTACAGTGTTACAGCTTTTATAGCTGGAGTAAGTTTCAGCGCGACATTTGACGCTTGATGGTTTATGGGTGAATACTTCAAAACAATCTATAATGACAGCGCATTGCTTCCCAAATTTTTCCCTAAAACACATTGGCATTGTAGCGCATAATTCATCCCTTTCGGGCCATTTTACAAATTTCTGAAGTCTATTGTACATAACATTTAAACAGTTGTAAAAGATTCTCCCGACTGTAGCTTCAGACACCCAAAATCTAAAAGCTAAATCTTTATTTGTTAGAGCTAGTCTTAGCTTCATAATCGTTAAGACAACCTGCTGAAAAATCGTTAGCTTTGAATTTTGAAATAAATATGGTGACACTTGTTTAACTAAAATTTCTAAAACTTCAAAGCTCTCGAGACCAGTGAAGAACTTAGTTTTTAAATCCCCTTTATCCCCTCTAAAATAGAATTCCGTATATTTATGTTCACCCAATTCTTTCTCAAGTGTACCAAGCTCGGATACCAATTGATTTATGTTTTCTCTGCAAGAATTAAGCAAACTATAAGCATCTTCTAGTTTGGTTGTTAGTAGAGTAATTTTTTCACTCGATTCTAGGTTTTTAATTTCCGCATACTCTAACTCAAACCTTTCGCAAACCCTGATTAGCGTCTGTGAAGAACCTTCTACTAGCATTTTACCCGCTTGAGTTGAACAATGTACCATTTCCTTTTCTACCTTATTAATAACTCTGTCTAAATCCTTAAAAACTAATTCGCTTTGTGTACTGACATCAACATGTTCTGACTCCGTTTGAGTGCTTTTATCCGAAGAATGTTCTGACTCCATTTGAGTGCTTTTATCCGAAGAATGTTCTGACTCCGTTTGAGTGCTTTTATCCGAAGAAGTAGTCGTAACGCTAAATTTTAAATTGTAATCCAAAGGAGCTGTAACACTTTTTGTTTTTGGAGAGGCTAAAGAGCCTATGCCCTCGTCACGAACCAAAGAGTCAAGTGTAGAGGTGGTGTCTTCCCAAATTAACGAAACTCCAGCTTCGTCAGAAAATGAAGTTATAGAAACTGGTTCGTTATTTGACAGAGATGCACCTTCTTCTAGAGACAATGATGTAGGTTTTGATATGGTGCTAATATCTAGTAGAAAATTAATAATTAAACATTATTAGTGTAATTCTATGGAACTTTTGAGTATGTAAACAAAGTTGTCTTTACTCAATGAATCTTCCAATTGTCTTTACTCAATGAATCTTCCATTGGAAACGTTTTAACTATAGGTGTTGATACAGCGCTCGGAATAAATGATGATAGGTTACGTTTAGAAGAAACTGGTGTTTGACATTGAAAACGCTTTTGCCGCCTCTCGTACCTTTGAAGTTTAGCGTGCCCATCATCAACATCGTAGCTTTTGCAATTGTAACCCAAATTCAGGTTTGGTAACCAATCAGGATGGGTTTTATCAAATAGCTTTGATGGTTTACCTAAAATCAATAGCTCTATATATGCACACATACATATATTCCTAGAGTAAACAATAATTTCTATAACATACCTGAATAAAAATGTCTTGAACATATTTTTACTTGGTTAATATCTTTAAAAGCGCTAAGCCTTAGCCTTTTCAACCACAACTTTCGCCTTTCTCCAGATAATTTTTCTGTATTAACATCCTGTTTTGTTATAATGGCTGGTATTCTGAAGAAACCGATGTTATCACCCTTTTCAGAGCCCTTTTTACCTCCCTCGCAATTAACAACGTAACAACGATGATGAGTTTTACTCATTTTCTGTTAGCTTTTATACCAAAAACCCCCACAAAATGGCTAGTTTGGCTCTCAACTGAAATTCAAGATACCTAGATGGCAGTAGCATACACTTCTTGACACTCCCCCCCAAAGAGTGACGTTTCATAAAGTCGATTGAAATAGCTGTATTGTATAAAATGTATCCGTTTAAAAATTATAGTTTCGCCATCTAGTGATATTTTGATAGGGAAAAAATTTATCTGAAGTGTAGTGCCCACCTTTGCCCCTGGTACAACGTTAACAAACGTGACGTCACGCTTTTGGGAAGGATACAAAACTCATGTTTTCCCATTTCAATTTCCTCGAGTCACTTTCACAATTTCCAAATGCGAAAGCCTTTATTGTTCCTATTTTTAATTACTTTATTAAACTTAACTTTTATATAGATGCAAAAGAATTAACATTAGTCCCAAGGCTTAGCGAAATGAGACCAAGCGGCCATTTTACTTATTTTCGCTAGCCAGTACCAGCGTGGGAAATAAGGCGTTGGCACAGGGCAAATGCCCAGGTTAAAAATTGCCTGGACCAGTTTATAAACTGAATCGGAGGTGGGGGGGGGTCAGTGGTCCACAGGACCACTAAGAAAACTCAAGGGTAACCAGAGTTCAGACCTTATCTCAACTATCCCCTGCTAAAGTTTAGCAGACGACGCGCCCTAGTCAATGGTCATGGACCAGTTTATTTATTCCAGGTCCAATGTCCAGTTTCAAAAAAATCCCTATTTCCCACCCTGAATTGTACCGTGACTCTCTCTCTCCAAGACCTTGTCGTCTGCTAGCTTTTTTTTCTTTATTATTCTGGAGACTGGGACACTTTAGCTAGAAAATTTTAACATGGGATCCGCCGTTAAGATTCTGGTTCATTATATAGGAGGTTCACGCTTTAATGAATGATCGCTTTATAGATGAATAGCAACTTGCGCCATCACGCGACGAAATAAATAAGGTAAAGCCCCCCCCCCCCACCTTCAGCCAAGCTTGAACTTGTGACCCAGAGATGCCAGATTAAGGGAAATTTTGATTCCTAAAAACTGTAGAAAAGGAAAAGGGAAATTCCTCCAAAAATTTGCTAACTCTAGAGTAGGGAAATTCCATGGGAAGAAATCTTTTATTGAAAGCCAACAATCTCAACTTAAAATTGAA
Organism: Phalangium opilio; assembly: GCF_054372755.1. Lineage (NCBI taxonomy): Eukaryota > Metazoa > Arthropoda > Arachnida > Opiliones > Phalangiidae > Phalangium > Phalangium opilio. The sequence continues at coordinate 1,068,550 of NW_028324197.1, forward strand.
CTTCATCAAATTGACTTTGGCCCAAAAATTGTGCCCAAATAGAAACAGCAAATTTGAAAATATTTGCTGAATTATCCGGCAAACGCTAATTATCAGTAGCCATTAATTATCAGTAGTCATGAAGCTCATGCACATGCGTGACTTCTTATAAATCGGAAAATCAAAAACCGTATAGTAAAAAAAAATATGTATCTGATGCACTCGGTTACTGAATCATTTAATTAGGAAGGAACTGCGGGAGCGAGTTTTCTTTCAAATGGCAGCAACGAAGGTCCGCACTCTTACTCTCACGTACCGCTGAAAGAAAGCATTGACGATGTGGACTTTAGCGTTTCCAACGAAGCAGTTCGAACCAAATTGGCCATTGATCACATTCATGAGAAAATTCATTGAACTAAAGATCTAATCAAAGCTGAACAGAATTTAAGGGATGGTATGAAATTTCCTAAAAGCTTATCTTTCCAATTTCCAATTTAAAGCAAATTTTACAATTTCCAATTTAAAGCAAATTTTACAATTTCCAATTTAAAGCAAATTTTACAATTTCCAATTTAAAGCAAATTTTACAATTTCCAATTTAAAGCAAATTTCCCAATTTCCAATTTAAAGCCAATTTTCCAATTTCTAATTTAAAGCCAATTTTCCAATTTCCAATTTAAAGCCAATTTTCCAATTTCCAATCTAAAACAACTTTTCCAATTTTATAATTCATTGTAATTTTTTGCGCGCACAGAAAACGTGAATGAGTATTTGAAGTTGGCGTCGAACGCTGACAAGCAGCAAGTTCAGCGAATCAAAAGCGTCTTTGAAAAGAAAAACCAGAAGTCGGCGCAGTTGATTTCGCAGCTACAAAAGAAATTGGATAATTACCATAAGCGAATTAGAGACTTAGAAACCCACGGTATTAGCAGTAGTTATTGGCAACCCAGAGGGGTTCTACGCGATGTTGGACAAGGACTTAAGTAAGTCGATCGCGCAATTCATTTCTTTACGCGAATAAAACGCTGCAAGTTAGGAGCGTGGTAATACCGCTTTTTGAGGATCGAATTGCTTATCAAATACCAAAGATCATTGAGTATTTAATTAAGCCTTGGAAAATTTTATATTGAATTATTAATTGCCACTAGGGGTCTGCGAATAGCACTTTTTGGGTATCGAACCGGTTACCGAATACCAAAAAATGTTCCTTATCGAATACCAAAATGGGCCTTGGTTATTTTTTTAGTAACCGATAAATCGCTAATAGTTAATCCTAGTATTCGCGAATAGTTAACCCTAATACTCGCGAATAGTTAACTCTAATAATCGCTAATAGTTAATCCTAGTATTCGCGAATAGTTAACCCTAATACTCGCGAATAGTTAACTCTAATAATCGCGAATAGTTAACTCTAATAATCGCGAATAGTTAACCCTAATAATCGCGAATAGTTAACCCTAATAATCGCGAATAGTTAACCCTAATACTCGCGAATAGTTAACCCTAATACTCGCGAATATTAGGCTTAACTATTGGGTGGTAACCCTAATATTCGCGACTAGTTAATTCAAAGCAAGGACAAAAACCTTTTGAAGTTCCTAAATTTCAAAAATACCTCTCCTCTTTGGTCATCTAGCATTTCTTAAAATTTCCTAGGCACTTGCTGGTAGTTTAATTTCGATGGGAGACAAATAAAATCGGGATGAAATATTTTAAAATAAGGTGGGTCTCTCAGTCTCAAGTGCAAAGGGCTTAAATTTATGGCAGTCGAACTTAAACCGAATAGTCAATTCGGTATTCGATATTCGTATCGAATAGTGAAAATGGGCTTATCGAATACCGGATCGCAATATTCGATTTAAACGTTTAACCGCACACTTGTAATTGCACATTGTATGCGTGAACGTAAAAAACCTTGCTACTTTGTCCGCTAGATGCCACCTAAGGAGTAGTCCCAAGCTAAAGCGAAGTATGCTGGGTATTTTAAACTGCCAACCAGTCCATATGGTGGAAGACCTCTCTGTAATGGGTATAGGCTAGCTTTTAGTCTCCAGTCAATCTGGTGATCCTCCAAGGTGGAATCATGGACGAACAATGCTAAAGAATGGATTTTACGGGGTCAAACATGAAAAATACTCGTTAATTCGCCTTCTAGCGGCAGAAAGTAGCCGTTTTTGGAAGCAGCTGAGCTAACAACGCTTTGTTTTGTCTAGATGGCGCTGTCTTTTTCCGGAATTTGCCTCAGTATTTTTCATAACCCCACCCACCACTATACAAGCCGCAGGGTTGGCAAGTTTTTGCCAGGGGTGGAAAAAACCGCGGTTTTAACCAGGGCGGCAAAAGCTAAATTTTCCGCGGTTTAAACCCGGTTAAAACCGGTGCCAAAAACTTTTTCCCGCATTTTTTTCCACTTTTTAAGGTTTTTTCCTGAATTCTATGCAAAGTATTTGACTAATTATTCGTTAAATATTCGCGCACAACTTGAAGCTAAATTAATATAAGAAAATTAATATCAGTTATCATTATGCCTTTAATTTACTAGCATTTGGTACAAGTGCCACTACTCTAGAGAGCGTTAGAAAATTCAGTTCTTTTTCCACACGCTTCTTATTGGCCATGTAACCAACCAAATATAGTGACATGTTATAGCTCAGCCTCGATAGAAAGAATGTTTTCTACTCTTGTCTTTCATTAATGGAAAACTTTGAAATAGGTTAAAGAATGAAACCGCTTCTACTTTTGTTTTGTTGACAAATGCTCGTGGAAAGACGCCTGGCGAATTTGAATACTAAACATTTAATACAGCAATAAGCATCTCAAATTTAAAAATTAAAAATACTTTTGTTGTTTTTCTAACATAACATCAACAAACATCACGAAAATGCACTTAAAACTCGCTAGTTTACCACTTTGTAACCATGAATTTAGTTTTTGCCGGTTTTTTCCACGTGTCCCGGCAAAAACTAGTTTTGCCCGGATTTTTGCCAACCAAGGGGCAAGTCAGCTTAATTAACATTGGTTGGGCTCTATGGCCCGTTTAGTATTGTTCGTCCCGTGGTCAAATAAGTCCTTTCGATCCCAAATATTTAAGTAACACAAAGAAAATGGAAAATTGTCTTACGTTTTACATATTAAATCTTTAAAAACGTTTCCATAAATAAATTGGTCAATTTCCATGCTACCTTAGACTCATAGCACCTGACCCATGGCCAGGCAAAGCCAGGTTAAACCCGCGTTAACAAATGGCAATTCGTAGTACGCGCCCCCGTCTAATTTAGAATTTTCGGGTTTTATTCATGGTTTAATCGATCAAGTAATCAAATTACATTAACCTAATCATTAGGTTCATTATATAGTTTGATGTTTTTATTACGATTAGCCATACTTGCGCGTTAATTAATTTTCTCAACAAATTAAAATTAGTAATTGAATGGTAATTGTTTGAATGGATTGAGCTGGTTTATAAAAATGCGTGGGATCTCGTATCTTTAAACGCGATTGTCCTTCTTGGAAAGTGCGGAGAAGGTTTCTCAAATTGAAAGCGGGGCAATTAGACGCGGGATAAGATGTATTTCCCAGGGTGTCGGGTGCCCAGAATTTAGAATAGAATGCGATTAATAGAAGACGCGTGCTTTTGCTCTTCATTTTCCAGCTTACGGATAATAATTTAGCGATCTTAAAGGTAGCGCGATAGTTTTTCCATGGATAAAGAATGCCCGAGAGCGTGAAATTTGTTTTCACGCTATAGAATAGGCAACTCCGTATCTTGAACGACAGCTTATTCTGTATATACTCATGTTACATCGGTTGTCAGCACGCCCAAACCTAGGTCTCGATGTAACCTAGCCATGTACGTGCTGTCAAGAGACAAAAAACTTCAGGATCTTCAGGATTTAAAATCTTTTAAAATATCCCGAAGTTTTTTAGCCTCTTGACAGCACGCGCAAGGCTAAATTAAATTGAGACCTAGGTTTGCGAGTGCTGACAACCGATCTTGTAATAGAGTATATACGGAATAAGCTGTCGTTCGAGATAGGGAGTTGCCGATCCTATAGCGTGATAATAAAATTTCAAGCTCACGCGCATTCTTTATCCAGGGTTTTTCGCTACATCGTTTGGTGAACATCTAACGATGGGCTATTATTTTCACTCGGTCTGAAGAAAAAGTATCGTTCGCCTTTTTAAAGGGAGAGTGAAAACTGAAAAGAATGATTTTAAAAGCGGTCATTATTTAAATAAGAGTGCGATGCGGATGCGCAATGGCACATATTTTTGAAGAAACTTTTTAAATGACATCCGTTGGGAAATTGTCACAATCAATTATAGCATTTCGCTGACATACGTTGGGAAATGCTATAATTGATTTTAAATTTTAGCCTCACTTAAGTAGAGAATAAAAACGAAACCCTAAACCAAATTCTCTTTCAAACGCTTACACGTCATAGGCAGTCTATAGGGGCTATCTATAGGTGATTTCCAAAGGGAGTCTAGGGGCTATTCGCTAAATCATTGGCGATTTTTAAAGTCAGTCGAGTTGCTACTCACTTAATCATTGCCTGTTTTAGTGGGTGTCGAGGGGCTACTCACTTTATCTTTGGAGATTTTAAAAGGGAATCGAGGGGCTACTCACTTAATCATTGCCTGTTTTTAATGGGAGTCGAGGGGCAACTCACTCAATCTTTGGCGACTTATAAAAGGGAGTCCGGGAGGCTACAGAATCATTCCTCTTAAATGTAGGGATTCTTGTTACTATACATGGGGTACGATAGTATAGCTACGTAGATGGTTGCCGTTTTTATTATAATGGGAAATACCTTTGGAAAGAGTCGTATGGGTGAAAAGGTAATATATAGGTAATACATTACCAGGGTCAAGCTTGACTCAAATAACATTCTTGATTACCCCAAACCCCTTTGGCCGAGAATGTTATTTGGGTGAAAAAGTAACGCATTGGTAATATGGTTTTAGCCATACCTAACCTTTTAAAACCCCTGATCTATTCAAACACTTACTGTTGTCGCGTTACATAGGCAAACTTAACGCTGTTACTTATACCGCTGATTGGCTTATGTTAAGTACAGGTGGCTACTTCTGTTTATTCATTGAATATCCGTTTATCGTTTAGTCTTCAAGATGAACTGCATCACCATTGGGTACGTGAAAGAGGAAATAGCCAAATGCCATAAAGGCACATGCCGGGATCTTCGAGCAAACTGTTCAACATGGGCCAGTTGGTTGACGCCGTGCTCGCTACTTTTGAAAAAAATTTCAACCATGGCGGCTGTGTAAAACTGTTCCCGATTCATCCGCGAGTGACAAATCTAACAACTCTAGCGCTTTCAGAAGATCATTCCGTCAAAGGCAACCCCCAATTATTTGGAAAAGGGTGGCCTATGAAGATAAAGATCCAAATGACGTTGAAATGGAAGAGGAAAGCTATACGATGTTCGTTAGAGAGAAAATTAACCTCCTTCCCATACCAAATCCTTTGAAAATGTACCTGAACCATGACCGCAAACTTTAATAACCCTGAAAGATTCAGTCGAAACTCTTTTTTTCTTTAGTTCTCTATACCCCTTTTTCTTATTGTTATTTACAAGAGAAAGTCTCTCTATAAAAAGAAAGATTACTTTATAATTATTGAATTTTTTCTTTCCAATTTTTTTAGAATGCACGCAAAATTAAAAACATCCTTGTCAAAATTTTCTTTTATAAAAGTTTTAAGCTAGTTTTGATTATAGAAATGTAACTATAATTAATTACTAGTTAGTTAATAATTTTAAACAAATAAAGAATATTTGCTCGATTGTTTAATAATTGATGGGGAATACTTTTTTTTTACCATTTTGTTGTTTCCTTTTAAAACTAAAAACGGGGTTACTTATTTCCCCCACTAACAAGACTAAAGTACTCGATCCTCTTTATAAAGTTGATATTAATCTCAAATCGTTATAATTTTGTAAATATTTCTTGATAAGTAACGGTTATGAAACAGAAATTGCTTTTATTTTAATACGTATGTCGCGAGTAAAGAATTAATAATAAACCAACAACCGAAAAAAAGCATATTTCTTTTCTATAGTTGTAGAAGTTTCTTTTCTTTAATAAAAACGTGATATCTCCAATCATAATGGTCTTAATGTTTTTAAATTAGACCTAGGCTTAAAAATATTGTTTAGAGCCCATCGAGACTTGAAAACCCCATGCTTCTAATACTCTTAGTGAAAAAAAAGTCCGTTATTTGACACAAAATATACCGCCTCTTTGGAGAGAGAGAGAGAAAAAGAATTCCTCCCTTAAAGTATACGGGAAGAAGCAGCCAGGGAAGAAGAGGACTTTTTTAATCCTTAGATGTTGTCGAAGAAAGCGCAAATATACATCAGAGCGGTTTTTTTAAAGGTACACGGTGACATTACGAATTTTCGAACGCTTCGTCGCTCATAGTATAAAGGTGTAGTATGGCGTTTCAGGTATAACCACCTGTTTTTGTAGATTTGTTTTGTTTCTTAAAAATATTTGACTCTCCAAAAACCTATTAAAAACCTCATGTTATTTAGACCCTAATTTCGAAAGATTAAATGCATTAAACATAACTGAATTATAAAATATATCAAGTTAAAGTTAGGTTGTCAATACAGAAAACAACACCCCACCGTGTCACGTGATTCAAAACAAAATTTCTCTGTCACAAGGAAAAGCAAAACGCCGCACGAGATTTTGAAAATAAAAATTCTCATGGAATGATTCGAGGATATTCCATGGCTTTTATTGTTTTTTGTATTGGGATCTCATATTTATTTATGTCGGCTGCCGTTTAAACTGCATATGCGCGTCTTTGTTTCGCGGTCCTCGGGTCTCCTTGGAAGTTATGGTGGTATGTACAGGGTGTTTACGATAAGTCTGACGTAAATTAAAAGGTGTGTTCTTAGGGTCAAACTGAGTCAGTGGCAAGTGTCACCAGAACATGGATGGGGTCTACAACATTTAGTTACGTGCAGAGATATGAGCTCCCAAAACATGGATTGGCCCCTATCGTCGTAAATGAAGTTCTGCTTACACTTTCCACTCAGTTTGACCCTATAAGAACACAATGTCTAATTTATGGCAGACTTATCAGAAACACCCTGTATAGTAAGTACTCTTTCGAACTGCTCATACCGAGTTTAGGTTATGGATTAGGTTTTCATTGAGAAATCGAGGGATTAAACTGAGATGCGTTTTTGTTCTTCTCTCTAAACATTTGGCCGGAGATGGGTTGGATGTTTTAAAACTTCCCGTAAAGAAATGAAAAACGTTTGGCAAACACCTTTTCAGGAGTCTAGAAAAATGGAAGCCTTATTTTTATATGGCGATGCCCAGATCATATTGGGTTTCAAAGATGTTAAAAATAAGCGGGGACCCTTACGTTGGGCCCCCTTTTCAACCATATGCTACCCTAGTCCCGCCTAAAACTACCTTTTTTATCCGCTTCAAGAAACCAAATTCAGTATATATGAGTATGCTTTTAAAATTATATAAAGTTATTGCCTAATTTTTGTTAATACTACTATATGGGGGGGGGATCAAATAGGAGCTCGGAGTTCGACGAATAACGATTGTTTGTTCGCTTATTCTTGGTTTAGATGTAGTGTTGCCACTGGTTTGGGAAAAATGTGTGGAAAAAACTAGGAATTTTAACGTTGACATCGGAGAATTTTATTTAATGGGGAAGATTTTTTGGGTTTTTGGGATTGTAATAACGAACGTACTTTCCAAATTAAGAGTTGACTCTAGACAAGTGTCGCGAGTCATTTGCTCTAGCTCCTTTAGTGCACACATCATTCTTAACAAATATCCCTGTTAACATTGACAACTAATTTTTCTTGTTGTTATTTGGTCTAAAAAATAATTACGGAAAATCAAATGAAGGAAATACAGGTAGTATACCACTGAAAATTATTTCAAATTGTAGCAACCGTATGAAAGGTCAACCCCCTATTTTTCCTGACCAATATAACAATGTCGGTATGATCAAAAAGAGTAGTTGAAAATAGGTATGGTTGCACTTTTGTAGAGAGGGGAACCCTTTATGGTGAATACGGTCTAAAAAGGGGCTTCTATTATGACATGTTGGCCATCCGGCTAGCGTCATGACAATCGACAACACACCCCCTACCAGCGTGAAAAAACTCAACATCCCTGCATCTCTCCAAAATACCATTGAATAGAATAGGTTCTCGAACGATTTCGCTAAACAGGGGCTTAACCCCAAGGTTCGTAAAGAAAGCGCTATATAAGGTTGCCTCGATCGCGCCGTTTTCTTTTGATTTTTTCTCGTTATTTGATTGGTCTCTCCCTGACTCTCTCTGTGACGTAGTACGTGGAGATTCTGCAGACGACCATAGCTCAAATATACAGCGTAGAGGCTATAAGTTATGGACAAGGCTTAGATAAAATCAATTAATTTTGATTAGTTAATATTTTTTAACTTGTTTTAATGACCTACATAAAATAATTAACATGCCGTACGGTGGAGCAAAGTGTGCAATAACTGGATGTGATAATAAATTTTCCGTAACTTCTAAAAATGTGGACAAGAATCATATCAGTTACTTTACATTACCAAAGGACTCAAAAATCCGAAGAATATGGATTTCTAAATGTTACAATCCTAAAATTAATACTACTTATGCAAGAATTTGCTCGGAACATTTCAAAGACGAAGATTTTGTAAGAGATTTTAAAGCTGAACTGATGGGAACGAAGCCTAAAAGACGGTTATATTCAAGCGCAGTTCCTTCTATGAAGTTACCATACCAACAGTCTGTGTGTGTGAAAAGTTCAGAAGCAAGAGAGTCTAGAGCCAGATGTAGAGAAAGAAGAAAACTTATTGATGAGTTAGTAAATTCAGAACTGTTAGAATCTACCAACATTTCTTCCAAATCAAGTATATTATCTAATGAAACTTCCAACGTATTTACTATTGATACGCCCAATATTACTATTGATACGTCCAATGTTACTCTTGTTACGCCCAATACTACCATAAGTAGAATAATAAAACATAAGTATGCCAATTAAGCCAAATCCAACGAGAACCTTTTTTCACGTCAACTGCTTAAGTTCTTCGGCGCAGCGACCCCTAGCAGAAACTAGCAGAAACTCAATCAATGTATCCATCCGCGAATTCCGGTTTTGGTCTTGGGCGGAAATAAGACTTTTTACTGTGTTTGGAAGAGAGGAGGAGTGGGGGTGGGGGTGTTATTAGGCTAAGGCTTAAAACACAGTAACTTGTTTGTAAGCAGTTGCACCGTTGTTTAGATTTAGAGTTCATAATTTTAACGGTCAAATTATTATATTTTTATTATTTAAAATGGATGTTCTAAATGCTGATGAGTTTTGCGAGCTATTAAACGATACCAATTTATTGTTACCCAAGTTATTTGGTCCGTCTAGCAACGTGATATGCATTCATAAAAAATTAATTGATGGAAATATTGTTAAAACTTTACTTCAAAACGTCTACCATTCCTTTGTGAGACTGTACAACGACAATACACCACCTATGACGAAGAAAGGCGAACTTGCTAATGCAAAGAGTAAAAGTAATCTCACAGTTTATATGCTTTCTCAATCTGTTAGACAAAATATTGAATTTTACAAGAATACTGTGTCGTCAATTGGTGAAGTGGACGACAACGAGTTGTTGCTTCTGATCCAAGCATATGCCGAAGCAATTTTAAACTATTGGTGTCAAAAGCGGCGAATTTTTTGTGCTATAAATTCTGATGATATTGAAGATAGCCACAATGTTTCAGTAGGTGAAGAAAACTATGCAAGATCCCTATTAACGGTGGGTGGTGGATGTATGGGCCAGATTTGGAAAAAAAGCAAAAGGAAATCATACATTGGGAATCAGATTTTAACTGACAAACAGAAAGCTGAAGCTAAGATGCTGTACGACACAGTTTTAAAATTTCGTCAATCAACGGAGGAGAAAGCTCAGATAACATTTTCAGGTATCAAACTACGAGACACTGGAGGGCTATTCATTCCAAAAGAACAATTGCAACCATATCTTATCTTGCTCAATAAGATTTGCCGTTCTGTCCTTGACAAAAAAGGAATTGTTAAGCATGGGCAAAATGTTCTTCAAGTCGTGTTTAATACTGTCAACAACGATGATAATAAGCAGAAATTACGAGAAGTTTTCTTAGAAGGAACCAAAGGTATTGTTGAAGATGAAGCAGCTGAAGCATTCAGAAAGGAGTTTGAGCGAAAATTTGTCCATGCTCTAAGCAATGAGTTTCTAACCGGCATGGATGAAAGAATTAAAGATTCCAAAAATGATTTTTCTAAAGGGGCCAATGGTTTGCGCGATGAATTGTACGTTATATCGAAGAAAGGTTCCAAACCAGGCAAAGACTCTAACAATAAAGTTCCTATCAAATTACCAAAGACAAAGAAACCTACCAAAAACCATTTAATACCAAATAAAACATTGGAAATTGATCTAACACCTGAGAAATCTACCAAAGAGTTTTTAAAACCTGATAAAAACTATGTAAGCCCTATACCCACGCAGGGACCTTTCAAAGAGGTCATTAATATTGCAACAAAAAATAATTCAACTGTTCCTACAACAACAAAACAGGTTGTAATTAATAACGATAACTGCAATAATCTAACCACAACAAATCCTAACCAAGTTCCTAAAACAACGAAATATGAAATTCCTCAGACCCCTAAAAGAGCTAAAACTATAAAGCAGACTGTTTTGGCTAAAAAACTGTTAGACGAACCTTCAAAGACGAGAGTGAAAAGAGTCATAAAACTTCCTAGTCGTTATTCATTGTGATTTTATTAAAGAACATTTGTGTTTAAAATTTAAAAAGTGAAAAACTTGTGATAAAGTTTTTTAAAAAATAATTTGCAATAAATGAATTTAACGCTTATTTTTGTCCATATTTTTCTTCAAATGATTCCTTGACATAAAGAGGAACATCTCGATAACCTTGGCCGCTGTGATGACCCTTTATGTCTATTTTGGTTAAGATAGCTTTGCGTGACGTATTAAAATTTATGCTTGTAAGTTTTCCCCCAGCTGCATGTTTATATTGTGAAAACAGGGTTTCTACGGCGCTACCATTTATGCGGATGGGACTCAAATAATGATCTCCACTGGGATAAACTCTCAGATATTCTTCTGACAATCCTTTAAGCCCATAAACCATCACACGAAGTAATGCCCAAGTCTGCCATGAAATGAATTTTTTTTGTCGGGGATGCCCTGGATTAAAATCTTTGTCTTCATCTAAAACGTAAACAGATTGGAATAAAAATTTAATATTTATTAAAGACGTTAGAATTTTCACGTAACCCACCTAGGAGATATTTTAGCCAATTTGTGAAATAATTCATTGCCATAGGGACCGTCCATAAACTACGTCACACTCTTATGGGGGGAGGGGGTTTGTAAGTTTGTGACGGTCCGTGACGAGGGGGAGGGAGGGGTCATTCGATGCGTGACGTCACATTTAAAATTAATTTTATTACGAAGTCAGTAAGAGGTCGATTGACCCTTTTGTTATAGAAGAAAAAACACTACGTTTCAAAGTTCACCGTGAGAACGACCTCTACAATAATTTCACAAAATTTTTATTCCATCATCACTTAAATAGTAGAAACAGTAAGCTATGATCACATACTTACTCGTACGTGTAGCCATTTTAAACAGCGCATTTAAAATAAAGAGACCCGTTCACTGCAGAACTAAGTTAACTAAACGTACGCATAAGGACTGCTAAATGTAATGTCAGCTTAAACTCTCAAATGTCACTGTTTATTCGCCACTTGCGTTAGCAAGGATGAATCGGATCCTCCATCCGATTTAAATGGTTTCGTTTCTTTCGCACATTTTTAAAATCTGAATCCCAAGCTTGAGTAGCCCAAGGTTTTCAAGTGATAATGTCGAAAACTATTAAGTGTTCCCTTTAACTAAGCTTTATGGAAATATTTTGGAAGGTTATAAAAAAGCACATCCAGACAATAAAGTTCTAAAGCTCAATCAGAGGCAAACGATATTTGTAAAAGCTTAAATCGGAAATGAACTTTGACTTTCAAGTCGAGCCAAAAAAATTCTGAGTGGAAAAGAAGAAAGAATTTCTTTTTAAATTAATCAAATTAAATTGGTAAATTAAGAAAAATCACAGTCCGTTGGGGGGGGGGGTTAAAGGAATGTGACGTGGTTTTCAGGGGAGGAGTCTTAGAAAACGTGACGAAGCGTGATCTGGGGGGACGGGGGGGTCAGAAAATGCCATTTTTTGCGTGACGTAGTTTATGGACGGTCCCATATCGAGATTTTTTATAATGGGACTATCTAGTGAATCGATTTTTCTGTGTTTCTGGAAGAAACCATCTTCAAATAAACATTTACACGCTTTTAGGTAGTTGTATGTTTCCATAACGTTTGAAGCATCTTGTGGTTTATCTTCACCATTTGGAGGGTTTGCGTATTCAAACAAAGCAGAGAGAACTTCATTTTGCTAAAACATACTTTGTGTAAACGTAAATATTCAATTAAGTCGTTGATTATTGTTTTACTTGCAAAATGCGCGCAGGTTTAACGTTAAGCTTAGTCCAAGCGTCACGTTCAACGTAGCTCTGAACCAGTCCAGGAACTAATCTAGGTACTCCCCTGTCACGCAGTTCGTCGTCCCTCATCTTCAGATTCACTATTTGTTTCCAACCAAAACGTGTTCCATTGTTCGAAAAATCTTTGGCCCTTTCTGGATCTGACGCAAAGAGCTGGTTGATCATGTTTTTTAACTGAAACACATAAATCCAGTTATAAATCAATGTCCAGAAAACATATTAAAATATTTTAAACCTGATGGGACGGGCATGTGATAAAATAAATGTTCCTATCAAGCCGAAATGGGTTCGGAAATGATACTGGGATTTTAACGTCAATTTCGCCATTGATAGTCTTGTAGCTAGGAAAACTATCGACACGAACCATCATTTTAAGGACTGACAAGTTTGAACTGGCACCATCACAGATAATTCCGCAGACATTAAAACCTTGGCATTGAAAGGCTTTTATCACTTGAAGCAAGCAGCCAAATGTGAAATGGGCATCTGCTGTAGAAGCTGTTGAGAAATACGGCCCGATCACGTCGTAGTTTGATGTAAGATCTCTCCATAAGAATTGAAGCATATAATTTGCTTTTGATATCGTTTTCTCATCGTTAACTTCAGAATAAAGATCATCTAAGTAAGCGTACTCTTCTTTCCGCATTGCCAATCCCATAATTTTGTGATTTTTACTGTTCCATATAATTTTTGCAGCAACTTTTACTTCATCAAAAATTAATAGACCATCAGATTTTGGTTCAGCTAACCCTAAGGAAACCTGTTCCTTTCTGAACATATCGTAGGTTTTTTTTTTATCTTGTAAATACTCGTAATTTATTCCGGGCTCGTCTAGATCTTTTGCGGTTTTCCTTTGCATGCTTCGCCAGGAAGGCAAATTCAGGATATTAAAGCCCTTTAAAGCTTCGTATGCAGCTTTACTTCTACAAGCAATGGCCAACGCTAAATTTGTTTATAAGTTTAGAATTAATATGACATTTTTAAGTTAAAAGATGAAAAACTAAACGTTACCAATTCGATAAGTAATGATGCTCCAACGGTTTTTGTGTTTACCATTTTCTGCAATTGTAAAACATTTTACAACATTTTGTTTATTACAATACATAAGGCAAAATTACCGTTTTTCTGCTGATCACGCCGGAAATCTTCTTTTTCTATGGCAGAGTACAGAGAAGTATCCTCTTCCCAAACTTGACGAAGCCTTCGGCGAGCCTCTTTCGTAGTTTCATTTGTTTCACTTTCTTCTGACAATATTGTCTCTAATTCGCCAGAAAACCGACTTCTTATTATTGACGTGGCAGATTTCATATCGTCATGCTGTTGATCGGTCACGGAAATTTTCAGTTCATTCAGCTTCGCTTTTAGCCTAATGTTTCTGTTCTTTAGGTTTTGATATCTGTAGGAGACTTTTATCTTTTTTGCTGCGAGACTGTGTGGTGAAAGGAATGAAGTTGGGTGTGTTGACGAGGGACCACTTCTTCTTTTCCGGGCACTGGGACTTGATAAGGCATTCACCCTTCTTCTCAAACAAGAGTTTCTCAAATATCTCAAGAGACTTTTACATTCTTTACAAACGTTTCCTTCATTGTCAGCTATACGATTTCCTTTTTTAAACCAACCTGGGCAACGTTTTGAAGCAACATGTTTTATGGGATACTCATAAATGATTAAGTTCCTGGGTTTATTTGGCAAGGTGGATAAAATATCTTTAGAGTCACTAGCAATGCCGTTGCAAAAGATGTTTCCAATATCTGAAAAGTCTAGCAGTATGGCGCTAGCCTTTTTCTCCAAAAAAATGTTATTTTCAAATATAATTTCCTCTTTAACCACCCCTTTGTTAAGTACAACAAATTTCAAAACGCCAGCAGAATTTAGAACATATTTGAATCGTTCTGTACAGTATTGTACTTCAAAGGATCCTCTTCTTGTTATTTCCAAAACACACTGAAAAGTCCTTATTTCAATGTTTTGAACAAAATTGAAAATAAAAACAATATTAAATCTACAAACTTGTTTATCTGGGGAGAATTTTTCAGCGATTTCAAGATTCTTAAAATCAGAAGCCAGACTCTTCATTGAATTAGCCAAGACCCCAGGAAATTCTTTTACGCTATCCCGTGGTTCAATTTCCGTCACTTTGAAAGTTTCCCAACTAGTTTGGTTTTTGGGTGATACACTCTGCAACTCACGTTCGCAATCTGCAACGTTATGGTCCTTTGTCGAACGCAAATATTATATTAAGCCAGATTAACACAAATATTTTTTATTATTTAACTGAAAACTATCATAAAATAAATACCTTCACAAAACCTAACGAAGTTTCGGAGGCTTTTTTAAACAACAACTTTGCAGATCCTTCTTGTGAATTAGGACACGTTATTTCAAAATTCTGGTGGAATGTCAATTAAAATTATCATTATCGTACATACAGAAATTAAAATTGTAACAAAATAAGCAACTAACTTGATTAAAAGAATCATCTTCTTTTGTGTTATTTCGCTCAGTGCCCACGCCGGTAACTAACTTAACCCTTGGTTATTGGTTTTTGAGCGCCGTAGTTTGAGTTAACGCGGATTTAAACGTTTTAAGTGTTAGATTGCATTGAATGGACTTTGATACAGCCTTTATCGATTTAGGAATTAGATTGCACTGAATAGACTTAATTACCTTATTAGTTACGATTTCTTTTGAAACATTTGACTTCAAAATGCTATACATTTTTAACCACCTAGGCCTAGAGTAACCGTCTGCTTTGCCGGAAAAAAGTAGTTCGCGTTCGAAACTCGTCCATATAGAAACACGAATAGAGAGAAAGACTAAGGCACGTGAACTAGTAAAAGCGGTATAAGCCTGGACGTTATAGTCCTCTCTATTCCCTTTAGCTTGTGGACATATGATAGCCAATCAAAAAATTCCAATTTTATAATTCCACCCTATTTGTATATCCTTCCATTTATGTAGTTTGTGTTGTAGTCCGCTATGTGGTCGGTTGTGAAAAAAGGTTATAGACATCAATTAACACGGGAAATGGGCTAATTGGCATAATTATGTTTATTATTCTACTTATGATACTACTATAGATACGCCCAATGTTCCTATTGATACGCCCAATGTTGCTATTGATACGTCCAATGTTACTATTTCCTCTGGCTCAAGTGTGTCATGTAACAACATTATCAACGTTGGTATTACTACCGAATCGTCAAGTACTAACAACACGACCAATAGCGTATTATTCAATGTTAATACTGAAATTATCAAAGCCTGTGATAATTTACACGATTCTAGTCTACAAATTAATTCAAGTGAGAAAGTATTAAAGCTTTACAATGAAGATATGAATGTTTGTAAGGAAAAATCAAGTTGCTTGAAAATGGTTCCTATTAATGAAGGTCAATGTTAAAAGTGTTCTCGGTGTTACTGCAATTGTGATGGCATAGAAGAATTAAGAAAAAGTAACATTTTCTGGAAAAACTTTGAACGTTCAGAAAAAGAGAAAAGAACGTTAGCCAAGCACTTAAACAATGCTAAACATCGGTTTTGAAAAAAAAGCGAAAGAATAAGCTTCAATACTATGAAATTGCTCGTCAAAACGCTACTATTCGCAGTTTGAATAAAGAAGTAAAGCGTTTGCAGAAAAAAGTTAAAGACAGTGAGAAGTATCACGGAAAATACACGGGGTGTTTAGAGAAAATATTTACACAAAGTCAAATAAAAAACTGTTGGGGAAGAAGAAAGTCAACTGGGACCGTGAAGTCATAGCGAACGCTTTCACACTCCGTTATCTAAGTAAACGAGCGTATGTCTATTTGAGAGACCAAAAAAATATTCCACTACCTGGTATATCAACTCTACAACGCTACGCTTCCCAAATAGATCTAAGAAAAGGCTTAATTGCTGATGTTATTTCATTGATAAAGTCAATAGGTCAAACTCTCTCCAATACAGAGAAACTTACTGTACTATCATTTGACGAAGTTAACGTCAAATCGTTTTATGAGTACGACGTCAAAAATGACCAGATAATTGGCAAACACAAATATCTGCAAGTCATAATGGCTAGGGGTTTGCTGTTAAGAAAGATTTTGTTGTGACTATATTTAAGCAAGACAGAGCAGAATTGAAGATGTGCAACAAGCTTACCAAACTTCACCTTGAGTGTGTCAAAACACAGCGGCAAAACGTTCGCCTAGCTGCGGAACTATTGTCAGGAACTGTAGCTACGGCTGTTAAGAGACTGCCTTCGTTACCCGATGAAGGTGAAGAAGAATCGCGAACAAAAACAGTTGAGTTCCTTGAAACCGTCAACAGTTGGTTCGATGTCATGAATAGTTGCAGCCAAAATAATGGTACCAAACGTGGGTATGGTGTGAATTTCAAAGAGCAGATAGCAGCTTTAGAAAATATGAGCCACCTGATGCAAGCGATAAGATGTTTCAACAAAAAAGGTGTGCCGTTAAATAGTTTGCAGCTTTTTCAAAAAGGAATTATTATATCCAATAGGTCACTTCAATCTCTCTGGTATGATCTGAAATATAAGTATGGAATTAATTATATTTTGACACACCGTCTAAATCACGACAGTTTGTAAAATTTCTTTTCCCAACTGCGAACACGTGGTGGGCTTGCTTGTTGATCACCCGACACCATTAAACGCTCTAGCCCGAATTAAAATGATAATTCTGGGTAAAAACCCCGGAATCCTACAAAGAAATTCCAACACGCAATCACAGACCAATGACGAGTACTTGGTTACAAAAGTATTTGAACCAACAGATGTAGAAGAAATTGATGATGTTGATGAAATTGACTTTCTTTTCAATGCTGGCTTAGATTCAACTGCAAACTGTGATAGTACAATTCTAACGCCATTCAATTCAACGCCAATCATTCGACCTAAACTAAATAATATTACCAATTGCATTCAGAATGTAGCGCTTTCACCATCCAAAACAAGTACACCAAAAACGAGTACCTTTGAGCCTTCACTACAAACAACACTAAGAAGAAATAACGAAAATCAGAATCCGGAAAGAAATAAGCTCCTCTATGATTTTAATGAACAAGAAGAAGGGGGTATAGAATATTTAGCGGGTTGGGTTGCGAAGAAATACATAGATAAATACCCTAACTTAAATTTAAAATCAGTTTGCTCTGTCCTAGAGCACGACTATGCAGTTCCTTCGTGGGTCACACAACTCTCGTATGGTGGAATAATTGTACCATCAAATCAATTTTTGAAAGATGTTAAACAATTTGAAACCATTTTTCTCAACCATCATTACAAAAACAATGATCTTAAACAAACAATGTCAAATGAGGTTGGAGTTGTTCGAAATGTTGTGGATAAGGTGTGTCAACAATTTACTACATACCCAAGAGATATAATTGTTACATTTGTGAAAATGCGTACTTTTATCCGTATGAAGTTTTTAAACCAGCTAATTCTGGAACCAAACCAAAATATATAAGCAGCTATAAAAAACCTTAAATTTGTTTGCTAAAAAATGAGCATGTTGTGATTATTTAAAATGTACTTCATTTAAAAAATTATATATATATATATATAAATTTTAAATGTACCTGATTTTTAAAATAAATCCACAAAACACTTTCAATAAGAAAAAAAGGTTGTCTTCCTTAAAAATACTTTTAAATAAGCTAATAAATAAATTATAATTCAAAGAATATTAATACCAAAAACAGCGAAGTCAATATTCCCGCTTTTACGATTAAAAAATTCTCCACGTATGACGTCACATCTATAGAACGCGGACCATACGCAGACGAACTTTCGTCAAGAGACAGAAAATTGAAAATTCCTAGCTCCGATCGAGACCCCCTTGCTCTCTCTCTACGTTACTCAGCAATAATTTCTTCGTTTCCATTTCTAGGAGGAACCGGGGGCAGGGTGGTACTCCATCGTCACCGTGCCGCTTAAAATGGGTTGAAATTAGGTTATATTGTAATGAAACTGACGTTAAGTTGATCAAATTCAATTGAAGTAAAAGTATGAAGTTCCGAGAGAAGTGCGGACTTCTCTGAGAAGCCTTAATGCGCTCTCGGAACGTAAATACGGCTTTCTTAGTTAGAACACAGAAACCTTTGTTACCCGAAGTTGTCGATGAAAGATTAAATCCTATGAAAAACATTAACATGTACAAAAATGGGCCAAGCCTCGCTTCGTGCCCTCTCCGCCGTAAAACGTTCTGAGATCCCATGTAGAGCCAAGTCTGTCTTTTGTTCTCATTCAATCGCCAATTGAACAATTATGTTATAAATTAAATCCTTTTCCTAATTAATAACCAATATTCTTTGACTCTATCATTATTATACATCTTTGTTCGTATCAAAAATATCGTGACTTGGCAAGCGCAGGTGTACATAAGGTTATGCATAACTCACCATATAATTTGTACATAGGGTTGTGCATGACTCATCTTATAAACTTGTACATATCCCCTCGACCATAAACGATTTAGTGAATATCCCTTCGATTATTTTAAAATCGGCAACGATTTAGTGAATATCCCCTCGACTTCCTTTTAATATTACTTATCTGCGATTGCCAAGTCACGATATTTTTGATACGAACAAAGATGTATAATAATGATAGAGTCAAAGAATATTGGTTATTAATTAGGAAAAGGATTTAATTTATAACATAATTGTTCAATTGGCGATTGAATGAGAACAAAAGACAGACTTGGCTCTACATGGGATCTCAGAACGTTTTACGGCGGAGAGGGCACGAAGCGAGGCTTGGCCCATTTTTGTACATGTTAATGTTTTTCATAGGATCTCACTTCTTTTTGTAGACCCTCTAGTTATACTTCGGTAGTCATATTAAAACAAGACCCTCTCGTGGTACTTCGTTTGCCAATATAATGGCTAACGTTTGTCCATATTTACGCTGAATTACCCCTTTCGACCCGCAGAGAATATGCAATAAAGATTGTATGCGATATCCTAATAAAAGAATGTAGCATCAGTTAAGACACATTTCTTTTAAACTACTACTCCTACTAGCTTTAATATATATTTAACTTTCGGTTAACTTTGGACCATTACGTCCTTTCACCAAGAACACACACTATTTCTGTTGAAAAGACGGCAGCGCCATCTAGTTTTAAAATAAAGAACTAAAGAACAATTTTATAAAAATTTCGGGATGTTTTAATTTTTCTGTGCTTTATAAAATAAATGAAAACTAAATCCTGAATTTTAAGTTTCTATCTCCTCTAGAAGTACCTTAGAATTTTGATGATCGGTGAGTGAGTGAGTGAGTGACAAAATAAGGTAAATTTCACCTGCGATATTTCGAAAAGTATATAGGGTAGGAACTTGAAACTTGGAAACTATAGCTACAATTGACAGTCCTCGCGGCAAGCAAAATTTCAGGCTTTTACCTGTACCCATCACGAAGTTACAGTGGGCTTAAAAGTGCCACGAGTTGCTTCGAGAAAAGGATGTCAGTGCTCGACTTGGCTGGGAGCACTGCCGTGCTCCCAGATATCTCAAAATTATGTGTAAGCACATTGACTACTGTAGAACGAATAGGAGGCTGTGAAACAAGGAAAGTTTTTTCGTAAGGATTTATGGCATTAATGCTTAATATTTTTTAAATATTTCAATATCGTAGTATGGTTGGTTAAGGTTTGGCTTTGTAAGACACGTCAGACGTAATTTCTCCCTTCCAATTTGTTTGAAAAATGTTAATTGCGGTTTCGTTTGAAATCTTTGTTTAAATGCAATGTTTTAAGGAGTAGACATGTTTGAGATATAAGGATTTGAATAGATTTTGATATTGGAAATAGGAATTTAATCTAGTTTAGATATGTCTCGAATTGGAAATAATAGAAATATCTTTGACTCGAAATCGGTTTTGAAAAAAGGAAATATATGGGATTTGAAGCAAGTGTTCCTCATCTGAAAATATCTGGACGTCAAGACCCATTTTTAGGTTGCAAATACCTGGGATTGAAACCTAGTGTTTTGGAACTGAGAATATCTGGGTTTTTGAAACCTAGTGTTTAGGAACTGAGAATATCTGGGTTTTTGAAACCTAGTGTTTAGGAACTGAGAATATCTGGGTTTTTGAAACCTAGTGTTTAGGAACTGAGAATATCTGGGTTTTTGAAACCTAGTGTTTAGGAACTGAGAATATCTGGGTTTTTGAAACCTAGTGTTTAGGAACTGAGAATATCTGGGTTTTTGAAACCTAGTGTTTAGGAACTGAGAATATCTGGGTTTTCGAAACCTAATGTTTAGGAACTGAGAATATCTGGGTTTTCGAAACCTAGTGTTTAGGAACTGAGAATATCTGGGTTTTCGAAACCTAGTGTTTAGGAACTGAGAATATCTGGGTTTTTGAAACCTAGTGTTTAGGAACTGAGAATATCTGGGTTTTTGAAACCTAGTGTTTAGGAACTGAGAATATCTGGGTTTTTGAAACCTAGTGTTTAGGAACTGAGAATATCTGGGTTTTTGAAACCTAGTGTTTAGGAACTGAGAATATCTGGGTTTTCGAAACCTAATGTTTAGGAACTGAGAATATCTGGGTTTTCGAAACCTAATGTTTAGGAACTGAGAATATCTGGGTTTTCGAAACCTAGTGTTTAGGAACTGAGAATATCTGGGTTTTTGAAACCTAGTGTTTAGGAACTGAGAATATCTGGGTTTTTGAAACCTAGTGTTTAGGAACTGAGAATATCTGGGTTTTCGAAACCTAATGTTTAGGAACTGAGAATATCTGGGTTTTCGAAACCTAGTGTTTAGGAACTGAGAATATCTGGGTTTTTGAAACCTAGTGTTTAGGAACTGAGAATATCTGGGTTTTTGAAACCTAGTGTTTAGGAACTGAGAATATCTGGGTTTTTGAAACCTAGTGTTTAGGAACTGAGAATATCTGGGTTTTTGAAACCTAGTGTTTAGGAACTGAGAATATCTGGGTTTTTGAAACCTAGTGTTTTGGAACTGAGAATATCTGGGTTTTTGAAACCTAGTGTTTAGGAACTGAGAATATCTGGGTTTTTGAAACCTAGTGTTTAGGAACTGAGAATATCTGGGTTTTTGAAACCTAGTGTTTTGGAACTGAGAATATCTGGGTTTTTGAAACCTAGTGTTTAGGAACTGAGAATATCTGGGTTTTTGAAACCTAGTGTTTAGGAACTGAGAATATCTGGGTTTTTGAAACCTAGTGTTTAGGAACTAAGAATATCGGGGTTTTTGAAACCTAGTGTTTAGGAACTGAGAATATCTGGGTTTTTGAAACCTAGTGTTTAGGAACTGAGAATATCTGGGTTTTTGAAACCTAGTGTTTAGGAACTGAGAATATCTGGGTTTTCGAAACCTAATGTTTAGGAACTGAGAATATCTGGGTTTTCGAAACCTAATGTTTAGGAACTGAGAATATCTGGGTTTTCGAAACCTAGTGTTTAGGAACTGAGAATATCTGGGTTTTTGAAACCTAGTGTTTAGGAACTGAGAATATCTGGGTTTTTGAAACCTAGTGTTTAGGAACTGAGAATATCTGGGTTTTTGAAACCTAGTGTTTAGGAACTGAGAATATCTGGGTTTTCGAAACCTAATGTTTAGGAACTGAGAATATCTGGGTTTTCGAAACCTAGTGTTTAGGAACTGAGAATATCTGGGTTTTTGAAACCTAGTGTTTAGGAACTGAGAATATCTGGGTTTTTGAAACCTAGTGTTTAGGAACTGAGAATATCTGGGTTTTTGAAACCTAGTGTTTAGGAACTGAGAATATCTGGGTTTTTGAAACCTAGTGTTTAGGAACTGAGAATATCTGGGTTTTTGAAACCTAGTGTTTTGGAACTGAGAATATCTGGGTTTTTGAAACCTAGTGTTTAGGAACTGAGAATATCTGGGTTTTTGAAACCTAGTGTTTAGGAACTGAGAATATCTGGGTTTTTGAAACCTAGTGTTTAGGAACTAAGAATATCGGGGTTTTTGAAACCTAGTGTTTAGGAACTGAGAATATCTGGGTTTTTGAAACCTAGTGTTTAGGAACTGAGAATATCTGGGTTTTTTAAACCTAGTGTTTAGGAACTGAGAATATCTGGGTTTTTGAAACCTAGTGTTTAGGAACTGAGAATATCTGGGTTTTTGAAACCTAGTGTTTAGGAACTGAGAATATCTGGGTTTTTGAAACCTAGTGTTTAGGAACTGAGAATATCTGGGTTTTTGAACTGAGAATATCTGGGTTTTTGAACTGAGAATATCTGGGTTTTCGAAACCTAATGTTTAGGAACTGAGAATATCTGGGTTTTCGAAACCTAGTGTTTAGGAACTGAGAATATCTGGGTTTTTGAAACCTAGTGTTTAGGAACTGAGAATATCTGGGTTTTTGAAACCTAGTGTTTAGGAACTGAGAATATCTGGGTTTTTGAAACCTAGTGTTTAGGAACTGAGAATATCTGGGTTTTTGAAACCTAGTGTTTTGGAACTGAGAATATCTGGGTTTTTGAAACCTAGTGTTTAGGAACTGAGAATATCTGGGTTTTTGAAACCTAGTGTTTTGGAACTGAGAATATCTGGGTTTTTGAAACCTAGTGTTTAGGAACTGAGAATATCAGGGTTTTTGAAACCTAGTGTTTAGGAACTGAGAATATCTGGGTTTTTGAAACCTAGTGTTTTGGAACTGAGAATATCTGGGTTTTTGAAACCTAGTGTTTAGGAACTGAGAATATCTGGGTTTTTGAAACCTAGTGTTTAGGAACTGAGAATATCTGGGTTTTTGAAACCTAGTGTTAAGGAACTGAGAATATCTGGGTTTTTGAAACCTTGTGTTTAGGAACTGAGAATATCTGGGTTTTTGAAACCTAGTGTTTAGGAACTGAGAATATCTGGGTTTTTGAAACCTAGTGTTTAGAAACTGAGAATATCTGGGTTTTTGAAACCTAGTGTTTAGGAACTGAGAATATCTGGGTTTTTGAAACCTAGTGTTTAGGAACTGAGAATATCGGGGTTTTTGAAACTTAGTGTTTTGGAACTGAGAATATCTGGGTTTTGGAAACCTAGTGTTTAGGAACTGAGAATATCTGAGTTTTTGAAACCTAGTGTTTAGGAACTGAGAATATCTGAGTTTTTGAAACCTAGTGTTTAGGAACTGAGAATATCTGGGTTTTTGAAACCTAGTGTTTTGGAACTGAGAATATCTGGGTTTTGGAAACCTAGTGTTTAGGAACTGAGAATATCTGAGTTTTTGAAACCTAGTGTTTAGGAACTGAGAATATCTGAGTTTATGAAACCTAGTGTTTAGGAACTGAGAATATCTGGGTTTTTGAAACCTAGTGTTTTGGAACTGAGAATATCTGGGTTTTTGAAACCTAGTGTTTTGGAACTGAGAATATCTGGGTTTTTGAAACCTAGTGTTTAGGAAATGAGAATATCTGGGTTTTTGAAACCTAGTGTTTTGGAACTGAGAATATCTGGGTTTTTGAAACCTAGTGTTTTGGAACTGAGAATATCTGGGGTTTTGAAACCTAGTGTTTTGGAACTGAGAATATCTGGGTTTTTGAAACCTAGTGTTTTGGAACTGAGAATATCTGGGGTTTTGAAACCTAGTGTTTAGGAACTGAGAATATCTAGGTTTTTGAAACCTAGTGTTTAGGAACTGAGAATATCTGGGTTTTTGAAACCTAGTGTTTAGGAACTGAGAATATCTGGGTTTTTGAAACCTAGTGTTAAGGAACTGAGAATATCTGGGTTTTTGAAACCTTGTGTTTAGGAACTGAGAATATCTGGGTTTTTGAAACCTAGTGTTTAGGAACTGAGAATATCTGGGTTTTTGAAACCTAGTGTTTAGAAACTGAGAATATCTGGGTTTTTGAAACCTAGTGTTTAGGAACTGAGAATATCTGGGTTTTTGAAACCTAGTGTTTAGGAACTGAGAATATCGGGGTTTTTGAAACTTAGTGTTTTGGAACTGAGAATATCTGGGTTTTGGAAACCTAGTGTTTAGGAACTGAGAATATCTGAGTTTTTGAAACCTAGTGTTTAGGAACTGAGAATATCTGAGTTTTTGAAACCTAGTGTTTAGGAACTGAGAATATCTGGGTTTTTGAAACCTAGTGTTTTGGAACTGAGAATATCTGGGTTTTGGAAACCTAGTGTTTAGGAACTGAGAATATCTGAGTTTTTGAAACCTAGTGTTTAGGAACTGAGAATATCTGAGTTTTTGAAACCTAGTGTTTAGGAACTGAGAATATCTGGGTTTTTGAAACCTAGTGTTTTGGAACTGAGAATATCTGGGTTTTTGAAACCTAGTGTTTTGGAACTGAGAATATCTGGGTTTTGGAAACCTAGTGTTTAGGAACTGAGAATATCTGAGTTTTTGAAACCTAGTGTTTAGAAACTGAGAATATCTGGGTTTTTGAAACCTAGTGTTAAGGAACTGAGAATATCTGGGTTTTTGAAACCTTGTGTTTAGGAACTGAGAATATCTGGGTTTTTGAAACCTAGTGTTTAGGAACTGAGAATATCTGGGTTTTTGAAACCTAGTGTTTAGAAACTGAGAATATCTGGGTCTTTGAAACCTAGTGTTTAGAAACTGAGAATATCTGGGTTTTTAAACCTAGTGTTTAGGAACTGAGAATATCTGGGTTTTTGAAACCTAGTGTTTAGGAACTGAGAATATCGGGGTTTTTGAAACTTAGTGTTTAGGAACTGAGAATATCTGGGTTTTTGAAACATAGTGTTTAGGAACTGAGAATATCTGGGTTTTTGAAACCTAGTGTTTTGGAACTGAGAATATCTGGGTTTTGGAAACCTAGTGTTTAGGAACTGAGAATATCTGAGTTTTTGAAACCTAGTGTTTTGGAACTGAGAATATCTGGGTTTTTGAAACCTAGTGTTTTGGAACTGAGAATATCTGGGTTTTTGAAACCTAGTGTTTAGGAAATGAGAATATCTGGGTTTTTGAAACCTAGTGTTTTGGAACTGAGAATATCTGGGTTTTTGAAACCTAGTGTTTTGGAACTGAGAATATCTGGGTTTTTGAAACCTAGTGTTTAGGAACTGTGAATATCTAGGTTTTTGAAACCTAGTGTTTAGGAACTGAGAATATCTGGGTTTTTGAAACCTAGTGTTTTGGAACTGAGAATATCTGGGTTTTTGAATCCTAGTGTTTTGGAACTGAGAATATCTGGGTTTTTGAAACCTAGTGTTTAGGAACTGAGAATATCTGGGTTTTTTAAACCTAGTGTTTAGTAGCTGAGAATATCTGGGTTTTTGAAACCTAGTGTTAGTAGCTGAGAATATCTGGGTTTTTGAAACCTAGTGTTTTGGAACTGAGAATATCTGGGTTTTTGAAACCTAATGGTTTGGAACTGAGAATATCTGGGTTTTTGAAACCTAGTGTTTAGGAACTGAGAATATCTGGGTTTTTGAAACCTAGTGTTTAGGAACTGAGAATATCTGGGTTTTTGAAACCTAGTGTTTAGGAACTGAGAATATATGGGTTTTTGAAACCTAGTGTTTGGAATTGGTGGGCTAAAGGAACTTCGGGGTGGGGCGACAAAGATTCTGGATGCGCTGGGCGACAGGAATAGGGGGTATTCAATTTACATTTGGTATTTTCTCTGCAAATTGTTAAAATTGAGATAAGCATAAAACTATTATATTGAAAATCTATTCGAATATTCTAGGAGAGCGGTCGCTCTCTTAGATAAGACTTGATACTGCCTCTAATGCTAAAGGAGGGTTTTTTGATTGACCGTAACTTTTTTCGTATTGTGTTTGCAGCTTTGAAATTTTGCAAGTGAACTAAAATTCGGGCCCTAATTTTGTGGTTAAAATTTCAAAGAGATCCAACTAATAGTTAATTCTATAAAGAAAAAAGTTGTTAAGGGTGGTTTTAGAATCCATAAAATTAATCAGACATTTGGTGAAAAATACTATATTGTTCCATAGAGATAACATGGGATTTTATTGAAAAATGACCTTAATTGGGATCGTGTATAAAGAAAACTATTCATTCGTTACGTTTGGGAACCATCTTAAATTAAAGATAACAGTCCATAGATGTGCCTTTCCTTAGTTTCATTAAGATAAATTAAGTTTAAGTATTGTTTTTTATCATTATTAACACATACTTTGACTTACGTTGTTTTGGGTATTGGAATTACCACTGTTAGAGACAAGCATTTTAGCCCTCATTTTTCATATTGGACTTACCGCGTTTGTGTCGTGATTCACGCCGTTAGCGGGATATTAAGCAAGAAAAACATGGCGTTTGAGCTGTCGGTTAAAATTAAAATTTTGGATTTGGAATTAAACTGGAGGCTAATTAGGTATGATTTTTATGGTTTTCACAACAAAAAACGTCAATGAAATTTACTAAAATTAATTTTAAATTTAAAAGCCAACAGAATATTTTATTATTAACGAATTTCGCTAAGCTAATTTCGTTAAGCCTCGGTCAAGGTAGCGTTGCCGTTATGTTGTCTGTTGATGTTATAGGAATAGGCAACATTAACTTCGGTTGAGATAAAAGCTAGACATTACGAATACTGTTGGTATGTTCAAATTAATTATTAATCTTACTGGTAGATCAATTAATTACTACATTATTATCTGTGACAGCTAGGACACATCAATCAGCTGTAGTGGTAAATTTTACACCTTGATGATGAACCCTCCGCTGGCTGAACGCTAGCGAACACTTTGCAAGGGAAATAATGACAAACAGAACTGTATATAGTCTTTCATTTAATAACATTTTATATTTGCATTATTTAAATTTAAATTTTGTATTAAACGTGCAAAAAGAATTGGTTCTCTAACATGTTTTCTTAATTTTCGACATACTAACGTAGCTTTTGTATTTGAGGGCACGTTTTTTTTAAAGGCGTTTATAACACGATATATAGTTATAATTATATTTATTTTGGTTTATGTTTAATGTATAACACACTGTTCAGTGTTACAGTGGTTCTGCAACTAAGCCTTGATTCTGAAATTATCGTAGGTAAATATAAAAGAAACGAAAGTGTTCATTTTCAAAAATTGTTTCAAACTATAACACTTACAGGTCTTGGTTCTGGTTTTAAGGGGATCCATTCTCAAGCTCTTTATTTCATACGGTTTTTTTTTGTTTGGTTAATTAACATACATTTTGGTTAAATATGTAATACACTAGTTTTTGTAAATTTTCAGAAATTAACGGAGCCAAATGTCAAAGAGATGGATTTAATAACCGTATAGATTTATTCATTTAATAACTTTTTTCGATTGAAATTAGGCCTAAAATGTCAGGGGAAAGTCTGGGATATTGAAAATGCGCCTAAAAATTCAGGGGAAATTGAAAACGGGCCTAAAAAGTCTGAGACAAGTCTGGGAAATTTAAAATGGGCTTAAAAGTCAGGGACAAGTCTGGAAAATTTAAAATGGGCCTGATAAGTCAGCGACAAGTCTGGGAAATTGAAAATGGGCCTGAAAAGTCTGGGACAAGTCTGGGAAATTGAAAATGGGCCTGAAAAGTCTGGGACAAGTCTGGGAAATTGAAAATGGGCCTGAAAAGTCTGGAACAAGTCTGGGAAATTGAAAATGGGCCTGAATAGTCAGGGAAATTGAATAATTAACATAAATTTTGGTTAAATATGTAATACACTAGTTTTTGGTAAGTTTCAGAAATTAACGGAGCCAAATAACAAAGAGATGGATTTAATAGCTTTCATTTGAACATAATTATAACCATCTAGATTTATTCATTTTTTGATTGAAATTAGGCCTAAAAAGTCAGGGAAAAGTCTGGGATATTGAAAATGCGCCTAAAAAGTCTGGGGAAAGTTTGGGAAATTAAAAATGGGCCTAAAAATTCAGGGGAAAGTCTGGGAAATTGAAAATGGCCGGGCCTAAAAAGTCTGGGACAAGTCTGGGAAAGAAATTTATGCGGAAATGGCAGATTACAGATTCTACGGAAGTTAAGGGTCAGTTTCAAAGTACTGATGTAAACTGAGCCAGCTTTTATCATTGCAATAACATTCAAATAAAGGCGGGAAGAATTAAAGGTTCGCTTTAAATTTTAAAAACATGGAACAAAAAAATAAAAAAAACAGCTGGAAAAATTGTTTTAAATCATAAATAAAAAATAAAAAAAAATTATGTTTATACAATTAAAAAATAAAAAAAAATAAAATATTTATACAATATATATAAAAATTCGCCTTTTCCAGAACCTACGTGAAACACAATCTCAACATTATTTTTTCATTCAAGAAAAAAAAATTAACTGTGACTTACAATTATAATGCTTATAATGTTTTTTAGTTTTCTCCGGTGTCAACCTCCATTTTTTTTTCTTCCTCTATTTTTTTTTCTTCCTCAATTTTTTTATTTTCCTCGATTTTTTGGCTTTCTCCTCTTTTTCTTCATTTTTCGTCTAATGGATATAAAATTAATTGACATTAACTAAGAATATTGTCCTTTGTTCTGGCTGCACGCGCTATAGAAGCCCGCTCAATTGACCCTAAGAATGAGAATAACATAGGTTCGGTCTAAAATTCAAACCCGTCTGGTTTTAACATGGGCGTCTATGGGAGGGGGCCAGTTTTTTCAACGTTTTTGGTCCAAATAGTGCATCCACTGGTTCAAATCTCTTGAATTTTTAACGAGACGTGTATTGAAAGGTTTGACATTATCCTGTAAAATTTAAAGTCTTTAGCTATAATAGTGTTTATTATAAAAAAGAAAAATCATCACATAGTAGAGAAATTGATAGTAGAGAAACCTTTCAATTTCTCTACTATGTGATGATTTTTATTTTTTATAATAAAAACTATTATAGCTAAAGACTTTAAATTTTACAGGATAATGTCAAACCTTTCAATACACGTCTCGTTAAAAATTCAAGAGATTTGAACCAGTGGATGCACTATTTGGACCAAAAACGTTGAAAAAACTGGCCCCCTCCCATAGACGCCCATGTTAAAACCAGACGGGTTTGAAAGTTTAGACCGAACCTATGTGACGCGCCGCATTCGCGAGTTAACATTTAAAAAAAATCGTTTGGACGGGCTTCTAGAGCGCGTGCAGCCAGCGTGCGTGATCAAGTGGGCTATGGTTCAATAAAAGACCCAGGTAAATTTATAAAATTATTTTCTTGTCCTACCTTCCTTATTTGGGCAACTTTTGGCAATATGCCCCTTTTTTTTGCAGTTGTAGCAAATCCTTTTTCCACTCGATTTTCCGCCTCTACTCCCACCTCCTCCCCTACCTCCACGTCCTCCTCAACCACCCCGTCTACCTCCACGTCACCCTCTTCCTCCACGTCCTCCTCCTCCACGTCCTCCCCCACCATAAAAACTAACGTGGCATCCTTTGTTAAAATGGTTAACAACGTTTTCCATTTTCTAAGCTTAAATCAATAAACGATAAATTATTTATTTTAAACAACATAAAAATATCATTATTTTCCATATATTTTTAAACTTGGCAACAAAATTAAGTGTTGCAAATTCTAATTTTACGCCAAAGCTAAAAAATTAGCAAATTATGACATATTTAATTATTATATTTAAGAACTTACTTTCAGTTGAACAATTCACGACTTATAGGTTTGAAAATTAGGCCTAAAATGACCTTAAGCTATTGGCTATCGCCAATGAGATCCTATTGGCTATCGCGAAAAAGTGACGCGCCACCTAGCGGTAATTTTGGTAACTGTTCTAACGGAGTAAGTTTTCCTCCCTGGCGAGTGCCGAGGCTTAAGTTATCATAAGAGGATCATAACATGGCGCCTAGCAAAAAGTATTGCAGTGTCCCACAATGTAATTCTAGATTAAAACTAAGTATCCCTGCAGGCTCGGTTAAGTATGCATAGTTTTCCAAAGGAAATCAAGTTGCGCGAAGAATGTCACCGTATCCTAAAGATTGGACTTTCTGGCATAGTTGCGTCAACTTGTTCTCTTGTAGGCCATAGATTTATTTGTCCTAAGCGAAAGTACATGAAATTTATCCAAGTAACGCAATAATTGGACGCTGTGCTTGGTGAAATACCGAAGCGGTCTGCTAAATCTTTTAAAAAAAGGCCGAGTCGCAGACGCATCAAAACTAGAAGAAACTGATCTTTCACATTCAATTTCTTGTTTCGACCTACAGGTGACATTTTTGGTTTAACCCTCCCACCATTCCAAAAGTTGATGTTTTCTGCATTGGGGCCTGGATTAAGCCGATTATATAAGGCCATAAGTTTATCATAACAGGGCAGGCCAGTGTAAAATAATATATCCTTGTTGTTATCCTTTATTCTGTCTATACTAGGTTTAAGCTCATTATAGCTCTGCTCAGCAATTTTGGCCCTATGCTTTGCATCAAGTGAATCCTTTTCTACATTTTTGAGTTGATAATTTTTGATAGATACTTTCAAGTTCAGTTCAGCGATGCACGCTTCTAATTCTTTCTCTTTTGCTTCCAACTCTTTCGCTTTCGCTTCCATCTCTATCACTTGCGCTTCCAACTCTTTCACGTTCTTCGAACATTCACAATTACAATAAATGGCTACGGATGACATGTACTCCTCTGTTGAAGTGACAACCGGGATCATTTCTGATACCATATCTTTAACAACAGATTCATCATCTTCGGTATTATTTAAACTTTCAACCACCGTGTCTGTAGAGTCAACTATTTTGGTACCAGTGGTAAAATCCCACGTAAATACCGAAGGAACCGTCCCTTTCTTCAGTATATTCTTGCCATTTCCACGTCCAGGGTCATAATCAGACCTTTTAAAATGTTTTGAACACACATAAATGTACTTTATTGGTTTATAAATGAAGTCTCGGCGGCGGACTTTCTTAAGCCAAAGCAATCTCAAGGATTTGTTTTCTAACGAAGGTAAACTATGGTAGGAAATCTGAAATAAAATTGACAATTATTGGGAATAATTTAAACTCACTTAACTATACTAACAGATTTAGAATTTCCTTTTTGGGTACAGTTCAAAACAGATAAAATCTTGCCTGGGGGGCACCTGGGACTCATTTTGACTAAGGCTTAGCACTCCAGCAATGAAAATGCTTTATTTACAATGATTTAAACTATATTTTTATGATTATCAAGTAGCATACGTTACTAATATTTAAAATTAATGATAATTATTTGATTAAAATAACAGATCTTTTAACTAAATGACTAAAAATACCTCAACCATCAAAATTTTGGAGCCATATTTCATTTTTTAACTTTTTTTTAAACTACGGTAGCGCCGCCTTTTAAGAGATCCGCGCATAACGATCTTATCCCCGCCCCTGGAAGTTCGTCTTCATTTCCGAATTTGTCTATGCAGTTTACATTTCAAGAAGACTGATTACTTTTTTCCTAGCATGTTCTTTTTTTTATTTATTAAGAATTTAAGACCAGCATTTAATGTACTTGTATTTCAGATATACCGACAGGGAAAAAAAATAAAACTTGGAACTTACCCTTCACAATGTTTGCCTATATTGACCAAGGGCAAAATTATTTCCGAAGATATTAGAATGAAAGTTAATGGAAAGAAAAAAAGGGCTGATAATCGACAAATAAAAAATTAAAAGTGATGCAGAACCTTCAACTTATAGGCAGTCGAGTTCAGAAGGAGAAATAGAAGATGCCCCAGAATCCACTGACAAACAAGCAAATATTGAATTTGGTTTGCATGCTCCCGAAACTGAAGTCTGTGAGCCCTTACATCAAGAGAAACAAGTTGGGAAAACCAAAATATTACCTCTCCGAGTCGGGGAAAAGACGACTCAATATCGAAATACTAGACCAACATTTTTACGAGAAGATCTTGTTTCCTTTCTAACGAAAAACTGAACTTTCCTTATCAGTTTTTCAAGGTTATAGAACTGAAAGGGTTTCTTTTACCTTATCGTTTATCTCGGTAATTTTAAAGTTCACTTTCAAATCATAAATCTTTATTTAATCTCTAGTCTCCCTAATTAAAAAAACATGAAATGTCCTAAACGTATCTCTAATTTTCATTACTACCAATTTATGCAAAACTACTAATGGCTAATTCGAACCAAAAAAACCACTCGAACGTCTAAAACAAGGTTCTGAGAAAACCCACTTATGTTTAGTAAGTCGACAGAATTAATTATAATAAAATATTTATTGACTGTGCTCATCAAGTGTCCAATATAAACTGACTACAAAGTAGCTAGCTCCTTTATGAGGAAACCTCGTTATTCGCTATAGGTGGCGCGCACTAGTGGAATAGATCAGGGTATACTAGTGGCGAGACTAACAATATATGATAATGTTTTTAAGAGTATATAGGAAGAGTATATATCAAGTGTATTACGAAAGTATATAACAGGAGTATATAACATCTTTCATTCTTTAAAAAATTAAGTATTACGAAAACGTTTTGGATTGAAAATATTAGTTCTTGTTCGGGTTGACCTTGGTTGTTGTGTACTTGCTGTAAATGTGTAAATGGTGCTCGTGTGCTGGGTATGGCGGATACAGAAATTGTCTTGGGAAACGGGGAAGTTCCCGGAGAAATTCGAGTAGCGCTGTTCGGGTGTTGTCCAGCGTCTGAGCAGTCGTCATGCCAGAAGGACTTAAAGTCCTTATGTTTGATATTGATGTTGTACGTGGCAGTTCGAGTTTACGCGGTGTAATTACAACCACTATTTGCTTTTGGTCTGGTCTTGACATTTGAAGTATAGTAGGAGATCGGATCTGTTTTGCTGAAAACGGTGAATGAGTTTGAGTTGTTAAGACTGAAGTTTGATTTTGCAAGGGTCGTGGTGTTGGAGATGTGTTCTGCGTTGCCGAGGTCGGTGAATAAATTTGAGTTGTTGAAATTGAAGTTTGTTTTTGTATGGGTGGTGGTAATCTTCCTAGTCTGACTCTTGAAGTGGCTCGGTAAGTATTGGCCGCAGGATCGGGTAGATTGGTTAAATTTTGCCGCAAATGCTTAACACAATTGTCCTCCACCTGTTGTACTTCTTGTGCCGTGTTGGGTTCAGCGTAGTCGCTTTGAGGTACTGAACGGAGTAGGTGTGTCGGACGTATTTGGTGGTGAGTTCTCCGCAATGTTTTTCCGTCATTTATCTTCAGGATAGACGACAAGGGCTCTTTGCTTTCGTGTAGTACTTCTGCAGGTTTCCATTACCGCGGTCCGACATGGTAATATACTGGTCTCCCGGCCTTTAGGGTTTCAGGTATTGTGCGGTGCGCGTGATTTTGACGTTTAATCATTGGGTTTTATAATCCAGTAAGGTTTGCGAATATGACAAGTTGAGAAGTGCGTTCGAAGTGTTTGTTTTGTTTATAGTTTACGGTGTTCTGGTTCGGCGTCCTTTTAACATCTCGCTGGGTGACGGTAGCTTTCCAATGGGCCTCCAACGATATTCCATAAGAACATACCGTAGGTCACGACCTTCCTGTTGCGCTTTGATTGCCAGGTTTTTTTATTGTTTGTATGGTTCGTTCTGTCATACCGTTGCTTTTTAAGAATGATATGCGCTGGATGTTACGTGTTCTACTGCCCATTGTTGAAGTAAACCCTTGAAAAAGCTCGAGTTAAAGGGAGGACCATTATCAGACACCAATTTCTGCGGAGCACCATATCGACAGAATTGTGGATTTAGGAACTTTATTATCGCTTTATCATAAGTGCTTCGTAACTCTTGAGCTTCTAGGCATTTGGAGTAATAGTCAACTAGAATGATCAGATTTGTATTATTGATGTGGAAGAGATCCGCACCAACAGTGTGCGAGGGTAGCTGAGGTACATCGTGAGGCGTAAGCGCATAGCGTGTTGGAACGGTCCCTTTTTTTGGAAAGTTGTATAGTTCTGGACATACTTTGTGATGTCTCTTTTCATTTGTGGCCAGTAGAGATACAGCTTGGCTTTAGATAGGCACGCGGTTATTCCTTGATGAACCGAGTGAATTTGGGTCATGACATCACGGCGGAGCACTTCGAAACGTAAAGAGCATCCCCTCGGTAAATTAGGCCTTCTGATGCATGAAGTTCTTCTTTTATCGCCCAGAACGGCTTTAACTCGCTGTGTAATTTTTCGCATACAGATCGCCATCCTTCTTTTATGTAGAACAGTATCGTTTGTGCAGGTGGCTCAGATGCGTTAGCGTTGTTGAATTGAGTTTGTACACTCCCGGCTCATCGGTTTTTAAGTAGGATGAGTCAATTTCTGTCGTGGATTGAGGAGCACGTGACAACGTGACGGGCACTTGTAAATGAGTGCCAGGTATGATGACAATTAAAGGTTTATGATGGGCCTGTACGATAAAGGGGACTCCAATGACATAATAGTGGAATCTTTCGCACGTGTAGACTATGCCTAGAAGTTCACGTTCTATTGGCGCGTAGTTTAGTTGAGTGCGGGTGAAAGAGGATGAAGCATACTCAACAGGTTTACCATTTTGTAGTAGTACTGCACCGACGCCTATTAGGCTGCTTTCTACTGATATTGTCCTGGTGGCTTGAGAATTGTAATAGGCCAGTACTGGGGACGAGGAGATGAGGCGTTAAGGTTTTAGGAAGACAGCTTCCCTCTTTGCGTTCCACATGAATGAGACCTCTTTCTTCAGGAGCTCGCGTAGTGGAGCTGTAATTGTTGAGTGTTGGGGCAGGAATTTTGCCAAATAATTCACCATGCCGAGGAATCTTGGTAATGATTTTTTTGTCTGTTGGTGACGGTATTCATTGAATCGCTTGAACTTTTGTTGGTGAAATTTCGAGGCCTTTGGAGGACAGGATGTTGCCCAAGTATTCTATCTTGTCTACCGCTAGTTGCTGGACATAATTCTGACGCTGAGGAGAGACCATAAGGTAGCCGGAGGAATCTGTATCGTCCGTAAGGTGTTGCGATTGTAAGTAAGAGCTTGGTTCATCCAGCTCTATGTGCCAGAACGCACTTTGCGCGTCCAGGACGGTGTTGATCAGCGTAGATTTGTTGAGCGGTAGGCATTGGATAGTAGGGTTCCGGGTGTGACCTTCCTTTTGGTTTTTCCACTATTACCATTGGGTGGACCCAATCGGTGAGCTCCGTGACGGGCTTTATGATGCCTAACTGTTGCTTGCGTTGTAATTCCCTTTGTACTCTTGATTGCACCCACACAATGCAATAATGGTTAGCGTCCTTTTTCTACGATGGTAAAAAAACGTTTTAAACCCCATCAAAGGTGATAATGTTAAAGATAAAAAACACTTCTTGTTAAATTGTTAACTAAACTTTATTCATCTGTTTTTATTTAAACATTAGTAATAAATAATATGGATACGACTAGTATCGCGCTTTGTACAAACGCATCTTCACGTAAATAAACTTGTTCACTATACGTAACACAGAAGTGATTTTTTTATATTTAACGATAGGCTACCTCCTCTATTTTTTATCAAAAGTGATTCTATTTAACTTACCAATTATATCTGATGAGAGAATAGTAACTCTACCAATTGAACATACCAGTTTCAGCAACCCTTCATATCTAGATATCACAGTTACCACTTCCACAGTTTCCAATTTGAGCGACCATTTCTGGCAGTAGGTTTCCAATTTGAGGGACACTTGCGGGCAATAGGTTTCCAATTTGAGGGACACTTGCGGGCAATAGGTTTCCAATTTGAGCGACCCTTTCGGGCAATAGGTTTCCAATTTGAGGGACACTTGCGGGCAATAGGTTTCCAATTTGAGCGACCCTTTCGGGCAATAGGTTTCCAATTTGAGCGACCCTTTCGGGCAACAGGTTTCCAATTTGAGCGACCCTTTCGGGCAATAGGTTTCTAATTTGAGCGACCCTTTCGGGCAATAGGTTTCTAATTTGAGCGACCCTTTCGGGCAATAGGTTTCTAATTTGAGCGACCCTTTCGGGCAATAGGTTTCTAATTTGAGCGACCCTTTCGGGCAATAGGTTTCCAATTTGAGCGACCCTTTCGGGCAATAGGTTTCTAATTTGAGCTACCCTTTCGGGTGATAAGTTTCCAGTTCAAGCAACCCTTTCGGGTGAGTTAATTTTACAAAGCTCCTAGAGCTAGGATTTCCACCAACCATTAATTACGGCTGATCATACAAAGCTCCGAGAGCTAGGACTTTCACCAACCCTTTAGGGTTATAATACAAAGCTTCTACAGCTAGGGTTTTCAACAACTTAAAAAGGTAAAGCTTCTAACCCATCTGGGTTATAAGTTCATTTTACAAAGCTCCTAGAGCTAGGATTTCCATCAACCATTGATTACGGCTGATTTTTACAAAGCTTCGAGAGCTAGGACTATCTCTAACCCTTTCGGGTTATAATACAAAGCTTCGAGAGCTAGGACTATCTCTAACCCTTTCGGGTTACAATACAAAGCTTCGAGAGCTAGGCCTATCTCTAACCCTTTCGGGTTATAATACAAAGCTTCGAGAGCTAGGACTATCACTAACCCTTCCGAGTTACTATGCAAAGCTTCTACAGCTAGCACTTCAACTCAATTTGGGCAACCCTTTCTATAGTAGTGGCGTAGCGTGACTTTATCCCACCCGAGGCTAACAATAGATTTTCTGCCCTCCTTTTTTCGCAATTATGCTAATTAAGCTCTGTAATAAAGCTGTGATAATGTTTCACTGTTTTCTAAAGGATTAAAATGAAATGTATTTTATTAAATAAAGTTTTACTTTGCGTTTTTTTTTCCAAT
The DNA here is from genome assembly GCF_054372755.1 of Phalangium opilio. Taxonomy (NCBI): domain Eukaryota; kingdom Metazoa; phylum Arthropoda; class Arachnida; order Opiliones; family Phalangiidae; genus Phalangium; species Phalangium opilio. Next base: position 1,105,819 of record NW_028324197.1, read on the forward strand.
GCAAAGTCTTTAGTATGGTGATAAAAGTTGATTTATACCTATTGTTCGATTGTCAAGATAAGGAGATTTGTTAATCTCGACTTAGACATTGAAGACTAATACATTTGATCAATTTCAATTCCGAGAATTTTCTCTCAACTCGAATACTTATAGCAGCTTTGATGAATATTATCAGCATTACAATGTTAGGTAAGCGCTTTCAAGTTTCGACTAAACAGTACAATGTAATCCCCTAGAATAGAGATCCTTCCACCCCCTCACGCTACGCCACTAAATTATGCTTAACTTTCAAAGACACCTCTTTTATCATACAAAGCTCCTATAGAGCTAGGATTTCCATCAACCATTGATTACGGCTGACTTTACAAAGCTTCGAGAGCTAGGACAATCACTAACCCTTTCGGGTTATAATACAAAGCTTCGAGAGCTAGGACTATCACTAACCCTTTCGGGTTATAATACAAAGCTTCGAGAGCTAGGACTATCACTAACCCTTTCGGGTTATAATACAAAGCTTCGAGAGCTAGGACTTTCACAGACCCTTTCGGGTTATAATACAAAGCTTCGAGAGCTAGGACTTTCACAGACCCTTTCGGGTTATAATACAAAGCTTCGAGAGCTAGGACTTTCACAGACCCTTTCGGGTTATAATACAAAGCTTCGAGAGCTAGGACTTTCACAGACCCTTTCGGGTTATAATACAAAGCTTCGAGAGCTAGGACTTTCACAGACCCTTTCGGGTTATAATACAAAGCTTCGAGAGCTAGGATTTCCATCAACCATTGATTATGGCTGACTTTACAAAGCTTCGAGAGCTAGGACTTCACTAACCCTTTCGGGTTATAATACAAAGTTTCGAGAGCTAGGGCTTTCACAGGGTTATAATACAAAGCTTCGAGAGCTAGGGCTTTCACAGGGTTATAATACAAAGCTTCGAGAGCTTAGGGCTTTCACAGGGTTATAATACAAAGCTTCGAGAGCTAGGGCTTTCACAGGGTTATAATACAAAGCTTCGAGAGCTAGGGCTTTCACAGGGTTATAATACAAAGCTTCGAGAGCTAGGGCTTTCACAGGGTTATAATACAAAGCTTCGAGAGCTAAGGGCTTTCACAGGGTTATAATACAAAGCTTCGAGAGCTAGGGCTTTCACAGGGTTATAATACAAAGCTTCGAGAGCTAAGGGCTTTCACAGGGTTATAATACAAAGCTTCGAGAGCTAAGGGCTTTCACAGGGTTATAATACAAAGCTTCGAGAGCTAGGGCTTTCACAGGGTTATAATACAAAGCTTCGAGAGCTAGGGCTTTCACAGGGTTATAATACAAAGCTTCGAGAGCTAGGGCTTTCACAGGGTTATAATACAAAGCTTCGAGAGCTAGGGCTTTCACAGGGTTATAATACAAAGCTTCGAGAGCTAGGGCTTTCACAGGGTTATAATACAAAGCTTCGAGAGCTAGGGCTTTCACAGGGTTATAATACAAAGCTTCGAGAGCTAGGGCTTTCACAGGGTTATAATACAAAGCTTCGAGAGCTAGGGCTTTCACAGGGTTATAATACAAAGCTTCGAGAGCTAGGGCTTTCACAGGGTTATAATACAAAGCTTCGAGAGCTAGGGCTTTCACAGGGTTATAATACAAAGCTTCGAGAGCTAGGGCTTTCACAGGGTTATAATACAAAGCTTCGAGAGCTTAGGGCTTTCACAGGGTTATAATACAAAGCTTCGAGAGCTAGGGCTTTCACAGGGTTATAATACAAAGCTTCGAGAGCTTAGGGCTTTCACAGGGTTATAATACAAAGCTTCGAGAGCTAGGGCTTTCACAGGGTTATAATACAAAGCTTCGAGAGCTAGGGCTTTCACAGGGTTATAATACAAAGCTTCGAGAGCTAGGGCTTTCACAGGGTTATAATACAAAGCTTCGAGAGCTAAGGGCTTTCACAGGGTTATAATACAAAGCTTCGAGAGCTAAGGGCTTTCACAGGGTTATAATACAAAGCTTCGAGAGCTAGGGCTTTCACAGGGTTATAATACAAACCTTCGAGAGCTAAGGGCTTTCACAGGGTTATAATACAAAGCTTCGAGAGCTAGGGCTTTCACAGGGTTATAATACAAAGCTTCGAGAGCTAGGGCTTTCACAGGGTTATAATACAAAGCTTCGAGAGCTAGGGCTTTCACAGGGTTATAATACAAAGCTTCGAGAGCTAGGGCTTTCACAGGGTTATAATACAAAGCTTCGAGAGCTAGGGCTTTCACAGGGTTATAATACAAAGCTTCGAGAGCTAGGGCTTTCACAGGGTTATAATACAAAGCTTCGAGAGCTAGGGCTTTCACAGGGTTATAATACAAAGCTTCGAGAGCTAGGGCTTTCACAGGGTTATAATACAAAGCTTCGAGAGCTAGGGCTTTCACAGGGTTATAATACAAAGCTTCGAGAGCTAGGGCTTTCACAGGGTTATAATACAAAGCTTCGAGAGCTAGGGCTTTCACAGGGTTATAATACAAAGCTTCGAGAGCTAGGGCTTTCACAGGGTTATAATACAAAGCTTCGAGAGCTAGGGCTTTCACAGGGTTATAATACAAAGCTTCGAGAGCTAGGGCTTTCACAGGGTTATAATTCAAAGCTTCGAGAGCTAGGACTTTAACAATCCCTTTCGGTTGCTCTTACTAAACTTCTACAGCTGTTTCTTTTTAACGAAACATATACCTTTATGATACGAATAGTACGATTCTCTGTAACAGGCCTCGAATCTGTCTTGAAAAAGTTTGTTTCCGAACGCTAAATCTAACTGGCAATGATAGTCAGTTGAAATTATCTCTTCAAGACCCGGCAGAAGAGACATGTTAAAAGAATCAAAGAACTGTTTCAGGGCCGTTTTACTTTTTAAAAAATTTATATTAAAATCTCCGACAACAACTGTCGGAACAGAGGCATCGTATCTAATATCGAATAAAGGATTAAAATCCTCAAAAACTGATCTCAAACTCGCTCCGGGCGATTTGTACAACAAAACAACAGTCATCGGTTCATTTTCAATGGAAACATCCAACCAACAACGTTCCACATGCGAATTTCTGAAAGGTCTATCGGTTCGCAAAACCCTATTATCCAAATCGTTAACTACATTTTCGGGTGTATCTTTTAAATAAATGGAAGAACCAAACGCAATTCTACGTGCGGTTCTTGGCAGATAAATACCACCCACTTCCCTAAAGGATGGCACACTAAACTCATCGGTATCTTTCTTCCACGTTTCAACAAAGCATAATAACTGGGCATTTTTTATTACAGTGTCTGCTAAGATATCTTCCAAATGTGCGTTTAAGGACTGCACATTATGAACATAAATGTACACCTTTTCGTTCAAATACGATAATACAATACTCTTTGTATCTCGTAATCTTCGAAGTTCCAATTCTACTTGATTGTTTTTAGGCGCATTTGGAACTTGAAATTTACCCTCAATATACAAACCGGAGGCGTTTCTCGCCCTACTGCAAGCAACATATAAATGAGTTCTCTCTAATTTTTTTCTGGGATTACAATGCACTACTACAGACGAGTATGTATCGCCTTGACTCTTATGTATCGTAATAGCCTCAGAAATTACCAAAGGAAACTGTCTCCTAGAGACTGAAACATTATTCTGCCTCCATTTTCTACTAAATGCCTTAATAACCTTCTCGACAGGAGTCCAAGTCCTGTTATAGTTATTCTGTTCGTACAATCCAAGACACTTTCGTCTCAAACACTTCCCAACATTAGCATCAGCAAACTCAATCCAAACCCTGAACGGAATTTGTTCCCCGAGTCTATTTTTACCGTACTCTATCTTCCTTAACCATCCTGTCGCACCATTCGTAAGTCCATCAGACGTATCAACATTGTTAGTCATCATATATCTCGCACCACAAGCGAGTGTTAGTTCTTTAGGGAGACCATAAGTATCAGACGTTGCTAACGTTTGAATTTGGGAAAGAATGTTACTTTTAACTTCGCTACTAAGATCACCATTTACAACATCTACTGAAAATGAAATACACTTTTCCGTACTCATTTTTAATAGAGTCTCTTGGTTAAATTGGTTGACTTCAACGTTAGTAGGGAAAAGATGTATCGCTTCTTTTGGCGGTACACGCTCTCTGTTTACTTCTAAACTTACGAATAAGTCTATATCATTCTGATTCATAGTTCCCACAGACATTCTATTCAAAGCTTCCGCAAACCTCTTATCATCTTTTTGCCTCATAATTTCTTCAAGCTCACTAAATTGGAATTCCTCCCATATTGGGTTACCAATTAAAGACGCATATGGATTGTCACTATCACTTTGACTTTGAAAAGCAAAATGATCCCGGACGGGTCTAAGTTGGTTAAAATCTCCAACTAAAAGTACAGAGACACCACCAAAATAATCTGGGCAACCCATTATCTCTTGCATTCTCGAGTTAACTCGGTTAAAAACCTTCGCACCAACCATTGATATCTCGTCAATAATTAATAACTTCACTTGACCATACATCAATCTACAATTGTGAAGAGTTTCACTTTCTAATCTGGAAATGTTTCCGGCAAATTGACTAACGGGTAGACAAAAGGTACTATGCAAAGTCGCCCCACCTATATTAAAGGCAGCCTTGCCCGTAGGTGCGCATCGCAGAACTTTAACCTCCGAGGGATTAGACCCTGGTTGCTTATTGTAAAATCTAGTAACAGATTCAAATATGGCACTTATCAAAACGCTTTTTCCAACACCAGCGCCTCCTGTAACAAATAGCCGTAAAGGCGTTTCTTTGCACTTTAAATGGTGCAGAACTTCATAAAATATTTCTTTTTGTTTCAAATTCAGCTTTCTAACAAGGGCATTGTATTCTGAATCATTAACTAACGTGACTGATGGAGCAACAGTTTTTTCCGCATTACCATCAAGAATATCTCTGTTAATATTTCCTATTGCCTCTTCCACTGTATTAACTAGAAATTCAGAATCTTCAACAATTAAAGACCTATCTATTTCATTTTGATGTTCCAATTCAGGTTGGATATTAGTAAGATCAGCTTCAATAGCTTCACTTTCGAAATCTCTCACAGCCTGTTCAATAGCTACTTCGTCAATTTCATTATGAAATTCTTTTCTAGATTCCGTTATAATCTCAAGTCTAAGCTCATACTCAGATTTTACATCCTTTGTCAAAATATCTCTACTCTCATCACGCCAAGGCGAGAATAACATGATTTGTTCACGATAAAACTGCTCGGGATCTTTCACTAAATTGAATCTACGATACCGTATAATTTTAGAATGACCACGTTTTCTAATGAACCCTGAATCATTTTTCAGTTTTAACCATTTACCACATTGAACTTCATCGCTCTCACCGTCATCAATATGACTTTGAGTTTTCGAAACTCTACGACTTCTGGAAAATTCATACCAAGCCGCAAATTGAGCTAACGTTACTGCCTCTAAATCATCTGGCCTTTGAACATAATGGTCTAACATTCCAGAAGCGAAAACATCCAAACTATCTTTGGACAATTGTTCAAGCTCAACTTTGCTTTTGAGAATATGAACACGATTCTCGGGCACATTTGTATTAACATAAATGCAAGCCCGACTACACCTGGAGACGGGAATTTGTAAAGCGCTATAAGCGGCTTCCTGCGCGCTTACCTCGTGCGCGTTCAAAAACTGATTAGCAATCACCTTCAACTTTTGCTTCACCGTGCATTTATCTGACTGCGCTCGTTTAGCAGCTTCACGCAGAAGCATTGACATACCACGCTGAGATTTCCCTATATAAGACACGATATACATAACCAGAGCGTAAGGATCAAGAACAAACTGAATGTCCATATTAGCTTGCCAGAGGCGCAAAGTGCACGGGTTGTACGGATTAACCCTAGTATCTTTAGGGTGTCTTTTCAATAAAACCACTTTCCTTTTGAGATCATACGTAATGGCTTTAATATAATCATCTTCGGTTATACGCAACTTTTCCAACAACTCCTCAAAACTATCTACCCACAATTCTTTTTCTTTCGATTGCAAAAGCTCATGCAATTTCTTGGAATTGTTCTTACACTTAAGTTCTTCGTCAAGAGTACCGGGTTCTCTTAAACTCGGATCATAAATAATTGTTCTAGGCATGGGAGGAAATGGAATTCCAAAACGACAAACTGAACTATCATTAACCTTCTTCCTACACGTTGTCGTGTGTTTATGCATTTGCAATGACGTTAACAAATCCCCATTATCATCGTTCATTTTACCAGCGCAAGAAATAACTTTATCAATATATTCCTCTACCTCTTTAACATTTGACAAGTCATCTTTAAGCTTAGGCGCATCTTTAATCCATATCAACCCATGTTGATGAGGAGAGCCTCTTTGCTGTATTTCAACCCTGAAGTAATAATCTTCAATAACACCAAGAGGGCCTAGCTTTTGCAGAGCTTTAAGAAGAGCCCGAAAACGGTGGTCAAAGTATCTAGCACAAGTAACAGGATCATCCTGAATCAACTTTGCCTTTTCCGAAAAACTTAAATTGCCAATATCATCATTCGCTAAGCGATCCTGACCCGAAGTCACCCTCAATATGTTCAAAAGCTCGGGCCATTTGCCTTCCGCAGCTGAAAACGTTATAAAAAAGGTAGCCGTACCAAGCTGCCTAATCATAGCCATTAACTCTTTCTGCCTATGCTGCCAATATGAAGGCGAGGACTGCAAATTTTCTAATACTCTAAAACCATCATCCTGCTTAACAATTGAATCGAGTGCACCAGCAGACGATAAAAACCCAGCAGTGTAGTTTGAGCCATCTTTTCTCTTGGTTTTTCTCATACAAACTTGTATGGAATCTCTAACTTTCATAGTTTCCAACTTAACAAAAGTGTAAAACAATTTAGACGGATTTTTAGCACAACGCCTATCAATATTACGAAGCTCCCACTTAGCAATGTCCCCAAAACTACCTTTAACCTTAAGGTCTCTCTTCTGACCCACATAAATACTGGGGAATGACAATTCCTCCGCGTCCTCGTCATAGAGTAAAGACATTGGCGTTTGACCTTCACCAGGAGCAAACTTAACATGCATGGTATTAGTGGGTAGGAAATCAGACAATGACACTAACAACGTGTCTTGATTCCCAACTGGGAATGAGTTAACTTCGTTAGATTCATTCCAAATTTCATCGCTATCATTCTCATTCTCTACATTCATTGACCCTTGTGGGTTTTCACTTAATGTATCACCATGGTTTAACTGACGGTCATTTTCGTCAACAATAAATTCAAGTTCTTCTGGAATTGGATCTAATATATCGCTCCTAACGGTTATCCCATGCGTAATATACAACGGTGTTTTCACCAAAACCTTAAGAGCTTCGTGCATTTTTTTCGGCCTAACAGTTTCATACAAATAGGGTGTATTATATTGCATTCTCCTCATAAACTCAATTTGAATAGTATCTGTTTCACGAGGTAACCGTGGTAACACTGACACTGTAGACTCTACATTTATAGGAACGTTGACCACGTTTCCCTTAATCCCCCTTTGTTGATCACAACCTAACCTTCTTATTTGCATAAAAGGTATTCTTGGTGAAATCATTCTTTCCTCCAAATTAGACAAATTAACTAGTTCTGCTGGAATTTCAGGGAATTCAAATCCATTTTCTCTGGAGAACTTGGGGATTTCGTTCTTTTTCACAGCTTTATTACAAGTACTACATAAAAATACTTTGTCACCTAATTCACGACCGTGAATCCCAGGAACAGCCAAAAGCACTGTAGACTTAACAAAGCTACCCGATGCTTTAAAAAAAAGACCTGAACACCCTTCACATGGCCACGTTGGACCTTCATTAATACTTTCAAAATAAGTCTGCTCTATAAACAAAGGATTTGTCCTCCTTTCAGCCATAGACAATCTATTTCTAGAACGCTCTGGGTTTCTAACATTTACATTTTCACGCCTGGCAGCCTTACTCAACTGATTTTTAACACGCTCAGTTTCAACGTACTCCAAATCTTGACGTTTACTAGCCATAGCCAACTGACTTTTAACACGTTCAGTTTCAACGTACTCTAAATCTTGGCGTTTATTAGCCATAGCCAACTGACTTTTAACACGTTCAGTTTCAACGTACTCTAAATCTTGGCGTTTATTAGCCATAGCCAACTGACTTTTAACACGTTCAGTTTCAACGTACTCTAAATCTTGGCGTTTATTAGCCATAGCCAACTGACTTTTAACACGTTCAGTTTCAACGTACTCTAAATCTTGGCGTTTATTAGCCATAGCCAACTGACTTTTAACACGTTCAGTTTCAACGTACTCTAAATCTTGACGTTTACTAGCCATAGCCAACTGACTTTTAACACGTTCAGTTTCAACGTACTCTAAATCTTGGCGTTTATTAGCCATAGCCAACTGACTTTTAACACGTTCAGTTTCAACGTACTCTAAATCTTGGCGTTTATTAGCCATAGCCAAACGATTTCTAAGACGTTCAGTCTCAACGTACTCTAAATCTTCGCGTTTACTAGCCATAGCCAACTGATTTCTAACACGTTCAGTTTCAACGTACTCTAAATCTTGTCGTTTACTAGCCATAGCCAACTGACTTTTAACACGTTCAGTTTCAACGAACTCTAAATCTTGCCGTTTATTAGCCATACTTAACTGGTTCTTAACTCTTTCGCTTGCTCTATACCACTCATCAAACCTTTTAACTCTCTTGGTAAGTATGCCAACCTGATTTTCCCTTTCACGATATGACTCATTCTCCCGCTTTTTGGCCATTGATCGCGCCTCTTTCATTCTATACTCTTCATTCTGTCTCAAAATTCTCATTCTCTCTAACGGATACACATTACCATGAGACGTACAAGGTAATTGTTCATCGTTCGCTACCATTGTCGAACTATTTGCTTTATTAGTAACTAAATTCATAGATTCATCGTTAGTAACCAGCTCTGAGTTTACAAAAGAGCGATCTGAACCAGAACTACCGTGGCCGACTGGCGACGCCATAGAACTATCAAACATATTAGGACTGGGCGATCTAGCATCGCTCCCTTCACCCTTAGCTTTCTTCTGAGCTGCTAAAACTCGTCTCCTTTCATTTTCTCTCTTTTTAAACTCTGGATCCGACCTTTTTGCCCTCATCCTTTCCCTAGCTTTACGCTTTCGCATTTCCTCCTTACTCTCAACATTATCTTCCTCCATTTTACATACAAAAATTCAAATACTCACAAAAAGAAGCGGCAAAAACCCGCTGGCTCTTTACAACCACTTGATTTCACTTAATCTCCAACTTTCAACAACAATAATATACCGGTAGTTTAATTGACAACCTACTAGCATAGAAATTCTCATTAAGAATGGCTCCCGCGGAGTAAAAAGGTCAATTTTCAACTAGGTGGGCGTTATCTCATCAGATTTGAAAAATATAATTTTTGATTTTTTCGGACTGTTATCTAAAGCTAGGTGGTTTTAGGTCAAACAAACGAGTACTGTAAACACAATAGTGGAAGCTTTAGTCTTATTCAAAACATAAATATCAATTTTAATCTCTACAATTTGCTTAAAAATGTTTATTTTAACCCTGCCCAACAGTTTGGATTTTTTTAAGCAATCTTAGAATCAAAGCTCATAAAATATTTTTTAACAAAGAATAAATGTTTAATATTCTTATTAATAATAAATCAAGAGGATTAAAAAATGTCAGTTTAATTTAAGCTTTTATCATGATTACACTCTACAGCTACACTACTCTTACACAAACAAGGAGTATAAACCCATTAGTGGAAACAGTATTTTTATTCAAATATGAAACAATCCCGCTTATATTTATCATCTCTGGACATTGGTAAAAATTCACTCCATTACTCCTAGGTATGCACAGGATTTTAGTCCTTTATAACTCAAATTCATCTGATTATGTTTTAAAAAATATTTCCTTATCATTGTGGTGTTTCGGGACGGTAAAAAATATTTAAATACGCCCCTTATAAAATATATAGTTTCAACTTCTTAGTTCTTTAAGAAAAGAAATTGAAAACACCCAAGGAGTATGAACAGAGGTGTGGAAGTTTCAAAGATGGCCGCGGATTGAAAACATCTTTCTATAGTCTGTCAAACGAAAGAAGAGCCCTGAGAAATTTGTCCAAATTGGTGTCGCCACCATCGACCCCATAGTACTTTATCAACTTGTTTTGTTTTGTCAATAGTCGTCTGTAATATAGTCTGCTATAAACAGATAGGCTTAATCGCAATAGAACCAATAAATTTTACTATATATATTTAATATGTCTATGTTTCATGGTTTTTTACGATCATCGAGTATTAAAGAATAAAAAAAAATAAACGACAAGACACCAGTTTATCTTTGTTGAACTAGCTTTGCAATATATTTTAATGACATAAGTTTTCAACACGAAAATCAGAGCCCAAAGTTTACTTCACGTCAGGCCTCAATAAATTACTCTTTGTTTCACTAAGCCTATTGCGGATAATACTTGATATACCCGCCCGAGTCCAGGTCTTAGTTTTCTTCATGAAATCAGTAGACCAAGGATTATTCTATATACAGATGAAGTATAGCTTAAGTAATATACAAACAGCCATTTCATATAACAATATTAAAAACAATCTTTGGAATATCAAAATGAAACAGAGCTTTAAAGCTACAAAAGTACTAAATGCATCATAATTACGAAAAATACTTCCACACATTCACTTTATATTATGAAAAAAGGGAATATTAAGGTTCTGTATGATTTCTTAACACATCAACACAAGGCTAACTGCTAACGCGACGCACTAGTGTAACAATGGACGGACACACACAGACAAAAAAATAGACTGCTTTTTAACTCTTTCCGTTTTAATTTTGAGTTGAAAAACAAGATTATCTTAAATATTAAAATAAATATAATTAATATTAAATATTTTCTTCGTTAGTTGTTCGCCTTATTGAGCGTTACATCGTTTTGATAAAGAACAATTAAACATTCTTGAAAGACTTGACTAATATTGGCGTTTGAAATGAAGCATACGCCGGTTGCTTTGCCTTACTCAAATAGGTAGTATATAAGGGTGTCGAACTACGGTTAAAAGCAAGAACAACCGCAATTGCGAAAACCTTTGGTGGACAACCCACCCTAGGGAGGCTAGACGTTTCTCGTAACCCTAGCTGATCGCCGCGAATGTCTTAAACCCAACGATGACGATGGAGTAGAAGCCAGGTGTGCAGACTGGTGTCCATGTGGGATGGACAAAAACCAAGACCAGAAGATGGTGGTGTAGAAGCCAGGTGTACAGACTGGTGTCCAAGTGGGATGGACAAAGACGAGAAGATGGTGGTGATTAGAAGCCAGTATGTACAGACTGGTGTCCAAGTGGAATGGACGAAGACCAGAAGATGGTGGTGATTAGAAGCTAGTATGTACAGACTGGTGTCCAAGTGGAATGGACGAGGACCAGAAGATAATGGTGATTAGAAGCCCGTATGTACAGTTTGGTGTCCGTGTGGAATGGACAAACACCAGAAGATGGTGGTGTGAGAACTCAAGTAGAGGAGCTATTTCCGTGACTGTGAATGCAGTTCGGAAATGGCGAACACGTTTGCTCCGATTTGGAAATTGCGAACGCGGTCACGTGGGTGTAACAACAGACACACAAACACACACACAAACAAACAAACAAACAAACAAACAGACACACACGATCGTTACAGAACCTCTCCGTGACATACGTCACTCGGAGAGGTAAAAAGATGTTTCAGTGCAAGTAAACACCTACTTTTCTCAATCCTTTAGTATTATGAATTCTGTTAAAACTGAGAAAGATTTAAGCCGTATGACCAGTATCACCAGGAGTTCATAATAACCCCCCTTCGGGGGGGAAGTACGAAACTTGCCATAGAGCTAATGGTAAAAATCGCGAACAACAAGATTTTGTCGTTGCGCATATAAAGGACTAGCCTGTTCATGGACATACAACTTTACAGTAGATTGTAGTAGTATCTATACTCCTTGGTTTTCATTCCAAAACTTGGCAGGGATCTCCGTCGTTAAGTAAAATGGCGAGAATGTGGACGTAGAAACACGATGGAATTCTTATATTAAAGATACTGGGAATCAATTTGTCCATACCGTTTTAATTTAACCGCGGAATTCTCACACATATCACAAGAAAACAATAATGACTATCGTTTAAATGTTTTGTAGAAAACTAGAAACCATCGCAAAGCCAACTTCTTAGCCAAGGCTTAATGTACACCGCGGCTGCCCGCGCCGACAGACGTGAGACTCGACTCGCGAGCCATTTTCGCTCCCAAAATCACAAGATAAAAATAGTGCTAACCCGGAATATGGGAAATTAATGCGCGTGGGCGCTAAACATTGGGGTAACTATTTCTTTGGGAGTTAAGCGGTGTATAAATCCGCTGAGCTTTACGGCGAAACTTTGTTGTTACCGGCTTTTTAACCAGTTTCGTACTTCCCCCCCCGAAGGGGGGTTATTATGAACTTATGGTATCACCAATTTTAAATTATTTTATGCCATTGTGGAATCTATGACAATGTTAATAAATTTCAAAGCTCAGATCCCAATAGAAGGACTATCTCTTCTCCTTTTAATTAAAATTAAACTAAACTTGTCGTTCCCAGTTCTTTCTACTATGTTTAATATGGCAGATACCAGTTGCCGCAGATACTTTAAACAAACAGTGTTTATAGTCGTGGATGTTCTTAAATGTGCAATCAAATGGCCTTCAAAGGAAATTACCAAAAGCAAGAATGCATGTAGAGAGAGTGATACAAAGATTGAAACTTTTTTCAATCTTTAATGAAAAACTGGATTGCGAGATGACGTCTCTCATTAACCCCATGTTTTTGATTGCAGCTGGTATTGTAAACTTGTCATCACCAATATTTGATGAAGTTAGATTTTAATAAAATGGACATTTGGTTTTTTAACAAATTATTTTAATTGTGACTCAATTTTACAATTGTATCCCACTAATTTTAGCAACAAGAAAATAAAATAAACGTATTTTAACTTTTTAACCAATACAAAAAAATCTGTCTCTTTTTACAACTGTGACACTTATGTCGTCGTTGAATTTTTTTCCTTTAAGCGACATTGTTCAAAATTTAAAAATGCCATTCCCCAACAGAATCTGTCCGTCATATTTATGTTTCTTCTTCAAAACATAATTCTCTCCGTCCACTTTTTGATTAAGTCAGCAATTGACAGGGTGGCTCCTTTTGTGGGACACCTTATTTCCTATAACAATACAGTGCTCGTATATATTGAGTAGCAAATCGCGGCAGAGAATCTTTCCCATCTCTCCAACATCCACTTCTGATCTTTTTCTTCTTTCGCTTGCTTAATTATTTTAGAGTGTAGATCCTTTGCAATTTCTTTAAAACGGCAAAACTACTCACTGTTCACTTTAAGTTTACATTGTTGGCCCAATGAAGTTGCGCTTACGTCCTCAAGAGGCTCAAGTACTAAAACAACCAAACAGTGCTTTCATTTTCCCCTTTATCTTTACCTTTCAATTGACTGATTATTTGATTGAAAGATTATCTGCGACAAAATCTTTGGACAGCTTGACTAGAGAGGGGAATTCAAAGTTACTCTCTCGAAACCTAAAATGCCAATTGTTAGCCGGTAAAGTTTTACAATTGAAAAGGCAATTATATTCGGCATACAATTACCATCTTACAGGGATGGTTAGTGAATTTAAAGATATTGTCGGGAGAGTCCAAAAAGTTGGGTCTGTTAATCAGGACAATTTAACGGATGTAGTGGGTGGTAAAAGGCTTCACAGTAGTCTCAAAGAGGCCTATTTCCATGAAACCACCTATTACCCAATTGGAAATAATGGAAAAATATTGAAAAATGACCACGAATTACGCTATGCCAAAGTTATCCAATTGGATGCTGATGGTCATGTACAGTCCCGGACAAAAGTTTCTGGACATTTTCATTTGGCTGCCATTTTGTTCCTATTTAATAATAATTTATTTATTTTTTTTTCCACTACGGTCTTGCCCATTACAATTCAAGGCCAAGTCAAAAAATGACTTTTAGCCGTATTCCATATTTTATACATAGTTGTTTAATCATTCCTTTTATTTTGTTTTCATTAATGTTATGTTTACTTTTAATATATTTAGTTGTAATATATTAGTTTAAGTATAGGAACAAAGGGTGTTGGACACTAGTGAATTGAAATTTTAAAATTACGATTAAGCATAATAACGAAAAAAGAGGAAAATCTACACTCAATTACACATTAGTTTAAATGAGTTATAAAGTAAAATTAAAAATTAGGGTCGATATATTTCTAGAATTTTTAGACGTTAGAGTAGATAGATTTCTAGAATTAGATTGAAACATTAACCGTTCTCATATGTTACCATTTAATGTTATTCGATTTAAAATATACTGCCGCGCTACAGTTTTAAATTTACCTATGCTTATATTTAGGGAAGAGTTTAGGTCATTGAATTGCTTGGTCATTTTACAAAAGATAGAATTGAATTTTGTTGAGGTGCGCGCGTATTCTATTTCCAATAGTAGGTATTGTCGTGTATGGTGCTCGGACGGTGTTCGTAAAAGAAACGGGTTAAATATGTTAGATTTTTACTGATTTAAAAATCAGTAATAAACAAGCAAATTCATATAGTTGATAGATAGAAAGGACCTGGAGGGATTTAAATATCGGGGCGGTTGGAGCCAGGTATGGTTTATTGTCCACTATTCTTAGAGCTCTTTTTTGAAGTATTAGTAGTCGATTCAAATTGTATTTTGATGTGTTGCCCCATGAGCTAGAGTAACAAAATAGGACTTTCTAAATATAGCCCAGGACTTTTAGGGTTTGACCTAGAACATTTGAACATAAAGATGAAAATTGGTACATGTGTTATTTTCGACTCAACAAAAAATATACTAAAAGTCCCCTGCTGTAGAGCGCGAGCTTTCGCCGCCATCTTGGAAAATGGCCGCCGGGAATGCCAGCTACAATGTATTCCACGTTCTTCTTCAAAAAATATGAAAATTGGTACAAATTATTATTGGAACCACTTGAACATCATGGCAAAATTTTATAGCTCTGTGTTCAATAGTTTGGCCGCCATATTGGAAAATGGCCGCCGTTAATGCTAGGTACAGTATATTTCACCATGTTGTTGGAAAATTATGAAAATTGATAGGTATTACAATCAGAGCTTTGTGAACCTCATAGTAAAATATTGTAGCCATTAATCGGATAGTTTGGCCGCCATGTTGGAAAATGGCCGCCATCAATGTCATATAGATACAGTATATGGTTCAAAAATTATGAAAATTGGTAATAATTATGTTGAAGACCGTCTAAACATCATACTTGACTATTGAAGACGTGCTATTGATAGTTTGGGCGCCATCTTCGAAAATGACTGCTGGAAATGCTAAATATATTTCAAATATATAAATCTTTTTGAAATTCCTTTTTTGAATAGATGATTTTCATTAACGTAATAAACAACAAAAAATGGATATCTCGAAGTCGAAATTATCGACGCCATCTTTAAAAAAGGCCACATGAAAATCATAGCCCTAAATTCTGAAAGAAAGAAAAGTTATTCCAAGCTGTTATTCTCAACATGTTGATTAGAGAATATGATTTAATATGGGGTTTATACATTCTACTGTTGTTTAAGATTAGAATTTAGACAGATCTCTAGCATTTCATACATATTCATCGTCATCCTGAAGATTTTTCATAATAATTGCATGTCACAACCCTTGAATAGGCGCTACGCATAGCTGGGGGCCTTAACAGCGCCCCTCCCCATCATATTCCAAATTGAACCTGCGGAACCGCCGTCATGGCACACGAGATCGGCCAGTGGGACCGACAAACGCCACTTGAGCAAGTGACAGAAGCTGGACACCGTCAGTGGCGAGCCCAGTCAGAGGGTGGTGGGTGACAGGGAAGGATTAAAGCAGCAGAAGGCTCGAGGGGACGGGGGAGTTCTCTCCAAGCACAAAAGTGCCATACGGCCCAAACAAATAGTGTATCCGCGACCCCTAGAGGCTTGCCAATTGCGGGGGCGAGCCAAGGCAGCACCTGGGTGGGGCCGAAACGGCCCAGCAAAACCTTCACGGATTGGGGCAAGGAACGGTCTGAACCAAGGGTGAACCCAAGGAACTCCCGAACCGTCACACCAAACTCGGGCCCATGACAGATAATCAACATATTACAAATTTGTTGCGTTTTTTAATGACCATATTGCATCTAGGGAAGCCATAGCTGCTACCGAAGAGAGATTTCTTTTCGCTTTTTTTAGGGTGATAATTGACACGTCACGCTTCATTTATGTAGATATTACACGTATAATGGAACCGTTGCCACATATACTGTCAAGTCCTCATTTGATCTCGCTAAGCTTCATCCAACGACCGACACCGCAAAACTACATTCTTTCCGAGCGTATCTTCAAGTCCAACAACAGCTAGGAAACGATTTAATCCCGAACAGTGGGGATTGGTTCGCGATCACGAAAGTCGAAGACCCATTCGCACCATTCTCCTTCCGGCATCAGATGAACTTATTCCACTCATTATTTGTACCTACAGTCTGCAGAACATCTTGTATAAAGAACTGTGAATGTAGACGATCTGTATTAGCTTGCTGGGCAATGTGTGGTCATTTTCAAGGTATAAGCCGTAATAAAGAATCTTCAGGAGGACGAGAAATATGAACGAAATGTAAAAAATGTGTCTTAAAACTAATCCTTAACGACACTAGAATGTATATACCACATATAAAACGGTTTTTCATAACCAAAATCCGAGTAATATGGCTTTCCTTTTCTTTTTTCCAGATTTTAGGATAGTAATATTTAAGGGACCATTTTTGAAGATGGGTCGATAATTTAGACTCGAAAATATTTATTTTTATGGCGTTTTATACGTTCATGAAAATCATCTACTCAATAAAAAAATATAGAAAAAATTTATATATCGGTAATATATTTGGCAGTTCGAGCAGTCATTTTCGAAGATGGCGCCCAAACTATCAGTAGCGCGTCTTCAATATTCAATTATGATATTTAGACGGTCTTCAACATAATAATTACCAATTTTCATAATTTTTGAACCATATACTCTATCTAAATGGCATTGATGGCGGCCATTTTCCAACATGGCGGCCAAACTATCTGACTAATGGCTTCAATATTTTACTATGAGGTTCACACAGCTCTGATTATAATACCTATCAGTTTTCATAATTTTCCAACAACATGGTGAAATATACCGTACCTAGCATTCACGGCGGCCATTTTCCAATATGGCGACCAAACTATTGAACACAGAGTTGTAAAATTTTGCCATGATGTTCATGTGGTTCCAATCATAATGTGTACCAATTTTCATAATTTTTGACGAAGAACGTGGAATACATTGTAGCTGTAATTCCCGGCGGCCATTTTCCAAGATGGCGGCGAAAGCTCGCGCTCTACAGCAGGGGACTTTTTGTATATTTTTTGTTGGGTCAAAAACAACACATGTACCAATTTTCATCTTTATGTTCAAATGTTCTAGGTCAAGCCCTTTTTTGGCCTATCTGTCCTGGCCTAATAGGTTTACTTCTCAAACTTATTTTAAAATTACAAATGACACTGTGGCGCTAATAGGGCGTTAGCCATAGCGGAAATAGTAAAGCCCCCGATAATGACGTTACGAAATAATGCTTCAAATGGATCAACAATGCTATCGTTGCACGCGTCTTGTCACGTAGAATCCGAAACTATTTTCAAATTGTAAATCGGTTCAGAAAATCAAAAGTTATAACAAAAAACGTGACGTTCAAAACAATAGCAAATAAGCCTAACAATTATTAATTTTATCTATATCAACTTAACTCCGTACTAAATATTACGATCAGAAAAACAAGATGTTCCAACCCGAGAATTTTTAGTTCCACACTGACATATGAGAAATAAGAACTTATGAATTAGACTCAGTCTTCAGAAATGCAGGGTTGTTGGTAGCGGTTTGAAAACGTCTAAATATTTAGAGATTTGGATATGTTTTAATGATTTTTTATAATTTCCTAGTTGCTAATACAGTGGGTGGATATTTGGGGATAATTCTTTTGACGGATATTTTACGGCAGACGGCGTTATCTGTTGAATCGCTATTAAAAGTTGGACGAGCCGCGGTATTGGATGATGGACAGTGTTTCAAGAATATGCTTTGAGAAAGTTTAAGGAGCAAAATTGGTGGCATGACTAAAATACAGGTGTAACAGAGATAGTTTATGGAGCAAAATAGGTGGCATGACTAAAATACAGGTGTAACAGAGATAGTTTATGGAGCAAAATAGGTGGCATGACTAAAATACAGGTGTAACAGAGATAGTTTATGGAGCAAAATAGGTGGCATGACTAAAATACAGGTGTAACAGAGATATTTTATGGAGCAAAATAGGTGGCATGACTAAAATACAGGTGTAACAGAGATAGTTTATGGAGAAAAATAGGTGGCATGACTAAAATACAGGTGTAACAGAGATATTTTATGGAGCAAAATAGGTGGCATGACTAAAATACAGGTGTAACAGAGATATTTTATGGAGCAAAATAGGTGGCATGACTAAAATACAGGTGTAACAGAGATAGTTTATGGAGAAAAATAGGTGGCATGACTAAAATACAGGTGTAACAGAGATATTTTATGGAGCAAAATAGGTGGCATGACTAAAATACAGGTGTAACAGAACTTATTTGACGTTCGCTAATTAATGTTTGGACGCTTGAGAATTGGTTGTTGAGAAATGCTCTGAAAATAATATTGTGGGAATAATATTTCGACGGCAAATTCATGAGGATGGTTGAGAAGACATATTGTTCAATTCAAAGTGGATGAGAATGGTTTGAATTATAATAATAATATATATACAGGTTAAATTAATCGCAAGTTCTTATGATATGAAAATATTTTACGACGTGGATAATTTTAACATATTTCCCGCTTTCTCGGCTTTACTCTGCAAGTTTTCTTATTCCCAGCACATTTTAAACGTGATAACTATCCCTTTAAACTTAACTTAAGAATTTGGTTTTTTGAAAACTATGGCTGTTTTTGGAACATAGAGCAAAAAAAGAGAGAAAGAGAGAGAGGCCCCTACAAACGATAAACAGCACAGCGTTTGCAGTTGAGTCGTGTTTCAGCGTATGAAGGTTGCTCTATATATTTTTTAGCTTAAAGTAGACCAGTATCAATGAGCATCGGAAAACAATCAGACTCAACAGCCCATACTTTTCCTGCTATAATATAGTCGGTAAAAGCCTTGGTTTGTGACATTGATTATTTAATATCTCAATTTTACTATCGTTAATTTGGCAAAAAACTAAATTGAGTCTGCTTCCATTATTAACCTTGACTATTTGCCCTAAAATAATTTGATATTATTCTTTTTAGTTTAAAGTTTACGTTTCATAATCTTTATGGATAGAGGGACACTTAGATTTACACAATAATCTAAGACGCTTTGGATTTTTTACTTGAAATGAGAAATTTAACGGGCGCCCATGTATAGAGCTATTTCAGAGGGGGTAATGGCTACGTCACGAATACTATTCGCCCATAGAGAAAACCCTCATAAAATGGCCACCCTACACTCAAAGGCAGGCCCAATTTTCGTAGCAGACGAAATTTTCCCCCACTGAAATAGCTCTATAGAGTTAAATACCATTTTCTCTCCCTGTCAAAGGTTGAAGCTTCTCCAAGGTTGTTCGAATAACAATTTTATTTTATTTATGTATTTTTTCGCAGATGAAGTTTTACTGAAATTATATCATGAATATTTAGAAAAGAATTAATCTTGAATATTTAGAATAAAAAATCCATCTTCAATCTTTAGTATTTACAGAGTAGCAAAAAAAAAAAAAACAACCGGCGTTGCCCATCGAGATATATTATTACATTTCAGGCCGCCATTTTTAACGAAGGTGGCAAATCGAGCTTCAAAAGACATGAAGTCAGTGTTACGGAAATTGGGAAAGAGTGTTTTAAATGTTATAGATTCGGTTGAAACACGTAGACGCCGCCATATTTCAAGATGATGAGGAATTGTGAAAATTCTAAGAGCCCGCCTACTGCCTTTGAGTACCGTCCCTGCAAAATTTCATACCTCTAGGTAAAGCTGTTTGGACGTAGGCGTCCTTGTGATTTAAATTAAAATTTCGAGTTTAAAATTAAACTTGTTGTCTTAGATTAGTGGTGTCTTTCAAGTTTGAGTAATAAATGGTTTAGAGAACACTTTAGGACACGGGTTTGATTTGTTGGTTTTCGAGTATTGTTTCCGGTTGTAGTTTACTTTTGACGGTTAATTTACTTTTGCTAAAAACGCGATAGAGGTTTGCGTGTAGTTCAATGTCGGCATTTCGGTTATTGGAAGTAATTAGGTTTTAAATAAGATCACAGACAACTTGTGTAATGAATTTTAAAAGAACTATACAATCATATTTAATGCTTTTTTTTATTAAAATTTGGTCAATGAAAAAAAAGTTGACATCGCAAGTTATCATTTCAGTATTTACATGTGTGGACACCTTTCCACTAAAACCAATAATTATCCGTTAGAAATAATTCCTACGATATTTATAACACAAGATTTTAAGAAAATTTTAATCAAATCTAATATTAGATCTAAACATGTAAAAAATTACACAAAACCAATTAAAGTTTTTACATGACGAAGTTAACGGTCTAATAATGTGACCAATATCCCTGGTTTTCGTAAACCTCCCGAACTCTACTAGGGATTGAATGATGATACGCCTGGAATAGTTCCACGTTCAACTTGAGATCGCGCCAAGCATTTTGTACCGCTTCCAACAACTCAGCAGGGTTCCTGACGTTGACATGGTCAACTTTCCGAACCATCTCTGCCCACAGGTTTTCGATTGGGTTCAATTCACAACCTTTTGAAGGCCAATTCATCACCTTCATGAGAAATTAACGGTTGCAACGTATAAAATGGAGATTAAATCAGTCTAATGAATTACATTGTTAACTACAGTGACAAGATATTTACCGTAAAACCATGAACCGCACTAAGCCTTTCCAGAGCTTGGGTGGTCACTCTTGCCGTGTGGATCGGAGCTCGGTCGTGCATAAAGATGAAGTTCCCGTCGGGGAACCTTTCCAATATGCTAGGAAAGCTATCGTTCTCCGGGAGTTGGACATATCGTTGGGCATTGTTCCGTCCTTCGATATGAACCAAACACCCGGAATTCGTTGCCGATAGCCAGCCCCAAACGTTGATTGAGAAACGGCCGCTTCGTTGGACCTCGGCGATGTATAAGGCTCATTGTAGCGCGTGCAGGGAGGTCTCCTCACCCATATCTTTATAACATTAAAGAAATATAAATATTTGAATACTCAAGTTCACTGATAATTATATTAATAGACTATGTTGATCTTATTCTGTCATTCATCTCATTGCTTCCTCTCAATAAATGAAATTACCTGCCCATTATGTCCGACGACGAAACTTTTCTCGTCCGTGAAAACTACTCTTTCCCACTGCTCTAGTGTCCAATTTAAATGTAAACGAGAAAATTCCAGCCTCCCTCGTCGGTTCATGGCGTTCAACTTTTCTTTAGGACACGCGTTCCTTCCATGAAGGCCTTGACTTGCCAAGGCTCTTCGTACGGTCCTCACACTTGTCTGCAGCTCAAGTTCCGTTCTAACAAGCCGCGCTGTTAGAAATGGCTGTGCCCTGCTTGTCCTACCAATTAGTCGAACTTCTCTATTGGTTAGAGCCCTTGGTCGTCCTCCTCTTTGCCTATGTGCTCCACCGTTTAACTCGTTATTTCTGTCACAGTCAATCCAAGTAGCCACTGTCGTAGGTGAAACATTTAACTGCCGAGCGATTTCGCGATTTCAAAAACATTGCTCATGAAGTTCAACAATTTGACGACGAATTAATACTCTATCAGCCATTTTACTTGTTTGGAGAATATGAAAATTAAGTGATAAAAAGATGCATGGTTTGCGGTCTCTTTTATATAGTAAACTTTGAATAGGGGAAAATATTTTTTCGTCGAGTGGAAGGTAAAAATTAGTTGTTGGTTGAAAATAGACATTCTTAAAAACTTAATTTAACGATGGAGGTGATAGGCAAAGATTAGGACGACCAAAGATTTGACCTACCGAGAAGTTTTTTAAGCGTGATACTTGTGGGCAACTTGAGATAAGTTTAAAACCGTAAGATGAACTTTGGTGAGACAGGGTCTGTTTGAACGCTTTGCGTGGCACTTAAGAAACGTGAAGTTTCTTTTCTCTAAAAGTCTAAGGAGGCTTCAATTTGGAACAGAGCAGGGTTGTTAATTTTTTGGTTTTTTTCAAATAAAACAAAAAATCGATTTTTTTTATTTTAATTGATTTATTTGATTTTTATTGAACTACTAGATAGTAAATTACCAACATGAAAGGTCTTGAGTCAAAATTAACCCCATGCAAAATAATCATGACATTTAAGCAGCTATTGGATATTGTTGCTATTCAAATGCTTGTATAAAAAGACTAGCTTGACCGCTATTTCATTTCTTAGCCTATCCAGCAAGACAAACTGAAGTTCTGGGAAAAACTTAAACTGAAATATAACAACACTATGATTGTTTTTAATTATAGGTCTTTTCTAGTTAAGTTTCTTCTCGAGTTTCTTAACCTACTTCTTGGAATCTTAGAAAACATTTTTTAAAAATAAAAATATATTCTTGAATTTAATAAATGATTTTTTTAAAAAAATCGCTTGATTTAAATCAAACTGATTAAAATCAAACAACCCTGGAACAGAGCACACAAATTAGACACTCGAGCAGTTAGAATGTGTAGTCTTTACGAATGATAAACGTTTCGTCGTCGGGGCACAATGGCCAGGTAATTTTTTAGAGGATCGATGTGCACCAATTTATGCCCATCCACTCGAGCACTCGAAAGGCTTAATGCGGTTTAGTAGGGTAAAAGTCTTAAAACGGAAGTTAAAGAATGCCATTTTTTTACAACTCAAATAATAGAATTTATATGTTGCCTTTCATAATTTCTCTATTAGGTGATGAAATGATCTTCAAAAAGCTGCGATATCAAATTATGAATGGTTTTAGCATTTTTCAAATATTATAATTTTTATTAAGCGCTATTATTGCTATTTTAGAGGAAACCTTTTCCTATATTTCTATGTAAATATTGTAATAATATTGTAATATATAATGTTTACCAAAAGTTCTACCGCTAAAAATGTTAAAAATCAATTTCTATTTATGTAAAAAGGCGGATCTCAGTCTCTTTTTCTTTCCAAGGGTTTTTATCCTACTTCCGGGTGTCATAGGAGCATGGATAAAGAATTCGCGTGAGGAAATTTGTTTTCACGCTATAGGATAGGCAACTCCCCTATTTCTGACGACAGCTTATTCTGTATAATCTGATTCAGCTTGGGTTGTCAGCACGCGCAAAGCTGGGTCTCTATGTAACGTAGCTTTGTGCGTGATGACAAGAGACGAAGAAAATAATGTTTCTCTGGATTTAAAATATCCGCGAGTTTTAGGTCAAATGTATGGGCGGAAATTCTAGTAGGCTTCGAAAAAAGTTGAAGTGCCTCGACTGTCGAGTGTCGACTTCATAGTCGAGCCAGTGACTTTTAAAATTTCAAGTAATACTAATTTAGACTATTAAGAAGGATGTTAGAGTTAGTATTATAAATATTTATTACGTTTCTAAATCTTTTGGGAATCTCAAGAAATAATTTTCGCTATTTTTAATAGCGCAACGTTCCTTGATAATGTTTGAAGGACCCACCAATTGATTACATACGACTATGCATGTATTTGAAACTAAAGCCTACAGGTCCGTGCATTTGAGATAAAAATCTCGCGGATATTTATAATCCTTTTTATTTCTTCGTCTCTTGTCATCACGCACAAAGCTACATAACATAGAGACCTAGCTTTGCGCGTGCTGACAACCGAAGCTGAAAATAGAGTATATGCAGAATAAGCTGCTGTCGGAGATAGGGGAGTTGCCTACCCTATAGCGTGAAAACAAATTTCCTCGTGCGCATTCTTTATCCAAAACAGAAGGTTGAAATTTGGCAAAGAGTTTCCTGAGACCCCGTGAATGATATGAGTAATTCTAAAACTCCCACAAGTGTTCTTTCAGTGGTTGAACTTATTTTTCCCTTGAATAAAAGTCAACGAATTAATTAGAAATAGTCCAACGCCTGATCTTTTGCACTACCGGTTGCTGAAGTGTTTCGGATTATATTGATATAGTATTTTTTCTATGATGGGGATAATTATCGGGGGATTTTTCACTTTTCTCGGATAGGGTTAACAATCGAGGATTTTGTCTGGGGATGGGGGATTTTTTACAATTTCAGTAATGGGAGATTATGCCTGGGGTTCTTTGTCTTGGAAGTGTTTAGTCCGTATACCCGTGTGAATCGATAAAACCTAAAAGCTATTTTTCAGTTCTAATATGTAAATCGAGATATTGAACAGGTTTTTAACACACTACCAGCTGTTTATACGTCAATCAATCCTGTATCGCGTTTTTTGCATAAGTTAATAAACCGTCGTAAGTATACTAATACAGAAATTAGTACTGGAAAACCAGTAAATCAAACCCATGTTCTACAATGCCCTTTTTGTTACTCAAATTTCTAAGACACCACTAATCTAAGACATCGAGTTTTTTTACATTGGGAATTTCAATTTAAATCTTAAGGACGTCTAGTAAAGGTCAGACACTTTTAGGCTTAACATCTATAATACCATTCGTTATATTTTGAAAATATTCAAGATGTATTTTTTTCCAAGTATTCATGATGCATTTTTTCTCTATATATTCATGAAGAATTTTTTTTCAAGTATTCAAGATGGATTTTTCTAAATATTCATGATAGATTTTTTCTTAGTTATCATGATTGATTTTTCTAAATTTTCATGATTAAATTCTTGAAAATATTCATGATGAGATTCTTAAAAATGTTCATGATCAAATTTTCAAAAATATTCATGATTAAATTTTTCCAAATATTCATGATAAAATACCTGAATAATTTCATTAGTGAATAAACGTAAATCGTAACATCATAACCAACGTAGGCAGGCACTTGTTTACCGTGATTATACACTTTGGCGTGGTTGATGAATTAAGTGCTTGCCATGCTGCAAGCTTAAAAAACAAGGCTGCCTACCTACTCGGAAATAAAATACAAAAGGTATTTATTTCTCGTTTCATGGAGCCCAGCCTCTATTATTATTATTATTATTATTATTATTATTATAATGTTGATGACTGTGTAAATTCCAGTGAACTACTTATATAGTTTTTTATATACACATTAAAAATCCATTTCATTCATTTTTTGAAGACTACTTTTTTAAATACAACGTTCTATAATTAACCTTAGATTTAACAAAAAATATATGGCATTCTAAAAGTTAAAGAGATAGTTGTCTAATTTCAAAAGTGGTGGAAAAATTAAACTTCCAGACAAAAGGAGGAGTATTCGAATATCAATATTTTCATGCCATTAGGACGAATGAGTCTTTTAATTTAAATAATATAATAATTCGAACCATTATCTTCGGAGATTACCATCCATTTCACAATGTAAATTAATATTCGCATCCTTCTTCAAGAATTTGTCGTTGTTAGATTCTTCTCTAATTCATGTCATCGTGAATCTTCATCCCCGATTGTCCGCTACATTTCCATGGTAGACACGTCACCTATTCTGCAAACTGGAGTTCTGCCACGATATTTGTCCCCAAGCACTCAAAACATTTCCTTACAAAATCCAACCAAACATTTTTATACCGAAAAGACACAAAAACATTAATCATCGAAAACCCACCCACCCAGAAGCTACACAAAATATTTTATTCTTTAACAGCTTAAAACATTTACTACAAAAAAGCCACAGAAGAATTCAACCCAAAACGCAAACTTCGCGCATTATAGAATATTTGCAAAATTTTTAATGTCAAAAATCCTTCCACTTTAGCAATCACAACTTGCTTATTATTCCAAATTCACAGACTTAACACTACCCCAGGTACCAAATTAACGTTGATTTAAAGTAGATTTTTGGTGCCAATGTTTTGCAAACGTTGCACGTGTACTTCACACGTAAGAAAAACGTTTATTTTTGGTACATAAGTTACCTCTAGATGTTTAGGATTTTCATAGCGTCAATAACACGTTTTTACAAAGTGATAATTAAAGCGTTTATTTCAGGTCTACATGTTACGCTTGCAGCACGTTTGGGAATGGTGTTCAATTGGCCGTTAGTTTTGCGTTATTACTGTATGTTTCGGCAACGCTGTTATCACGTTCATAGAAAGTAATAACAAAAGCGTTTATTTCAAGTCTACATGTTACGTTTGCAACACGTT
Organism: Phalangium opilio; assembly: GCF_054372755.1. Lineage (NCBI taxonomy): Eukaryota > Metazoa > Arthropoda > Arachnida > Opiliones > Phalangiidae > Phalangium > Phalangium opilio. The sequence goes on from NW_028324197.1 coordinate 1,132,294, forward strand.
TGGCAATGGTGTTCAATTGGCCGTTAGTTTAGCGTTATTACTGTATATTTGGCCAACGTTGTTAAAACATTTATACATGAGCGTTTATTTCAGGACTATATGTTACGTTCGTAACACGTTTGAGAATAGTGTTCAATTGACCGTTAGTTTAGCGTTATTACTGTATATTTGGGCAACGTTGTTAAAACGATTATACAATGTGATAACTAATACGTTTATTTGGCTAAATTCAAGAATAGCTCCCGGTAACGGATTTTAAAAATTTCTTTTTCTTCTGAAAGAGAAAAATGCGACAAAAATTATGGTGCAAAAATTTTTTGGGGCAAACAATTATTAAGGAAGATACAGCTAGTTTTAATTTTAATTGCTCTGGACAGAAAACAGCACAATTTAAGCTATATTACCTTACTTTTATTACCTTTTCCAAAACGTTCATGTTTACAGTTGGTTAGGTTAGGTTTGGTTAGGTTAGGTTAGGTTTGGTTAGGTTAGGTTTGGTTAGGTTAGGTTTGGTTTGGTTAGGTTAGGTTTGGTTAGGTTAGGTGTGGTTAGGTTAGGTTAGGTTAGGTTAGGTTAGGTTAGGTTAGGTTAGGTGTGGTTAGGTGTGGTTAGGTTAGGTTAGGTTAGGTTAGGTTAGGTTAGGTTAGGTTAGGTTCGGTTGGGTTAGGTTAGGTTACGTTAGGTTCGGTTGGGTTAGGTTAGGTTTAGCCGAAAATAAGCAGTCGACATTTTTTATAGCATAAATTGTGCCATCTTCTACCCAGGGCAATTAAAATTAAAACTAGCTCTATCTTCCTTAATAATTGTTTGCCCCAAAAAATTTTTGCACCATAATTTTTTTCGCATTTTTCTCTTTCAGAAGAAAAAAAAATTTTTAAAATCCGTCACCGGGAGCTATTCTTGAAAACTCCCCTGCTAGCCATAACCCGCATGGGATTGGTTCAAAACATCCCGTAGGGGTAAAGGGTTCTGGGTAGCAGACGGCGCTAAACCAATGGTGGATGGCGCAGTAGTTCTTGATAGTTTTTAAGACCAATTAAATGCTAATTATTTTATAATAACAGATCATTTATTTTTATTTTATTATTTTAGCTTTTATATTTAGAAAAAGGCCGTTCTTTTAAGGTATAACAGGGATAGATGTAATTTTAGAAGCAAGAATGGAGAACGGTTAGTATTTACTTCAGTCCGACTAGTATAGAGCCCCTCCCTTCAACACGTAACGAAAAGTTTAAATTATCTTATTGTTCACTTACCCTACGTTGTGATGACGCTGCTGACGGGGACGGCGAAAAATACGTAATTCCTTTTGACCTCTGTCGCTATGACCCGCCTCTTCTTTCAACGTAGTTTAAGTGAGCCAATAAGATAATTTAAAATTTTCGTTACGTGTTGGAGGGAGGGCCTCTATACTTGGCTATGAGTCGGACTGAAGTAAATACTAACCGTTCTCCATTCCTGCTTCTAAAATTACATCTATCCCTGGTGTATATAAAGCCGGGTAGCTTAGGTAATTATAAATACAAGCATCTTAAATTTCATGCAGATTGTTAAATTACATAACTCTTTGGTAAATGGCTCCTCAAATTGATACACAGCATGGATTTATAACACAAGACACGCAAGCGAGTACTTAGAACATTGCATAAAACTGTGATGTTTTGAACACTATGGGATAAAGTGTTATCAGTAGTGTATTATTCTTCTCTTCGAGAGAAGTGTACAGCACAAAGCGCGGTAATAGTAACATGGTTCTTCCCAACATCAGAATTAACATTTGGAGCAAGGTTACTAAACCAAAACTGCACATGCGCGATAAATAGTTCCCTCATCATTACTATATTAGCGCTTAACTATTGCCTAGTCGCATGCATGCGCTTGTGGATTTTTGTCCCACGTAGAGAAAATCAAGGTTTGTGGGTTGATTGCTGAGAATTTAGTACCAAACAGTTATAGAATTCACGCCACGGTGCGATAGTAACCCATCTGAAGTTTAATGAGAGGGAGAGCAAACAAAAAGGATGAATGAGCCTGGGAAGAATACATAACTAAAGAATATTAAGAGGATACAGAGTGCCATCCTTCTTCTATTATCACCTTCTGTTATTATGAATTTCCTTCCACTATACAAAGAACTAGAGCTAAGCTACCTATGCTTGCCGGGTTGTTTTAACAGTCTGGAAACAAGGTATAGCGTTCGTTTCCAGTCAATGTAGACACTAAATAATCTTTGGTGCCATCATCATATTTTTTTAAAAAACTAATCTCTTTAGCAAATTTCAATTTAAAAATAATTGATGCTTAATTGGGGGTTCGTTATAAAGCTACAATGTTACGGGTCTAGACCAGGACGTTCTCAACAGCCTTAATAGCTTGGGGTTGGCGGGCCCAACTTTGAGAAACTTAGGCCTAACCAAATCACTTCTAAAACCTTTTCCTAGTGTTACTGATATAAACATGTAGTTTGGTCAAATTCGGTAACGAATTGCGACTGAACATAAAGAACAAACATGCAAAAAAACACCTGTATATGGACTCTCAAATATACAGGGTGTTTCTGTTAAGTCTCCCATAAATTAAGGGGGATGTTCTTTGGGAAATCAATTTTGAGTCGAAAATGTAAATTCTATCTCCATTTTGCCACAAGAGACACTGTTTTCAAGTTAAGATTGGTGTATGTAAACAGGGTTAGATGTAATTTTAGAAGCAGGAATGGAGAACGGTTAGTATTTACTTCAGTCCGAGTAATAGCCCAGTATAGAGCCTCTCCCTCCAACACGTAACGAAAAGTTTAAATTAACCTATTGGCTCACTTAAACTACGTTTTGATGACGTTGCTGACGGGGATGGCGAAAAATACGTAATACCTTTTTATCTCTATCGCTATGACCCGCCTCTTCTTTCATACCCCTCCGTCCCGTGGAAGGGGGTCCTGGACTTTGAGGCGCACCCGGATTACTCTGTTCTCCATTCCTGCTTCTAAAACTACATCTATTTCTGATTTAATAAACAGTTAAGTATCCCTTTAAAAATAAATACCTTTATCCATCAATTTAAGTCCGCTTCCAACGTATTACCCATACCACCACGAACACACTTTCTAAAAGATTAAAGGAAATAATTTTTATTTCTCTACCTCCCAAGAGATTTGTCTTTTTTTTGTGATGGTTCTTTATACTATAGTATTTCTTTTCTTATAGCATCCCCTAGTCGTGTCTTTGAAACAAAAATATCTTTGAAGTGGCATTTTACGGTTTTTATGTCAATATAATTAAGTCTCTTTGGACTGCGAATATGGGCACGCTCTGTCTATACTAACAAGTTAACTAATTTCATAAACCCATAACAATTTCCATAAGTATGGGTAGAAAGGATATTTGCTAAGATATGCCTTCCATGTACATTTAGCCACTCCCCGGCCCATGCGACTCGATCAGCTTGAGCGACTGGCTGAGAGTAGTCCAAGGTCGTTACTTTGTACCACGTGACTATAAAATTAAAAATTGTAGATGCTATAGTCTGGTCTGCTACTACGAACTTTCTCGTGACGTCACATCCACTTATCGTTTACCTCGGTTTTGACGACCAATTTAGACTAACAACATTGACGTCACGTCCCCGTGGCTTCTCCCCTTTCAGTAGTACTCTATACGGGACGAGGTTCATCTCTTTTCGGAAAGTTGTTTTGTCAATGCTACAAAGTGCGACGGCCGATAGGGAATGTTAGGTACTATACTAACAAAAGGCACACGTGACTTACCGACAGGTTATGGAAGCACCGACAGAAATACCTCTCGTAAATACTATATAGGCAGCCATTTCTTTTTTTCAAAAATGATATTGAAACTGTGATCAGTTCGCAGGGGCTTACCGCTTCTCCCTAAATACAGACTCCGTGATGAGCGTCTCCTGGCGGAATATTTTTGTAAAGGAGAGCCACCTGGTGGCGGGATTACCGTTAATAGAAATCCCCGCCTACTGTGAAAGAGTGATTCTGGAGTAGCATACTCTATAGCGCTAACACAAGAAGCCCTTTCTATGAATTGACATAAAATTTACCCACAGTACACCAGTGTTTGATTGGGCATAATCTAGCCTTGAGGTGCCACCTGGTTAACCCATCAAGAACTATTATTTACACGTTACTTTTCCACTAAAATATTTTCACCGAGAGGTGGCGGCACTCACTGATGCCCAACCATGAAAAAAAAGCATGATGGGGTTTTGATACAGCTGCAATGGCCCCCTCGAATGCTTCTTTTCACAATAAAAATTTACTATTAAAAGCTGTGATCATATCAACCTCAACCCGTAACCCGAAATAACAGTGGTCCATTTCTCTTATTAACACCTGGATTGTACGATATAACTATAAATGAAGATGGCGAAGTCTTCTAATCAATTTTGTTTTGAATACACTATGCCGATATTGTGGGCTCCTACAGCAAACCTATACTTATGAAGAGTGTTATAGGGCTATGCTAATACATCAGAAGCTCAAGCAATATAATCATCTTGTCCCAACACCACAACACGTGACCCGATATAAGGATATAAATAACAGTGGTCCTTCTCTCTCTCCTCTGTCTCTGACCTGGATGATAAATGTAGATGGCGAAGTCTTCTAATTAATTTTGTTTTAAATAAATAAATTATTAAATAAGGTTAATTTGCAAAATAATGATACGCGTGTTGTATTAGCGAGATTTTACACAGTTTGTATTCACAAAATTTGTTTCGTCCTTTATGTTAAGTTATTTTAATTTAAAACAAAGAAATAAAAAGAGGTTTCAGAATAAATTATTTAAAAAATTCTTGCAAATAATTTACGTTATTTGAATTGACTATGCCGATATTATGGGCTCCTAGGGTAAACCTATACTTATGGAGTGTGTTATAGGGCTATGCTAATATATCAGAATAGTAGAAACAGTCGGCGCCTCATTTAAGCATGGAAGAAGAAGGGTATGGAATGGTAAGGTGAATAGGCAGACGGCTACGCGAAATGTAGGGTCACGTGGAAAAACTCTCCTCTCCTCTCGGCACTAGCTGTAACGCTATTACTGCTCTGCGCAATATTGGCGCGCAAGCAGAGAGAGGGATACACTGTTTAGATCCGCTCTCTACCGCCTCTGCCACAGCGCGCCTGCGCGGAAGCTTCCAACGTTGGTGATAAACTCGGGAACAAGGGAATGAAAAGGGGGAAGTTACGATTTTTCAACGCGCTCTCTTTAACACTATAGGACCCTTCTATACCCTTCTTCTTCCATGATTTAAGTCACCCTCCCGTGAATAAACAGTTCAGTGAAAAGATGACAAAATCAGTGTAATAAATATTAGTGTAATTGGTTGAAACGCGCTTACCTTATGCCATAAAGAAGGTTTATTTGCATTTCTGGCCGCCATTATTCAAGATGGCAGTGGATTGAAAAAAATCTTTCTTGGTGAGTGCTAACTACTTAGGAGTAGCGTCCCTGAAAATATTGAACCATCTAGGTTAAGCGGTTGGGATGAGTGTTCATTAACAGTTAGTCAGGAGTCAGGACAGGACTGGGTGTTTGTGATGAGTCTGCCATAAATTAAGGGGGATGTTGTACTTTGACATTTTGCCCTAAGGGTCACTGTTTTCAAGTTATGATTTGAGTGTTTTAGGGATGACCCCTTATTTAAATTAGTAATCATAGTCTTTCAGTTTATTAGTTAAATTTAAGGGGCATCTATATTGACAATATAATTTAATAATATTTAAATTGACAATATAATTCATTTAATTCAATAATATTTAAATTCAAAATATAATTGCATAATATTTAAAATTCAAAATATAATTGAATAATATTTAAAATGATAAATATAATTTAATAATATTTATTTCTTACTGCTTTCCCGCCTTTAAACTTTGGGCACTGCTGTGGGTGACGTAGACATACATAAAAAATCAGAAAATACTATCTTACTTTCCCCTTTCCGCTCGCAGCTGTAGACTATCCAATGAAAGCTCGTGTGAACCGGATATACTAGACCCTAACCTCTCCTAGCTCTTGCCTTCCACAGCGCCCCTTATCCTCAAGATTCAACCAATCAGGAGATAGAACGGCGACGCCATATTCACTTTCGACTTCCAAACCGGCCACGTTCCCACGCCAAGAGAAAAACACTCTTACAGGCGAATATTTTTATAGACATTTCTACCAAAGAGGTTCTACTTTCACATTGAGCTTTAACGGTTGGCGTGAACCATACGCGTGTTTTTTAAACTAAAAGCGGCTAGAAATTTCCGTTCTAATTAGTTGCGTTACTTTTGGATTATTCCAATTTATGCTGCAATGGCAAACAGAATAATTTTCAAGATAAAAGAGCAAAGGTTTCATGGGAGACAACTAGTGAATGGCCAATGGTTCCTAGATATTGCAGCGCATGATCAATATGGAAATGAGGCAAATCACGCGTGGAGTATAAGTAGTTCCTGTATTGGAGTAGCTGGATTTCATTTCCTGAATGTAAGCGGTTCCGTAGGCGATGACAACGTGGCTTACGAAAAATTCTATTGCGACAAGGATGTTTTGGTTAATGGAAAAGAGAGAGTGTTCATCCGTAAGGGATATATGACGGAACCAATTTTCAATAACTTTCATTTCACCCTCATAATCCGTAATTCGATTGCATGTAACCAAATGGATATCGTTTTCCATTTTGCGCCGTGCGACGCGAATAAGTTTCTTGAAAGGCAGAAGACCTTGCTGGACGAAGGAATCCTAACAGACGTCGTCATAAAAACCAGAGAACAGGAATTTCCTTGCCACAAGTTCGTCTTGGCCTCGCATTCATTGTACTTCAAGAACATGTTCGTCAATAACGTAAGTGGAAGACGAAGTAATTTAGTCGACTGGACCGAGGTACTCGGAGCCCCAGTTGTCAAGGACTTGTTGCATTTCCTCTACACTGGACAAACTCCGCCCAACATTGACGACCATCGGTTGCAATTATTGAGAGCCTCGCAGATCTGTCTTCTACCCGATTTGAAAGCCATGTGTGTGGAGAACTTAGCGCGTAATATTACTGTGGAAAATGTGCTTTACATACTTCAGCCAGCGGAAATGTTGGACATAAGCTATTTGAAAAGAGAAGCCCTCAAATTTATGGCTGCCCATTGGGATGAAGTAATGGCTACTGACGTCTACCAACAACTGGATCCAAACATGTGCAAGAGACTTCTCAAAAGCGTCTTGGAAATGTTTAGGCTCAACATTCTTAACGAATAAGGTCACTGAAAACAGATCATATTATTCGCCATAACAAACATATTCCAGAATTGCATTCTTACTATTTTTCTTTATCTTAATGTTAATTTTTTTAAATAATTACTAATGTAAATTATTTTAAATGGTATTTTCAAAACCTTTCAATACATTAAAATAAATATGATTTTCTTATTACGTTTTAAGCTTAAAACATATCCACTTTTTAGATACCTTATTTTCAAAAGTTTTGAATGCATTTCATTTATTCTAACTATAACTTTCAAAAATTCTTTAAAAAGCAAAAACATTCTTACTTAGTTTTTATGTCAAAACTATTTGTGGTATAAAAACATGTGTATTCAATTCTCAGAAAAGAATTAAAGGCATGTGCTCTTGAAACTTGATAATCAGTGGTTTGAATGAATTAAATATACAGTAATTCATAGTGGTCATAGGTTATGAAAAGACACTGTGAAAGTGTGATTAGTTGGGAGTAAGGCACGAAAATCTTATCATCAATTTGGACAGCTTTTGCTTAGATTATTTAAGATGCCGTGTATGTACGAGGATTTTTTCTGAATTCGCGGCTACGGCTAGCATGGCCGCCGGCGGCTCGGGATGGGCCGTTCACGCTCAGCTGCTGATACCAAGCCAAGGCTTAGTGTAGTTTTCGAGTCTTATATTATTCGGAGAGCTATTTTTCCGTTGAAATTAAATAATCTTATAATATTTAAATTGATAAAATAATTTAATAACATTTAAATTGATAAAATAATTTAATAACATTTAAATTGATAAAATAATTTAATAACATTTAAATTGATAAAATAATTTAATAACATTTAAATTGATAAAATAATTTAATAACATTTAAATTGATAAAATAATTTAATAACATTTAAATTGATAAAATAATTTAATAACATTTAAATTGATAAAATAATTTAATAACATTTAAATTGATAAAATAATTTAATAACATTTAAATTGATAAAATATGTATGCTTCAGGGCGGATAGGCCTCAGATTTCAGGAGGTACTAGAGGCGGAGGCTCATTAATTATAATAAAGAATGAACTTAAGCCAATTAGACGCAGCGATTTGGAGCTAACGACTGAGTGTGTTTGGGTGGAACTATCGATCAAAGGCAGTACCACACTGCTAATAGGCAACCATTATTTCCCTCCTAATAGCACTTTGGATACCGTGAATACTTACCTTGTGGATGTTTCCACCAAATTGAAGCTATTGAATAAGGAATGTTTAATCTTAGGCGATTTTAATCTACCTGGAGTAAACTGGGACTATGTCAACCATGACAATTGCACTCCTGCAAGAAAATTAATTGCGGCCGCAGTAATCGACTTTGCAAATGATCTAGGCCTCTCCCAATTAAACACTTTTGCCAATAGCAAAGGAAACATCTTAGACTTGGTCCTTTCGCGCAATAACGATGTTACAGTTTTAAAAGACGTTACGCCTCTGACCCCCATTGACTGCTTTCATGTGCCGATACTAATATCCCTGCTGATCAATACTGGAGCTGTAAACCCCCTACTCGCTAATAACAGGCAGTTGTATCCACAGTATAATTACAAAAAAGGGAACTATAGTGAACTTTACACCCAACTGAGGGACATGAATTGGTCGTACTTTGACCTCATACAAGATGTAGACAATGCTGTCGATCAACTCGGAAACATTGTCAAACATTGTATGGATTCGAACATCCCAAAAATCAAGTATAACAATTCAAAAAGATCACAGAAATATCCCACTTGGTTTTCTCACGAATTGAAAAAGACTCTGCAACGAAAACAATATTACCATAGAAAATGTAAAAAGCGAGAGAATCAGGAAGATGTAGCCAAATTTCGGAACATTCGTAAAGAGTGCCGCACACTATTGTCACGAGATCGTAATTTACAAGGGGAGAGCATTGTCGAAGATCTAGCACGTAACCCTTCGAAACTTTGGGATTATACTAAGATTAGAACCAAACCAAAGGAAAATGAAATCATACTAGACCTTAATAATAGCTTACTTACAAATACAGAAGAAATTGCCGAGCAGTTTAAACTAAAGTTCACGGAACCGCTTTGCTCCAAAAATGACGTCTGTGACTTTAGAGGCTTTCCATTCAATAGCAGCGATAGCTTATGCGCGCTTACAATCACGGAAACCTCTATACTTGCCACCATTAGAAAGTTAAAGCCTAAAAAATCGTTTGGAATAGATTTTGTTCCACCCTATATTATAAAAGGCTGCAGTGACGTTTTTGCTCCAGTGCTACACAAAATATTTAACCTATCCCTAAAACTAGGGATATTTCCGGCAGCATGGAAAAAGTCACTAGTAATCCCTGTCTATAAAAAAGGGTACAAAGGCGACATCCTAAACTATAGACCTATTTGTCTGATTCCAATATTCTCAAAAATTTTCGAAATGGTGTTAAATGATGTATTATATGACTGGTTTAAACCTTTCCTTGCGGACACTCAGCATGGTTTCTGCCATGCTAGATCCACGGTCACCAATCTAATGACATTTATGAACTATTCGGCACCCATTGTAGCGACACAAGGACAGGTCGACGCTATAATGCTTGATTATTCGAAAGCTTTTGATCGAATGAATCACACTATATTATTAAAAAAACTAGAGCGCTACGGTATTGGAGGCCCCTTACTAAGGCTAATTAAGTCCTATCTGCAAAATAGACCTAATATCATAAAAATTAACTCCAAAATTACAGACGTTGAGTATGAAACAAATGTTGGTGTTCCGCAGGGATCTGCCCTGGGCCCTTTGCTCTTTGTTATTTATATAAATGATCTCCCGAATTGCATAATAAACAAATCACAGCTTGCTACATTTGCGGATGATAATAAAATTTTCCGCGAAATAAAATCTATAAATGACTGTGAATTATTGCAACAAGATTTACACGCCATTAATCTTTGGAGTGAAAGAAATGAACTCCCATTGAACGCCACGAAGAGCATTCTCGTTACCTACACGAGAAAAACCAATTGGATTAAGTTCAATTACTCAATTAACGGCACATCCATCCCGAGAGATACTTCAGCCAAAGATCTCGGAATCATAATGGACCAAAAATTTCACTTCAAAGACCAAATAGCTAAAACAAAGAGCAATTGCATTAAGTATCTATGGGCAATAACAAAAATAGCCACAACATTAAAATCCAAAAGAATCTTAAAACTGCTATATGTTTCATTAGTAAGATCCAAAATAGAGTATGCTTCCCAAGTATGGTCGGGATGTAGCAACTACCTACTATTAAGCATTGAACGAATACAGCGTAAATTTATTCAAATTCTTTACGAAAAGTTCCTTAAACGCGGTCACTATAATTATATTGATATTTTAAATGAACAAAGGCTTTTAACTATTAAAAATAGGCTAACGTATCTGGACATGAGCTTTTTAAATAAACTTCTAGTTTATCATATAGACTGTAAAATTCTGTTAGAAAAAATACATTTTCATGTACCGTGAAACGATCTTCGCGATTTTAAGGCGTTTTATACTGGTAATTCAAACAAGGCCTTGTTAAATCCTATAAAAAGGATACAAAATTCGTACAATAATTGCCGTATAGACATACAAAAAATAGACCTGTTTGAACAGAAAAAAACTCGTTTCAAATCCATATATTTTAAAGCTGTAAGTACAAACTATGTAAGTGACCTATTTTAAACCTTTTTTAAAACCTTTTTTTAAAATTTAAACATTCTATGAATGACCTATTTTACGTTTAAACATTTAATGAATGACCTATTTTACGTTTAGACATTTAATGAATGACCTTTTTTACGTTTAAACATTTAATGAATGATCGATTTTATATTTAAACATTTAATGAATGACCTTTTTAAATTCAAATATTTTATTAGTGAAAAATTGAACGATAAATCTATTTTAAAAATTATCATTCCTCTCAAACGCCTAGAAATGTATAATCTATAAATTAGGAACTTAAACGATTAATCAAAAATGTCTTGATTAGAATCAAGACCTTAAAAGTATCGATAAGACTGAGGTTATCAATTGTCTGAAGGATCAGATATTATTTTTTCTTTTTAATTGAAACTTAAATGCATGCTTAAGAAAAAACAACGTTCCATTACCGTTTTCCGTTGAAATAAATTATTTTACTGGTAATCAATTTCAAAAATTTACTTATCTCGGCTTTTCGACCACAATTCCATTCCCCGAAAACATTTTATCATTACATTAATTACTTTTGGGAGAGTACGTGTATGGTTTTCGTTTTAAAAGGTTCCTAAAGACGTTACATCCCCATTCGTGACCGGCACGCTTCGCAGTGGAACATTTTAATTATTCTAAAACCAATGGCGCCAAATTCAATAGGGACAGTAACATTTTTTCTCGCGGTTTTGCAAAATGATGTAATATCAAGTGTACTTTAGTGAACCGTCGTATTGTTCTTTTTCATAGTTCAGGGCATGATCAGTGTTACTGTCCAATTTCTCAATCTAGTTTCTAACAATGGTTAGAGCCTATTTGATAGGGCACGGCACAACGTTATATACATTTGTAAATTCTAAGTAGCACAAAAGGAAAAAGAATCCATTTTTTTATATTTTGGTTTCAAATAAATAAACTCATGATAGTAGTTATAACGAACAGAAAGTCAAGGGAATGGCACCGGTAATGAGCAGCAAAAAGAGAGGAAAGTTTGCTTCAAGTTAGCAGAGGGAAATCGTAGTGAAAATAGTAATCTAGAATTTTGTTCGTTCAAACCTAAATATATCATGAAAAATTCAAGTGAGGAGGCGGCAATACCTAGAAAGATTGATTTTGGCAGATAACAGCGAAAAAATTATGTTCTACACACACTAGGACTATGGGAGAGTTTCTGGGCCGCAGGTCGCACATGATGAAATTTCAACTCCAGTTTACATCAATTCTCCCTGGTCGTACTAGTAGCTGGTTAAGCTATAGTTTGCTCAGGTTCTGTTAGTCTCGAAAGGGTTATATAGTCCTTGTAACTCTTAAAAGGTTGTTGTCATGGCTAAACAGACCGCTATTACAGTTTTTATTGTTTTATGGGTTATTTTGACACGTTATCTCCCAAAAGTAATTAATGTAATGATAAAATGTTTTCGGGGAATGGAATTATGGTCGAAAAGCCGAGATAAGTAAATTTTTGAAATTGATTACCAGTAAAATAATTTATTTCAACGGAAAACGGTAATGGAACGTTGTTTTTTCTTAAGCATGCATTTAAGTTTCAATTAAAAAGAAAAAATAATATCTGATCCTTCAGACAATTGATAACCTCAGTCTTATCGATACTTTTAAGGTCTTGATTCTAATCAAGACATTTTTGATTAATATCTGTTCCTTCAGTCTTCATTTTAATTAAGAATGTTAAGAAACTGTTTTACATTTTCAAAATCTGCACTAAGCAGAAACATATATAAAGGGGACCATAACTTTAGCTCAAACAGACGTTTATTTATAATGATACTTCAAAAAAAACTTAAATCAATAAAAGTTTGTATTCTTATTGTAATTAACCTAATTCAATTTCGTATATCCTTAAAACTTCACAAAGACGATCCGAAATTGTCAATTTCAACTTTTTTGTAGCATAAACTAACGTCTGTTTGATATTAAGCTTAAAACCTTAAACAAAAATGGTCGGGGCTACCCTAAAAGTTCACAAAGATGATCCAAGATTGTTAATATGCCTAAAAAGTGCCAACTTCAAAATATGTAGTCGGGGAAAAGAGAGCGCGATCGAGTGGGCTATGCAAGTGGTTGGAAGTCGCGGGGTTTGGGACAGGGATAAGGGAGTTGAAATGGATTGGAAATGATGATGGGCGACCTGCGGCACCGTATCTCTCCCAATGTACCTCGCGCACGCCCCTACCCTTCGGTAGGCGATTGCTAAGTGCTGCCGCGTACCGCCATTTTATATGTATGAGAACTAGCTTCTATTTTGAAGAAAGAGGGAGCGCCCTTTACAATTTCGTCCAGTACGACCCTACCTAACCGCTGAGGATGCTGGGAGGACTAGGTTGCCGTAGGTGGGGGTACACATGCAACGCTATAGATATGGAGGTTTCCACTCCATTCCTCTCTCCTTCAAGGTTGGGACTCCAGGCATAGCCAACTCCATCACGCACTCGACAACGCAAAGCAACTCGCACCAGCGTATGAAATAATCCGGTGACGCAGGGCAAATGACCAGTTTAAAAATTGCCTGGTCCAGTTCAAAAATTAAATCGGAGGGGGGGAGTCAGTGGTCCACGAGAATACTAAGAAAGTTCAAGGGTAATCAGACTCCACACATTAAAATTCTAATATTTTAATTATCCACTTCTTTAGGTTAGCAGACGACGTGCTCTGGTCAATGGTCACGGACCAGTTTATTTATTCCAAGTCAGGAAATTCGCTGGCCTAATGTCCAGTTTAAAAAATGCTTATTTGGTCACGGACCAGAAAACTTACGTAAACGCGACGCGAATGACGAAAACTACGTATTTTCCGACTGAGGAGAGGCGAAATAGCCCGGCCTCCTTTTTCGTCCCCCCTTGTACTTTGAAAGTAGGACTGGGACTATGGCGCGCGAATACTTAGGCATCTTATACCTTCTCCCTAGTAAACTAGATATCGCTTCTTGGTAAAACTTTATATAACTAAAACCATGAGTTTAAAACATATGTTCCATAAAAAGCTTCATACAACTTTTGGAAAACAAATTTCAGCACCCACAAGTATCTACAAGCACTCACAAGTACCTACAAGTACCCAGAAGTACCAACAAGCACCTACAAGCAACCACAAGTACCCACAAGAACCCACAAGTACCCACAAGAACCCACAAGTACCTACAAGCACCCACAAGCAACCACAAGAACCCACAAGTACCCACAAGAACCCACAAGTACCTACAAGCACCCACAAGTACCTACAAGCACCCACAAGTACCCGGGACAAGCACCCGGGGCAAGTACCCACAAGTACCCACAAGCACCCACAAGCACCTACAAGTACCCGGGACAAGCAACGGGGGCAAGTACCCAAAAGCACCCACAAGTACCCACAAGCACCTACAAGTACCCACAAGTACCCAAAAGCACCCACAAGTACCCACAAGCACCCACAAGCACCTACAAGTACCCACAAGTACCTAAAAGCACCCACAAGTACCTACAAGTACCCACAAGCACCTACAAGTATCCACAAGCACCCACAAGTACCCACAAGAACCCACAAGTACCTACAAGCTCTCACAAGTACCCACAAGCACCTACAAGTACCCACAAGTACCTAAAAGCACCCACAAGTACCTACAAGTACCCACAAGAACCTACAAGTATCCACAAGCACCCACAAGTACCCACAAGAACCCACAAGTACCTACAAGCTCTCACAAGTACCCACAAGCACCTACAAGTACCCACAAGTACCCAAAAGCACCCACAAGTACCCACAAGCACCCACAAGCACCTACAAGTACCCACAAGTACCTACAAGTACCCACAAGTACCTAAAAGCACCCACAAGTACCTACAAGTACCCACAAGTACCTAAAAGCACCCACAAGTACCTAAAAGTACCCACAAGTACCTAAAAGTACCCACAAGTACCTAAAAGCACCCACAAGTACCTACAAGCACTCACAAGTACCTACAAGCACCCACAAGTACCTACAAGCACCCACAAGTACCTACAAGCACCCACAAGTACCTACAAGCACCCACAAGTACCTACAAGCACCCACAAGTACCTACAAGCACCCACAAGTACCTAAAAGTACCCACAAGTACCTACAAGCACCCACAAGCACCTACAAGTATCCACAAGCACCCACAAGTACCCACAAGAACCCACAAGTACCTACAAGCTCTCACAAGTACCCACAAGAACCCACAAGTACCCACAAGTACCTACAAGCACCCACAAGTACCTACAAGCACCCACAAGTACCTACAAGTACCTACAAGCACCCATAAGCACCCACAAGTACCTAAAAGTACCCATAAGTACCTACATGCACCCACAAGTACCTACAAGTACCTACAAGCACCCACAAGCACCCACAAGTACCTAAAAGTACCCACAAGTACCTACAAGCACCCACAAGTACCTACAAGCACCCACAAGTACCCACAAGTACCTACAAGCACCCACAAGTACCCACAAGCACCTACAAGTACCTACAAGTATCCACAAGCACCTACAAGCACCCACAAGCACCCACAGGCACCCACAAGTACCCACAAGAACCCACAAGTACCCACAAGAACCCACAAGTACCTACAAGCACCCACAAGTACCTACAAGCACCCACAAGTACCTACAAGCACCCAGAAGTACCAACAAGCACCTACAAGCAACCACAAGTACCCACAAGAACCCACAAGTACCCACAAGAACCCACAAGTACCTACAAGCACCCACAAGCAACCACAAGAACCCACAAGTACCCACAAGAACCCACAAGTACCTACAAGCACCCACAAGTACCTACAAGCACCCACAAGTACCCGGGACAAGCACCCGGGGCAAGTACCCACAAGTACCCACAAGCACCCACAAGCACCTACAAGTACCCGGGACAAGCAACGGGGGCAAGTACCCAAAAGCACCCACAAGTACCCACAAGCACCTACAAGTACCCACAAGTACCCAAAAGCACCCACAAGTACCCACAAGCACCCACAAGCACCTACAAGTACCCACAAGTACCCACAAGTACCTAAAAGCACCCACAAGTACCTACAAGTACCCACAAGCACCTACAAGTATCCACAAGCACCCACAAGTACCCACAAGAACCCACAAGTACCTACAAGCTCTCACAAGTACCCACAAGCACCTACAAGTACCCACAAGTACCTAAAAGCACCCACAAGTACCTACAAGTACCCACAAGCACCTACAAGTATCCACAAGCACCCACAAGTACCCACAAGAACCCACAAGTACCTACAAGCTCTCACAAGTACCCACAAGCACCTACAAGTACCCACAAGTACCCAAAAGCACCCACAAGTACCCACAAGCACCCACAAGCACCTACAAGTACCCACAAGTACCTACAAGTACCCACAAGTACCTAAAAGCACCCACAAGTACCTACAAGTACCCACAAGTACCTAAAAGCACCCACAAGTACCTAAAAGTACCCACAAGTACCTAAAAGTACCCACAAGTACCTAAAAGCACCCACAAGTACCTACAAGCACTCACAAGTACCTACAAGCACCCACAAGTACCTACAAGCACCCACAAGTACCTACAAGCACCCACAAGTACCTACAAGCACCCACAAGTACCTACAAGCACCCACAAGTACCTACAAGCACCCACAAGTACCTAAAAGTACCCACAAGTACCTACAAGCACCCACAAGCACCTACAAGTATCCACAAGCACCCACAAGTACCCACAAGAACCCACAAGTACCTACAAGCTCTCACAAGTACCCACAAGAACCCACAAGTACCCACAAGTACCTACAAGCACCCACAAGTACCTACAAGCACCCACAAGTACCTACAAGTACCTACAAGCACCCATAAGCACCCACAAGTACCTAAAAGTACCCATAAGTACCTACATGCACCCACAAGTACCTACAAGTACCTACAAGCACCCACAAGCACCCACAAGTACCTAAAAGTACCCACAAGTACCTACAAGCACCCACAAGTACCTACAAGCACCCACAAGTACCCACAAGTACCTACAAGCACCCACAAGTACCCACAAGCACCTACAAGTACCTACAAGTATCCACAAGCACCTACAAGCACCCACAAGCACCCACAGGCACCCACAAGTACCCACAAGAACCCACAAGTACCCACAAGAACCCACAAGTACCTACAAGCACCCACAAGTACCTACAAGCACCCACAAGTACCTACAAGCACCCACAAGTACCCACAAGTACCTACAAGCACCCACAAGCACCTACAAGTATCCACAAGCACCCACAAGTACCCACAAGAACCCACAAGTACCTACAAGCTCTCACAAGTACCCACAAGAACCCACAAGTACCCACAAGAGCCCACAAGTACCTACAAGTACCTAAAAGTACCCACAAGTACCTACAAGTACCCACAAGAACCCACAAGTACCCACAAGAACCCACAAGTACCCACAAAAACCCACAAGTACCTACAAGCACCCACAAGTACCTACAAGCACCCACAAGCACCTACAAGTATCCACAAGCACCCACAAGTACCCACAAGAACCCACAAGTACCTACAAGCTCTCACAAGTACCCACAAGAACCCACAAGTACCCACAAGTACCTACAAGCACCCACAAGTACCTACAAGCACCCACAAGTACCTACAAGTACCCACAAGCACCTACAAGTATCCACAAGCACCCACAAGTACCCACAAGAACCCACAAGTACCTACAAGCTCTCACAAGTACCCACAAGCACCTACAAGTATCCACAAGTACCCAAAAGCACCCACAAGTACCCACAAGCACCCACAAGCACCTACAAGTACCCACAAGTACCTACAAGTACCCACAAGTACCTAAAAGCACCCACAAGTACCTACAAGTACCCACAAGTACCTAAAAGCACCCACAAGTACCTAAAAGTACC
This sequence comes from Phalangium opilio, assembly GCF_054372755.1. Taxonomy (NCBI): domain Eukaryota; kingdom Metazoa; phylum Arthropoda; class Arachnida; order Opiliones; family Phalangiidae; genus Phalangium; species Phalangium opilio. The sequence goes on from NW_028324197.1 coordinate 1,150,177, forward strand.
CACAAGTACCTAAAAGTACCCACAAGTACCTAAAAGCACCCACAAGTACCTACAAGCACTCACAAGTACCTACAAGCACCCACAAGTACCTACAAGCACCCACAAGTACCTACAAGCACCCACAAGTACCTACAAGCACCCACAAGTACCTACAAGCACCCACAAGTACCTACAAGCACCCACAAGTACCTAAAAGTACCCACAAGTACCTACAAGCACCCACAAGCACCTACAAGTATCCACAAGCACCCACAAGTACCCACAAGAACCCACAAGTACCTACAAGCTCTCACAAGTACCCACAAGAACCCACAAGTACCCACAAGTACCTACAAGCACCCACAAGTACCTACAAGCACCCACAAGTACCTACAAGTACCTACAAGCACCCATAAGCACCCACAAGTACCTAAAAGTACCCATAAGTACCTACATGCACCCACAAGTACCTACAAGTACCTACAAGCACCCACAAGCACCCACAAGTACCTAAAAGTACCCACAAGTACCTACAAGCACCCACAAGTACCTACAAGCACCCACAAGTACCCACAAGTACCTACAAGCACCCACAAGTACCCACAAGCACCTACAAGTACCTACAAGTATCCACAAGCACCTACAAGCACCCACAAGCACCCACAGGCACCCACAAGTACCCACAAGAACCCACAAGTACCCACAAGAACCCACAAGTACCTACAAGCACCCACAAGTACCTACAAGCACCCACAAGTACCTACAAGCACCCACAAGTACCCACAAGTACCTACAAGCACCCACAAGCACCTACAAGTATCCACAAGCACCCACAAGTACCCACAAGAACCCACAAGTACCTACAAGCTCTCACAAGTACCCACAAGAACCCACAAGTACCCACAAGAGCCCACAAGTACCTACAAGTACCTAAAAGTACCCACAAGTACCTACAAGTACCCACAAGAACCCACAAGTACCCACAAGAACCCACAAGTACCCACAAAAACCCACAAGTACCTACAAGCACCCACAAGTACCTACAAGCACCCACAAGCACCTACAAGTATCCACAAGCACCCACAAGTACCCACAAGAACCCACAAGTACCTACAAGCTCTCACAAGTACCCACAAGAACCCACAAGTACCCACAAGTACCTACAAGCACCCACAAGTACCTACAAGCACCCACAAGTACCTACAAGTACCCACAAGCACCTACAAGTATCCACAAGCACCCACAAGTACCCACAAGAACCCACAAGTACCTACAAGCTCTCACAAGTACCCACAAGCACCTACAAGTATCCACAAGTACCCAAAAGCACCCACAAGTACCCACAAGCACCCACAAGCACCTACAAGTACCCACAAGTACCTACAAGTACCCACAAGTACCTAAAAGCACCCACAAGTACCTACAAGTACCCACAAGTACCTAAAAGCACCCACAAGTACCTAAAAGTACCCACAAGTACCTAAAAGTACCCACAAGTACCTAAAAGCACCCACAAGTACCTACAAGCACTCACAAGTACCTACAAGCACCCACAAGTACCTACAAGCACCCACAAGTACCTACAAGCACCCACAAGTACCTACAAGCACCCACAAGTACCTACAAGCACCCACAAGTACCTACAAGCACCCACAAGTACCTAAAAGTACCCACAAGTACCTACAAGCACCCACAAGCACCTACAAGTATCCACAAGCACCCACAAGTACCCACAAGAACCCACAAGTACCTACAAGCTCTCACAAGTACCCACAAGAACCCACAAGTACCCACAAGTACCTACAAGCACCCACAAGTACCTACAAGCACCCACAAGTACCTACAAGTACATACAAGCACCCATAAGCACCCACAAGTACCTAAAAGTACCCATAAGTACCTACATGCACCCACAAGTACCTACAAGTACCTACAAGCACCCACAAGCACCCACAAGTACCTAAAAGTACCCACAAGTACCTACAAGCACCCACAAGTACCTACAAGCACCCACAAGTACCCACAAGTACCTACAAGCACCCACAAGTACCCACAAGCACCTACAAGTACCTACAAGTATCCACAAGCACCTACAAGCACCCACAAGCACCCACAGGCACCCACAAGTACCCACAAGAACCCACAAGTACCCACAAGAACCCACAAGTACCTACAAGCACCCACAAGTACCTACAAGCACCCACAAGTACCTACAAGCACCCACAAGTACCCACAAGTACCTACAAGCACCCACAAGCACCTACAATTATCCACAAGCACCCACAAGTACCCACAAGAACCCACAAGTACCTACAAGCTCTCACAAGTACCCACAAGAACCCACAAGTACCCACAAGAGCCCACAAGTACCTACAAGTACCTAAAAGTACCCACAAGTACCTACAAGTACCCACAAGAACCCACAAGTACCCACAAGAACCCACAAGTACCCACAAAAACCCACAAGTACCTACAAGCACCCACAAGTACCTACAAGCACCCACAAGCACCTACAAGTATCCACAAGCACCCACAAGTACCCACAAGAACCCACAAGTACCTACAAGCTCTCACAAGTACCCACAAGAACCCACAAGTACCCACAAGTACCTACAAGCACCCACAAGTACCTACAAGCACCCACAAGTACCTACAAGTACCTACAAGCACCCATAAGCACCCACAAGTACCTAAAAGTACCCATAAGTACCTACATGCACCCACAAGTACCTACAAGTACCTACAAGCACCCACAAGCACCCACAAGTACCTAAAAGTACCCACAAGTACCTACAAGCACCCACAAGTACCTACAAGCACCCACAAGTACCCACAAGTACCTACAAGCACCCACAAGTACCCACAAGCACCTACAAGTACCTACAAGTATCCACAAGCACCTACAAGCACCCACAAGCACCCACAGGCACCCACAAGTACCCACAAGAACCCACAAGTACCCACAAGAACCCACAAGTACCTACAAGCACCCACAAGTACCTACAAGCACCCACAAGTACCTACAAGCACCCACAAGTACCCACAAGTACCTACAAGCACCCACAAGCACCTACAAGTATCCACAAGCACCCACAAGTACCCACAAGAACCCACAAGTACCTACAAGCTCTCACAAGTACCCACAAGAACCCACAAGTACCCACAAGAACCCACAAGAGCCCACAAGTACCTACAAGTACCTACAAGTACCTAAAAGTACCCACAAGTACCTACAAGTACCCACAAGAACCCACAAGTACCCACAAGAACCCACAAGTACCCACAAAAACCCACAAGTACCTACAAGCACCCACAAGTACCTACAAGCACCCACAAGTACCTACAAGCACCCACAAGTACCTACAAGCACCCACAAGAACCCTGGCAAAGCACCTACAAGCACCCAGGCAAAGCACCTACAAGAGCTCAAACGCCATGTTTTTCTTGCTTAATATCCCTCTAACGGCGTGAATCACGACAAAAACGCCGTAAGTCCAATATAAAATTAGGGCTAAAATGCGTGTCTCTAACAGTGGTAAAACGCCGTAATTCCAATACCCACAAGTACCTACAAGCTCTCACAAGTACCCACAAGAACCCACAAGTACCCACAAGCACCCACAAGTACCTACAAGCACCCACAAGAACCCTGGCAAAGCACCTACAAGCACCCAGGCAAAGCACCTACAAGAGCTCAAACGCCATGTTTTTCTTGCTTAATATCCCTCTAACGGCGTGAATCACAACAAAAACGCCGTAAGTCCAATATAAAATTAGGGCTAAAATGCGTGTCTCTAACAGTGGTAAAACGCCGTAATTCCAATACCCAAAACAACGTAAGTCAAAGTATGTGTTAATAATGATAAAAATCAATACTTAAATTTAATTGATCTCAATGAAACTAAGAAAAGGCACATCTATGGACTGTTATCTTTCATTTAAGATGGTTCTCAAACGTAACGAATGAATAGTTTTCTTTATACACGATCCCAATTAAGGTCATTTTTCAAAAAAATCTCATGTTATCTCTATGGAAGAATATTGTATCTTTCACCAAATGTCGGATTAATTTTATGGATTCTAAAACCACCCTTAACAACTTTTTTCTTTATAGAATTAACTATTAGTTGGATCTCTTTGAAATTTTAACCACATAATTAGGGCCCAAATTTTAGTTCACTGGCAAAATTTCAAAGCTGCAAACACAATACGAAAAAAGTTACGGCCAATCAAAGAACCCTCCTTTAGCATTAGAGGCAGTATCAAGTCTTATCTAAGAGAGCGACCGCTCTCCTAGAATAAAGAAAAATAAGTATTAGGAGTAGAAAATAAGGTGTAAATATATAAATTAAGACCGTGGTTAGAAACCACTCAACTTGTAAATTATTAATCCTGTATCACTGTGAAAAGTGTCCATGACATGTTGTAATGCAGGATTCAAAAATAAACTCAATTCAATTCAATTCAATAATTTAATAACATTTAAATTGATAAAATAATTTAATAACATTTAAATTGATAAAATAATTTAATAACATTTAAATTGATAAAATAATTTAATAACATTTAAATTGATAAAATAATTTAATAACATTTAAATTGATAAAATAATTTAATAACATTTAAATTGATAAAATAATTTAATAACATTTAAATTGATAAAATAATTTCATAACATTTAAATTGATAAAATAATTTAATAACATTTAAATTGATAAAATAATTTAATAACATTTAAATTGATAAAATAATTTCATAACATTTAGATTGATAAAATAATTTAATAACATTTAGATTGATAAAAAAATTTAATAACATTTAAATTGATAAAATAATTTAATAACATTTAAATTGATAAAAAAATTTAATAACATTTAAATTGATAAAATAATTTAATAACATTTAAATTGATAAAATAATTTAATAACATTTAAATTGATAAAATAATTTAATAACATTTAAATTGATAAAATAATTTAATAACATTTAAATTGATAAAATAATTTAATAATATGTAAATTGATAAAATAATTTAATAATATGTAAATTGATAAAATAATTTAATAATATGTAAATTGATAAAATAATTTAATAATATGTAAATTGATAAAATAATTTAATAATATGTAAATTGATAAAATAATTTAATAATATGTAAATTGATAAAATAATTTAATAATATGTAAATTGATAAAATAATTTAATAATATGTAAATTGATAAAATAATTTAATAATATGTAAATTGATAAAATTATTTAATAATATGTAAATTGAAAAAATAATTTAATATTATTTATTTGTTATCGAGTGTCAGCCATTAAACTTTCGGTGACGTAGAATACGATCTAACTTTTAGGATCCAATGAAAGCCGGTGGGAACCGCATATACTAGACCCTAACAAGAAGTGATATCTTGTTTACTAGGGAGAAGCTATAAATTCGCCACGTTTCTAGCTTTATCTCCAGTCCAAACGTAGGTCCGGAGTAAAGCTTTGTCCACATTGAACTCACGCTCGCGTGTTCGCGCCTTCGTCTATTCGCAACTTCGCAACAGATCACGAAAAACATTTGTACTTCTGCTCTGATACTATTCTGAGAGCCAATAAAGTTTGAGCAATCATTGCCCTTCACCATCGACGTTGTCCAAAGAGAAAAACTAAACTAATCGCCCCAGCCTTCCTCTCGCCTGTGATTGGTCTTTTTCTCGCGAAGGCGGGAAATTCTTGGCCTAGTCGCAAGAAATTTGTATCTTCGCGAGGTGAGGACGCGAAGTAGCGAAAACTCAATGTGGACAGTAGCGCGATCTTGCAAACAAGCAAAGAGAAGATGCGAACTCGCAAAATGTGTCAGTCTGGACACTCAGGCCTTTAAGGCTTTAATCCCCGCCTCTAAATTACAACCAGCATCTCATTGGCAACGCGGATGACGAAAATTACGTATTTTCCGACTGAGGAGAGGCGAAATGGCCCGGCCTCCTTTAACCCCCCCCCCCCTTGTATTTTTAAAGGGGGACTGGGACTATGGTGCGCGAATACTTAGGCATCTTGGATCTTCTCCCTAGTAAACTAGATATCCCTTCTTGAACCTCTCCTAGCTCTTTCCTTGGTAGCTGCAAAGAGAACTTCAAAACGGCCACGTTCCCACGCCAAGAGTAAAGCAATCGTACCGAGGAATATTTTTGTAGCTGGCTCGTGAACCATACGCGTGTTTTAAACTAAAAGCGGTTAGAAATATTCGACCTAAGTTGCGTTTTATATACTTTTGGATTATTCCAATTTATGCAGCAATGGCAAACAGAATAATTTTCAAGATGAAAGAGCAAAGGTATCGTGGGAGACAACTAGTGAATGACCAATGGTTCCTAGAAGTTGCAGCCCATGATCAGTATGGAAATGAGACAAATCACGTGTGGAGTATGAGTAGTTCCTGTAAGAGAGACCGTGGATTTTATTTCCTGAATTTCAGCGGTTCCGTAGGCGATGAAAATATGGCTTACGCAAAATGCTATTGCGACATGGATGTTTTTGTTAACGGAAACGAGAGAGTGTCCATCCGCAAGGAATATATGAAAGAACCATTTTTCAATAACTTTCATTTCACCCTCATAATCGATAATTTGATTACTTGTAACCAATTGGTTATCGTTACCCGTTTTGCGCCGTGCGACCAGAATCAGTTTGTTGAAAGGCAGAAAACCATGCTGGACGAAGGAATCCTAACAGACGTCGTCATAAAAACCAGAGAACAGGAATTTCCTTGCCACAAGTTCGTCTTGGCGTCGCATTCGGAATTTTTTAAGAATATGTTGGTATACAATATGCGGGATAACCACAATAACTGCGTCGACTGGACCGAGGTATTTGAAGCCCCAGTTGTCAAGGACTTGTTGCATTTCCTTTACACTGGACAAACGCCTCCCAACATTGACGACAATCGCTTTCGATTATTGGAAGCCTCCCAACTTTGTCATCTACCCGATTTGGAAGTCATGTGCCTTGAAAGCATAGCGCGTAATATTACTGTGGATAATGTGGCTAACATAATTCAGTCAGCGGAAATAGTGGAATTAAGCTTTTAGAAAATTTGTGGCTGCCCATTGGGATGTAGTAATGACATTGGCTACTGATTTCTACGAAGAACTGAATCCAGACATTTGCTAGAAAAATCAACACTCTTAACGAATAAGGACACTGATACAAGTCATAATATTCGCCATAATAAACATATTCCAGCATGTTCATTCTTTAAATAATTACTTATGTTTAAAATTTTAAATGGTACTTTCAAAACCTTCCAAAACATTTCAGAACTTCATACTAAAATAAATATGACATTTTTCATTATGTTTAAAGTTAAAAACATATTCACTTTTCAAATATCTTATTTTCAAAAGCTTTGAATGCATTTCATAAATTCAGTGTAACAAAGTTAAAAACATTTTTTCTGACTGTATCTTTCAAAAATTCTTGAACATTTTCTTACTTAGTTTTTTTTTGTCAAAACCATTTGTGTTATAATAAAAATATATGTATTCAATTTTCAGAAAAGCATTAAAGGCATATGCTCTTGACACTTAAATAATCAGTTGTTTAAATGAATAAAATATACAGTAGGTAGTTCATAGTGAACAAGGTTATGAAAAGACACTGTGAAAGTGTCCTTGATAAGTTTGGTTATTAATGTGCTTTTGAGAAAGATGGTATTTCTTATTTTGCGTTATTGCATGTACCATAAGTTTATAAGATATGTTCCATAAGTATCACACTACCAGAAGCCGATTAGGCTTTACACATGAAGTGCGTAATACGTGCCTGGGCGAGCTACAGCCTACACGATATATTCTTAGCTCCCAGGAAAGAACCTCCCCACACGCGGAGGAAAATAATTCGGTAACGGGGCTCCTTCCGCCGTCTCTACCTCATAATATATCGTGTAGATCGCCCAGGCACATATTAGGCACTTCATGGGTAAAGCCTTATCGGCTTCTGATATTATACGAGCCTATTCACGCATGTTCCACGTGCTATGGTCGTGAAGGCAGGGAGCCAAGCCAAAAATTTATATTCTTTATAGTAAAAAAATATTAATTACTTTCCTGTATTATAGGATTTTATAGGAGAAAAATGTTATAGAATAGGTTAAAAAATATAGGATTTTATAGGAATTATAGGACCACTGGGCTCCCTTATAGGGTTTAAGGGGATTCCTTATATTTCAAGGCGCGAGGAAGCTTCAGTGTAGTATACTTTTCGTTTTTATGTATGAGCTTTTGCTATGCCTGTATTCACCATAGGAACACTGATTCCACCAATCCGGAGATAGAACGAAGAATCCCTATTTTTTGCGCCTTCCATCTACATGGTTCTCACGCCATGAAGCAAAGAGTCATGCACCTGCATATTTCCAAAGAAAATAGCGTAGGGAATAAAAACTTAAAATACTCGATTTCAAAGATATTATTCTAGTGTTTGTGGATAAGAGCTTAATTTCGTTGCAATAAATGCTGACAATTATATTACTTTTAAATGAATAGTGAATTAAAACTTGATACCGATTAGTTTAGAGATTAATTTGACTGAACTTAATTTAGAGGAAGACTGCGTTTCTATTCCGTAGTCTATGTTCTTCGGGGAAAAATAAAGCCGTCAAAAGTATAGCCAAACCAGTCTAAGCTTGTTCAGAGTAGCTCTGCAGGTGTCGCGTCGCTCAGATTGAAAATAACATTCAACTTAACTGTTGGTGAAACATTTGCGCGGTATTTATTGGCTGAAAGAGGCTGAAAGTATTTAGTTTTGGCTACATTTAAGGCCGAATTATGTCTGATAAAGCAAAATCAGCCAACGGAACTTTTAAGATTAGTAAACAATCATTTCGGCAAAAGATAAATATTAACTATGAATGGACTGTTAATATTAAAGCGCATGATCAAGATGGCGATCAATTACATCTGTGGAGATTGAAGAGTACCTACACTCACTTTAATTACTATTGGTTCCTGAGCTTGAATGGTCATGTAGTGAATAAAAATCTAAAGTACGAAAAATGCTCTTGCCAAGTGGAGGTCTTTAATAACCAAAAGAAAGTAACTATCCGCAAGGAAAACATGAAAGGACCTAACTTCAATGAATTCTACTTTACCTATATGTACTACATCGGCGCTGAACAATGCGCTAGTTTGAATAAAGAGATTGAAATCCTGATCACCTTCACCACCTGCGACGAAAAAACGTTGATCGAAGGTGAAAAAGCATTGTTGGACAACGGAATTCTAACAGACACGATCATCAAAACCATGGATCAGGAATTTCCTTGTCACAAGATCGTCTTGGCATCGCGTTCCGAGTATTTCAAAAAAATGTTCCAAACGGATATGATGGAAAGTCGAACGAATACCGTCAACTGGACTGGGGTTTTTGACGCCTCAGTGGTCAAGGATCTGTTGCATTTCCTTTACACTGGTGATAAACCACCCAACATGGTTGAAAACCACTTTGGATTATTGGAAGCCGCTCACCTTTGTCTTTTACCCGATTTGAAGAACATGTGCGCAGATAGCATACTGCGAAATATTTCCGTGGAGAATGCTGTTTACGTACTTCAGTCAGCCGAAATATACGAATCAAACTGGCTGAAAATAGAAGCCGTCAAGTTCGTGGTTGCGCATTGGAATGATGTTTTCGTTACAAATTTCTACCAGCAATTGGAACCGGGTCTTTGCAAGAGGTTGCTCAATAGCATTTTCGAAATGTTAGCGAAAAAAGATCTTAATGATAACTAATGAAATCACGGTGTGCATTTAAATGTTAAGTGTTTCATTGGTTTGTTTTTCCTTGCTTAGTAATAATAGTTTTTGAGCTATATAGCATTCCTACTTAATTTTCTCTAATTTGTTTTTATATTCATAAGCTTTGAATAAATTCCGCAACTTCGGATTCATATAAAGTAAATATGAATTACGTCATTTTGGTGTTGGGTTCAAAAACATTCGTTCTGATGATACTGTAAGACCGTGGCTGTTAGATATTCGTCCACTCATTAAACTTGCAGAAACATCTTGAGTGCATTTAAATGTTTAAGTGTTTTTTTCTTTAAGTCTTCTAGTTTATGCATTGTTCCTAATAGCAAAGTGTTTGAGCTATATAGCATTGCCATCTTTTTTTCTCTTATTAACGATGTTAAACATTTGAAAGTTTTTTTTTTGTTTCTCAATAAATAAATTACATAACTTTGTATTCATATTGAAGTAAATATGACTAACGTCAATTTTGGTGTTGGGTTTAAAAACGTTAATTCTAACGAATTCTGTATGACTGTGGCTGTTAAATATTCGTCCAAACATTAAACTTGTAGACACATCTTGTTCGAATTCGCGCAAAATATAATGTATACGGTTTCATAAGAATATTAAAGGCATATTTTTGAATCATAAAGGTTTTCTTTTGTAGGTTTTTATATTAACGTTAATTATGATTTAGTTTAGCGTAAACGCTCAACATTGCAGTGTTTATACGAACGTAGAAAGCAGGGAAATTGGATGCAAGTGCAATTAAAGTCAGGCAAAATTCTATGCATCCTGAGTTATAATCATAACACTAAAGAACAAATCTGGTCGCCAGCGAAGTTTCTACCCTACGATCAGGGAGACGTAGAAGAGGATATATATATTGTTGGGTGTTTTAGAATCTTAATACTGAGAACGACGCATTTCAGTGTACCTTGCCCCCTTCAGGGACGCCACAGGTCAGGGAGTTTCAAAATGGGTCCAAAAATATCATGGAAAAGTCAGGGAATTTTAAGAATTTCAGCAAAGTCAGGGATTTTGATTAAAGTTGGAAAAATATCTGCGGTTCACCCATCCAGTTTTGATCTCCGTTTTAGCGATATCACGTTTCATAAAATGTCTCGTAAAATGTTTGCTTATATCAACCCTTTTTATTGGGCCTAAAAAACGTCCGGGAAAATGTAAAGGTCAGAGAAAACCTGGAAAAGTCAGGGAATTTGAATTTCGTGTCAACCCTATTCCTCGGTAGGGGATTGTTAAGTGTTGCTGCGTAGTGCCATTGTATTTGTATGAAAACCAGCTTCTCTTTTTAAGACACAGGAGGCGTCGTTTACGTTTTCGTAGCATACGACCCTGCTTAAACGCTAAGGATGCTGGGAGGACTTCGGTGCTTTATGTGGGTACAGAGGAAAAATAGTTTCGGGGGTTACCACTCCATCCCTCTCTCCTTCAAGGTTAAGAATGATTTTACATAGTTTACGGACTAGTAGGATTCATACCATTTACACAAGAATGCCTGGCTTTAGACGAAAAGCGCTTAAAATATTTTTTACTCCCTGTATATGATGGAGTGGACGGGTTAGGCTTTCGTCCATTGCATCTGATGGGAGTTATTTTAAGTCTCTCATACTTAATTTGAGCGTTGATCTTTAGAGTGGTTACGGTGGCATTTTATTTGATTGATATTAATGTAATAGACAAAGGGGAATCATGAAATTGGCAAAAAAAGTACCAAGGAAAACCAAGCTTGAAAAAACGCATTAGGTGTGTACCATTAGAAGTATATTAATGTGAGGTTTTGAAACAAGTTCTTATTGAAAGCCCAAGTGCTCAACTCTCTGTTAAAATGAAGAATTGTATTATACAGAAATGGAGTTTTAAGATGAATAAATTATAGACTTAAGCACAGTCAAAAAATATGAATTTTGAATAATCGAAATGTATCAAAACTATATCAAGAGTTGAATAGATACGCGTAGTTCAATGGTTGATTACAGTATCACAAGTGGAAGGTTTTAGAAGTAATTTGGTTGAGTTCCGCAAGGTTAGGTCCGCGAACCCCTAACTATTAAAGGAACTGTAAAGAAGGCATCGGCGGGTGGGTAAAAATTATTGAAATACGTCAGAGGCACGTGACCGAGGAGAGGCGTGGTTCAAAGAAGCGCAGTTCGTTTTATTTCGAAAACAACCACTTCATGGAATTGGCGCTGCAATCTCGCAAAAACCAAGGACTAGTTGTCCAGTTCCACTCCACGATGAATCTTTGTATCTTGGCATCACGTGATGTCTGTGACGTATTTCAAATAATTTTTACCCACCTGCGGATGCCTTCTTTGCAGAATGCCTTTAAATACAGTGCTAATATAGTAATATAGCTATCGAATTTATATCAGAAACACCAGGGATAAGTTTCAGAAGTAGTTCGGTTGATGAAGTCCTCAAGTCTGGGTTCGCGAACCCCCAACTATCAAGTCTGTAAAAACGTGCTAGTCTAGACCAGTAACGCTTTAATTAAACATAGTTTTTTTGAATTTAATTAAACGTAGAAACTACAGCATGAAGGTAATTCATTCAGGTGGGGGAAGTGTCTATATGTAGACAGGAAACTCTTCCAGGTTTCCAGTCCATTGGAAGACCCGGGTATACACCGGGTAGCTTACTTAGTAATCATTGTCTGTATTTGCGCAAATAACTAAATATACAGACTTTATAAAATATTTTAAAAGATATTTAACAAGGTGGATAAAACAAATTGGATAAACATCGTATTTTTATGTAAGCAAATTACCCTTTGAAAATTAAGTCGGCGGAAAAAAGTTAAAATTTAATTTTTAAAAAAGAATTTTCATTCATTAACGGCTGTAGACCCCAAGGGAGAAACTCATTAGTGAAAAATTTCGGTTTTTATAAAAACAAAATATTATATTCTTTAGTGAAGGGAGCTCCCTGTCGTACTCAATCTAGGTAAAGACATTCTTAAATTTATATATGTTCTTCCTACGGTCCATTGTCGAGCGTTTAAATTTTAAACTTTAACCAGGGATAGATGTAATTTTAGAAGCAGGAATGGAGAACAGAGTAATCTGGGCGCGCGTAAAAGTCCTGGACCCCCTTCCCCGAGACGGGGGGAGGTATGAAAGAAGAAGCGGGTCATAGCGACAGAGGTGAAAAGGAATTGCGTATTTTTCGCTGTCCCTTCAGCAACGTCATCACAACGTAGTGAACCAATAAGATAATTTAAAGTTTTCGTTACGTGTTGGAGGGAGGGGCTCTATACTGGGCTATGAGTCGGACTGAAGTAAAGGCTAACCGTTCTCCATTCCTGCTTCTAAAATTACATGGATCCCTGCTTTAACTAAGAGATGCTAGCAGAGATCGGTTTGAACGCTAAGCAAGCGTTAATCGGGGTTTAGTGTAATATGGTTGTAATTGATGATGAGTCTGTATAAATGGCTGACAAGAAACGTATATCCAACTATTCCTGACTAGTACCATGATTCCTTACAAAGAATATACAATAACCTGTTTAACCTCTTTAAAATATTTGGAATGGACATTTGTCACGTGGTAATAGTTGCGTTTCCAATTTTTAACAAGATCTACAAAGGTTTAGTACAGACTGAATAGGAAGTTGGACTGCAAAATTGAGTGTAGTCAATTCTCGCTTGTGGTTCTCGAACTAGCTCTCAGTAAGTCTCTTTAATAGACCTAAAAATAAAATAAACAAGCTGGCCATATATATACGCCCGTTAAGGGGCAGATTAAAAATGAAGCAAGCGCCATCTAGTGAACAGAAATACAAACTCAAAGGTGACATTTTTTCATTGGCTGAAAACATTCTGACACTAAATGAAGCAAGCGCCATCTAGTGAACAGAAATACAAACTCAAAGGTGACATTTTTTCATTGGCTGAAAACATTCTGACACTAAAATTCTGCCTCTGCGCATTTCTAAGCGAACCAATAAGATCACCCCTCATTCGTGAAAGCCCGGTTTAGAAACTCGTAAGGCCGTTGTAAATTTTGAATGAATTTATTTTTAGGTGTATTACGAAGTATAGTAAGTGTTATACTTATGGAACATACCTTATAAAATTATGCTATTATGTATGGCCCTGGGCCGAAGGGCAGCTCACGGTGTAGTCTAAATCTACCTTTGGCAAAAAAAATCATTTTAAGAATGATTTTGGGTAATTTATGTATAAAATCAGAAGTCCATAAGTGTGATGGACTCCTGATAAAATATAATAAATTCAATTGTAAAGAAATTAATGATTTGTTTATATTTATATTTCTAACAAATACTATACATTCTGAGCCTCACCTAAAAATGCGTAAATTTAATTTAGATTTAAAAACATTGTAATATGTGACAAATAACCTGAAATGTCTCAGGTAACACAGAATTTTTAAAATATCTTATCGAAATAAATCAAACCCTCTTTTAGAATTTGCGTAATGGACATTGTAAGGAATTTAACCCAACCCCAATAGTGATTATATTTTGTCAGAATAGAGTAGCGGCAATAAGAAATAAACCCCTCCTACCAAACGACAGACCTCCGCTTATCCAATCATCTTTACTCCCCCAAGAGCCTTCTATTTTATAAACCCCTCCACCGTGTAGATGTAAATGGGAAGAGCCTTTTGAAGCGCTGCCCCCTTTACTACTACCCTATAACAAAATAGACATATTCCTCACTCGTACTACTGAGTAATTAATTAATCCTCGATTCATCTATTTGTTAATTAGTAAATCTGTATTTTAGCAAGCATACATTTACACAGACTGAATACGGAAACAAACTCCCTACTTTTGTCTAGTTTAAGCAGAAGTAAGATAAGGGACTAGAAGTATCGAGGTAACCGAAATTCTTCACTTGGCGAAAGTGAATATTCTTGATAACACACCAACGGTTGGCCCTCTGGTAGCGGTTTCTGAATTTACCCTCGAAAAAGTGAGATGCTCGTGGTGGTAGACGGCCCAACTAGATTCAAGCACCCGCGTCCGTGTTCCGCGGCTTTAGGTTGAGGGGAAGGGGGTAGGAAATGTTTTTGGAACTCGACCAATTTTTTTCTCTCTAGTGTAGGGGCGATGGAAGCGGCAGAAAATCCTCAAATTTGTTCAATAGTGCCAGGATCTATTACCAATGCTAGAGCACTTTACTTCTAGTCGCTTATGTTACTTCTGGTTTAAGGATGAATTTTCCAAACATTTCTCCCTAAGAAAATCATACCCTTTAAACATAGTAAGTTTGCAATATTGCGAAAGCTATAGCTTGCCTTAATACGTCTTTACGACATTAATAAAGCATTTGGTTAACATCGTAAGCCTTATCAACACTGCAAAGTAAATTAAGTAAAGATAAGAAAAGATGGAAAGGGATTCGAAAATCTTTTAATAATATAAAGAGAATTTTTCCGACTGGAAATTCCAGGACAATGTAAAGTTTACGAGGCCGGAAAAACTTATCTAGCGAAAGAAGTTTCTGAATCTGATGGCGTTAATTTATAGTCCTTGGAAATTTTTCATCCTTCAAAAATTCCTAAGAGATTTAACCCTCTCAAAATGTCAATATATCGATAGATTGTTATCAAAATACTCGAAACAAAGTGGAGACCATAGAATATTTGGACATATTTGCACCGCATTAATTGTTTTAAAAATATAATTACAGACTTAACTAATGCACGAGATAAGAGAACACACAAGATAACTGGCCGATGCATGTACAGCGCTAAAATTTTCAGCTACTAGCATAAGTTTATAAGATATGTTCCACAAGTTTGTCACTCGTTACAAACTGGAGGTTGTCCTGAAGTGATTGAAGTAGGTCATAGATTCTAGGTAAAGCGACGCCTGGTGAGGTCTATTATCCAACTTTTTCATGTTATGACTAGCGATAACTACAAATATAGTGTTAGGTTAAACCTTCTCGACAATACGCACTTCAATCTATATCTATATAAATCAAAGTCCTGACTGACTGACTGATAATCAACGCCCAGCCCAAACCGCTTGCCCTAGAAGGCTGAAAATTTTCAGGAACGTTACTCATAAGAAGTATGCGCGTACTAAGAAAGATTTTTCCAATCCGCCGCCATCTTAATAAATGGCGCCCATAGATATAAAAAAATCTTCTCTATGCAACAAAGTCCGCGCTTATCAACTGATTTCACAAATATTTAGTACACTGGTTTCCTTTAACCTATAGAAGGGCTGAATGGTCTTTTGGCTTCGATTTGTTGCCATCTTTTTAAATGGCGGCCATAAATTAAAAAACCCTTCTATATGGAATAATGGTCCACATGAAAAGTAATAAAAAATGTCCCGACGGGCTGACGGGCAACGCCGAGTGCCTTCGCTCCTAGGGTGCTACAAAAATATTAGTCATCAGTAAAATCTACCCATTCTTTCTATCATTTTGATGGAAAATCTAATTACACGCGAGCGACGCCGCGGGTAACAGCTAATCCGATACACGTGTAAAAGGCTTAATAGAAGTTAAAGCTTGAAGGGAAAACGATGAACATGCAACTTATATTCATACGACTACTCTGAAATGCTTCTTGGGATAACACGATTTTATAATTGTTAGTTTGAAGGATCTCTTTGTTTCTTTCATATGAACAGGTGATTTGGAGCGTCTCCAACGATTTTGGTTGCAAGGTGCTTGTAAACCTAGCAAGCACAAGCGAAATGCTAGCAACCATCTGGGGATTAGTCAATTCATGTCCGCGTTCTTGCTGCTCGCGTCCGGTGTCCTGTTCACTGTCTTCTTATTGGTCCTGGAACACATCTACTTTCGCTACTTCCGGAAGCACCTCGCCAAGCAAGACAAAGGTGGTTGTTGCACTCTGATGAGTTTGGTAAGTGCATGAACCTACCAACAATACATGGGTTAAACTGTATCTCGTTTTTTAACAGAGTATGGGAAAATCCCTGTCATTCCGAGGAGCAGTGTTCGAGGCAACGGACATGATCAAATTTCACCGCTGCAAGGACCCGGTTTGTGACAACCAGCTCTGGAGGACTAAGCAGGAGTTGGACATGGCGAGGAGAAAAATACGAGAATTGGAGAAAGAGTTACAAAGGCCCATTTATCCCAAGTAAGTTTCGTTTTCACAAGGGCTAATTGACGTAACAGAAAGTGGGGAAAATAGAAAAATCGGAAAGTTAGGCATTAAGCAGAAAGTTCATAAGATATGTTCCATAAGTTTGTCACCATGCATGGTTACTGAGAGTATTGAAGTGACGTAGGTAAAACGTCTTAGTGACGCCTGGTGAGGCGCTGTCAAAGGCTTAGTACAGACTCAATAGGAAGATAGATTGCAAAACCGAGTGTAGTAAATATGTTCATTAAGTTTTTCACTAAAAGCTTGTCGTGAAGTTAAGTAGGTGAAACATCATAGATTCTCATAAAGCGATGCCTGGTGAGGCGCTGTCAAAGGCTTAGTACAGACTAAATAGGAAGATGGACTGCAAAATTAACCGAGTGTATTCAGTTCTCGATTGTCGTTCACGAACTAGCTCTCAGTAAGTCTCAAGTAGTACGAAGTATAGATAGTGTCATACTTATGGAACATACCTTGTAAACTTATGGAACATACCTTGTAAACTTATGGAAAAAACGTATTAAAGAAGGTAAGAATTCCGATATTATAAGCCCTTACGACAGATCCATACTTATGAATTTACAGGGTCACCTTATTCATATGAATAAATTAATGATATAAGTATATTTTCGCCCCAAAACAGCGTCATTCCCGAAAACCTTCTCAGACCTCGAGACCTAACCCGGAACTACGTCACAACTAACGAAGCTGGTCGCTTCTACGTCACTTCCCCTTGCTGCCCCCCACCATCACAGACTTCCCGCTCATCGTGTTTACAGAGACGAAATCGTGGAAATTGAAACGGTGCTATAATTAACTTTGAAATTTAAATAATAATTTAATGATTCATTTAAATTTACTTAAATAAAAACAAATTAAAATGAAAAAGAATGCTTGTCTTCTAAATAAGTCCACTTGCAGAAAATTTAAATCCCCAGTTAAAAAGAATTTATTCGAAAATCATTTGAAAAACGAAAATATTTCAATTACCCAGCTATAAGGTATCACACTAACAACCCTTATAAACCCAATGTGTTCCAAAGGCTACAATTTCGACAAAATTTTGATTAAAAAATTAACTCTTAACCAATTTTCAGCAAAGAGGCCTACAATTCAGTTACAAGCTTAAAAAGGAATACATTTCCTATATAAAAAGCTTATATCTTGGAAAACTCGTTCAATTTAAGAATGAAACTGAAGAAATAAAGCATTCTAATGTGGGGGATTATAATAAAAGTGATTTTCTATAAATGACTCAAATTTTTTCATCATTAAAAATAGCGAAAAATGTATAGTGTACAAAGTGTTATGGGAAAAAAATATGTATTTAAATATTGTTAAAAAAAGAAAATAAAAAATTAATTGGAATCGTTAAAATTTAGACACGCGAAAATAGCGCGATCTATAGATAATTAAAAAGGGTTAATTAATTTGAAATTTTCGATTCGAAAGAGTAACAGCTCAAAATTTTGAACATTGTCTAAGAGATGAATGGGTGTTAATGAACTGAACTGAACTGAGCGTACAGTTTTCAGTCAAAGAGATCAGGATTGTAAATTAACTAAACATTTGGTGAACTAAAAAATATTTATAAAGCTCAAAATTAAGATCTAAAATTGACCTTACCTCTCAGACAAGTTTAATTAGTGCTAAGTCAATATAGGCCAAGTCAAAAAGACGATGAAAAAATTATCCCAATGATGTCGAAAAACTAGAACACCAATTGAATTGTACGAAGACATTATCAGGAAATCATGAATTTAATATGTAGCCCTCATTTGAAATTCGTTTCTTGTTTCTCAGTTGCCATGACTACTTCTTGCGCATGATTCTGCGCATCGCAGTCTTATCTAAGAATAGAGTCTCCCTGATATTGTATATTAATTTGTAATTCCCCGATCACGTGACGCGTTACCTCTTACAACGGCTTGCACCTAAGAATGACATGCGCGAACGGCCGAGTTACGTTCTGCGCTTCAGAGTCTTATCTAAGTAGAGACTCTCCCTGATATTGTTTATTAATTTCTAATCATTTAACTAATTCATTTGACATTGAGCGTGCCACGGGGATTTTGTTAACTAAACGGCAGATCGTTACGCGATTGGTTGGAGGTGCAAATTCGAAATTATTTATGAAATTTCAAACTACTTTAATTTTAAAATATTTGTAGGTGTTTCCTGTGTGTTTCATAATGCACATCAGCCTTATAATCAGCAGAGGAATCGATAAAAAATTCACTTAATTTTCCTTCTCATCTTCCCTTTACATGATGTATCAGTTTAAAATAAGACCCGCCCCTTTATTACTACCACATGGCCGAACGATCTGATTAAATAATATTTCTTTAGGTATGTACCGTGATTAAATTAGCAATTACACCCCTTTAATGAGGGCTCGCCTTCTTGACTTGTCCAATAATTACTTTGCATTGACGATCCAAAAAGATAATATAAAATTTATAAATATATCAAAAATAAACCCAAAAAACATTAAAATTGATTATTGTATAAAAAATTGTTGAAATTCTCAAAAAAAAAATTATATAAAAGTGCCTAAATGTTTTGAAACAAAAAAAAATAAAAAATTATTAGAATTTGAAATTTTTCATTTCAAATGATTTCTATGATTTCTTACTCGTTGTCTCAGAAAAAAAAATACAAAATCGAAAACTAACTCTCAGAAATAATAAATGATAAAAAAAAGTACAAAAAAATAATAATCCGAAAGACAATTTTTTACTATATCATAATGTAAAAACGTTTTCAGAAAAATATTAAAAATCATATATTTTAAAAAAATTGTCTGGAATTTTTTTAAATTTTGATACTCCCTACCTAGTGTTAGCTTTTCACTGAACACTAGTGTGTGAAACAGAAAACGTTCCACAGGCGCGGCTAGAAGATACATAAGAATTTGATTCCTGAATGTGGGCTATTTGTACACTAAAATACCAAGCTCAAACGGTTTTAAAAACGTTTAAGAAACTGACCAAATACGTGTAAAACACATTTTGTTTTTAAGTTAGAACAGGGATAGATTTAATTTTAGAAGTAGGAATGGAGAACACAGTAATCTGGGCGCGCGTCATAGTCCCGGACTCCCTTCAACGGGACGGGGGGGGTATGAAAGAAGAGGCGGGTCATAGCGACAGAGGTAAAAAAGGAACTACGTATCTTTCGCCGTCCCCGTTAGCAACATCATCAAAACGTAGTTTAAGTGAGCCAATAAGATAATTTAAACTTTTTGTTACGTGTTGGAGGGAGGGCCTCTTTACTGGGCTATGAGTTGGACTGAAGTAACGGCTAACAGTTCTCTATTCCTGCTTCTAAAATTACATTTATCCCTGATAATATTAATGAGCAAACCTTATTTAAAACGCACCTTTTTAAAATTGGACCATTTTTCAAAACCACTTTGGCAGCAGATTAAAAAACGTAAGTTACCATTATAAATTAATCTAGTATACAGCTATCTCAGTTGTGACGTGTGTGCCTACGTAAAACGTCACGGGCTTGCTTTGGAAGTGGGCGGCCATGTTTGGTACCGCTTTATTTCTATGGGCAATAGGATGGGTGACGTCACACTAAGGTTTCTGAGACAGCTCTAATACTGTTTTTTAGAATAAGAGAAAATCTTAAACCAAAATTACGCTAGTATTTACCATAATATTCTTAATAACTCGAGCTTACAGCTTTACCTTATTATAGCATACCTAAAAAAACTAATAAAGACTGAGACAAGATTTTTATCTTCTCGATACCAAGTTAACCTGGCACCACCATCCCTATTAGGACCTAGGGGTGGAGGAGGGGGTGGCCGGAGTATCCGGAGGTCATTCCTAACACTGATGACAACTCTCAAGATAAATTGTCGCCTTGATAATCTTTCCTCTTTATTTTCTAGCTATATAATCCGTCAAGGCAATACGTGCCCTCATTCGAGTTAGAGTCTCGACCCGAAGAGATATACGTCATCTCTCCGAACGACATGGGGACTGAACTAGATCTTCCAAAAGTAAATTAAACCCAAGTATGCAAAAGTAAAGTTTCGCTTTAAAAAAAAAGTAAATGAAAAACTCTGACATTCGCTTCACTCCTTGTCGGAAACAGTTTTCTTTTGCATTATTCACGCTAAATTAAATCTAGATTATAAAAGCAAAATTACCAACAACTGTAATTAATTAGAAAACGATAAATCTGCAGGTACATTTACAATGGTTTGAAAGTTCAAAAAAGTTGGTTTAAATTGTCTTTCAAATATGTAGGACCTTGGATAGATGTAATTTTAGAAGCGGGAATGGAGAACAGAGTAATCTGGACGCACGTCAAAGTCCCGGACCCCCTTCCCGGGGGGGGGTATGAAAGAAGAGGCGGGTCATAGCGACAGAGGTGAAAAGGAATTATGTATTTTTCGCCGTCCCCGTCAGCAACGTCATCAAAACGTAGTTTAAGTGAGCCAATAAGACAATTTAAAATTTTCGTTACGTGTTGAAGAGAGGCTCTATACTAGGGCTATGAGTCCGACTGAAGTAAAGACTAACCGTTCTCCATTCCTACTTCTGAAATTAAATCTATCCCTGCTTTTGCAATTGCTTGATAGATATTCACAAACTACCCAGACTGTTTACGATACAGCAACCCTTGCTTCTTTGGCACATCGTTGCAATAACCTACTTCTAATACTTGGTTCCCTAGCTTCTAGGCAAAAGCCGCTACAACGTTCACAAAAATTCATTCAACTTCTACGAGTTAGTGTATAAAAATGGTTCACAAGACGAAGCATAGAAAGCGTTCTAAGTGTAAGATATTGCAAGATTCCACCATTAACTGATGGGAGTTGAGCCATCACTCGGTTCAAGAGATCTTGGGCCAAATACATGTAAAGTACATTTTCATTTCAAGCCTCGTTGGAAACGTCGCGAATCTACTAAGGTCCTAAACTTAGCTTAGAGTAAAAGTAAAAGGTGTCCAAATATGTTAAAACAAAGTTTCTCTGAGACCGAAGGTAATTAGGAAGAGCTCATGAAATTGCTACATTTGTCTGTGATTTCAGTTTGCATTTACGACTACGGAGAAGCGAACAAGGCAAGGGGTCCGACATTCCAAAAAAAGCATGCGGGATTTCGCAAAGATTTCTGGATTTTTTCTTTGATTTCGCGATTTTGCCAAGATTTTGGCATGGATTAACTAACGCTAGGGATTGTTCACCAACTGTGTTTCCCATGTATTGCTATCGCCAGCTACATGTGGCGAATTATTCCTTGATTTCCTCTTCATTCCCCCAAATTTGT
Organism: Phalangium opilio; assembly: GCF_054372755.1. Taxonomy (NCBI): domain Eukaryota; kingdom Metazoa; phylum Arthropoda; class Arachnida; order Opiliones; family Phalangiidae; genus Phalangium; species Phalangium opilio. The sequence goes on from NW_028324197.1 coordinate 1,172,345, forward strand.
TGGACCAAAACGGATGTAGATATAGCGCCATCTCTAGTCAAAATAAATAGTTTTCGCGGATTTTGAAGATGGCGGCGCCCAATTTAGGCGGGATTTTGATTTTGACGTCATAGAACACGTGATATTTGGTCCAATTTTCTTATAACTTCCTGTTAGGGATAGTAGCCGCGGCTAGGGGTCGTTTGGAACATGCATACTTTAACTTTTAGGGGAAACGAACAATCCCTAGTGTTAGTTTATCCATGATTTTGGGGGTTTTTTTTTCTTTGATTTCGCGATTTCGCGAAGATTTCGGGATTTTTTTCTTTGATGTCGCGATTTTGCCAAAGATTTCGGGATTTTTTCTTTGATTTCGCGATGTTGCCAAAGATTTCGGGATTTTTTCTTTGATTTGACCAAACATTTCATAATTTAGGGATTTCTTCAACTATTTCGTGTTTTTGTGAGAAAGATTTCGCGAGAAGCGTACGGGATTTCGTGTAAATGTTAGACCCCTCGGGACAGGAGAAGAATTGTATACGAACATTTTAGACTCACAACCGTCACCATACACTACAAACGGGAAAAACCTCGTTAGAAATCATCACGTGGCAAGCGTCATCAGATTTCCTGCAAAGTCCCACTACAAACTGCCCTCTGGTGAGAATCTTGATAATAAAAAAGCGTACGTCCGTTGGCAGTCTAAATCTCAAACGCATAGCATAAAACTACACTGCTTTGCCTTCTAAATTAGAAAACAATGTGTAAGCGAAGCGAATGTCTAATTGCCCAGTAAAATCTGACACTCAATTTAATACCGGAGCCATAATCATAAAATAAATTAGGCATTACTATAAAATGTTGGTGCGTAACCTTGCCATAAAACTCAGAAGTAAAATTGTAAGCCAAGAAGCGATATCTAGTTTAGTAGGGAGAAGGTATAAATTCACCATATGTCTAAGCTTTATCTCCAATCCAAACGTAGGTCCGGAGTTAATCCCCGCCTATAAATTACAAACAGCATCTCATTGGTTCTTGAAAACTCACGTCAGCGCGACGCGAATGACGAAAATTACGTATTTTCCGACTGAGGAGAGGCGAAATAGCCCGGCCTCCTTTTACGTCCCCCCTTGTATTTTGAAAGGGGGACAGGGACTGTGGCGCACGAATGCTTAGGCATCTTAGAACTTCTCCCTAATAAACTAGATATCGCTTCTTGGTAAGCTTTGCAGCCATAACCGTTAAAATCTTTCAACCTTTTCTAAATCACGAAAACCTAGCTAGCACAAAGATAAAATGAAAACTTGGAAATGTAAGGAGAAAAAATTCATATATTTAAAAAAGACTCGGTCAAGGACGGAGCCCATAAAACAGCTAAAAATGGATATCAAATTATTGGGCCCCGCAATTGCTAGATAGACATCTATCAATTTATAGAGTTTGCAATATTTCATCAAATTGATTCACGCCGAGCTATAAATATATGACGATAACAAATTCGTGAACAAAATGAAAAGGCGAAAAATGTAGTTATAAGTATAAGTGAGACAATTCGCTTCGTTGTGAAACTAACAGTAACTGTGGAGTTTTCGATCAAAGTCCAGTCTACCCGATAGAAAAATTCGTGTTGGGCGATTGGAATTTATCGTTTTGGAGATCGTGATCGCATTTTTTTGATGATCGCGAAGTGTCGGTCGATTGGGATTTATCGTTTGATGATCGCGAAGTGTCGGTCGATTGGGATTTATCGTTTGATGATCGCGAAGTGTCGGTCGATTGGGATTTATCGTTTGATGATCGCGAAGTGTCGGTCGATTGGGATTTATCGTTTGATGATCGCGACGTGTCGGTCGATTGCGATTTATCGTTCGATGATCGCGAAGTTTCGGTCGATTGGGATTTATCGTTTGATGATCGCGAAGTTTCGGTTGATTGGGATTTATCGTTTGATGATCGCGAAGTGTCGGTCGATTGGGATTTATCGTTTGATGATCGCGAAGTGTCGGTCGATTGGAATTTATCGTTTGATGATCGCGAAGTGTCGGTCGATTGGGATTTATCGTTTGATGATCGCGAAGTGTCGGTCGATTGGGATTTATCGTTTGATGATCGCGAAGTGTCGGTCGATTGGGATTATCGTTTGAAGATCGCGAAATGTCGGTCTATTGGGATTATCGTTTGAAGATCGCGAAGTGTCGGTCTATTGGGATAATCGTTTGAAGATCGCGAAGTGTCGGTCGATTGGGATTATCGTTTGAAGATCGCGAAGTGTCGGTCGATTGGGATTATCGTTTGAAGATCGCGAAGTGTCGGTCGATTGGGATTATCGTTTGAAGATCGCGAAGTGTCGGTCGATTGGGATTATCGTTTGAAGATCGCGAAGTGTCGGTCGATTGGGATTATCGTTTGAATGTCGCGAAATGTCGCCCCCCCCAGCTAGGTGCAGCGCCTAATCAAATGTTCTCTGAATGAATGGTCGATTGGGTTTATCGTTTGAAGATCGCAATGTGCCGGTCGATTGGATTATCGTTTGAAGATCGCGAAATGTCTTTTGATTGTAATTATCCTATGAAAACTACGAAGTTTACTACTTTTTCTAATGATGGAACTTCCTATAGTTTTGCTAGAAGAAAGAGCTTGGCATACACTTAGTTAGTAAGCTTACTTCTAACATTAGAGGGCCAAAGAGCTGTAAAAAAGAACATATTATCATCCTTTTCTGGCATAATAATTTGGTAATGAGATTTAAATATTATCTCTCTCTTTTTTAATCCCATATCATACTTACTAAAATAAGTTTACCCATCCTACAAGTAATGCACGTAAAAAAAACTAGTTTTGGAGACGGCTCTAACTAAAAAGTGTACGAATAGAAGGCACAGAAAATCCCATTAGGTTGTATGTATGTACAAAGAAAAAAAGTATCTTTTCGCGCGCAAAAAATCACGTGGTATGAAATGATGGCCCGAAAAAAGGGCGCCAAAAAACCCAGGATTTTTTTTACTCCAGCCACAAATATCCATAAGACACGGTGAGGAGACGTCGGGATATTTTTTATTCGCGGCGGGAACGTAGACCCGAATTTTCGTTTAACGTGCAAAATCCCGCGCGAATCACTATTTTATATATATGGGCCAACTTTCATTCAATGTAAGATCAACAAGTCGTCCCGAATACACTGTGAGCCAGTGGGAATAAAACGTAGCGATACCGATAAGAGTGCTGAACCTGGGAGCCATATCTGACTTAAAATAGGTAGGAATCAATTTCAAGCGATTTTAAACTTTATCTCTAATCCATTCCTGGGTTGCGAAGATAAGCCCACCACTTAAAGGTATACAGACACGAAAATTTAAAACCTTATTGATTTTTAAAAGAAATGAATTAGGGTCCCTAAAAATTTTAAACTTTTTTCAATAGATTGATCCATTAAATAATTAACTAAGCAAACTCTCAAGTTAAAACTGAACATTCAACGTCTATAGATTTTAAATTTTGTCACAGGGCTAGTTTTATTTTATGACGTAGTGGAGTATCAATTTAATTCGAGAGATGACAGCGCCGGTTTAACCGTAAGCCTTAGCGCAACAAACAGCATTGTTCATTGGTTGTTCGCGGGATTTGCCGTATTAATTTGATAGATGGCGGTATGGTGTTTGCTAAAGCATAACTTTTTCGTGACGTATTCGGGTATTTAAACAAGCAGGCCGGTAGGTGGGGCCAAGAGCGATCTAGTCGCTGTTTTTGAACTATAATTTTAAAGTTGAAACATTTTTGGGAGTAACAAAGATTTATATTCAAATTCTTCGCATCTCTAAATGTGTAAAATGAACGACTTTCAAACATAAAACAAGGAAAGTAATTTGGTCTGAGAGTAACCCTTTAAAATCAACCGCAACTCATTGGTCCTCTTAACCCTGAGTCAACGGGACACAATGGCGCACAAGGAAGGATAGTCCGGCGCCTCACCTCCTTTTACATTCCCCCATTAATAACTCGGGAAACAGATCTATCGTGGAACTTAACTTTTGTATTAAATCTAAAGATGGCCGATACCAGGCTTAACCCGATACCGATCGATACCGGTGCATATATGAACCGATACCGATATTTATTCACTATGATCCAAAACCCGATACTTCAACCGATACAGATATTTTTAGTAGTACGGGGTCATTTACATATGTGTTAAAAATTCTAGGAAATAATTATAGAGTAATTTCATGAATTATACTACCAAGTACAATGTTCAGAGGTACTTCCAAAATAGTATCACGGCTTATTGAAATTCATAGAAATGAGATATTATCACCATCAATACATTACTGAAAGACCTAAAAATGTCATGTAGCACCATGTAACGCATTTCGAACGAGTATCGGTTTAGTATCATATTAAACCAACCGATCCGATACTATCGGGAAACCCCGAGTATCGGTACCGGTTCATCCCTAATTGAATCCTTCTCTATGTAGTTAGAAATCATTAGTTAGAAGTCATTTTTTGACTTGGCCTTGCATTGTAACGGGCAAGACCGTAGTGGACAAAAGTAAATAAATTATTATTATTATTATTATTATGAAATCTAAAGTACGTTTTGTTTTGTAGGATACTTCTATTTAAGTTTCGTGTAAATTCAGTTAAAACATTCATAGACTTATAATTGAACCAAAATTGATATCCATAAAGACCCAACACCATAAACACCCCAATTCGGTTTTGGATCAACATTGGAAGACAGGCTAACGGGAGCCGAAAAAAGCGGAGCTCCTAAAGTCCATCTATTTCTCCAGAGCCCTGTCCCATCCAAACCCGTAATCCCGCCAATAAAGTAGCCAGGCTTAACGTTTATGGACCGCGTTAGTCTCGCCCTGATAAATCACGTTGAAACAAAACGTTTCGTGTCAGTCTAAGTCTGTACCGTAGTCAATCCCTCCATGAAACTGAGGCATCAACCCTTGCCCACTAAACAGTCCAACAAGAAGAGAAACTTTCTGACCATAGGCACAACCAACATCCTACTTTCTCGACAAAATATCCGCAAAACCTTTGCGAGACTGGCAGGAAGGCAGTCTGAATTCAAAAACGTTGTAAAGTACAAAACAAACAAGATTTGTATAATTGACTATAAGTATTCGAGACTGAAGGCATAAGTTCATAAGATATGTTCCATAAGTTTGTCACTAGTTCCAAACTGGAGCTTGTCATGAAGTGACGTAGGCCATAGATTCGAGGTAAAGCGATGCCTGGTGAGGCTCTGTCAAAGGCTTAGTACGGGATAAATAGGAAGATGGACTGCAAAATAAACCGAGTGTAGTCAATTCACGCTTGTCGTTCTCGAACTAGCTCGAGCTGTAAGTCTCTAGCATTACGGAGTATAGGAAGCGTCATACTTATGAAGCAAATCTTATAACCTGATGCTCATAGTAAACCAAGCAATGAGTATAGTGATTTATCATTTGCTTATACACAGGGTTGGCAAGTTTTAAACAAATTGTTTTAAACTTTGGTTTAAAACTTGTTTTAAACAGCCATGAAAAAAAAACATTAATTTGTTTAAAACGTTTTAAACAAACAGTTTAAAACATGTTTTTTATGGAGAGGAATTTCGAATATTTTTAACTCGTTTTATTTGAAAATGAGCGAAAATATTAAATAATAGAAATAATAAGCTTCAGTCAAAACCTTGCACTAATTTGACTGTTTCATATGAGTGTTTAATTGTTTGGAAACCCTTCCAGTTGATTTATCCGTTACCAATCTGTATTGAAGACTGATATTCAATAATCTGATTTGGAATAACTTATTTTAATTGTTTGGAAACCCTTCCAGTTGATTTATCCGTTACCAATCTGTATTGAAGACTGATATTCAATAATCTGATTTGGAATAACTTATTTTGTCGTCTACCTAAGGTAAAGGAACTACGTTTTTCTACACTGTTGGTACATTTTACTGTTCTAAAGTGAGTACGCGTAATATTTAAAGCCAGGCCCTTGACAGTTCTAAAATTAATAGGCTTAATCCGTAAACGGAAAACATGAAGCACCTTCAAAGTAGAAAGGGGTGGTGAAGTTTCAAATGTATGAGTTCTGACCAAGAAACTCTGCAGTATGGAAGCGAAAATTCCTTAATAGTGGCCTCAAAAGAAATCAATCATTTGGACATTTGGGGTTAAATGAACAATTTTACCCATCACCCTCATTTTGTATGCGCTATTAAAAATTACATTTTCGTTTTGAAAAGATCTCTTGCTCTTTTTAAACAGTCAGTAGAACATTTCAAATATTCAAAATAGATCCCTCAACACGTACCCCTTTTAAATAATTAATTTCATGATAAAATGTTTTCGGAAAATCTAATTTTAAATCGTGTTCTAAACAATAAAAACACAACTTTTTTTACCACATTTTTGCCAACCCTGGCAAGGACCCTTTATTACACCTTCAAATTCTAAATTTTAGGAGCTCTTGATTTCGTCTTTTCGTGTTTTTTTTCTCAAGACGTTTTCGTGGTCTGTTAGTCAAGCTGTATGATACTCGCTTTGGGTTCAAGTGGTCCCTGGTTCTAATTCCACACGGACAATTTCTTACACCTTGAAATTCTAAATTTAAGGAGCTCTTGCTCTTTTTAAACAGTCAGTAGAATATTTCACATATTCTGTATTGGTCGCTTAACACGCACTCCCTTCAAAATAATTAATATCATAAAATATTTTCGGAAAATCTAATTTGTTCTTGAAAAAGCTCAAATATGTTATTTTTCAATTAATTTGGAGGGAATAAATCGATTAACAATTAAATAAGTTGATTGAATTAAATTGTGATTAAGGAATAAATTAATATAAATAAAGAAAAATCGCAATGTCGGATCTTCAGTCAATTGATAAACGTCACTCTCATAGTTTGTTTTTTCTGTCTTGGTCCAAACCAAGACCATTTTGTTTAATCAAGCAGGCTGTGAAAATAAGCGCCTTGCGCTAGCGGGAGTAGTGGCTTAAATGGAGAGCCGCGATGTATAATATATAGACTATTAGATCTGCTAGAGTGATTTTAAACATGTTTCAAACTAGGTTTTTTTTGTGTTTTTTACTGTTTTTTTCTACTTGTTTAAAAAACAGTTTAAAACAACAAATCGTGTTTTAAACAATAAAAAACACAACTTTTGTTTTTTTTTAAAAAACTCAATTTTTGCCAACCCTGCTTATACAGTATTGTAAAAACTTTTTAAGATTTTGATGCAATTTTGCCTTGAATTCAAAGAGAAATTGCCACTATACGTGCTAGAAGAATCTGCAATAGTGGCAATTTTGCCTTGAATTCAAAGAGAAATTGCCACTATACGTGCTAGAAGAATCTGCAATAGTAACAGTTTTGTTAATATAAACAGGCGTCGTTCTTGAGGAATTGGAGACACATACAAATCAGCTCATATATATTAACCTTTTATCAAATCAAAGCTAACAATAACTTAGAAGCCTTAGGTTAATGCCAGGAAAACTTATAGGGATTTACTTCTTGAACCCACAAAAGCAAAACCGAACGCTACAATTCTACCAACTCTTTATTTTCCTAATTATAGAGCCAAGCTAGAAGATCTTTTATTTCGTGTATCGCGTCTCCAAAAACATACACACAACCCAGCCACTTCATAACCTACGTTTCACATAATCACACGTAGATAAAAATATTAAAGAGGATCTCAAATAATAAAAAAATAAAATAATAAACTACTTTCATACATAAAGGGAAGCGTTTACGAATAAATTAATACTATTCTGCATTTTAAATGAGTGTTTTAAATTCTAGGAGAGCGGTCGCTCTCTTAGATAAGACTTGATACTGCCTCTAATGCTAAAGGAGGGTTCTCTGATTGGCCGTAACTTTTTTCGTATTGTGGTTGCTGCTTTGAAATTTTGCCAGTGAACTAAAATTTGGGCCCTAATTATGTGGTTAAAATTTCAAAGAGATCCAACTAATAGTTAGTTCTATAAAGAAAAAAGTTGTTAAGGGTGGTTTTAGAATCCATAAAATTAATCAGACATTTGGTGAAAGATACAATATTCTTCCATAGACATAACATGGGATTTTTTTGAAAAATGACCTTAATTGGGATCGTGTATAAAGAAAACTAATCATTCGTTACGTTTGGGAACCATCTTAAATGAAAGATAATAGTCCATAGATGTGCCTTTTCTTAGTTTCATTAAGATCAATTAAGTTTAAGTATCGATTTTTATCATTATTAACACATACTTTGACTTACGTTGTTTTGGGTATTGGAATTACGGCGTTTTACCACTGTTAGAGACACGCATTTTCGCCCTAATTTTTTATATTGGACTTACGGCGTTTTTGTCGTGATTCACGCCGTTAGAGGGATATTAAGCAAGAAAAACATTGCGTTTGAGCTTTAGTAGGTGCTTTGCCCGGGTTCTTGTGGGTACTTGTGGGTGCTTGTAGGTACTTGTGGGTACTTGTGGGTGCTTGTAGGTACTTGTGGGTGCTTGTGGGTACTTGTGGGTGCTTGTGGGTACTTGTGGGTACTTGTAGGTACTTGTGGGTGCTTGTAGGCACTTATGGGTGCTTGTAGGTACTTATGGGTGCTTGTAGGTACTTGTGGGTGCTTGTGGGTACTTGTGGGTACTTGTAGGTACTTGTGGGTACTTGTGGGTACTTGTAGGTACTTGTGGGTGCTTGTGGGTGCTTGTGGGTGCTTGTGGGTACTTGTGGGTACTTGTGGGTACTTGTAGGTACTTGTGGGTGCTTGTAGGTACTTGTGGGTGCTTGTAGGTACTTGTGGGTGCTTGTAGGTACTTGTGGGTGCTTGTAGGTACTTGTGGGTACTTGTAGGTGCTTGTAGGTACTTGTGGGTACTTGTAGGTGCTTGTGGGTACTTGTAGGTACTTGTGGGTACTTGTAGGTACTTGTACGTACTTGTGGGTGCTTGTGGGTGCTTGTAGGTACTTGTGGGTGCTTGTAGGTACTTGTGGGTACTTGTAGGTACTTGTGGGTACTTGTAGGTACTTGAGGGTACTTGTAGGTACTTGTGGGTACTTGTGGGTACTTGTGGGTACTTGTAAGTACTTGTGGGTACTTGTGGGTATTTGTGGGTACTTGTAGGTACTTGTGGGTGCTTGTAGGTACTTGTGGGTGCTTGTAGGTGCTTGTAGGTGCTTGTGGGTGCTTGTAGGTGCTTGTGGGTGCTTGTGGGTGCTTGTAGGTGCTTGTAGGTGCTTGTAGGTGCTTGTGGGTACTTGTGGGTACTTGTAGGTACTTGTGGGTACTTGTGGGTACTTGTAGGTACTTGTGGGTACTTGTGGGTACTTGTAGGTACTTGTGGGTGCTTGTAGGTACTTGTGGGTACTTGTAGGTACTTGTGGGTACTTGTAGGTGCTTGTGGGTGCTTGTAGGTACTTATGGGTGCTTGTAGGTACTTGTGGGTGCTTGTGGGTACTTGTGGGTACTTGTAGGTACTTGTGGGTGCTTGTGGGTGCTTGTGGGTACTTGTGGGTACTTGTGGGTACTTGTAGGTACTTGTGGGTGCTTGTAGGTACTTGTGGGTGCTTGTAGGTACTTGTGGGTGCTTGTAGGTACTTGTGGGTGCTTGTAGGTACTTGTGGGTACTTGTAGGTGCTTGTAGGTACTTGTGGGTACTTGTAGGTGCTTGTGGGTACTTGTAGGTACTTGTGGGTACTTGTAGGTACTTGTACGTACTTGTGGGTGCTTGTAGGTACTTGTAGGTACTTGTGGGTGCTTGTAGGTACTTGTGGGTGCTTGTAGGTACTTGTGGGTACTTGTAGGTACTTGTGGGTACTTGTAGGTACTTGTGGGTACTTGTAGGTACTTGTGGGTACTTGTGGGTACTTGTGGGTACTTGTGGGTACTTGTAGGTACTTGTGGGTACTTGTGGGTATTTGTGGGTACTTGTAGGTACTTGTGGGTGCTTGTAGGTGCTTGTAGGTGCTTGTGGGTGCTTGTAGGTGCTTGTGGGTGCTTGTGGGTGCTTGAAGGTGCTTGTAGGTGCTTGTAGGTGCTTGTGGGTACTTGTGGGTACTTGTAGGTACTTGTGGGTACTTGTGGGTACTTGTAGGTGCTTGTGGGTACTTGTAGGTGCTTGTGGGTACTTGTAGGTGCTTGTGGGTACTTGTAGGTGCTTGTGGGTACTTGTAGGTGCTTGTGGGTACTTGTAGGTGCTTGTGGGTACTTGTAGGTACTTGTGGGTGCTTGTAGGTACTTGTGGGTGCTTGTGGGTGCTTGTCCCGGGTACTTGTGGGTACTTGTGGGTGCTTGTGGGTACTTGTCGGTGCTTGTAGGTACTTGTGGGTGCTTGTAGGTACTTGTGGGTGCTTGTGGGTGCTTGTCCCGGGTACTTGTGGGTACTTGTGGGTGCTTGTGGGTACTTGTCGGTGCTTGTAGGTACTTGTGGGTGTTTGAAGGTACTTGTGGGTTCTTGTGGGTTCTTGTGGGTACTTGTGGGTTCTTGAAGGTACTTGTAGGTACTTGAGGGTGCTTGAAGGTACTTGTATTTACTTGTGGGTGCTTGTGGTTACTTGTGGGTGCTTGAAGGTTGTAGAGTTCTGTCATAGAGTTACGTCATTTTAGCAATGTATTTTTTATCAGCTCTTATCAGTTTTTTATGACCTAAAACAATGTATATAAATAGAGATCATTTCAATTAGAAGGCAGACGTAATCTGACCGCTAGCAATGTAACATCGAGGACAATAAACTATGTTATTCTAAATTAAGTAAACCTCTCAGTGTAATCGAGTTTCAACCCTAACAATGGCGACGGAGTCTTGAACCCTCTCTCGCGGGCACCAACAGCATCAATTCCGCGTCAACCTGTACTTTTTTTTACCGCGGACATGGCTTCTTCGTCCATCGGACAGTTTCCCCCATTCGACGCCAACACCGATCAATGGACCATTTACTCGGAACGTTTGGAGCTGTTCTTTATAGCACATGGCATCAAGGAAAACAACCAGCCGACTGCCGCGGCCTCAGACAATCTGGCCATCGCAGAACAAAAGCGGGCCATCTTACTCACGGTACTGGGTACAACAACTTACACTCTCCTCCGAACTCTATTTGCTCCTGTCCGACCTCAAGATAAAACATACGCCGAGATCACGGCCTTGCTGACACAACACTTTGAACCCATGCCGACGGAAATAGTCGAACGCTATAAATTCTACAAACGAGATCGGGAGCCCGGGGAATCAGTAGCGTCATACGTGGCGGCGCTTCGCAAGAAGGCCGAATTTTGCAACTTCGACTCCACACTGGACACTATGCTACGAGACCGTATAGTATGCGGTATCAACAACGACAACATGCAGAAACAACTCCTGGCCATCAAGCAACTCGACTTACAAAAAACCATCAGCACCGTCCAGGCGTTAGAAACGATTGAACACGACGCTAAGGAACTTAAAGGATCCAACCATGCCGACGCCGACATCAACAACCTGTCTCATTACCAACCACCACCACGTCGGGGTACGTCGAAGTCTCGAAGCACGCCTGACCAACGGCCGAACCGTAACCATCACCGAATGCCGCCTACCAAACCGTGCATTCGCTGCAGCAGTACGAGACACCCAGAGTGGGAATGTCCATATATATCTTATACTTGTCGAGGATGCGGAACCAGAGGGCATCTGGAGAAAGCTTGCCGAAAAAGAGACTCACTCTCGCGCACCAATCGCATCCCAGGGTCCATGACATCCCAACCAAACCAAGGACACACTCATCACATCAGAGACGACGACGACTATACGAACGATCCGCAGTACCACACCATCCACGCGGCGACATCTCATGCGCCGCGTACAGAATACGACATGTTCTTCATTGAAGAATTCAGTACCATGACATCAGAACACTTCGTTCATAATCTATCACCAAGCTCAACAACCCATTTGACAACGCGGCGAAGTCATCCGCCACCAGCCATCGAAATCAGTTGCAGGGTCAACAACGCTCCGATGTCATTCCTACTCGATACAGGATCCGGATATAGCATCATCTCAGAGGTCCATTTACCACAGCTACGCCATAGTGGGCCGATATCTCCAAGCCCCGTACGCTTATCCGGATATACAGGTCATCCTTTGAGCATCAAAGGAGAGATTAACGTCAACGTCGAGTACAACAATACATCATTAGTTCTGCCACTGCTCATCGCCCGAGGTCAAGCTAAGAACATCATGGGACGCGAATGGATCTTTTCCAAATTTGGAATACTCACTCGTCCCGACGACATCGTGCACAATGTGGAATCCTCCACCGGTCCCCTAAACACCTTACTGGATAAATACGAAGAGTTGTTCTCCCCTGGCATGGGATGTTTAAAAAACGTCAAGGTCAAACTACACATACGTAGCAACGCGCCAACACCCCGTTTCCACAAAGCCAGATCGGTGCCGTATCATCTCAAGGAAAAAGTGGAAAAGGAACTTCACAGACTAGAAGTTGCAGGCATAATCACTCCAGTACCATACGCAGAGTTCGCAACACCAATTGTTCCAATCCTGAAGAAAAACAACGATGTACGGATCTGCGGCGATTATAAAGTCACCACGAACAAGATAATAGACACCGAACGTTATCCACTGCCAAAGGTCGACGACATCTTCGCACGGCTCACCGGTTGTCGTGTTTTCGCACGCATCGACATGAGAAATGCATACAATCAACTAGAATTAGACGAAGACTCTCGCAAATACGTCGTTATCAACACAACAAAAGGATTATACCAATACAACCGATTGCCGTTCGGCATATCATCATCATCGGCGTTGTTTCAACGACACATGGAAATATTACTTCAAAACCATCCCGGCATCGCCCCATTCCAAGACGACGTCCTCGTGGGCGGTACATCAGCAGAGAATCTTCTAGCAAAATTGGACAAACTCTTCTCAACGTTCGCCCAAGCCGGACTCAAGCTAAACAAGGAGAAATGCCAATTTCTAAAAACATCGATAGACTTCCTTGGATACCGCCTCGACGCCAAGGGCCTCCATCCACAAGAACAAAAGCTCACCGCCATCAAGGATGCACCGGCACCTCAGAACGTAAATGAACTCCGGTCCTTCCTCGGACTCGTAAACTACTACGCACGTTTCATCTCCAACGCTGCGACACTGCTGGCCCCGTTATATGCATTATTGAAAGAATCGACTCCATGGGAATGGTCACAAGTACAGCAAGAAACTTTCGACAAGGCAAAAAACGCTCTACAATCCTCGGACCTCCTTGTACTGTTCGACCCCAGGAAAGAAGTTCTCCTTGCATGCGACGCATCCCCAGTCGGACTAGGCGCCGTGATATCGCACATTGTGGACGGCGTCGAAAGGCCGATAGCCTTCGCCTCACGCACTCTAACAGCTGCCGAAAACAATTACGCGCAAATCGAACGGGAAGCCCTGTCGATAATCTTCGGAGTCACTCGTTTCAGAGATTATTTACTCGGAAAACAATTCACCCTAGTTACGGACCACAAGCCGTTAATCGCTATTTTTTCCGAAAGCAGACTTATTCCAGCAACTGCGGCAGCTCGCCTTCAACGTTGGGCCTTAATCCTCGCAGCGTACGACTACAAGATCGTACACAAAAAGGGCATTCATCACAGCAACGCCGACGCCCTTAGCCGTTTACCCCTCAAAACACCCGAGACGGAACCGCCGTTTCCTACGGAATTAGTCTTTCTGCTCCGCGGAGGGCCGGATGGCCCTATCGACGTCCACGAAGTTGGAAAAGCCACACAAGAAGACCCCATTCTATCGCTCGCGATCAAGTACACGAGACAGGGTTGGCCAAACAACAATGCCCAACTCCATTCAGACATCCAGATATATCACAGGCGCGCCGTGGAACTCTCAACCGCAGACAACATCTTACTGATCGGAAACAAGGTCGTCGTGCCGGAATCGTTGCGACCAAAAATAATGAACGAGCTTCACAGTACCCATCAAGGTTTGAGATCCATGAAAGAAGTGGCTAGATCGAAGATATGGTGGCCCGGCATCGACCAGGATCTTCTAAACCTATCCCGATCATGCCAGACATGCAGGAAACATGCACCCCTGCCACCCCAACAATACTCACCATGGCCACAAGAATCCGCCCCTTGGCAAAGGGTACACATAGATTTCGCCGGTCCAATCGAGGGTCAATACCTGCTCATCACGGTTGACGCCTACTCCAAATGGATGGAAATCGACATCACGAAGTCAACATCATCATCCACGGTTATACGATGCCTCCGTCAACACATGGCACGTTTTGGTATAATGCGAAAACTGGTTTCCGACAACGCGACGTCCTTCACCAGTGAAGAGTTCAAGACTTTCACTGCAAGAAACGGAATCGAGCATCTAACGACCCCACCGTACCACCCTCCGTCGAACGGTCAAGCGGAAAGAGCCGTAAGAACGGTCAAAACTCAGCTTGGAAAACTCACGGACGACCTGGCAGCACAACGCGAAGCGGTAAGAAACGGTCTCTCCACTCATACTGAAGGTTCTTTGGAAACCAGGATAGCAAGAATCCTGATAAACTACAGAAGAACCCCCGTGAACGGCGGCCCATCACCTGCACGAGCCATGCTAAACCGAGACATATGTACCCGTCTGGACCTGTTGCACCCACGACAGGCTGTCCAAGTATCAAAGAACACCGACGAGCCGCCAGGTCGAAACGTATACGCGAGGAATTTTGGCAAGGGAGAACGATGGGTCCAGGGACACATTATAAAACGGTTGGGAAGAATGCTATACCAAATCCAGACAGCATCAGGATGCATATGGCGCCGACACAAAAACCAGATTCGATTCACCGAAAATCAATCGACCACCGAACCAGTCGAACCACAACTCACCAGGCCCGAGACATCATTCCATCACCTAAGAAAATCGACCAGACATCAAGCTCTGCCACAGCTATCAGTGAGAATGCAGTATCAGAGAGGAGACCGACCAATCCACAGCCCAGCAATTATGCCGACGCAGGAGGCCGACCGTGAGGCGTCTGCACCAGTACAAAGGGCAGGCACAATTCGCAACGATGCCGATCAAGTAGCGTCCCCCGAATTACGCAGGTCGACGCGTCGAAGAAGACCACCTGATTTTTGGGTTTATAACGTTAGGGAACTCATTAAAGAAAGGGAAGTGATGTAGAGTTCTGTCATAGAGTTACGTCATTTTAGCAATGTATTTTTTATCAGCTCTTATCAGTTTTTTATGACCTAAAACAATGTATATAAATAGAGATCATTTCAATTAGAAGGCAGACGTAATCTGACCGCTAGCAATGTAACATCGAGGACAATAAACTATGTTATTCTAAATTAAGTAAACCTCTCAGTGTAATCGAGTTTCAACCCTAACAAAGGTACTTGTGGGTACTTGCCCCGGGTACTTGTGGGTGCTTGAAGGTACTTGTGGGTACTTGCCCCGGGTACTGGTGGGTGTTTGTAGGTACTTGTGGGTGTTTGTAGGTACTTGTGGGTGTTTGTAGGTACTTGTGGGTGTTTGTAGGTACTTGTGGGTGTTTGTAGGTACTTGTGGGTGTTTGTAGGTACTTGTGGGTGCTTGTAGGTACTTGTAGGTGCTTGTAGGTACTTGTGGGTGCTTGAAGGTGCTTCTGGGTGCTTGTAGGTGCTTCTGGGTACTTGTAGGTACTTGTAGGTGCTTGTAAGTACTTGTGGGTGCTTGAAGGTACTTGTTGGTAGTTATGGGTGCTTGTAGGTACTTGTGGGTGCTTGTGGTTACTAGTGGGTGATTGTGGGTGCTTGTGGTTACTTGTGGGTGCTTGTGGGTGCTATTGGTTACTTGTGGGTGCTTGAAGGTACTTGTAGGTACTTGTGGGTGCTTGTAGGTACTTGTACGTGCTTGTGGTTGATTGTGGTTGATTGTGCGTGCTTGAAGGTACTTGTAGGTACTTCTGGGTGCTTGTGGTTACTTGTGGGTGCTTGAAGGTACTTTTAGGTACTTGTGGATGCTTGTGGTTACTTGTGGGTGCTTGAAGGTACTTGTGGGTGATTGAAGGTACTTGTGGGTGCTTGAAGGTACTTGTGGGGACTTTACCTGGGTACTTGTGGGTGTTTGTAGGAACTTGTGGGTACTTGCCACGGGTGCCTCTGGGTGCTTGCAGGTACTTGCCCCGGGGGCTTGCAGGTACTTGCCCCGGGTGCTCCTGGGTGCTTACCCCGGGTGCTTGTAGGTACTTGTCCTGGGTGCTCCTGGGTGCTTACCCCGGGTGCTTGTAGGTGCTTACCCCGGGTGCTTGTAGGTACTTGCCCCGGGTGCTTGTAGGTACTTGCCCCGGGTGCTTGTAGGTACTTGCTCCGGGTGATTGTAGCTACTTGCTCCGGGTGATTGTAGGTACTTGATCCGCATGCTTGTAGGTACTTGCCCCGGGTGCTTGTAGGTACTTGATCCGCATGCTTGTAGGTACTTGCCCCGGGTGCTTGTAGGTACTTGCCCCGGGTGCTTGTAGGTACTTGCCCCGGGTGCTTGTAGGTACTTGCCCCGGGTGCTTGTAGGTACTTGCCCCGGGTACTTGTAGGTACTTTTCCTCCTCCATAGGATTAACATTACACTAAATTTTGGAAGCTCGTAACTCTGGTTTTATTAGAGATACGGGGATATCCTTTGATTATGTAATAGTCCTATTTGCCCCTTCCCTCCTTTGTTAACATTTGCTCCATGGGATACTCCATATACGGGAAAAACATGGAAAACTCAGGGAAGTATATGGGGAAAAGCCTGGAAATCTCAGGGAAATTTGTTTTCCAAAAGTTGTATGAAGCTTGTTTTGGAACATATGTTATAAACTCATGGTTTCAGTTATATAAAGTTTTACCAAGAAGCGATATCTAGTTTACTAGAGAGAAGGTATTAGATGCCTAAGTATTCGCCCGCCATAGTCCCAGTCCCACTTTCAAAATACAAGGGGGGACGTAAAAGGAGGCCGGGCTATTTCGCCTCTCGGCAGTCGGAAAATACGTAGTTTTCGTCATTCGCGTCGCGTTTACGTGAGTTTTCTGGTTCGTGACCAAATAAGCATTTTTTAAACTGGACATTAGGCCAGTGACTTTCCTGACTTGGAATAAATAAACTGGTCCGTTGCCAGTGACTTTCCTGACTTGGAGTAAATAAACTGGTCCGTTACCATTGACCAGAGCACGTCGTCTGCTAAACTAAAGAAGTGGATAATTAAAATATTAGAATTTTAATGCGTGGAGTCTGATTACCCTTGAACTTTCTTAGTAGTCTCGTGGAGTTGCTTTGCGTTGTCGAGTGCGTGATGGAGTTGGCTATGCCTGGAGTCCCAACCTTGAAGGAGAGAGGAATGGAGTAGAAACCCCCATACCTATAGCGTTGCCTGTGTACCCCCACCTACGGCAACATAGTCCTCTCAGCATCCTCAGCGGTTAGGTAGGGTCGTACTGGACGAAATTGTAAAGGGCGCTCCCTCTATCTTCAAAATAGAAGCTAGTTCTCATACAAATAAAATGGTGCTCCGCGGCAGCACTTAGCAATTGCCTACCGAAGGGTAGGGGGCGTGGGCGGGGTACAAAGGGAGAGATACGGTGCCGCAGGTCGCCAATCATCATTTCCAATCCATCTCAACTTCCTTATCACTGTCCCAACCCCCGCGACTTCCAACCACTAGCATAGCCCACTCGATCACGCTCTCTTTTCCCAGGCTACATATTTTGAAGATGGCACTTTTTAGGCGTATTAACAATCTTGGATCATCTTGGTGAACTTTTAGGGTAGCCCTGACTATATTTTGTTTAAGGTTTTAAGCTTCATATCAAACAGACGTTAGTTTATGCTACAAAAAAAGTGTGAAATTGAAAATCTCGGATCGTCTTTATGAAGTTTTAAGGATATCGGAATTTCATATTGGGCTTATGACAATTTTGAGCTAAATGATAAAAGGTTATAAATCAGCATTTTTAAAAATTTTGTAAAATTGTCAATTTGGTCCTATTTATGGAATTTTTAGGGGGCGCCTCGCGTTTCAATGAATGATTGTAAAAAATTGTATTATGTTAATTACAATAAGAATACAAACTTTTATTTATTTACGTTTTTTTTTGAAGTATCATTATAAATAAATGTCTGATTGAGCGAAAGTTATGGTCCCCTATATATATTTGTTTCTGCTTAGTTAATTAAAATGAAGACTGAAGGAACAGATATTAATCAAAAATGTCTTGATTATAATCAAGACCTAAAAAGTATCGATAAGACTGAGGTTATCACTTGTCTGAAGGATCAGATATTAATTTTTCTTTTTAATTGAAACTTAAATGCATGCTTAAGAAAAAACAACGTTCCATTACCGTTTTCCGTTGAAATAAATTATTTTACTGGTAATCAATTTCAAAAATTTACTTATCTCGGCTTTTCGACCACAATTCCATTCCCCGAAAACATTTTATCATTACATTAATTACTTTTGGGAGATAACGTGTCAAAATAACCTATAAAACAATAAAAAACTGTAATAGCGGTCTGTTAAGCCATGACAACAACCTTTTAAAAGTTACAAGGACTATATAACCCTTTCGAGACTAACAGGACCTGAGCAAACTATAGCTTAACCTGCTACTAGTACGAACAGATGTAAACTGGAGTTGAAATTTCATCATGTGCGACCTGTGGCCCAGAAACTCTCCCATAGTCCCAATGTGTGTAGAACATAATTTTATTCGCTGTTATCTGCCAAAATCAATCTTTCTAGGTAGTGCCGCCTCCTCACTTGAATATTTCATGATATAATAAGGTTTGAACGAACAAAATTCTAGATTACTATTTTCACTACCATGTCCCTCTGCTACCTTGAAGCAAACTTTCATCTATTCTTGCTGCTCATTGCCGGTGCCATTCCCTTGACTTTCTGTTCGTTATAACTACTTTCTTTTTACTACTACTTTTTCCTTTTGTGCTACTTAGAATTTACAAATGTATATAACGTTGTGCCGTGCCATATCAATTAGTCTCTAACCATTGTTAGAAACTAGAGAGAGAAATTGGGCAGTAACACTGATCATGCCCTGAACTATGAGAAAGAACAATACGACGGTTCACTAAAGTACACTTGATATTACATCATTTTGCAAAACCGCGAGCAAAAATGTTACTGTCCCTATTGAATTTGGCGCCATTGGTTTTAGAATAATTAAAATGTTCCACTGCGAAGCGTGCTGGTCACGAATGGGGATGTAACGTCTTTAGGAACCTTTTAAAACGCAAAAACCATACACGTACTCTCCCAAAAGTAATTAATGTAATGAGAAAATGTTTTCGGGGAATAGAATTGTGGTCGAAAAGCCGAGATAAGTAAATTTTTGAAATTGATTACCAGTAAAATAATTTATTTCAACGGAAAACGGTAATGGAACGTTGTTTTTTCTTAAGCATGCATTTAAGTTTCAATTAAAAAGAAAAATTAATATCTGATCCTTCAGACAAGTGATAACCTCAGTCTTATCGATACTTTTTAGGTCTTGATTATAATCAAGACATTTTTGATTAATTAAGTTAGAAGTGGTTCAGTGCTTCTCATAATTTCATTTGTATCTTTTTGCATAAAAAATATGGAAGCTCATTTGAATATTTAAAACAGTTTCCCAAATCCAATTTCGAGTTTTTTTAAAAAATCCTAAGTTTTTAATATCTTTACCTTTATTTAGTTTAAACGATACCGGTTCTAACATCGTCAAGTATTTATTGAAGCTTAATGTTTGGTTTAACGATTATCATAACATATCCTTATTTTATGGTGCTTAATTATGGAATTAAATATTTTCTTTCGATAAAAAATTTAAATTTTGAGAGTGGTTAAAAGAAAAGTTGAACCCTTATGGTTGAACGATGAAAATTCCCCAAAATTAAAATTTTAACATTTTCAGGGTGGTCGAGAAATGGTGTTAGAACCGATGTATAATGGGTTCAATGGCCCATTTAGAGTCGAAAATTTATTTCTAAATTAAAATGAGATCTGCTACTTCATGGATTATATTATTTTAAAGTGGTAGTACTGGAGCTTTCGGACCGAGGTTATGTTTAAATGTAACAACGGCTGAAGAGAGACCTACTTGGTCCGAAAGCTCTCGTACTAACACTTTTAACTAAAGTTCTTTTATAATAATCCATGAACTTCAGAAGTAGCAGATCTCATTTTATTTCATAATATAGTTGTATGAACCATGGATCAAAATTTTAATATTTATTTTGTTCAAAGGCCACAGTTTACAGATTATTATTTCAGTGTTTTAGGAATGACCCCTTGAATTTAATTAACAAACTGAAAAACAATTATTTCGAATTTAATTAAGGGTTCATCCCTAAAACACTCCAATCATAACTTGTAAACGGTGACCCTTGATGCAAAGTGTCATAGAACATTTTCGACTCAAAATCACCCCATAGAACCAACTATACTTCTTCAGTCCTACCATCGTTTTTGAAATACCCTGTATGTACAGATACTCATATTGAAAAACATACATTATCAAATAAAAACGGTTTAGGCGAATCCCAAACATTGAAACTGTTGCAACTAAGGCTTATTGTTGAAGCTACCATTTAGGCTTTCGAATGGCTATGTATTTCCTACGAACCCCTGTAGAAATGTTTCACCCCCTTTGCATTAGTGTGTCAGTTGATGTCGGCTTTCAGGATTAAAGTTGCATTTAACGTAAAGTGCAAAAATTAGAGGTGAAGCATCATAAGTTTACGAGATATGTTCCATAAAGCCACGTTCACACTTACATGGGAAACCGGTTCGAAGCGATTCAAAACGCCTCCAAAGTTAAGTGTGAACAAAACTGATACTCTAGAAGCTAATTACAAACGCGGTTTCTTGAAGTTGCTTCGCGAACCAACTTAAAGGGGCTTCAGAGGCTAGTTTCTAGTTTCCAGGGGTATTTCACGTGGGATGAGACTCGTATTAAGTGTATTTTCACCGGCCGTAGCAGACAGCACCAACGAAAAGATGGGCGGACAGCACAAGCAGAAGCGTCTTTAGAGAGTATAGACCACCGTATACCGATGAGATTCTCGGTATACGGTGGTCCTGTGAGGAGGAGGGGGTTTATTACCTCCCACTCTTCGTTCTTCTCTGTAGGCGGTGGTGCGCCGGAGGGTAGGGGGGGATTGCTAGGGGGGGGGGTGAAATTGATGACGTCACGTGATATTGTTGGCGGTAAATTTGATTTGTAACGCCCCCCCTAGTTGTGGCGGGAGATTTAGTTGATTATTAAGGTGATGGCGCGAAATTTGAATTTATATCTTAGTGTATTGATCTGACGTGACTTGGCGATGGTAAAGGTATGTAGTGCCCATAGTGGTATTGTAGGATATTGTATACATTTAGTGGATGATTTATATAGGTTCAGTAGACCCTTTCTACACCGTCCTGTAATGCTATTCTCTGTATGATTTTAAGGTATCTCCATGTCTGCTTATGTCATACTAAAGAACTAGTTTTAATTGAGATATGGTTTACATTGCAAAATACATTTACAGATTTAGCTACGACGCGGTTCTACAGCAATGGTGTTTTGCATTGGTTATTATGGTACTGAGTTAAAACAATAGTACATTTTAATACCATAAACGAGGTATTACAACAGTTTTTTGCACAGTTTGGTAGTTGATTAGAAGCTAAAATGAAGCAGTACTACTAAAACATCATAAATAAAATTTGATTCACATTAGTTTTAATACGAATTTGGAGAATAAGTACAATTACTCGAGTAAAAACGCGAAATATTCCTAAAAAACATCAGAAAATACGGGTTACATAGCATACATCATATAAAAATAGAACAATATTACGGCATGCGAGATTATTAAGTACATACATACCCATATACCCTCATAAAAAATATAGCAATACTACTTTTAATATGGTTTAAAAGCTACAATGGTTATTATACGATTTTAGTACAAATATGAGGCTAGTTATTAAACTAAAATGTTCACAGGATTGACGAAAAAATATATTTTTCCTGACGCGCTATACACGTTAAAATACTGATATACGATTACGGATGAAAATATCGAAATATTACTAAAAAAAACGTTACTATAATTATCATCAAAAAAATAAAAATTACACTTATACAAAACAGTATACTAATTTTTAAACTATAGTGCTAATATATACTAATTAAAAAAAGCTTACTAGATGCAAAAACAGTACCAAAAAACACTGTATATTCGTTAAAATATTGTTACATGTTAATAGTTAAAATACGTTAATATTACTATAAATAATACTTGAGATACCTATTAAAATACTGATACTGGGTCTCTAAAATATATACAAGTAACTTATGTGGAAAATGTCAAAGATTCTATTTAATATAACCGTATGGGGTAGTTTTATAATCAGGTAGAACTCTAACTTTATCCACTACGACCTGATATGTTTTGGTCTGGTTGATCGTGATCAGTGTGTGATCTTGCAGACGTCTGATTTGAGGGCCAATAGGGACTTGAATCGAGTTCATTAGAGGTTCACCTTCATTGTTTACCCCCAGTAGTTTCTTCATTGTTTCAAAATTTATATAATTTTCTGTATAGGCGTTTAAATAAAATCCTTTAACTTTAATAATGTTGGTTTTTTGCCCGTTTTAGGGTCGAGAATGTCCATAGAATAGTTCTTTGGTCCAGCACTCCCCCATTCACAAATATACGCATCTTGTCCATAAGGTTCTAACTCATTTTTAAGTTGCCCCAAATAATCGCCTGTGGGTAGCAAATGAGCGCCGTCTGGCGAGAGGTATAGTAAACTATCCGTGTCATAATAAAAACAAAGGTCACCGACCTTTTCAAGATGTTTTAGTAAATGTAATCGGGCCATAGTCGTAGTAAAACAAGCGATGACTACGTTTGTGTGTTTGTGCACAATCTCGTTTTCGAGAATGTGTTCGTACTTTACTAGTACTGTGTTTTCGTTGATTGTTAATAAACTTTTCACCTCCAAGTCTGGATTTAATATTAATCCGTACAATTTGTTGGCATCTTTGATTAATTCGGTAGAGGTGTGTCTTGTTTTCTGGCCAAATTTACCCCAAAAAGAGTTGAGCATAAGTTTGCTAAGGCATCTGAGACCTTCATTTTTCTCTATTCTTGTGATATCCAGTTCGACGCCCTCTTCGTCTTTGAAGTTTTTAACGTAGTTCTCCTTATCTTCTAGAGTCTGGCAATCTGCAGGAAAGCCACTAGCTAGGGTTTTATACTCTAAAAAGGTATTAACATAATCTTTAAACAGTCCACCCTGTTTTGTTTTGGGATCGTACTGTGTGACTTTGTATGACCAAGCCTCGTACATTCGCGTGATTGTGTAACCATTCTCTACTGCATGGCGTAACTCATCGACTACCCATGTACCTCGCAATTCTCTTTGTTCTGGAGTATGTTCACAATCATCTTGAAATTGGGTTTTGCAGCAGGTGTAACATAATGGAAACGTTAATTTTCCATTAATACGAGCCGGCAGAACGGGATGAATGAGGTTTTGCGCCGGTAAGATGTCACATTTAAGAAGTCTATCAAACGAAAATATGTTGGGAAAGTTGTCTAATATTATTTCAGGGTGGCCTATAGGTATCTTGGTGGTTTTGTTAATGAAAGGGTATAAACTTGTGAAATCCACGTAATGAATACGCTCTGATCCTGTTGTTTTATGGTATAATTTCGTGGCACAACATCTGCCTCCGAAGAATGCATCACGGGGGTCTAATCTTTTTACTATTTTAGGCTTAATATCATTATGGTTTAAAAACTCTGTTATTTCGGGTTTATTCGCTTTTTCTTTCTGCCATTCGCATTCCCATTTGATATTTACTATATAATTGAGGGATTCAAATTTGGATAACACGTTCATGCTACTAAAATATCTAGAGTTCAAAGTCTGAGCAGGGTCTCCATGCAAAGCCTTGTTTCTGTTTAAAGGAAAGTGTATTTTGCACCCATGATAGAAACACCCCCAGTATTCGAATATTTCCTTGTTGATTTCACAAAAACCGTCTACTTTGAGTTTTTGTATTCTGGTTTCTTTACCTCTAAAGGATGATTGGAAAGATATATTTCGTTTGTGTGCGGTCCACTCAAGCCATTCTATAGCACCCATTGACTGATTTTCACTAAGTCTATAATAATTTGCCGGTATGATGCCTATAGTATCGGGTTTAAGATAATTTCGGCGAAACACATGAGAGCACACGCCAGGAAGAGTAATTGCGCCGCAATTAAATGGATCAACGCCTGTTACTTTAAGCAGTAGGGTACGAAAAGTTAAACAACCTAGGAATAGTAAAACCGTGTCGTTCTCACAATAATAATTGAGTTCCTTCAAGAAGTCGAAACCTTTACCTTTACTATCTTCTGCGTTATGCCATTTTAAGAAGGCATCTAAATTCTTCCTTGTAAAATATTGACAACCATAAGCTTCGATAGGGGGCAGATTAGTCTCTATAGCATAGTTGGTTTCATTCTGTCTATTTACATCAAAATTGTGTTCTATTACATTGAATAAAAAATGTGGGAAATACCCTTTGACTGCATCAGGTATACCAAAAGTAGCGGGAAACTTTGCTAAGGCTACAGGGATGAAATTATAAGAATCCAGAAATAGCAAGTTAAACAATTTCATTTCTAAAATTCGAGTTCCGTTAATTTTCAAAGATGGAACGAATTTCTCATCTCGATTAATGATTTCTCTAATTAGTAACTGATTATCATAATTACTGCCATAGTGAGACAGTATGATGACGTTCTTAACGGCATGCAATTGCATTAAATAATCTAAAAATAAAGCTATAGGATTTCCGCCTGAAAATTGCTGTTTACGCTTACCAAACTGACTACACATAATACAGTTAAAATTTAGGGATGTTTCATCTATACAAAACTCACACACTGTTATACAGACTAACAGGATAGCCTGGTGTTCATAGGCTCCTAACTTTTCCTGACAAACCTTAGTTTGTATACATTCTATATCAAAGAAAATATACATAAGGTTGGGCTGATTAGGTCTAGGCTTTTTAACGGATAGCACTTTCAGGGGTTTATCTTTGATAACCTGGATATAACAAAAGTGATTGCTAGGTTGATATTTCTTACAGATCTGACAATATATATCCCCACACGTATGCACCTCAGTTCTTCGGGAAAAATCAATAATATTTAAGCAGTCTTTACAGTGAAAAAGACGCTCACATAGCGGCTTTTTACTGCTGGAAGATGCTAAGTGGCTTTGATAGCAATCGTCGCCTAAGAACTTTCGTAAACAAGATTCACAAGCTATCTTGGGGCCTTGGCATATAGTGGGTCTCATGCAACTAAAACAAAAGTCATTACATTTATGCGACTGTATTCGCCAATAGGGTACGAGACATTTTTCGCAGAATCGGTCATGATTAAAAAGTGGTCTTAATCTTGTAATAACGTTATAATGGTTATTTTCATTCAATAAAAAGAGGCGGGGCCTAGTATCATCGGGATCGTTTTCACCTAAAATCAAAACAGGGACGCTGTTTTCGAATTTGTAGACGAAAATCGAATATTTATTTAAATAAACTTTGAACTTTTGAAAAGATTCAACCGTCCCACAATCACTAGCCCTTACTCCTGCCTTAAGACATAGTTCTAAAGCAGCTTCTTGCTGCATTTTGTTCTCATCTCTATATGTAGATAATGATTGGTAATGGGTCTTTATAATCTTGTCTCCGGTTGTATCATTAGCATAATTTCTATGAGATATATAGCTACACAAAGAGCTCGGGCAAGACAGATGTTATCTGAATTAACTATACGTACAATACCACGTCTATCTTTGCAAAATAGATTAAAAGGTTTAATACATCGGGGTAACGTGAGGGTCTTGCCCTCAGGTATTCGTACAATGCTAAAAATCAGTTTAATAGGACCCAGGAAAAATGATTCCATTTCGTCATCATATAACATAACACTAAGCTGGTCAAAAAGAATATTAGGGTCGACTTGATCTGCTCTTCTAAAAGATAATTCTAGTTCGGACCTACAAATAGTTGCCGCACTCTTTAAAGTAATTTGAACGTAATCTGTAGGCCTGTACTTACTAAGAACACATTTGGTTACGGTACATACACTAGCGACGGGATCTTCAGTAATTCTCAGAACCACCTCCCGACCATACATGTTAAAATGTTTGTAAAATCTCTCACTTTGCCCTAGTATCTCGCAAGAGGGTACGGTGTCAATAGGTATGGGCGGGTCCGTTTCTCCTCCTCCCCATTGTACATCGATTTCATCGTCAGAAAGCGCCTCTTCAGAACCGTTCTCCCTCTCTAAGGTATCGTTCAATAGTGTCTCTTCTACGGGTGGTCCTTGATCCGTTCGGTCTAAAAACTCGGATATCTCTTTGTCATATTGTGAGCTGTTGAAGTCGGCGATTAGTGTTTCTTCTTCTTGTATAACCCGTTCAATTTCTTCTTGTCGTTTCGCCATACGATCTGAGTATTCAGTTATTAGGGGACTCGGAATTAGATTCCTTAGGTTTTCCAATTGTTCTAGGTTATTACAGTCCTCGGGTGTTCGAGCAACTGTTTTCATATATTCGAGTAAGTCGAGGCAAGCTTGACTAACATTTAAGTCACCTTGTTCTACGAATTGTGGCAGAATCTGAGGTCCGTGCACTGGATCTATACGCAGATAGGCGCATAGGTAGAAATAAAACTCGTATATTAAACGTAACGGCCAGGGTCTATTTATAGTCAGTTCGTTCAAAGTTGTACGGAGAGTTTCAGGATCCATGTTTATCTTTCGGTGTTTGAAGATCGACTGTGTATTTTGATCATTTCCTTAGACCCTTTTATACTAAATTTCATAATAAAAACGCGCAAATTCCTCAATCATTTAACAATAGCCCTTATTGCTTATCAGTCATCAGATGTTTTACTCTCAAGGAATTTTCTTACAAACACCGTAAATACCTAATTTTATTGGGATAATAAATAAAAAACATGGTATGTAAAGTATTTATAGAGATTCTCAAATGAGAAAATACCCTTTGTTATCCTCACGTCTGTTAAATAATAACGTTCCGAATTTTTCTAACAGGTCATAAAAACCATTGTAAATTTTTCAAAAAAATGCTACCTTAAGCTAACGAAATTTCTTAATAGACACGCCCACATTTTTCAATCGTTCAACAATAGCCTGATTTATTGCTTATCAGATGTTTTTCTCACTATGCATTTTCGGACCCATGCCTGTTAATAGTTTAGATCAAAAGAACGATGGATTTGCTTTATGTCAAAAACAATGTCGCCAAAAGAGTGGCCTATAAATAGAATTTTGTTACAAACACCGTAAATACTTAATTTTATTGGGGTAATAAATAAAAAACATGGTGTGTAAAGCGTTTCTAGAGATTCTCAACTATGGTAGTATCCTTTGATATCTTCACATTGTACACTTTTCAAAAAGTTACTTTCAACTCTACCTTAAGCTAACCTATGACCCTATAGTTTCTCACGGTCCTGAATATGATTGTGTAGGCGAGAAGTCGGCCTGCTCCATGACATAAACTTGGATATAACACATTTGTGTGAGCAATAAATCACAAAATAAATTCCAATGATAACAAATGGTTCGACCAACCCCCAAAGCCATTGCATGAACGTGTTAACGGAATAGGCAATAATCAGCCCGGTAGTAACTAGGCATTTAAATATAACATATTTAATTCCTTAAGAGGCTAAATTTCTAAACTTTTGAAAAAGAGACAATGCCAATCGAAATAGTATTCGTTACATACCGACGATATAGTACAGTGTTTTGGATGCAAACTGCATTTTATTAGCCTGGAAACCCATTCCTTACGAAGATAGAAGAAATTACTATAGGTTAAATCAAATGCAATTTAAAATGAAAATTGAAAAAATGTCTTTTTTTATTAGAACTTATACTTTTAAAGAAAGTAATATTTTACTTTATATTACGGTCTCTATAAATTTTATTCCTACAAAAGCATCCTTTGTTATAATCTTACAAAACTATAAGCCTACACAGTCAATCAAATATTGACAGGTAAAAAGAGGAGACCGGGAAAACCCGGTCCACAGTACCTGCCTTCTTGTTTTCTTGCATATTTATGGAATTACAGAAGATGTAAAATATTATTTTCGCTTTGGTCGGTGGCATAGTAATTGATTCAAAAAAATTGTTGCTTATGGTGTACAGAACTAGGTGTTATCTTTTATAAGTTTCCAATTGAAAAAAAGGGGAGGGGTTGCAAGAGCTGAAGAAACTTACTATCGACCAAACATCAAAGGTAAACCGAATTGAACCTTGCGTTGACAAAACATCCACCCCCCAGGCCTGTTGCTTCTAGATTTGTATGGTCCTGTAGCGCGTGTAGTAAGATACAACTGATTCCGTATATACATTTTTTAAATGTTTATATAGCCTTCCCTAATGGCGTTAGCTTGTTATCGAATTTATTCTCCAACACGGTTGCATACTGCGGAAAAATAACGCCATAAAGGAAAACTTTTTAGAACTCCAAAAGAAGAATTTTATGGTATCCGCCTGTTAGGTAATCTCGGGATTGGAAGCGGCGATGTTTTTACATGCATTGTACTAAAAGATCCTAAAATAGAATACCAAACAGTGAACATAGCCCCCCCCCTCCCCGACCAAGCCTCTTCAAGAAAAAAATATATCACAATAGAATTTTTACTAGTTGAAAAGGGTCGTAGGACGCCATGAACGCGTTGAACTCATTCTAATTTAGGAGTGGAACCTTGCGTTGACAAAACATCCACCCCCAGGCCTGTTGCTTCGATATTTGTATGGCCCTGTAGCGTTTGTAGTAGGATACAACTGAGTCCGTATATATCTTACATTTTTTAAATTGTTTATATGGCCTTCCCTAATGGCGTTAGCTTGTTATCGAATTTATTCCCCAACACTGTTGCATACTAGGAATAATAACACCGTAGGAACAATTTTTAGACTTCTACAATAGGAATTTTATGGTATCCGCCTGTTAGGTAAGCACGGGATCGGAAGCGAAGATGTTTTTACATGAATTGTACTAAAAGATCCTAAAATAGAATACCAAACAATGAACATAGCCCCCCCCTCTCCCCGACCAAGCCCCTTCATGAAGAAATATATCACAATAGAACTAACACTAGTTAAAAAGGGCCGTAAGACGCCATGAACGCGTTGAAATCATTTTCAAAACTAAGGACATCATCCTGCCTTCCACTATAGTAACCTCTATAAGCTTTTAACGTGGATTGTTACTATTCGAGACTGTAAATACGGTTAAAGAAGCTTGTACTGTTAAACCAAAGACGGATGATCAAAGAAATGTTGAAGGGAGTTTTTCCAAATATATCCAAAAAGAAAGACACCTGAAAAATAGTCCAATAGCAAGGCTTCGGACCAATTTTCCCGCGAAAATTTTTACCCTTGTACATGGTAACCATCTTGGAGTGACGTGTTTGATCTCGAACACGCCTTGACCCTAGTAAAAAGTATAAAATGAAGAGGTCGAGCCCCCAAAGGCACCACTTTCTCTCAAGCCAAAGTCAAAAATGAACCAGCAGCAACAACCCATGGACCTTTCTTCAACAGGGTAAGAAAAAAACTTTTTTAAAAAGTTATCTTTTTAAGAGAAGACTTAGAAAATCTTTCTCTACAGCTACGTCCACGGAGTGGACACTCCGTACTCCCCCTGTGAGTTCTCCGACTCACAGGGGTCGTACAGTTCCGGGACACCAGAACCCGACCGCCGACGCCCTCAGTGCGTCGTCGGGCCGCAGCGGCGACCGGACAGCCCAGCGTTATCAACGCCGCCACCTAGCCCATCGCCACCACCGAGTCCATCACTTCCCCCTACCCCACAGCCGACGCCCGAACCTCAACACTATTATCAACCTCTTCCGGCCATACACTATCCGTGGCAAGCCATGCCTCGGCCGGGAGAGGCTGACTTAAATGTCAATAGTGACTTGTAAGTGAACCTTTTATCTTTGGGGTAATATAACGCGAAATTATAATTTCTATTTATTCGTAGCCTCGTTTACCAAGTCCAATTGTACCTGGTGGTACTTTCGGAGGTCATTGGGGATGCTGATTATTTAAATGACCTGCTGAATCAGGTTCGGCAGGTCATTTATAATCATTCGATCTTCATCCCTGATGAGTAAGTATTTTTAAAAGGTTTTATTCCGTAGATATTTTAAACTAAATTTTTAAACCAAATTTTATAATTTTTATTACAGCCTCCTAGCCTTTAACTGCCGAGGGTTCCGGTAAGCTAAATACGTTTCTTATACATAATATTAACAAGTAATAACTAATTTTACTCTCTCTCTCTCTTCCTTAGTGTAACCCTCGAGCTAGGGCAGTTGGCCTTGTACCGCCGGGTACGTTTTTGGGGGTGCCGGCGCCTGCTGCACTAGTGTTCGAGAACTGGGATGACGTACTATTCGATGGGTTCTCGGCACTAGTGCAGATCCTCAGCCGGCCGTGAGGCGGCGGGGGGGGGTAGGGGGGCTAAAAAAAATGTTAAAAAATATTGTAAATTTTTTGAAAAAATAAATTCTGATTTGACCTTATATACTTTTCTTTATTTAAATTAAGCTTATATTTTTACCTTTCAAAGTTTAGTTTATTTTTCTAAACTCTAATTTCATAGACTTAAATAGTAAAAGGGAAAAAGATAGCTTAAAAATGTATGATATGTATTTAGAAAATATATAACCGTTTTTCGGTTCAATTCAATTTATTTTAAACATAAAATTAAATACAAATAAAATTAAAAATGAGTTAGTAAATGCATACGGGTTTTTAAGTATGTTATTTGACCCGAAATTACAGAAAATAAATTATAATTATAAAAATAGTTTTCAAGATTTTCTTCTTGAAGAACATTGTTGAATTTCGTCACGACCTGGTAAGACGTTATAAAGTTCGTGAAGTACCCAACCACGGCGTCAAATTTCTCGGGTTGACCATCCAAGCACGGTATGCGTTCATAATCCCCGTATAAATTATCATAGATGGCGTTATAAAACTCTATGAGTATATCTGCCATGTGTGTAAACACAATTTCATGGTCGCTTATCTTAATAAGATGCTCCTTTACAGCTCCCGAAATGCGATTCAGGGCCATTGTCTCCATACTGTTCAAAACAATAGACTCCTCCTTTAACATGTCTTTAATGTGACATGTGTTATGGTATGCCACAACCGTTGTCTTTTCATTGGGGTTATCGTTTAACACGATTTCAAAATTGTTAGTTTCGTGGGCGGCAGTCCAACCCGCTAATACGGGTAAACGTGGAATCAGCTTTTCCCATGTACTAGTGGAAATGGCGAAGCTTTTTAAAGATTATTTCCTACATAGCCGAACTTCGGGATCCAGCGTACCGTTTACAAATCCAGTTGTTAAGAACAACTCTTTAGATATATGGAATCTCCCGTTAATTTTACGTTCGTTAGTCACAACTATCTTCCTTTTGCCATTTTCCATCTTGTAAGTTTAAGGTCTTCTCGAATAATGATACTCGACTCTATTTAGTCAGGGGTTTTTATACTAAATTTCTTACAAAGCTATTACGAAATATTTATTGTCCTTAACTATTGCAGTGTTAGACTGTAAACGTATTTTTATGTCAAAGTTCTGAAACCAAAGATAAAGGTATTCCAGCATTCCCAAGATCAATAAAATAAATAGTACAAAAAATAGCTTTTAGGGGGTTCATCTCCAAGATCTTGCGTATTCTTGACAACCTTTGTGTACTTGACTTCATAACAACTCACAACATACAATGGGGATGGGGAGTGTGTAACAACCTCCCGTACCTAATGGTAACGGACCCTTCAGCGTGTAAGAGTGAGTTATTTTTACAATCATTTTATTATGCCCTCAAGATATTTATTGATCCCCTTCATCCCTTGGGTTGAGTATGCGGTTCACGGGTAGTTGAGCGGTTTTCAAAAGAGCGTTTTGGAATAAAGCGGTTCCCAAAACAGCGCTTTGCAAAACCGCGTACAAGCAAAACCGCGGTTGCTGTTTCAGCGTTTCTCAATACAGCGCTATTTCCCAAAACAGCGGTTGCTGTTTCCGCCCAAACTGTGATTGATAGGGAGGGAAATCTCTATTATATTAAGTATATAGGACAAAGAACAATATTATGCAAAAAGGAGTAGTGTTATATCGGAAGTAAATATAAAATATAATTTTTTGGAAAAGGAATATTATTTTGGGAAGTTAATGAAGATAAACAACAATATTTTGGAAAAGGCGTACTTTCGTACGCTCAAGATTTAAACGCTGTAATCAAAATGCGCTAAAACGATAAATGGCTATAATGGCAAACGCGTTTATGAAAAAGCCGTTTTGGACAATGCTGTTTTGATAACACGCCCAATCGATAACATACCGAGTATGCACCGTTAAGGTATGTATCCCAAATTCTTTATCGGTGTTAAATTAAACGTTTTTTTGTGAAACATAGAGTAATTTTGATAAATCTTAGTAGAATTTAACTCAACGTTTTTAACAATTTGAAATGTTTTTCAAACGACGTTTTTCGTGTTGGTAGAATGTAATCTAGAGGACTGATTTCGTGTCGGTGGTTTATTCAATTCACCATGCATTCCTATGGGATTTTAGAAATTCTAAATGATCTATTTTGTTTCGATAAAAAGTAACACCAATGATCAAAAACGTTTTGATTGTTTTTTTACTTCTAACACTAAATGCGTTGGGTACATTATTATATATCATAAAATTTTAAGGCAACTAAAGAAACAAAGTGAGTTGGATTAACTGAAGTCAGTACCTTTTCAAACTTTGTATGCAATTCTTTGGGAATTTAGGAAACCCAAATAAGCATTTTTGTATGTTAGAAAAATGTTGGGTACAATATTTCCTTCTATTGCTAGAAATCCAAGATTCATGCACTGACATTAGCTAAATAGCACTTTGTGTTGAACTTTGAACTTTTCGTTGGTGCTATATTCTGTTTTAGTATATAGGGATGTATGTCTTTTCTAAAGGTGTTAGTTAAAAGCTGTGTTTTTCCCTAGAACAGTGTAAATAGCAGTGAAATTCTAGTGTGAAACTATGTAAATGATTTGGCATTGTAAACATATACTTTGGTCTCGTGCTCGAATTGATTGACATTTCCTAAGAAATACTTAATTAGCTTAGTCTTTGTTATAGTATAAGATTGCTATACTATTTTCTGCGAAGAGGGGGGGGGGCGGATTCAATAGGTGATAAATTTTTATTTAAATAGAAAATAATTGGTGAAATTTTGCTAAATCAAAAGTTTTTTGGTGAAACATAGAGTAATTTTGATAAATGCTGTGCAAATTTATCGACACGTTTTTAACAATATGAAATGTTTTTCAATTGACGCTTTTAGTTTCGGTTAAATGTAATCGAGATGACTGATTTCGTTTCGGTGGGCTATTCGTTTTTACATGTATTCCTATGGGATTTTAGGAAATTCAAATGATCAATTTTGTTTCGATAAAATGTAACACAAATGATCAAAAACGTTTCGGTTGTTTTTTACTTCTAACACGAAATGCGTTGTGAATGATGCTTCTTTCAATACCGTTTTACATTTTCCACAAATTTTTGATTACGTTGCCGATAATTTTGATAAATATAGTATAGTCAATGCTTCGGTTTAATGATATATTGCGTTTCTGTTAACGCGACCAAGACAAAACTTGTTGAGACTTGTCCAGATAATGCCCTTGGGGGGGGGGGGGCAAACACCTAGAATCAAATGTTTGGTGGTAGAGTGAGTCACCAATTAAAGCAATAAATCCGAAAATAAATTATATTCCTAACAATACAACTGGTTCCCCCTTTAAGGTAATAAACCACCTGGTGGGTGGTCCAATTAAAGAATTGACCAAATAAATTCTTTTGTTCAAGTTCCGCCCCTTTTTATGGCCATAGACCCGTCTGAACGTGGTTACGTAAAAAGCCGATGGAATGTCTTAACACGTTGGTGTGAGTCATAAATCACTCAGATTCCATTGTTAACAATACAACAGGGTCGACCAAGCCCCCTTTTAAGGTGCTAAACCACCTGGTTGGAGGTCCACTTAAAGAAAAATAAATTCTATTGATAACAATGCCTGGAATCAAATGGCCCTGCCCCCCCACCCTATCTCAAAAAATCTAGACACGTCTGAAAGTGTTTACGTATCAATAAAAACAGATGGGGATAAATTCTTTTGTTATGTCCCAAGTTCGACCTCCTCCTCCCCCTTAATGTCATATAATATATACCTGTTGGGTGGCCAAAAGGGAATTTTGTAAACTGTAGAGTCATTTCACTTCCGAACTCTGGAGAGAAAGGTTGTTGACAAGATTAGTAAGAAATCACGTGTTTCCTCCGATGCACCTTACGTAATATGTAATTCTTTTTTCGTAACAATATCACTTAAAATATGTGCTAAATAGAAAATATATGAAACAGTCAAGTTATATTCGTGTATACTTTACGCGGAAATGTTAGGATCAGCATTTTATGATGCTTTAGTAGTACTGCTTCATTTTAACTAATTACCAGCTACCAAACTGTGCAAAAAACTGTTGTAATACCTCGTTTATGGTATTAAAATGTACTATTGTTTTAACTCAGTACCTTAATAGCCAATGCAAAACACCCTTGCTGTAGAACCGCATCGTAGCTTAATTGGTACCTTTTGCAATGTAAACCATATCTCAATTAAAACTAGTTCTTTAGTATGACATAAGCAGACATGGAGATACCTTAAAATCATACAGAGAATAGCATTACAGGACGGTGTAGAAAGGGTCTACTGAACCTATATAAATCATCCACTAAATGTATACAATATCCTACAATACCACTATGGGCACTACATACCTTTACCATCGCCAAGTCACGTCAGATCAATACACTAAGATATAAATTCAAATTTCGCGCCATCACCTTAATAATCAACTAAATCTCCCGCCACAACTAGGGGGGGGGGGCGTTACAAATCAAATTTACCGCCAACAATATCACGTGACGTCATCAATTTCACCCCCCCTAGCAATCCCCCCTACCCTCCGGCGCACCACCGCCTACAGAGAAGAACGAAGAGTGGGAGGTAATAAACCCGCTCCTCCTCACAGGACCACCGTATACCGAGAATCTCATCGGTATACGGTGGTCTATACTCTCTGTCTTTTAAGGTGTGAACCGAGGTTGTTGAAATCGTTTTGAATTAGCAATAAAGAGTGTTTCAAGACTAGTTGGACAAACGAGTTGTCGATTGATTCCCTTGCAAGTGTGAACATAGCTTAAGTATGGCACTACCTATACAAGTTTGTAATGCTAGAGACTTACTGTGAGCTAGTTCGAGAACGACAAGCCCTACACTCGGTTAATTTTGCAGTCCATCTTCCTATTCTTATCACTGACTTTCGTTGGAGTCGGCTGCTTCAAAAAACGCTCCTCCAGGCCTAGGCTTAGTGAAAATTTTCTATGCGGGATTTTCTTTGTAATCTTTCAATTTTAACAACAGTTTTTAACTGGATTATCTTATTGGACTATATTATTAAATTGTTTTATTCTGACCAAACATGCCTAAACACTGCATGGTGGACTGTAAATACCATGGAGGTGGTGAGAAACATGGTGATATGATTAACTGTGGGTTTTGTAGTACATGGTATCACTTAAAATGCATAAACCAACCCAAGGTCATACATGGCACCTTTTGGATGTGTACTACCTGCCTAGAAGAATTTATTACAATCAAGGAGACCTCATCAAATCTTAAGACAAACTGCGATGAAGAATTTGACTCGATTAAGGAAACATTAAGCGAACTCAAGACCGAACAACTGCGGAACACTAAGACCATCAAAGAACAGGCAGAGATGATTGAAACCCTATCTGATACCATAAAAAATGAATCTATTAAGTATGAGGCACTTATCAAGAAAGCTAACGATGAAATCAGTAAACTTAGACTCACTATCCAAAATACTCGCGACGCAAAGAGTGAGGGACCGAACGGCCAGATAAATACTATCCCTATTCTCGCCCATGCAAGGACCACCTACCCAAATCCAGAGATGGATTTGACAATGGAACATCGAGCAAACGCACAAGTAAATCCTTGGCAACTACAACACCCCCAGGCCTATCAAATAAAACCTTATACGGAAATACTCACAAAATAATTACCCAAACAAACGAATATCATCAAGCCTGGTACAAAGATTAACGCAAATAAGCCAACACAGAGACCATTAAATACTAACATGGGAAAAATGCCCAAAGAACAACTTAATTCCTGCCCCTTGAAGGTAACTCAAGAAAACCAAGATTATTTCATTGGAAATTGCCCAACAACAGCCACACCAGAGTTATTACAAACTTATCTTGATGTAGTAGGTATTAAAGTAACCGCACTACGCCCAACGTGGAAATCCAAAAACGATGAAACCAAAACAAAATGTTTTATTCTTCGCACCAACACCCCAATTCAAGTCATACAAAAGCCGTCTGTCTGGCCTATGGGCATCTCATGTCATAAATTGTCCTACAATACACAGGGTCCACCAGATAAAGTCTGGGGAGAAAATGTTGACGAATGCGCACTAGCACTCTCTAATAAAAATCATTTTAAATATTTATTATCAAACTGCCCTATGGAAATTGACTCTGATAAGATCAAACAACATCTTAGAGCTCTTGGACTAAAACATTGTGAAGTAACGTGTACTTCTGAAAAAAACCTATGGAATCAGTCTTTTGTGATTGAATGTGCAAAACGACAAGATGAAATTATATTGAACCTGGAAAATTGGCCCAGGCCATACAGGATAAGACGCTACCAGGAAAAGAAATCCTTAAGACGTATTACAGAACTACATCCTGAGAGTGATGAAGTTTGACGTCTTTCTTCTCCGAAAAGTTCCCCACAACAACCAATAATACAGCGGAGCATTCCTAGCCTACATTCCAAGCCTACATTCCAAGATAAAAGGATTAACTATAGCTCATCTGAATATTCGTAGCCTGCGACATAAAGTTAGCGAAGTAAGCATAAACCTTGAAAACCATTGTATTGATATTTTGGGCCGAACTGAAACTTGGATAAATCCTGATGAACTGGATACAAATTATTGCATTCCGGGTTACACTCTCTGGCGCTCTGATAGAGCAAGGGGACGTGGTGGTGGTGTCGCCATCTATGCAAAAGAAGATCTAACTATATTACATAAGAGCGTAGCTTCTCTGCCAGTTATAAGCGACTCCTCCCTCGAATCTATTCTACAGGGCCGGTAGGCCCTTGTAGATATGACATGACACCCTTCCGTAATGTTAAAGAAAAAGTCACACCTTTTAGGGTTAGCGTCCCATAGAAAAAGCATTAAAAATTTTTAGGTTTTTAAGGCAATTGTGACAGGCCATACGGAAAAAGTATAGCGAAGTTAGTTTTCGGAATACTTCTAAATTAACAAGCATTTATTAAATGGGAAACTTAGCTGTTTCGATTTTTAATTAATGAATTCTAATTTTTGTAATTTAACTAATTAGGATAGTACGTCAAAAAATTACTTTTGGGTCAGATGTCAGCCTAACCTTATAGCGCGCTTAAACCTATTTTCTTCATTTCGTTCTCGTTGACAACTAGAAGGTCCTAGGTTTGTGGGTGCTAACAAGTTACGTTGACTTATTGTAAATGTTGGCTTTCTTGCTGATTTTCCTAATTTCTTAGCAGTAGACTCCATGGATGAAGGATGCGCGTGCAAAACATTAGACGCTCTACAGGATGTGCAACTCCCTATACTAAAAAGTAGACAAGTCGATACTAGCGCCGCCTGGCTACCAGCGCTGGAAGCCCTCGCGGGAAAAATAAAAAATACAGGACATAAGAAAAAAACAACTGTTTTGCTTCTAGCAGACGACGCTAAGGAAAAAAAAATAGACGGTAGCGCGTGTTTTTTTCTCGTGTCCAGTATTTTTTATTTTTCCCGCGAGGGTTTCCAGCGCTGGTAGCTAGGCGGCGCTAGTATCGACTTGTCTACTTTTTAGTATAGGGAGTTGCACATCCTGTTGAGCGTCGAATGTTTTTCACGCGCATCCTTCATCCATGTAGACTCTAACAAATTACTTTGGTATTTCGTCCGAGCTTGAGCACCTTTATATGTATTTTCTAATTAACTGTAGCACCCTTAATAAGAAATAGGTCGTTATCAGGTCGAATTTTCGTCTAGAAAAGTAATTCAGGTAAATAATTACAGCTAATAGAGGTTTTTATATCTTTTGAAGTAAGTTTTTCGACGTTCTTTGCGGCCAAGGCTTAAGTTGTATAGACTAATAGCACTTCATGTTATTTCCCCATAGAGCTTAATACAGTCGAAGGCAGAGGGCTGCCATTACCCTATTTTAGTTACTCTGTGTAATTATAGTCTCATATAGTGTCTTTCCTCTTTAAAGATTATTAAAAAGGCTGATTTCCAGCTCTCATTTGTTTTTGAATCCTGTGTATAGTCTGCTCAATTTTATGCTAGAAACAGAGTCTAACCGGGTTAACCCTAGGTTTTTTATGCTGTATTTACCGTGTTCGCTTCCAATTTGATGTAAAATGGCATACCTATTCCGACCTATTTACCAAAATATTACCTACGAGAAAATTTTTAGAATTTTGCAGGGTTGGCAAAAATTGAGTTTTTTAAAAAAAACAAAAGTTGTGTTTTTTATTGTTTAAAACACGATTTGTTGTTTTAAACTGTTTTTTAAACAAGTAGAAAAAAACAGTAAAAAACACAAAAAAAACCTAGTTTGAAACATGTTTAAAATCACTCTAGCAGATCTAATAGTCTATATATTATACATCGCGGCTCTCCATTTAAGCCACTACTCCCGCTAGCGCAAGGCGCTTATTTTCACAGCCTGCTTGATTAAACAAAATGGTCTTGGTTTGGACCAAGACAGAAAAAACAAACTATGAGAGTGACGTTTATCAATTGACTGAAGATCCGACATTGCGATTTTTCTTTATTTATATTAATTTATTCCTTAATCACAATTTAATTCAATCAACTTATTTAATTGTTAATCGATTTATTCCCTCCAAATTAATTGAAAAATAACATATTTGAGCTTTTTCAAGAACAAATTAGATTTTCCGAAAATATTTTATGATATTAATTATTTTGAAGGGAGTGCGTGTTAAGCGACCAATACAGAATATGTGAAATATTCTACTGACTGTTTAAAAAGAGCAAGAGCTCCTTAAATTTAGAATTTCAAGGTGTAAGAAATTGTCCGTGTGGAATTAGAACCAGGGACCACTTGAACCCAAAGCGAGTATCATACAGCTTGACTAACAGACCACGAAAACGTCTTGAGAAAAAAAACACGAAAAGACGAAATCAAGAGCTCCTAAAATTTAGAATTTGAAGGTGTAATAAAGGGTCCTTGCCAGGGTTGGCAAAAATGTGGTAAAAAAAGTTGTGTTTTTATTGTTTAGAACACGATTTAAAATTAGATTTTCCGAAAACATTTTATCATGAAATTAATTATTTAAAAGGGGTACGTGTTGAGGGATCTATTTTGAATATTTGAAATGTTCTACTGACTGTTTAAAAAGAGCAAGAGATCTTTTCAAAACGAAAATGTAATTTTTAATAGCGCATACAAAATGAGGGTGATGGGTAAAATTGTTCATTTAACCCCAAATGTCCAAATGATTGATTTCTTTTGAGGCCACTATTAAGGAATTTTCGCTTCCATACTGCAGAGTTTCTTGGTCAGAACTCATACATTTGAAACTTCACCACCCCTTTCTACTTTGAAGGTGCTTCATGTTTTCCGTTTACGGATTAAGCCTATTAATTTTAGAACTGTCAAGGGCCTGGCTTTAAATATTACGCGTACTCACTTTAGAACAGTAAAATGTACCAACAGTGTAGAAAAACGTAGTTCCTTTACCTTAGGTAGACGACAAAATAAGTTATTCCAAATCAGATTATTGAATATCAGTCTTCAATACAGATTGGTAACGGATAAATCAACTGGAAGGGTTTCCAAACAATTAAAATAAGTTATTCCAAATCAGATTATTGAATATCAGTCTTCAATACAGATTGGTAACGGATAAATCAACTGGAAGGGTTTCCAAACAATTAAACACTCATATGAAACAGTCAAATTAGTGCAAGGTTTTGACTGAAGCTTATTATTTCTATTATTTAATATTTTCGCTCATTTTCAAATAAAACGAGTTAAAAATATTCGAAATTCCTCTCCATAAAAACATGTTTTAAACTGTTTGTTTAAAACGTTTTAAACAAATTAATGTTTTTTTTTCATGGCTGTTTAAAACAAGTTTTAAACCAAAGTTTAAAACAATTTGTTTAAAACTTGCCAACCCTGGAATTTTGTATCTCAATGAAATTAACTGGATAAGGATTGTCTAAGTCAAAGGGGGAATGTTGAAAATAGACGAATAATAGACTTAGACATAACCTTATCTAGTGGCATGTTGATAATAGACGAATAATAGACTTATAAATAATCTTATCTAATGTAAAATGTTCAGCCCCATTGCTTGATAGAATCGTCTACTTTACGGATTAGTGTGTGAACAATAATTTATTTAATTTTTAGTCTTGAATGAAAATCCGCCGAGGATAGTTATCTTGTTAAACCCAGTAAATTAATCAGTTCGTGTTCTATTTATGGTTTATACTAAATTACTAAGTAGAGTAATAAAGTTACAACAGTTATATATATCTAAATGGACCACAATTATTAAAAACTCCCACACCCCCTTTTTTTTCTTCTTTATTGAAGAACTCCCGATGCTCTTAAACGGAGGGTGAAGTAGAAAATAAAGTGATTTTTTATTGATTCTT
This sequence comes from Phalangium opilio, assembly GCF_054372755.1. Classification (NCBI taxonomy): domain Eukaryota; kingdom Metazoa; phylum Arthropoda; class Arachnida; order Opiliones; family Phalangiidae; genus Phalangium; species Phalangium opilio. The sequence goes on from NW_028324197.1 coordinate 1,213,287, forward strand.
CTACCAATTTTAAGACCAGTCTGCATAGTGAAACATTCAGGAAATACTTCCGAATGATTTTAAAATTCAAATTAGGTTCACATTTTAAGGATAATTTTAAAGGACTGGCGACCAATCGCGTAACACCCTGCCTTTTTGTTAACAAAATTCTCTTGACACGCTCCATGTCCCGCGCCACGATTGTTGTGATGAATTTCATTCAACACGGAACGTGCCACGATAATTTGGTTAACAAAAAGGCAGGGTGTTACGCGATTGGTCGCAAGTCCTTGTTTAAAATTATCCTTAAAATCTGAACCCAGTTTGAATTTTAAAATCATTCGGAAGTATTTCCTGGATGCTTTACTGTGCGGACTGGTCTTAAAATTGGTAGAAAAATCGATAAAAAATCACTTGATTTTCCACTTCACCCTCCCTTTAAGAGCGTCAGATCGCATTCTGAAGTCGAATAAACCAATGCGATAAAGTAGCGAGCCCCCAAACCAAACCCGGCCGTTTAAAATAAAAAAAAAGCTTGAAAATTTAAAACTTCAAACTTGCAAATAATTTCGACTTTCGGGTAAAGACTAAAACTAAAACTTTACAGGGGCCAAAGGATTAGAAAATGAAAGTCTTGACGTCAATCTGCTATGCACATACAGTGGGATTAGTTCTACGGGAAATCAATTTTGAGTCGAAAATGTTCTGTACTTCTAAAACATTTTGCCCTAACGCCCTTGCACAAGTGACGATGACGTCACGGAGAGGTATTACACTGGGCGTGTCTATCTGTGTGTCTGTCACCGCGTTGGCCACGGGGATCACGTAATCACAGCTGAATAATATAATGTTTTAAAATCTATTTATTTTTACTGGTATTATTAACATTTATATTATTTACACTTTTTTGGCCTAAATTCTGAGGGGGCTCAGCCCCCCCAGGTTCAAAAATCGAGGGGGCTTGAGCCCACCCTGCCCCCGGCTTCCGACGCCCCTGTACGTGAAGTTCATCCTTTTTTTAAAACAGACACTCGCACCAATAACTTGGTGGTTCAAGAAAACTTGTCAAATGAAACGCTGCGTGATTCATGTTTGGATTATACGTTGACTCTTCTTCTCATATATTAGGTTTCTTTTTAAATGGAGCTCATTTTGAAAAAACTTTCATTAACGCAAGATACTAATTCACTAATGCAAAATACATAAATGAAATCTAATTAACAAAAATTTAAGAAGTTCGTATAAGTTTTTAATGAATAACAGTGACTGGATTTCTTTCAAATTACAGTAATACTTTTTAATTCGTGTGACTACCATGCACTAGTATTGATTTAAGATCAGCTACCTGGCGTTGCCCAGTTGTTTTTAGGGATTTCGAACGAAATGTGGATAATATATAAACTAACTATTCTTTTCTAAACTCCAATTAAATATCTCCAAGTTTGTTGTAATGGGTTGATACATTTTTGTTACAGTAATTTGATAAAATATTTCATACGAAAGGATTTTCTTGTTATGTTGGAAGATGATATATTGGCTTTGTGTTAATAGGATAGGCCTAACACTGCCTTATTAAGCTAAAAAATATAATAAGGTAAAAACAGAAGTAAGATGAGACTAGAAGTAAAGAGCTTTAGCATTGGTAGTAGTAGATCCTGGCGCTAGTGAACAAATTTGAGGATTTTATGCCGCTTCCATCGCCCTTACACTAGAGAAAAAAAAATTGGTCGAGTTCCAAAAACATTTCCTACCCCCTTGCCCTCAACCTAAAGCCGCGGAATACGAACGCTGGTGCTTGAATCTAGTTCGGCCGTCTACCGCCGCGAGCGTCTCACGTTTTGGAGGGAAAATTCAACCGTTGAAGTGCTATCAAGAATATTAACATTCGCCAAGTGAAGAATTTGGTTACCTCAGTACTTCTAGTCTCATCTTACTTCTGTTAAAAATAATATCTGGAAATCTGGAAACCCAAATGACAAGAGGGGTAGCCTTGCTTTCGCTGACAAGTATACACACATTATACTGTATGTAGCACTTGTTTCGTGTCTAGTCATAGTTCACTTACATTTGATTGTAGGACGAATTTTAATAACTTGGTTGAAGTGCTTTATTAAATTTCCAAAAACTTTTACATATGAAAACTAATTTATTAAAAACAATTTATAATAAAACTAGCTTCAATGTAAAAAGTATTTCTTCCATACTCAAGGAAATTGAAATCAATAAGTTATAAAAAACAATTTATTGCCTTTTTCGGGAATCCTTTTTTTACGGTGATGGTAAATTTGGGAAACACCTGTGCTTAATGATTGTTCTACCAAATATAAATGGTCCTGCAGCGGTACACGCTAGCTGATACCAAGTAATAATACCGTTACCTCAGTGAACATTGTTCAGTCAACTGTACAAATCTAATTTAAGCACCGTTGTTTACAAGGTTCTGTAGATGGATCAGTCAATAAATGAAGTGATTTCATAAATGCGTTTATACATTTATATTAAAGTATTTGTTATAACATTTATACATTGTTAAATATTCGATCTTGTAAATTAATTGCTAAAAGCGGGATTTTGAGAATGGACATTGGAATTTCCACCGAATCTATCTGCCTAGTCGTTCCATAGTAACTGTCAAGCGTCTTGACAGTCCTCTTCAAAACGCATTGTACATCTCTTTAATTGTAATAAATATTTACCTCATATTCACTTTGGATCGTATAGTTTGCCAAATAAGTGACATAAGACCGCTTACACCATCCGGCCCTGGTTCAGAAAGAAAAGGCACCTGAAAATATAAATCCTTTTTCTATCGAACGTGTTCACACAAGAATTATTTCAACAATTTGATTTACATGTGTTGCTACTCCTTTCATGTGCATCTCGAAACAATCTTTAGTTAATCACTGAGGTAGCTGATCTTAAATCAATACAAGTGCATGGTAGTCACACGAAGAATTAAAAAGTATTACTGTAATTTGAAAGAAATCCAGTCACTGTTATTCATTAAAAACTTATACGAACTTCTTAAATTTTTGTTAATTAGATTTCATTTATGTATTTTGCATTAGTGAATTAGTATCTTGCGTTAATGAAAGTTTTTTCAAAATGAGCTCCATTTAAAAAGAAACCTAATATATGAGAAGAAGAGTCAACGTATAATCCAAACACGAATCACGCAGCGTTTCATTTGACAAGTTTTCTTGAACCACCAAGTTATTGGTGCGAGTGTCTGTTTTAAAAAAAGGATGAACTTCACGTAGGTTCTCGAAGAAGATCCTGTATAGTCATGTAAGATTTGTACTCCCTAAGATTGCATGTAGCAAAATTACAAAACATTTTAATAAACTTTATTATTTGATTTGGCAAAATTACGGTAGACCTATGCCTTGAAATGGTAATTTAAAAGCGGTATTTTTTAAATTTCCGACTTATATCTCTACATATAGGTCGTATTCAAATGAAAATATTTCCATGAATACGCGTATGACAGCTGGAGCAACAATGGCAAGTTACGTTGCCTCTATAATTGAAGAAACGTGTCATTCGATTTATTATTGCAGTTACCATTCTTTCTATGGCATATTTTACGTGATAAGATGAACATGAGGTGGATTTTTATTATTCAAACCTGTTTAGAACATTTCGGAAATTATATACAGAGAAACATAAACAAGAAGGGAAACAAAAATTTAAAGGTTTTTCTTAATTAATTAAATAAATATAATTGATATCAATTATTTTAATCGTCAGTAATTAACCTTAATTCTAGTTATGTCTTGTTAAGAAAGTTATTCCTAAAATCATTTTAAACATGGCTATTGTTGAAGTTTGAATTGTAGCATATGTCTCTTTTAAGAAGTTTTGGAAATTTAGGGTATATCGGCCATTAATTCACAGTAAATGATAAGAAAACCCGCGATTGAGTGAACCATTAGTGAAAGCCCTGCCATTGGAAGGCTAGCCAATGGCCGCGTACATTTTAACCCTAATAGAGTACGACGCGGTCCGGGTATTGCTTATACGTTAGTCCCGATTTGCCAACTGCGAACGTAGTGACAGACACACAGACAGAAACGTCCAGTGTAGTACCTCTCCGTGACGTCACCGTCACCGTCACTCTGAGAGGGAGAAACTGGTAGGCTAGCCAACTGGCACTGTCTCTAGCGGTGCTCTTTGGTGAGAGGGAGAATTCCCCTATTGCGACCTCGCCCCTGTGTGTTGGTTTCTGTATGAAATTTCCGAAATGCTCTAATATGCAGCTCAGGTAGCGTAAACCTAATTAAGTTAATTATTCTTTGATTCAGCTGTTCGGATGTGAAATTCATTGGCTTCTTTGATTTGGGTAGCATAACCTCTAATACAACCGGAACGGGAATTTTAGGGTCTTTGATACAAAATGTAAGAATGTTTTTTGGCTATGTAATAACCAGACTAGCTTTTTACGTATGGGTGGGTGTCTGTGTGTTCGTGGCCCCGGGTACTAGAAAAACAAGCGTGGTTAGAAAAGGATTATTTTGAAATAATAGGTAACAAAATACATTGGCTCTATCATACGAGTTTACAGCGATATCCTGACTTTGGATAGACGGAAACAAGTTTGTTGGGAGTCTTTTACAGGAAAGATCCACTTCCAGCTCCGGGAAGAATTTGTAATTAAGAAAAAAAAACCAAAAAAAAAACAACAATTGTGACAACTCTAAAGTACAGGTTTAATTTTTGAACATTTGTATCGAAACCGATTTATCGAAAAGTTTTTATAGTCAAAATTTTTCCTTTTACCGAGGGTTTTATGGGCTGGCGCAGATTAATGGGGAATGGGATACAGTACCTAGAATGATATTCATTTTCAGGCGGAAACGCAATCTTGAATAAGCGCGTAAACCTAAGAACTAAATACACCCCAACTGTAGAAACTTTTCGTACATTAGCTTTGGGAGTTAGAAAAACATGGTATCGATCTACGTTAGCAGGTACGGAACTCACATGTCATCCCCACCCCAACGACGCCTAGCTAAACATCTTAATTTGCGTGACTTGTCGTCCAAGACTGATTTCCGAAGCTAAAAAAAAATTGGTGATTGAAACTAATTAGTTGTCCTTTTTCTATAGGAAACTCAGTTCAGCGTATTTCCCATATACTTGAATCAAGAAGGCGTGGAATATCTTGATTATACGACGACCGTATCGCATGAAGAATGGGTTATATTTACCGGACCTCCCAAATTGTTTCACTCAGATTATTTAGGCGCCCTATATTCTTATAAAATTTCAGTTAAGAAACAATAATATTAAATTGTTATAACGTACTTGATAAAATAGGGAAAGCTCAGGACTACTAACACATTGAACAATGTTAAATCTCATAAGAAAGTAGTGTAGGCTGACCATTTGCACCTGAACAGTAGTATAACCAGAACCACAGTCACGCCTTTATAATGCGTAATTATTGGACTTAATCATACATCTTTATCGTATAGCTTTGGATTTCCGTAATTGGTGCTTTGTTCTCATTTTCCTTGGTTTGGAGTATATTTCTGGCAATTTGGAAAAACTGGAAATTTCAACTTTCCTCATTTGCATACGAGTTTCAAAAATGTCTATTTATGTCGTTCAAGTCTCTAATTAATCAGGGTGAGTTGATTGATCGTCATAGAATTCAAATTAGAAAATAAAATAGTTTTTAATCAGGCATAGATTTAATTTTAGAAGTAGGAATGGATAATAGAGTAATGTAGGCGCGCGTCGAAGTCCCGGACCCCCATTTCACGGAAAGGGGGGATATGAAAGTAGAGGCGGGAGGGTCATAGCGACAGAGGTAAAAAGGAATTACGTATTTTTCGCCGTCCCCGTCAGCAACGTCATCAAAACGTAGTTTAAGTGAGCCAATAAGAAAATTTAAGCTTTTCGTTACGTGTTGGAGGGAGGGGCTCTATACTGGGCTATGAGTCGGACTGAAGTGTATAATAACCGTTCTCCATTCCTACTTCTTAAATTAAATCTTTCCCTGTTTTAATCAAAGTCACGAGAAAAACATTGATTCTCCTCGCTTATGATTCTGATTAATTTCCACTTTTCATTCTGATCTGTAGAATTATTTTTGTATTATAAAACTAACCTAACGAGAACCTGGTTTAATAAAGAGATAGAATTTTGTCATCTAATTTTTGTCGCATCATTTCTGGCTCTGTGAACCTCAGCCTTTTAAGCTAATCGGTTACAACCTTTAGGTTTGTTCTATCAGAGGTGGTCCCGGCTCGGACACACTCTCAACTATTTCAGTTTTCAATGTACATTGAACTTTTGGAGTCTATTCAAATTATTAACGTGTTGAAATAAAGATAGTGCTTTTCACCCTGTGAAAAGATCGAAAACTTCAAAATACTACTGGTAAGATGACAAAAAGTTTAATATGTTTTCCCTACGGCAGTTAAAAGAGTCGTGGTGTTTACGTTAGCGCAGTTGTTACCAACAGTGGATTTTGTTAATTTATAAATATAAGTAACAGTGGTGCTAATTAATCCAGGAGGACAGTGTCGTTATGTAATTTAATTAGTCAAATAATTTCCATGTTTACATCAGCGCAGATTTTTCCAACGTAACCACGTCAGCAACGGAGGGTTACGTTGTTCGCTATCTCCACAGTTCACATTGCCGTTTGTTTATTCGTCTAAATTGCTATGAATTGTTTAGGTATTTAATTTAATTACTGTTATTGAAGCCAAAGTTGCTAAACTATAGAATCACATCATTCATTAACAAATAGATGATCTTTATGTTACCGCAAATTTAGCACGTGGTATGATAAAAATTGAACACATTGTGTTGGCAAGAATTAAAAACTCTTCTAAAATTTACAATTAAGGTGATTTGAAACTCATTTTCTAAGCTAGATCAACACTGCCAAACCTCAATCCTTCATTAATTTCAACTTAATTATGTATAATTAACGTGAATTTAAACATGAAATATACATATTTGGATGAGAACTCGAGTAACTTTGAAATAAAATACTTAATTAAGATTAAAACTGCACAAGCTGTTAGTATAGCCCCATGTTTTCTATCTCATACTTAGTTAATTTAAATTATCTTTAAAGTACCTTAATAGGCGCGAAATTCGAAAGTTTAAGGTAAAATAAAATTCAAAACCCGCTAAAAATTGCAATTAAGGTTAAGTATATATTGAAAGTCATTTATAACCTAAATGTACACTGCCGAAACACAATCCTACGTTAATTTTAAATCAATTAAATATAATTAACGTGAAATTAAACCAAAAATATTCATTTTTTGGATTAAAAGCTCAAATAACTTTTAAATAAACTCTTTAATTAAGATTAAAACTACCCAAGCCGTTGGTAAATCCCAATGTTTTCAATTTCACACTTAGTTAATTTCAACTATGTTTAAAGTACATTAATTGTCGCGAAATTCAAAAGTTTAGGGTAAAATAATGACTGTGGCAAAAATGTTAAACTGCACTAAACGTTCCAATTAGGGCAAAAAATTCCAATAAATCATAGTTTTAAGCTTAATCGACTCTCCCGAACTGCGCTCAAATTAAGATTAAAACAACACAAGTTTTTCGCACAGCCACAGATGTTTCCTATTTCACTTTCGAATTAATTTAATTCTTCATTATAATACATCAAAAGCGTATACATATTTTAGAGTAATTGCAATTAAAGTTAATATTTCATGGAAACTTGTATTATAAACTAAGTCCACACTAGCTAAACCGTTAAATTAAACGTAATCAAGTATAATTAATGTGAAATTAACCCAAAACACGGATGTTTTTGGTAAATTCATGGATACCTTATAATTAAACTAACAAATTATAATTGAAACTACACTTATCTTTCACACAGCCTCCATTTTCCTGTTTAATTCTTACACTTAAATAAATTGTCATTTAAAATCATTTTTCCCATATTGAAAAGAGAGCTATTGAAAAGGCGCGAAATTTAAAAGTTTTTTTGGTGGGAGGGGGGTACAGTATGTGTGCCTTTTTAACAGGAGTATTATTACAATTGTAACACTACAGATCTTGTATTTCTAATGGAACCGGCAATACCGCAACGCTGAGCCGAAAAACCAGGATGGTAATTGTTTGGACCTATCGGGTGAGGACATTGGAGCACCAAAAACATACCGCGGTGTCACTTGTTGAACGTTAAAGCGACCTTCACCACTTTAAATCCCATGACTTGCTCAATCTGGCAATCTTTGAAAACTCAACTTTAAGGTACTTCCGGTCCCTTTTGATGTACAGGGTCTTCAGTGTAGGAGCTAAGTAGTAGAATTGCAGTAGTTAGTCTCGTTTCCTAGCAAAATGCCAACCTATTCCAACCAGGACAAATTGGACAGGATGTTTATTTTGGGTGAAGGTCGCAGTAACGTTCAACTAAAGGCAGTGCTTTATGCCGAACGGTTTCCACACCGACAACATCCGGTGCGAAGCACCTTTTCCGACATTGGAGAGCACCTTCGTGATTTCAGTAGTGCAATATCGTGAACGTAGAAGAGACTGTATAGTCTTTAATGAGGATAGAGATTTTGACCTCGTAGCACGTTTTGAAGCCAACTCATGCTAATAGTAGAGCGGTGGAACAAGAAGTTGCACTAAGCCATTCTACTGTTTGTGCCAGTTTACAAGGGCATCACTACCGGCATTATCATACCCCCTACATCAAGCCTTAACGGACGAGGATTTCCTAAGACGGCAATACCATTAGTCTTACCATTGGTCATGAGTTTACTGCTTGCAAATGTATTTCAAGACATGGACAGTCGTCTGGAAGAGTGCCTCAACCACAATGGTAGAAACGTCGAATATTTACGTTGAGGTGATAATAAACAGTTAAGAGGTTGTAATTTGAGGCTAATCGTAGGACAGTTCTTTAAAATATTTTGTTGCATTCATGCATATTCTCCTGTATTCTTTTTGTACCTTGTCACTCGTTGTCACTTGCATACAATAAAACATGAATTCTAAACATTTATTTACACCCTGTATAATTTAGTATGACACCACCTGTTGGCAGTATTGGGGGTTGTACATAAAGGAAGCTGTTGGTCTGATCTCGACACCACTGTATATGTATACAGTGTACGAAACAAATATTTTTCTTCCAAATACCGTCGTTTTTAAACTTCTTTCATTAATAAAGTGCAACATTATATGCTTATCGAAATCAATGTTATTGGATATAAGTTAAATGTAATTAACGATACTGAAGTACTTCTTTAAAAAATTAGAAATAGATCAACCCCAAATGTATGACGGTAAAGCAAACATAATTATTCAAAATTTAATTACATTAAGACTGAAGTACAGATATTATAAAAAACGTCTTGGTTTGGACCAAGGCGGAAAAAAACAAACGATATGTGTGAGGTTTATCAATTGGCTGAAGTTTCAGATATTGCAATTTTTTTAGTTATTTTTATCCATTTAATCCTTAATCAATATTAAATTCAATCAACTGATTTTACTGTTAATCGATCTATTCACTCTAAATTAATTGAAAAAATTACTTATCTCCGCTTTTTCAAGAACAATTCCATTTTCCGAAAACATTTTATCATGCAATTAATTATTTTGAAGGGAGTACGTGTTGAGGAATTTAATATTGAATATTTGAAATACTGTGTCTAAAAAGACCAAGCGAACTTTGACATAATTCGAAAGGAAGATGTAAATATTTAATAGTGGATGCCAAACCAGGGTGTTGCACGAATTCATACATTTAATTTCGTATATCGAAATGCTACATTTCTAATGTCGCGACTATGAAAGAAAGGTTGCACTGCAATTTCCCTCTTCGTACTTTATACTTTCTTGGGGGGGGGGTTAAGTGTGACCTTCTTCGTTTAACTGGTAATGAATGGGAATGAATATAACAAGCCATTGCTACTGAAACGTATTTCTTTCTATGTAATCTTTACCTATACCTTTAGTTATATTTATACTGATATTATATTTTTCCAGTGCTACCTACTAACAAAAACCACACAGGATAAACGATGTTGCTTTGTCTTAAGTATACGGCATTCGTTTATTAACTAGTCTGAACAAAATAAATTTAAATGCTCATATTTTTTTTAACATCAGTCTTCTTAGCAACTTACCGATTTAAGTTTTTTTTTGAGGCAAACTTGAAAATTTGTCAAGCCAGCAACAATTAAAACTATGTCCGTCAAGGTGCTTACACGAAATCCCTTCAAAATAATTAATTTCATGATAAAATGTTATCGGAAAATGTAATTGTTCTTAAAAAAGCGTAGATATGTAATTTTTTCAATTAATTTAGAGGGAACAGCTCGATTAACAGTAAAATCAGTTGATTGAATTTAATATTGATTAAGGATTAAATGGATAAAAATAACTAAAAAAATTGCAATTTCTGAACTTCAGCCAATTGATAAACCTCACACATATCGTTTGTTTTTTCGGCCTTGGTCCAAACCAAGACGTTTTTTTATAATTTTTTTTGCGGTTATCCGTTCGGTTCCGAGGTTAAGAACGAAAATTTCTTCTTAAAATTTTTCTCTGCTATTACTTTCGGTGGTACCCCGTGATAAGTGTAAGCAACCCTTTCTTGAGCAAGTTAGTAGTGTGTGACCTTGAAAAGAGTGCTAGGTTTCATGAAGCCCTTTCTTGAGCAAGTTAGTAGTGTGTGACCTTGAAAAGAGTGCTAGGTTTCTTGAAGCCCTTTCTTGAGCAAGTTAGTAGTGTGTGACCTTGAAAAGAGTGCTAGGTTTCATGAAGCCCACTCCTAAGTACGCTATTCAACATAGCGTACCTAATTAGTTACGAGTGAAGTTTCGGGTGAGGCCCCCAAAAAATGCCATTACTCCCTCACTGTAATTTTTTGGAGAAAGGAATGTTCCCCTTTTTGGTCACTTTGAACCATAACAAATTTTATTTCATTTTCAACATTTAGGTTTCTTAATTTGTTGATTTTAATAAGGATTAAATTTTACAAATTTTACATTTTACTGCTCAGTTTTAACTGGCGTTGCCCAACATCCCATCCCAAACATTCGCCCACTAACATTTATTCACGAATACCGATTTCGATAAGTTGCAACATTAACCTAATCTTTAATCTAAATGCAACCTTTCGATTGTTTGAAGAATGAAGCAAACTGTCGGTGTTCCTTATTAGTTTTGAGCTACTTATCGCTGTCAGTTTACCGTTAGTATCGGTCAGTTGTTTCAACACACTAAATCGTAACATGTTGTTTTACATTGATGTTCTTTATGAGTCACCAACTGTACAACTTTCTACTCCTTAAAAATTTACTATAAATCCTTAAAAATTTACTCTAAATTATTTACTATAAAAAATTTACTATAAAATTATTTTTTTTTGTTTTAACTGGCAACCACTACTTCGCATTAATCATCCTTATCTTGAACTTAATTCCTACTGTTTTAGACGAAGTCAACATGATGTGACTTATGCAAACTAGCAAGTGTGAGGTTCAAGTAACTTCCAAATGGGTTGGCGTACGACAAAATGTCATACCACAGTTTCGCCTTATATTGGCCCCAGGAACCCAAATGCTTTCGCTCCTACGTCCATTTCAGATACACCCTGTATATCTTATTCTTACCTATTATGCGCTCTATTTACATTAATACTTGTAATAATAACAAACATTTTAAACCGTGGATTTTGATGTTCGCGTCTTCGCTAAGGATCGGGGAGGGGGAGGCTTGCAAAGTTAATGTTTATTTTAATTTTATTTATTCATCTATTTATTCGGATGGGAGAGTAAATTGAATTTTTTTAACTGTTAAAGTGGCGAATACAAAACTTGCGGTAACCTACTCTTTAATCTTTGGCAGAAATAATATAAGAAACCTCCCTACGGGAGGGAAGTATACAAGGCGCCATAGGCATAACGTTAAAACACGCGAGATATCCTCGAACCGCTAAATACCATATTCAGACACTATTGCTCATGGACAAGGTACGGTAGATCTTAGTCCTTTGATATGGTCGTTGGAAAGGGAAAGAGCAAAAAGCGCTTCAAACTAGTGTAGTCTGCTTAGCCGTCTGTCGTAAAGAAATAAAAGATTCCTGATTTTGCTAATAAATATTCACATACGGTTATTTCGGAACGAAAATCTAGTTTGTTTTGAAGCCAAGAAGAAGATGAAAATTATCAATGCAGGAACAAAATTTCGAGATAGATAATAACACCATTTTAAAATCTATCTATGTATAGTGTTAGTCATATACCTTGGCAAGGCAAGGGATTAATTCAAATTTTATGCAAAGACGTATGAAAATCCCATAATCGAGTCACTGCCTGTTTATTAATGATTGATTATCATCAAAATCTAAAAATGATGCATGAATTATTTCATTGGAAAAGTTTAAAATTACAATGAGTCTGTGAAATTGACTTTACTTAATCAGCCGACGCAATCGCGAGATCAGAGAATGTATTCCTACGCTCTACGCCGCGAGGCCCTATTTTTTAAACTTTGTTTACGGCCGTATAAGTGCGCGGGGACATTCGCGGTACGAGAATGTATCGAGAAAAAATCGCCTTTGTATACTTTCCTACCGAAGGGAGGTTTCTCATATTAATTTTGTCTTTGGTTATTATAATATTAATCTGAAACCATATGTATTGTGTAAACTTATCTCTATTAGTTCTTCTATTTTGAGCAAAAATTCGAGATAATTTACGGTTAATAAACAAATTAACAACTGAAATAATTGGCGGCGGTAATCGTAGTATAGAAGCAGACGACTGCTTAGATTGCCGAGTTAAAAGGTAATAGGGGGATACGGAAATGAGAGAATTGCTTCGATTCCCCTCGAGGTGGCGTAGGACCTCAAATCTCTCTCTGGCGCGATTGTACAATGGTGATTACCCGTGGTCGTATTCACATTCATGCTTACGGGTGGTTTGATATGCTTATGATTTAACGTCTAGGGTTATTTAACCCTGTGAAAGCCCTAGCTCTCGAAGCTTTGTAATTTAACCCTGTGAAAGCCCTAGCTCTCGAAGCTTTGTAATTTAACCCTGTGAAAGCCTTAGCTCTCGAAGCTTTCTAATTTAATCCTGTGAAAGCCCTAGCTCTCGAAGATTTGTAATTTAACCCTGTGAAAGCCCTAGCTCTCGAAGCTTTGTAATTTAACCCTGTGAAAGCCCTAGCTCTCGAAGCTTTGTAATTTAACCCTGTGAAAGCCCTAGCTCTCGAAACTTTGTAATTTAACCCTGTGAAAGCCCTAGCTCTCGAAGCTTCGTAATTTAACCCTGTGAAAGCCCTAGCTCTCGAAGCTTTGTAATTTAACCCTGTGAAAGCCCTAGCTCTCGAAGCTTTGTATTATAACCCGAAAGGGTCTGTGAAAGTCCTAGATCTCGAAGCTTTGTATTATAACCCGAGAGGGCCTGTGATAGTCCTAGCTCTCGAAGCTTTGTATTATAACCCGAAAGGGTCTGTGATAGTCCAAGTTCTCGAAGCTTTGTATTATAACCCGAAAGTGTCTGTGATAGTCCTAGCTCTCGAAGCTTTGTATTATAACCCGCAAGAGTCTGTGATAGTCCTAGCTCTCGAAGCTTTGTATTATAACCCGAAAGGGTTAGTGTTAGTCCTAGCTCTCGAAGCTTTGTATTATAACCCGAAATGGTTAGTGTTAGTCCTAGCTCTCGAAGCTTTGTATTATAACCCGAAAGGGTTAGTGTTAGTCCTAGCTCTCGAAGCTTTGTATTATAACCCGAAAGGGTTAGTGTTAGTCCTAGCTCTCGAAGCTTTGTATTATAACCCGAAAGGGTTAGTGTTAGTCCTAGCTCTCGAAGCTTTGTATTATAACCCGAAAGGGTTAGTGATAGTCCAAGCTCTCGAAGCTTTGTATTATAACCCGAAAGTGTCTGTGATAGTCCTAGCTCTCGAAGCTTTGTATTATAACCCGCAAGGGTCTGTGATAGTCCTAGCTCTCGAAGCTTTGTATTATAACCCGCAAGGGTCTGTGATAGTCCTAGCTCTCGAAGCTTTGTATTATAACCCGCAAGGGTCTGTGATAGTCCTAGCTCTCGAAGCTTTGTATTATAACCCGAAAGGGTTAGTGTTAGTCCTAGCTCTCGAAGCTTTGTATTATAACCCGAAAGGGTTAGTGTTAGTCCTAGCTCTCGAAGCTTTGTATTATAACCCGAAAGGGTTAGTGTTAGTCCTAGCTCTCGAAGCTTTGTATTATAACCCGAAAGGGTTAGTGTTAGTCCTAGCTCTCGAAGCTTTGTATTATAACCCGAAAGGGTTAGTGATAGTCCAAGCTCTCGAAGCTTTGTATTATAACCCGAAAGTGTCTGTGATAGTCCTAGCTCTCGAAGCTTTGTATTATAACCCGCAAGGGTCTGTGATAGTCCTAGCTCTCGAAGCTTTGTATTATAACCCGCAAGGGTCTGTGATAGTCCTAGCTCTCGAAGCTTTGTATTATAACCCGCAAGGGTCTGTGATAGTCCTAGCTCTCGAAGCTTTGTATTATAACCCGAAAGGGTTAGTGTTAGTCCTAGCTCTCGAAGCTTTGTATTATAACCCGAAAGGGTTAGTGTTAGTCCTAGCTCTCGAAGCTTTGTATTATAACCCGAAAGGGTTAGTGTTAGTCCTAGCTCTCGAAGCTTTGAATTATAACCCGAAAGGGTTAGTGTTAGTCCTACCTCTCGAAGCTATGTATTATAACCCGAAAGGGTTAGTGATAGTCCTAGCTCTCGAAGCTTTGTATTATAACCCGAAAGGGTTAGTGTTAGTCCTAGCTCTCGAAGCTTTGTAATTTAACCCTGTGAAAGCCCTAGCTCTCGAAGCTTTGTTATTTAACCCTGTGAAAGCCCTAGCTCTCGAAGCTTTGTAATTTAACCCTGTGAAAGCCCTAGCTCTCGAAGCTTTGTAATTTAACCCTGTGAAAGCCTTAGCTCTCGAAGCTTTCTAATTTAACCCTGTGAAAGCCCTAGCTCTCGAAGATTTGTAATTTAACCCTGTGAAAGCCCTAGCTCTCGAAGCTTTGTAATTTAACCCTGTGAAAGCCCTAGCTCTCGAAGCTTTGTAATTTAACCCTGTGAAAGCCCTAGCTCTCGAAACTTTGTAATTTAACCCTGTGAAAGCCCTAGCTCTCGAAGCTTTGTAATTTAACCCTGTGAAAGCCCTAGCTCTCGAAGCTTTGTAATTTAACCCTGTGAAAGCCCTAGCTCTCGAAGCTTTGTAATTTAACCCTGTGAAAGCCCTAGCTCTCGAAGCTTTGTATTATAACCCGAAAGGGTCTGTGAAAGTCCTAGCTCTCGAAGCTTTGTATTATAACCCGAGAGGGTCTGTGATAGTCCTAGCTCTCGAAGCTTTGTATTATAACCCGAAAGGGTCTGTGATAGTCCAAGCTCTCGAAGCTTTGTATTATAACCCGAAAGTGTCTGTGATAGTCCTAGCTCTCGAAGCTTTGTATTATAACCCGCAAGGGTCTGTGATAGTCCTAGCTCTCGAAGCTTTGTATTATAACCCGCAAGGGTCTGTGATAGTCCTAGCTCTCGAAGCTTTGTATTATAACCCGCAAGGGTCTGTGATAGTCCTAGCTCTCGAAGCTTTGTATTATAACCCGAAAGGGTTAGTGTTAGTCCTAGCTCTCGAAGCTTTGTATTATAACCCGAAAGGGTTAGTGTTAGTCCTAGCTCTCGAAGCTATGTATTATAACCCGAAAGGGTTAGTGATAGCCCTAGCTCTCGAAGCTTTGTATTATAACCCGAAAGGGTTAGTGTTAGTCCTAGCTCTCGAAGCTTTGTAATTTAACCCTGTGAAAGCCCTAGCTCTCGAAGCTTTGTAATTTAACCCTGTGAAAGCCCTAGCTCTCGAAGCTTTGTTATTTAACCCTGTGAAAGCCCTAGCTCTCGAAGCTTTGTAATTTAACCCTGTGAAAGCCCTAGCTCTCGAAGCTTTGTAATTTAACCCTGTGAAAGCCTTAGCTCTCGAAGCTTTCTAATTTAATCCTGTGAAAGCCCTAGCTCTCGAAGATTTGTAATTTAACCCTGTGAAAGCCCTAGCTCTCGAAGCTTTGTTATTTAACCCTGTGAAAGCCCTAGCTCTCGAAGCTTTGTAATTTAACCCTGTGAAAGCCCTAGCTCTCGAAACTTTGTAATTTAACCCTGTGAAAGCCCTAGCTCTCGAAGCTTTGTAATTTAACCCTGTGAAAGCCCTAGCTCTCGAAGCTTTGTAATTTAACCCTGTGAAAGCCCTAGCTCTCGAAGCTTTGTATTATAACCCGAAAGGGTCTGTGAAAGTCCTAGATCTCGAAGCTTTGTATTATAACCCGAGAGGGCCTGTGATAGTCCTAGCTCTCGAAGCTTTGTATTATAACCCGAAAGGGTCTGTGATAGTCCAAGTTCTCGAAGCTTTGTATTATAACCCGAAAGTGTCTGTGATAGTCCTAGCTCTCGAAGCTTTGTATTATAACCCGCAAGAGTCTGTGATAGTCCTAGCTCTCGAAGCTTTGTATTATAACCCGAAAGGGTTAGTGTTAGTCCTAGCTCTCGAAGCTTTGTATTATAACCCGAAAGGGTTAGTGTTAGTCCTAGCTCTCGAAGCTTTGTATTATAACCCGAAAGGGTTAGTGTTAGTCCTAGCTCTCGAAGCTTTGTATTATAACCCGAAAGGGTCTGTGATAGTCCAAGTTCTCGAAGCTTTGTATTATAACCCGAAAGTGTCTGTGATAGTCCTAGCTCTCGAAGCTTTGTATTATAACCCGCAAGGGTCTGTGATAGTCCTAGCTCTCGAAGCTTTGTATTATAACCCGAAAGGGTTAGTGTTAGTCCTAGCTCTCGAAGCTTTGTATTATAACCCGAAAGGGTTAGTGTTAGTCCTAGCTCTCGAAGCTTTGTATTATAACCCGAAAGGGTTAGTGTTAGTCCTAGCTCTCGAAGCTTTGTATTATAACCCGAAAGGGTTAGTGTTAGTCCTAGCTCTCGAAGCTTTGTATTATAACCCGAAAGGGTTAGTGTTAGTCCTAGCTCTCGAAGCTTTGTATTATAACCCGAAAGGGTTAGTGATAGTCCAAGCTCTCGAAGCTTTGTATTATAACCCGAAAGTGTCTGTGATAGTCCTAGCTCTCGAAGCTTTGTATTATAACCCGCAAGGGTCTGTGATAGTCCTAGCTCTCGAAGCTTTGTATTATAACCCGCAAGGGTCTGTGATAGTCCTAGCTCTCGAAGCTTTGTATTATAACCCGCTAGGGTCTGTGATAGTCCTAGCTCTCGAAGCTTTGTATTATAACCCGAAAGGGTTAGTGTTAGTCCTAGCTCTCGAAGCTTTGTATTATAACCCGAAAGGGTTAGTGTTAGTCCTAGCTCTCGAAGCTTTGTATTATAACCCGAAAGGGTTAGTGTTAGTCCTAGCTCTCGAAGCTTTGTATTATAACCCGAAAGGGTTAGTGTTAGTCCTAGCTCTCGAAGCTTTGTATTATAACCCGAAAGGGTTAGTGATAGTCCAAGCTCTCGAAGCTTTGTATTATAACCCGAAAATGTCTGTGATAGTCCTAGCTCTCGAAGCTTTGTATTATAACCCGCAAGGGTCTGTGATAGTCCTAGCTCTCGAAGCTTTGTATTATAACCCGCAAGGGTCTGTGATAGTCCTAGCTCTCGAAGCTTTGTATTATAACCCGCAAGGGTCTGTGATAGTCCTAGCTCTCGAAGCTTTGTATTATAACCCGAAAGGGTTAGTGTTAGTCCTAGCTCTCGAAGCTTTGTATTATAACCCGAAAGGGTTAGTGTTAGTCCTAGCTCTCGAAGCTTTGAATTATAACCCGAAAGGGTTAGTGTTAGTCCTAGCTCTCGAAGCTATGTATTATAACCCGAAAGGGTTAGTGATAGTCCTAGCTCTCGAAGCTTTGTATTATAACCCGAAAGGGTTAGTGTTAGTCCTAGCTCTCGAAGCTTTGTAATTTAACCCTGTGAAAGCCCTAGCTCTCGAAGATTTGTAATTTAACCCTGTGAAAGCCCTAGCTCTCGAAGCTTTGTTATTTAACCCTGTGAAAGCCCTAGCTCTCGAAGCTTTGTAATTTAACCCTGTGAAAGCCCTAGCTCTCGAAGCTTTGTAATTTAACCCTGTGAAAGCCTTAGCTCTCGAAGCTTTCTAATTTAACCCTGTGAAAGCCCTAGCTCTCGAAGATTTGTAATTTAACCCTGTGAAAGCCCTAGCTCTCGAAGCTTTGTAATTTAACCCTGTGAAAGCCCTAGCTCTCGAAGCTTTGTAATTTAACCCTGTGAAAGCCCTAGCTCTCGAAACTTTGTAATTTAACCCTGTGAAAGCCCTAGCTCTCGAAGCTTTGTAATTTAACCCTGTGAAAGCCCTAGCTCTCGAAGCTTTGTAATTTAACCCTGTGAAAGCCCTAGCTCTCGAAGCTTTGTATTATAACCCGAAAGGGTCTGTGAAAGTCCTAGCTCTCGAAGCTTTGTATTATAACCCGAGAGGGCCTGTGATAGTCCTAGCTCTCGAAGCTTTGTATTATAACCCGAAAGGGTCTGTGATAGTCCAAGTTCTCGAAGCTTTGTATTATAACCCGAAAGTGTCTGTGATAGTCCTAGCTCTCGAAGCTTTGTATTATAACCCGCAAGGGTCTGTGATAGTCCTAGCTCTCGAAGCTTTGTATTATAACCCGAAAGGGTTAGTGTTAGTCCTAGCTCTCGAAGCTTTGTATTATAACCCGAAAGGGTTAGTGTTAGTCCTAGCTCTCGAAGCTTTGTATTATAACCCGAAAGGGTTAGTGTTAGTCCTAGCTCTCGAAGCTTTGTATTATAACCCGAAAGGGTTAGTGTTAGTCCTAGCTCTCGAAGCTTTGTATTATAACCCGAAAGGGTTAGTGTTAGTCCTAGCTCTCGAAGCTTTGTATTATAACCCGAAAGGGTTAGTGATAGTCCAAGCTCTCGAAGCTTTGTATTATAACCCGAAAGTGTCTGTGATAGTCCTAGCTCTCGAAGCTTTGTATTATAACCCGCAAGGGTCTGTGATAGTCCTAGCTCTCGAAGCTTTGTATTATAACCCGCAAGGGTCTGTGATAGTCCTAGCTCTCGAAGCATTGTATTATAACCCGCAAGGGTCTGTGATAGTCCTAGCTCTCGAAGCTTTGTATTATAACCCGAAAGGGTTAGTGTTAGTCCTAGCTCTCGAAGCTTTGTATTATAACCCGAAAGGGTTAGTGTTAGTCCTAGCTCTCGAAGCTTTGTATTATAACCCGAAAGGGTTAGTGTTAGTCCTAGCTCTCGAAGCTTTGTATTATAACCCGAAAGGGTTAGTGTTAGTCCTAGCTCTCGAAGCTTTGTATTATAACCCGAAAGGGTTAGTGATAGTCCAAGCTCTCGAAGCTTTGTATTATAACCCGAAAGTGTCTGTGATAGTCCTAGCTCTCGAAGCTTTGTATTATAACCCGCAAGGGTCTGTGATAGTCCTAGCTCTCGAAGCTTTGTATTATAACCCGCAAGGGTCTGTGATAGTCCTAGCTCTCGAAGCTTTGTATTATAACCCGCAAGGGTCTGTGATAGTCCTAGCTCTCGAAGCTTTGTATTATAACCCGAAAGGGTTAGTGTTAGTCCTAGCTCTCGAAGCTTTGTATTATAACCCGAAAGGGTTAGTGTTAGTCCTAGCTCTCGAAGCTTTGAATTATAACCCGAAAGGGTTAGTGTTAGTCCTAGCTCTCGAAGCTATGTATTATAACCCGAAAGGGTTAGTGATAGTCCTAGCTCTCGAAGCTTTGTATTATAACCCGAAAGGGTTAGTGTTAGTCCTAGCTCTCGAAGCTTTGTAATTTAACCCTGTGAAAGCCCTAGCTCTCGAAGCTTTGTAATTTAACCCTGTGAAAGCCCTAGCTCTCGAAGCTTTGTTATTTAACCCTGTGAAAGCCCTAGCTCTCGAAGCTTTGTAATTTAACCCTGTGAAAGCCCTAGCTCTCGAAGCTTTGTAATTTAACCCTGTGAAAGCCTTAGCTCTCGAAGCTTTCTAATTTAACCCTGTGAAAGCCCTAGCTCTCGAAGATTTGTAATTTAACCCTGTGAAAGCCCTAGCTCTCGAAGCTTTGTAATTTAACCCTGTGAAAGCCCTAGCTCTCGAAGCTTTGTAATTTAACCCTGTGAAAGCCCTAGCTCTCGAAACTTTGTAATTTAACCCTGTGAAAGCCCTAGCTCTCGAAGCTTTGTAATTTAACCCTGTGAAAGCCCTAGCTCTCGAAGCTTTGTAATTTAACCCTGTGAAAGCCCTAGCTCTCGAAGCTTTGTATTATAACCCGAAAGGGTCTGTGAAAGTCCTAGCTCTCGAAGCTTTGTATTATAACCCGAGAGGGCCTGTGATAGTCCTAGCTCTCGAAGCTTTGTATTATAACCCGAAAGGGTCTGTGATAGTCCAAGTTCTCGAAGCTTTGTATTATAACCCGAAAGTGTCTGTGATAGTCCTAGCTCTCGAAGCTTTGTATTATAACCCGCAAGGGTCTGTGATAGTCCTAGCTCTCGAAGCTTTGTATTATAACCCGAAAGGGTTAGTGTTAGTCCTAGCTCTCGAAGCTTTGTATTATAACCCGAAAGGGTTAGTGTTAGTCCTAGCTCTCGAAGCTTTGTATTATAACCCGAAAGGGTTAGTGTTAGTCCTAGCTCTCGAAGCTTTGTATTATAACCCGAAAGGGTTAGTGATAGTCCTAGCTCTCGAAGCTTTGTATTATAACCCGAAAGGGTTAGTGATAGTTCTAGCTCTCGAAGCTTTGTATTATAACCCGAAAGGGTTAGTGTTAGTCCTAGCTCTCGAAGCTTTGTATTATAACCCGAAAGGGTTAGTGTTAGTCCTAGCTCTCGAAGCTTTGTAATTTAACCCTGTGAAAGCCCTAGCTCTCGAAGCTTTGTAATTTAACCCTGTGAAAGCCCTAGCTCTCGAAGCTTTGTAATTTAACCCTGTGAAAGCCCTAGCTCTCGAAGCTTTGTAATTTAACCCTGTGAAAGCCCTAGCTCTCGAAGCTTTGTAATTTAACCCTGTGAAAGCCCTAGCTCTCGAAGCTTTGTTATTTAACCCTGTGAAAGCCCTAGCTCTCGAAGCTTTGTAATTTAACCCTGTGAAAGCCCTAGCTCTCGAAGCTTTGTAATTTAACCCTGTGAAAGCCTTAGCTCTCGAAGCTTTCTAATTTAACCCTGTGAAAGCCCTAGCTCTCGAAGATTTGTAATTTAACCCTGTGAAAGCCCTAGCTCTCGAAGCTTTGTAATTTAACCCTGTGAAAGCCCTAGCTCTCGAAGCTTTGTAATTTAACCCTGTGAAAGCCTTAGCTCTCGAAGCTTTCTAATTTAACCCTGTGAAAGCCCTAGCTCTCGAAGCTTTGTAATTTAACCCTGTTAAAGCCCTAGCTCTCGAAGCTTTGTAATTTAACCCTGTGAAAGCCCTAGCTCTCGAAGCTTTGTATTATAACCCGAAAGGGTCTGTGAAAGGCCTAGCTCTCGAAGCTTTGTATTATAACCCGAGAGGGCCTGTGATAGTCCTAGCTCTCGAAGCTTTGTATTATAACCCGAAAGGGTCTGTGATAGTCCAAGTTCTCGAAGCTTTGTATTATAACCCGAAAGTGTCTGTGATAGTCCTAGCTCTCGAAGCTTTGTATTATAACCCGCAAGGGTCTGTGATAGTCCTAGCTCTCGAAGCTTTGTATTATAACCCGAAAGGGTTAGTGATAGTCCTAGCTCTCGAAGCTTTGTATTATAACCCGAAAGGGTTAGTGATAGTTCTAGCTCTCGAAGCTTTGTATTATAACCCGAAAGGGTTAGTGTTAGTCCTAGCTCTCGAAGCTTTGTATTATAACCCGAAAGGGTTAGTGTTAGTCCTAGCTCTCGAAGCTTTGTAATTTAACCCTGTGAAAGCCCTAGCTCTCGAAGCTTTGTAATTTAACCCTGTGAAAGCCCTAGCTCTCGAAGCTTTGTAATTTAACCCTGTGAAAGCCCTAGCTCTCGAAGCTTTGTAATTTAACCCTGTGAAAGCCCTAGCTCTCGAAGCTTTGTAATTTAACCCTGTGAAAGCCCTAGCTCTCGAAGCTTTGTAATTTAACCCTGTGAAAGCCCTAGCTCTCGAAACTTTGTAATTTAACCCTGTGAAAGCCCTAGCTCTCGAATCTTTGTAATTTAACCCTGTGAAAGCCCTAGCTCTCGAAGCTTTGTAATTTAACCCTGTGAAAGCCCTAGCTCTCGAAGCTTTGTATTATAACCCGAAAGGGTCTGTGAAAGTCTTAGCTCTCGAAGCTTTGTATTATAACCCGAGAGGGTCTGTGA
Organism: Phalangium opilio; assembly: GCF_054372755.1. Lineage (NCBI taxonomy): Eukaryota > Metazoa > Arthropoda > Arachnida > Opiliones > Phalangiidae > Phalangium > Phalangium opilio. The sequence goes on from NW_028324197.1 coordinate 1,235,549, forward strand.
TAGTCCTAGCTCTCGAAGCTTTGTATTATAACCCGAAAGGGTTAGTGTTAGTCCTAGCTCTCGAAGCTTTGTATTATAACCCGAAAGGGTTAGTGTTAGTCCTAGCTCTCGAAGCTTTGAATTATAACCCGAAAGGGTTAGTGTTAGTCCTAGCTCTCGAAGCTATGTATTATAACCCGAAAGGGTTAGTGATAGTCCTAGCTCTCGAAGCTTTGTATTATAACCCGAAAGGGTTAGTGTTAGTCCTAGCTCTCGAAGCTTTGTAATTTAACCCTGTGAAAGCCCTAGCTCTCGAAGCTTTGTAATTTAACCCTGTGAAAGCCCTAGCTCTCGAAGCTTTGTTATTTAACCCTGTGAAAGCCCTAGCTCTCGAAGCTTTGTAATTTAACCCTGTGAAAGCCCTAGCTCTCGAAGCTTTGTAATTTAACCCTGTGAAAGCCTTAGCTCTCGAAGCTTTCTAATTTAACCCTGTGAAAGCCCTAGCTCTCGAAGATTTGTAATTTAACCCTGTGAAAGCCCTAGCTCTCGAAGCTTTGTAATTTAACCCTGTGAAAGCCCTAGCTCTCGAAGCTTTGTAATTTAACCCTGTGAAAGCCTTAGCTCTCGAAGCTTTCTAATTTAACCCTGTGAAAGCCCTAGCTCTCGAAGCTTTGTAATTTAACCCTGTGAAAGCCCTAGCTCTCGAAGCTTTGTAATTTAACCCTGTGAAAGCCCTAGCTCTCGAAGCTTTGTATTATAACCCGAAAGGGTCTGTGAAAGTCCTAGCTCTCGAAGCTTTGTATTATAACCCGAGAGGGCCTGTGATAGTCCTAGCTCTCGAAGCTTTGTATTATAACCCGAAAGGGTCTGTGATAGTCCAAGTTCTCGAAGCTTTGTATTATAACCCGAAAGTGTCTGTGATAGTCCTAGCTCTCGAAGCTTTGTATTATAACCCGCAAGGGTCTGTGATAGTCCTAGCTCTCGAAGCTTTGTATTATAACCCGAAAGGGTTAGTGATAGTCCTAGCTCTCGAAGCTTTGTATTATAACCCGAAAGGGTTAGTGATAGTTCTAGCTCTCGAAGCTTTGTATTATAACCCGAAAGGGTTAGTGTTAGTCCTAGCTCTCGAAGCTTTGTATTATAACCCGAAAGGGTTAGTGTTAGTCCTAGCTCTCGAAGCTTTGTAATTTAACCCTGTGAAAGCCCTAGCTCTCGAAGCTTTGTAATTTAACCCTGTGAAAGCCCTAGCTCTCGAAGCTTTGTAATTTAACCCTGTGAAAGCCCTAGCTCTCGAAGCTTTGTAATTTAACCCTGTGAAAGCCCTAGCTCTCGAAGCTTTGTAATTTAACCCTGTGAAAGCCCTAGCTCTCGAAGCTTTGTAATTTAACCCTGTGAAAGCCCTAGCTCTCGAAACTTTGTAATTTAACCCTGTGAAAGCCCTAGCTCTCGAATCTTTGTAATTTAACCCTGTGAAAGCCCTAGCTCTCGAAGCTTTGTAATTTAACCCTGTGAAAGCCCTAGCTCTCGAAGCTTTGTATTATAACCCGAAAGGGTCTGTGAAAGTCTTAGCTCTCGAAGCTTTGTATTATAACCCGAGAGGGTCTGTGATAGTCCTAGCTCTCGAAGCTTTGTATTATAACCCGAAAGGGTTAGTGTTAGTCCTAGCTCTCGAAGCTTTGTATTATAACCCGAAAGGGTTAGTGTTAGTCCTAGCTCTCGAAGCTTTGAATTATAACCCGAAAGGGTTAGTGTTAGTCCTAGCTCTCGAAGCTATGTATTATAACCCGAAAGGGTTAGTGATAGTCCTAGCTCTCGAAGCTTTGTATTATAACCCGAAAGGGTTAGTGTTAGTCCTAGCTCTCGAAGCTTTGTAATTTAACCCTGTGAAAGCCCTAGCTCTCGAAGCTTTGTAATTTAACCCTGTGAAAGCCCTAGCTCTCGAAGCTTTGTTATTTAACCCTGTGAAAGCCCTAGCTCTCGAAGCTTTGTAATTTAACCCTGTGAAAGCCCTAGCTCTCGAAGCTTTGTAATTTAACCCTGTGAAAGCCTTAGCTCTCGAAGCTTTCTAATTTAACCCTGTGAAAGCCCTAGCTCTCGAAGATTTGTAATTTAACCCTGTGAAAGCCCTAGCTCTCGAAGCTTTGTAATTTAACCCTGTGAAAGCCCTAGCTCTCGAAGCTTTGTAATTTAACCCTGTGAAAGCCCTAGCTCTCGAAACTTTGTAATTTAACCCTGTGAAAGCCCTAGCTCTCGAAGCTTTGTAATTTAACCCTGTGAAAGCCCTAGCTCTCGAAGCTTTGTAATTTAACCCTGTGAAAGCCCTAGCTCTCGAAGCTTTGTATTATAACCCGAAAGGGTCTGTGAAAGTCCTAGCTCTCGAAGCTTTGTATTATAACCCGAGAGGGCCTGTGATAGTCCTAGCTCTCGAAGCTTTGTATTATAACCCGAAAGGGTCTGTGATAGTCCAAGTTCTCGAAGCTTTGTATTATAACCCGAAAGTGTCTGTGATAGTCCTAGCTCTCGAAGCTTTGTATTATAACCCGCAAGGGTCTGTGATAGTCCTAGCTCTCGAAGCTTTGTATTATAACCCGAAAGGGTTAGTGTTAGTCCTAGCTCTCGAAGCTTTGTATTATAACCCGAAAGGGTTAGTGTTAGTCCTAGCTCTCGAAGCTTTGTATTATAACCCGAAAGGGTTAGTGTTAGTCCTAGCTCTCGAAGCTTTGTATTATAACCCGAAAGGGTTAGTGTTAGTCCTAGCTCTCGAAGCTTTGTATTATAACCCGAAAGGGTTAGTGATAGTCCTAGCTCTCGAAGCTTTGTATTATAACCCGAAAGGGTTAGTGATAGTTCTAGCTCTCGAAGCTTTGTATTATAACCCGAAAGGGTTAGTGTTAGTCCTAGCTCTCGATGCTTTGTATTATAACCCGAAAGGGTTAGTGTTAGTCCTAGCTCTCGAAGCTTTGTAATTTAACCCTGTGAAAGCCCTAGCTCTCGAAGCTTTGTAATTTAACCCTGTGAAAGCCCTAGCTCTCGAAGCTTTGTAATTTAACCCTGTGAAAGCCCTAGCTCTCGAAGCTTTGTAATTTAACCCTGTGAAAGCCCTAGCTCTCGAAGCTTTGTAATTTAACCCTGTGAAAGCCCTAGCTCTCGAAGCTTTGTTATTTAACCCTGTGAAAGCCCTAGCTCTCGAAGCTTTGTAATTTAACCCTGTGAAAGCCCTAGCTCTCGAAGCTTTGTAATTTAACCCTGTGAAAGCCTTAGCTCTCGAAGCTTTCTAATTTAACCCTGTGAAAGCCCTAGCTCTCGAAGATTTGTAATTTAACCCTGTGAAAGCCCTAGCTCTCGAAGCTTTGTAATTTAACCCTGTGAAAGCCCTAGCTCTCGAAGCTTTGTAATTTAACCCTGTGAAAGCCTTAGCTCTCGAAGCTTTCTAATTTAACCCTGTGAAAGCCCTAGCTCTCGAAGCTTTGTAATTTAACCCTGTGAAAGCCCTAGCTCTCGAAGCTTTGTAATTTAACCCTGTGAAAGCCCTAGCTCTCGAAGCTTTGTATTATAACCCGAAAGGGTCTGTGAAAGTCCTAGCTCTCGAAGCTTTGTATTATAACCCGAGAGGGCCTGTGATAGTCCTAGCTCTCGAAGCTTTGTATTATAACCCGAAAGGGTCTGTGATAGTCCAAGTTCTCGAAGCTTTGTATTATAACCCGAAAGTGTCTGTGATAGTCCTAGCTCTCGAAGCTTTGTATTATAACCCGCAAGGGTCTGTGATAGTCCTAGCTCTCGAAGCTTTGTATTATAACCCGAAAGGGTTAGTGATAGTCCTAGCTCTCGAAGCTTTGTATTATAACCCGAAAGGGTTAGTGATAGTTCTAGCTCTCGAAGCTTTGTATTATAACCCGAAAGGGTTAGTGTTAGTCCTAGCTCTCGAAGCTTTGTATTATAACCCGAAAGGGTTAGTGTTAGTCCTAGCTCTCGAAGCTTTGTAATTTAACCCTGTGAAAGCCCTAGCTCTCGAAGCTTTGTAATTTAACCCTGTGAAAGCCCTAGCTCTCGAAGCTTTGTAATTTAACCCTGTGAAAGCCCTAGCTCTCGAAGCTTTGTAATTTAACCCTGTGAAAGCCCTAGCTCTCGAAGCTTTGTAATTTAACCCTGTGAAAGCCCTAGCTCTCGAAGCTTTGTAATTTAACCCTGTGAAAGCCCTAGCTCTCGAAACTTTGTAATTTAACCCTGTGAAAGCCCTAGCTCTCGAATCTTTGTAATTTAACCCTGTGAAAGCCCTAGCTCTCGAAGCTTTGTAATTTAACCCTGTGAAAGCCCTAGCTCTCGAAGCTTTGTATTATAACCCGAAAGGGTCTGTGAAAGTCTTAGCTCTCGAAGCTTTGTATTATAACCCGAGAGGGTCTGTGATAGTCCTAGCTCTCGAAGCTTTGTATTATAACCCGAAAGGGTTAGTGTTAGTCCTAGCTCTCGAAGCTTTGAATTATAACCCGAAAGGGTTAGTGTTAGTCCTAGCTCTCGAAGCTATGTATTATAACCCGAAAGGGTTAGTGATAGTCCTAGCTCTCGAAGCTTTGTATTATAACCCGAAAGGGTTAGTGTTAGTCCTAGCTCTCGAAGCTTTGTAATTTAACCCTCTGAAAGCCCTAGCTCTCGAAGCTTTGTAATTTAACCCTGTGAAAGCCCTAGCTCTCGAAGCTTTGTAATTTAACCCTGTGAAAGCCCTAGCTCTCGAAGCTTTGTAATTTAACCCTGTGAAAGCCCTAGCTCTCGAAGCTTTGTAATTTAACCCTGTGAAAGCCCTAGCTCTCGAAGCTTTGTTATTTAACCCTGTGAAAGCCCTAGCTCTCGAAGCTTTGTAATTTAACCCTGTGAAAGCCCTAGCTCTCGAAGCTTTGTAATTTAACCCTGTGAAAGCCTTAGCTCTCGAAGCTTTCTAATTTAACCCTGTGAAAGCCCTAGCTCTCGAAGATTTGTAATTTAACCCTGTGAAAGCCCTAGCTCTCGAAGCTTTGTAATTTAACCCTGTGAAAGCCCTAGCTCTCGAAGCTTTGTAATTTAACCCTGTGAAAGCCCTAGCTCTCGAAACTTTGTAATTTAACCCTGTGAAAGCCCTAGCTCTCGAAGCTTTGTAATTTAACCCTGTGAAAGCCCTAGCTCTCGAAGCTTTGTAATTTAACCCTGTGAAAGCCCTAGCTCTCGAAGCTTTGTATTATAACCCGAAAGGGTCTGTGAAAGTCCTAGCTCTCGAAGCTTTGTATTATAACCCGAGAGGGCCTGTGATAGTCCTAGCTCTCGAAGCTTTGTATTATAACCCGAAAGGGTCTGTGATAGTCCAATTTCTCGAAGCTTTGTATTATAACCCGAAAGTGTCTGTGATAGTCCTAGCTCTCAAAGCTTTGTATTATAACCCGCAAGGGTCTGTGATAGTCCTAGCTCTCGAAGCTTTGTATTATAACCCGAAAGGGTTAGTGTTAGTCCTAGCTCTCGAAGCTTTGTATTATAACCCGAAAGGGTTAGTGTTAGTCCTAGCTCTCGAAGCTTTGTATTATAACCCGAAAGGGTTAGTGTTAGTCCTAGCTCTCGAAGCTTTGTATTATAACCCGAAAGGGTTAGTGTTAGTCCTAGCTCTCGAAGCTTTGTATTATAACCCGAAAGGGTTAGTGATAGTCCTAGCTCTCGAAGCTTTGTATTATAACCCGAAAGGGTTAGTGATAGTTCTAGCTCTCGAAGCTTTGTATTATAACCCGAAAGGGTTAGTGTTAGTCCTAGCTCTCGAAGCTTTGTATTATAACCCGAAAGGGTTAGTGTTAGTCCTAGCTCTCGAAGCTTTGTAATTTAACCCTGTGAAAGCCCTAGCTCTCGAAGCTTTGTAATTTAACCCTGTGAAAGCCCTAGCTCTCGAAGCTTTGTAATTTAACCCTGTGAAAGCCCTAGCTCTCGAAGCTTTGTAATTTAACCCTGTGAAAGCCCTAGCTCTCGAAGCTTTGTAATTTAACCCTGTGAAAGCCCTAGCTCTCGAAGCTTTGTAATTTAACCCTGTGAAAGCCCTAGCTCTCGAAACTTTGTAATTTAACCCTGTGAAAGCCCTAGCTCTCGAAGCTTTGTAATTTAACCCTGTGAAAGCCCTAGCTCTCGAAGCTTTGTAATTTAACCCTGTGAAAGCCCTAGCTCTCGAAGCTTTGTAATTTAACCCTGTGAAAGCCCTAGCTCTCGAAGCTTTGTAATTTAACCCTGTGAAAGCCCTAGCTCTCGAAACTTTGTAATTTAACCCTGTGAAAGCCCTAGCTCTCGAAGCTTTGTAATTTAACCCTGTGAAAGCCCTAGCTCTCGAAGCTTTGTAATTTAACCCTGTGAAAGCCCTTGCTCTCGAAGCTTTGTATTATAACCCGAAAGGGTCTGTGAAAGTCTTAGCTCTCGAAGCTTTGTATTATAACCCGAGAGGGTCTGTGATAGTCCTAGCTCTCGAAGCTTTGTATTATAACCCGAAAGGGCTGGAGGATAGTCCAAGCTCTCGAAGCTTTGTATTATAACCCGAAAGTGTCTGTGATAGTCCTAGCTCTCGAAGCTTTGTATTATAACCCGCAAGGGTCTGTGATAGTCCTAGCTCTCGAAGCTTTGTATTATAACCCGAAAGGGTTAGTGTTAGTCCTAGCTCTCGAAGCTTTGTATTATAACCCGAAAGGGTTAGTGTTAGTCCTAGCTCTCGAAGCTTTGTATTATAACCCGAAAGGGTTAGTGTTAGTCCTAGCTCTCGAAGCTTTGTATTATAACCCGAAAGGGTTAGTGTTAGTCCTAGCTCTCGAAGCTTTGTATTATAACCCGAAAGGGTTAGTGATAGTCCTAGCTCTCGAAGCTTTGTATTATAACCCGAAAGGGTTAGTGATAGTTCTAGCTCTCGAAGCTTTGTATTATAACCCGAAAGGGTTAGTGTTAGTCCTAGCTCTCGAAGCTTTGTATTATAACCCGAAAGGGTTAGTGTTAGTCCTAGCTCTCGAAGCTTTGTAATTTAACCCTGTGAAAGCCCTAGCTCTCGAAGCTTTGTAATTTAACCCTGTGAAAGCCCTAGCTCTCGAAGCTTTGTATTATAACCCGAAAGGGTCTGTGAAAGTCCTAGCTCTCGAAGCTTTGTATTATAACCCGAGAGGGCCTGTGATAGTCCTAGCTCTCGAAGCTTTGTATTATAACCCGAAAGGGTCTGTGATAGTCCAATTTCTCGAAGCTTTGTATTATAACCCGAAAGTGTCTGTGATAGTCCTAGCTCTCAAAGCTTTGTATTATAACCCGCAAGGGTCTGTGATAGTCCTAGCTCTCGAAGCTTTGTATTATAACCCGAAAGGGTTAGTGTTAGTCCTAGCTCTCGAAGCTTTGTATTATAACCCGAAAGGGTTAGTGTTAGTCCTAGCTCTCGAAGCTTTGTATTATAACCCGAAAGGGTTAGTGTTAGTCCTAGCTCTCGAAGCTTTGTATTATAACCCGAAAGGGTTAGTGTTAGTCCTAGCTCTCGAAGCTTTGTATTATAACCCGAAAGGGTTAGTGATAGTCCTAGCTCTCGAAGCTTTGTATTATAACCCGAAAGGGTTAGTGATAGTTCTAGCTCTCGAAGCTTTGTATTATAACCCGAAAGGGTTAGTGTTAGTCCTAGCTCTCGAAGCTTTGTATTATAACCCGAAAGGGTTAGTGTTAGTCCTAGCTCTCGAAGCTTTGTAATTTAACCCTGTGAAAGCCCTAGCTCTCGAAGCTTTGTAATTTAACCCTGTGAAAGCCCTAGCTCTCGAAGCTTTGTAATTTAACCCTGTGAAAGCCCTAGCTCTCGAAGCTTTCTAATTTAACCCTGTGAAAGCCCTAGCTCTCGAAGCTTTGTAATTTAACCCTGTGAAAGCCCTAGCTCTCGAAGCTTTGTAATTTAACCCTGTGAAAGCCCTAGCTCTCGAAACTTTGTAATTTAACCCTGTGAAAGCCCTAGCTCTCGAAGCTTTGTAATTTAACCCTGTGAAAGCCCTAGCTCTCGAAGCTTTGTAATTTAACCCTGTGAAAGCCCTAGCTCTCGAAGCTTTGTAATTTAACCCTGTGAAAGCCCTAGCTCTCGAAGCTTTGTAATTTAACCCTGTGAAAGCCCTAGCTCTCGAAACTTTGTAATTTAACCCTGTGAAAGCCCTAGCTCTCGAAGCTTTGTAATTTAACCCTGTGAAAGCCCTAGCTCTCGAAGCTTTGTAATTTAACCCTGTGAAAGCCCTTGCTCTCGAAGCTTTGTATTATAACCCGAAAGGGTCTGTGAAAGTCTTAGCTCTCGAAGCTTTGTATTATAACCCGAGAGGGTCTGTGATAGTCCTAGCTCTCGAAGCTTTGTATTATAACCCGAAAGGGCTGGAGGATAGTCCAAGCTCTCGAAGCTTTGTATTATAACCCGAAAGTGTCTGTGATAGTCCTAGCTCTCGAAGCTTTGTATTATAACCCGCAAGGGTCTGTGATAGTCCTAGCTCTCGAAGCTTTGTATTATAACCCGAAAGGGTTAGTGTTAGTCCTAGCTCTCGAAGCTTTGTATTATAACCCGAAAGGGTTAGTGTTAGTCCTAGCTCTCGAAGCTTTGTATTATAACCCGAAAGGGTTAGTGTTAGTCCTAGCTCTCGAAGCTTTGTATTATAACCCGAAAGGGTTAGTGTTAGTCCTAGCTCTCGAAGCTTTGTATTATAACCCGAAAGGGTTAGTGATAGTCCTAGCTCTCGAAGCTTTGTATTATAACCCGAAAGGGTTAGTGATAGTTCTAGCTCTCGAAGCTTTGTATTATAACCCGAAAGGGTTAGTGTTAGTCCTAGCTCTCGAAGCTTTGTATTATAACCCGAAAGGGTTAGTGTTAGTCCTAGCTCTCGAAGCTTTGTAATTTAACCCTGTGAAAGCCCTAGCTCTCGAAGCTTTGTAATTTAACCCTGTGAAAGCCCTAGCTCTCGAAGCTTTGTAATTTAACCCTGTGAAAGCCCTAGCTCTCGAAGCTTTGTAATTTAACCCTGTGAAAGCCCTAGCTCTCGAAGCTTTGTAATTTAACCCTGTGAAAGCCCTAGCTCTCGAAGCTTTGTAATTTAACCCTGTGAAAGCCCTAGCTCTCGAAACTTTGTAATTTAACCCTGTGAAAGCCCTAGCTCTCGAAGCTTTGTAATTTAACCCTGTGAAAGCCCTAGCTCTCGAAGCTTTGTAATTTAACCCTGTGAAAGCCCTAGCTCTCGAAGCTTTGTAATTTAACCCTGTGAAAGCCCTAGCTCTCGAAGCTTTGTAATTTAACCCTGTGAAAGCCCTAGCTCTCGAAACTTTGTAATTTAACCCTGTGAAAGCCCTAGCTCTCGAAGCTTTGTAATTTAACCCTGTGAAAGCCCTAGCTCTCGAAGCTTTGTAATTTAACCCTGTGAAAGCCCTTGCTCTCGAAGCTTTGTATTATAACCCGAAAGGGTCTGTGAAAGTCTTAGCTCTCGAAGCTTTGTATTATAACCCGAGAGGGTCTGTGATAGTCCTAGCTCTCGAAGCTTTGTATTATAACCCGAAAGGGCTGGAGGATAGTCCAAGCTCTCGAAGCTTTGTATTATAACCCGAAAGTGTCTGTGATAGTCCTAGCTCTCGAAGCTTTGTATTATAACCCGCAAGGGTCTGTGATAGTCCTAGCTCTCGAAGCTTTGTATTATAACCCGAAAGGGTTAGTGTTAGTCCTAGCTCTCGAAGCTTTGTATTATAACCCGAAAGGGATAGTGTTAGTCCTAGCTCTCGAAGCTTTGTATTATAACCCGAAAGGGATAGTGTTAGTCCTAGCTCTCGAAGCTTTGTATTATAACCCGAAAGGGTTAGTGTTAGTCCTAGCTCTCGAAGCTTTGTATTATAACCCGAAAGGGTTAGTGTTAGTCCTAGCTCTCGAAGCTTTGTATTATAACCCGAAAGGGTTAGTGTTAGTCCTAGCTCTCGAAGCTTTGTATTATAACCCGAAAGGGTTAGTGTTGGTCCTAGCTCTCGAAGCTTTGTAATTTAACCCTGTGAAAGCCCTAGCTCTCGAAGCTTTGTAATTTAACCCTGTGAAAGCCCTAGCTCTCGAAGCTTTGTAATTTAACCCTGTGAAAGCCCTAGCTCTCGAAGCTTTGTAATTTAACCCTGTGAAAGCCCTAGCTCTCGAAGCTTTGTAATTTAACCCTGTGAAAGCCTTAGCTCTCGAAGCTTTCTAATTTAACCCTGTGAAAGCCCTAGCTCTCGAAGCTTTGTAATTTAACCCTGTGAAAGCCCTAGCTCTCGAAGCTTTGTAATTTAACCCTGTGAAAGCCCTAGCTCTCGAAGCTTTGTAATTTAACCCTGTGAAAGCCCTAGCTCTCGAAACTTTGTAATTTAACCCTGTGAAAGCCCTAGCTCTCGAAGCTTTGTAATTTAACCCTGTGAAAGCCCTAGCTCTCGAAGCTTTGTAATTTAACCCTGTGAAAGCCCTAGCTCTCGAAGCTTTGTATTATAACCCGAAAGGGTCTGTGATAGTCCAAGCTCTCGAAGCTTTGTATTATAACCCGAAAGTGTCTGTGATAGTCCTAGCTCTCGAAGCTTTGTATTATAACCCGCAAGGGTCTGTGATAGTCCTAGCTGTCGAAGCTTTGTATTATAACCCGCAAGGGTCTGTGATAGTCCTAGCTCTCGAAGCTTTGTATTATAACCCGAAAGGGTTAGTGTTAGTCCTAGCTCTCGAAGCTTTGTAATTTAACCCTGTGAAAGCCCTAGCTCTCGAAGCTTTGTAATTTAACCCTGTGAAAGCCCTAGCTCTCGAAGCTTTGTAATTTAACCCTGTGAAAGCCCTAGCTCTCGAAGCTTTGTAATTTAACCCTGTGAAAGCCCTAGCTCTCGAAGCTTTGTAATTTAACCCTGTGAAAGCCTTAGCTCTCGAAGCTTTCTAATTTAACCCTGTGAAAGCCCTAGCTCTCGAAGCTTTGTAATTTAACCCTGTGAAAGCCCTAGCTCTCGAAGCTTTGTAATTTAACCCTGTGAAAGCCCTAGCTCTCGAAGCTTTGTAATTTAACCCTGTGAAAGCCCTAGCTCTCGAAACTTTGTAATTTAACCCTGTGAAAGCCCTAGCTCTCGAAGCTTTGTAATTTAACCCTGTGAAAGCCCTAGCTCTCGAAGCTTTGTAATTTAACCCTGTGAAAGCCCTAGCTCTCGAAGCTTTGTATTATAACCCGAAAGGGTCTGTGAAAGTCCTAGCTCTCGAAGCTTTGTATTATAACCCGAGAGGGTCTGTGATAGTCCTAGCTCTCGAAGCTTTGTATTATAACCCGAAAGGGTCTGTGATAGTCCAAGTTCTCGAAGCTTTGTATTATAACCCGAAAGTGTCTGTGATAGTCCTAGCTCTCGAAGCTTTGTATTATAACCCGCAAGGGTCTGTGATAGTCCTAGCTCTCGAAGCTTTGTATTATAACCCGAAAGGGTTAGTGTTAGTCCTAGCTCTCGAAGCTTTGTATTATAACCCGAAAGGGTTAGTGTTAGTCCTAGCTCTCGAAGCTTTGTATTATAACCCGAAAGGGTTAGTGTTAGTCCTAGCTCTCGAAGCTTTGTATTATAACCCGAAAGGGTTAGTGTTAGTCCTAGCTCTCGAAGCTTTGTATTATAACCCGAAAGGGTTAGTGATAGTCCTAGCTCTCGAAGCTTTGTATTATAACCCGAAAGGGTTAGTGATAGTCCTAGCTCTCGAAGCTTTGTATTATAACCCGAAAGGGTTAGTGTTAGTCCTAGCTCTCGAAGCTTTGTATTATAACCCGAAAGGGTTAGTGTTAGTAATAGCTCTCGAAGCTTTGTAATTTAACCCTGTGAAAGCCCTAGCTCTCGGAGCTTTGTAATTTAACCCTGTGAAAGCCCTAGCTCTCGAAGCTTTGTAATTTAACCCTGTGAAAGCCCTAGCTCTCGAAGCTTTGTAATTTAACCCTGTGAAAGCCCTAGCTCTCGAAGCTTTGTAATTTAACCCTGTGAAAGCCCTAGCTCTCGAAGCTTTGTAATTTAACCCTGTGAAAGCCCTAGCTCTCGAAACTTTGTAATTTAACCCTGTGAAAGCCCTAGCTCTCGAAGCTTTGTAATTTAACCCTGTGAAAGCCCTAGCTCTCGAAGCTTTGTAATTTAACCCTGTGAAAGCCCTAGCTCTCGAAGCTTTGTATTATAACCCGAGAGGGTCTGTGATAGTCCTAGCTCTCGAAGCTTTGTATTATAACCCGAAAGGGTCTGTGATAGTCCAAGCTCTCGAAGCTTTGTATTATAACCCGAAAGTGTCTGTGATAGTCCTAGCTCTCGAAGCTTTGTATTATATCCCGCAAGGGTCTGTGATAGTCCTAGCTCTCGAAGCTTTGTATTATAACCCGCAAGGGTCTGTGATAGTCCTAGCTCTCGAAGCTTTGTATTATAACCCGAAAGGGTTAGTGTTAGTCCTAGCTCTCGAAGCTTTGTATTATAACCCGAAAGGGATAGTGTTAGTCCTAGCTCTCGAAGCTTTGTATTATAACCCGAAAGGGTTAGTGATAGTCCTAGCTCTCGAAGCTTTGTATTATAACCCGAAAGGGTTAGTGTTAGTCCTAGCTCTCGAAGCTTTGTAATTTAACCCTGTGAAAACCCTAGCTCTCGAAGCTTTGTAATTTAACCCTGTGAAAGCCCTAGCTCTCGAAGCTTTGTAATTTAACCCTGTGAAAGCCCTAGCTCTCGAAGCTTTGTAATTTAACCCTGTGAAAGCCCTAGCTCTCGAAGCTTTGTAATTTAACCCTGTGAAAGCCTTAGCTCTCGAAGCTTTCTAATTTAACCCTGTGAAAGCCCTAGCTCTCGAAGCTTTGTAATTTAACCCTGTGAAAGCCCTAGCTCTCGAAGCTTTGTAATTTAACCCTGTGAAAGCCCTAGCTCTCGAAGCTTTGTAATTTAACCCTGTGAAAGCCCTAGCTCTCGAAACTTTGTAATTTAACCCTGTGAAAGCCCTAGCTCTCGAAGCTTTGTAATTTAACCCTGTGAAAGCCCTAGCTCTCGAAGCTTTGTAATTTAACCCTGTGAAAGCCCTAGCTCTCGAAGCTTTGTATTATAACCCGAAAGGGTCTGTGAAAGTCCTAGCTCTCGAAGCTTTGTATTATAACCCGAGAGGGTCTGTGATAGTCCTAGCTCTCGAAGCTTTGTATTATAACCCGAAAGGGTCTGTGATAGTCCAAGCTCTCGAAGCTTTGTATTATAACCCGAAAGTGTCTGTGATAGTCCTAGCTCTCGAAGCTTTGTATTATAACCCGCAAGGGTCTGTGATAGTCCTAGCTGTCGAAGCTTTGTATTATAACCCGCAAGGGTCTGTGATAGTCCTAGCTCTCGAAGCTTTGTATTATAACCCGAAAGGGTTAGTGTTAGTCCTAGCTCTCGAAGCTTTGTAATTTAACCCTGTGAAAGCCCTAGCTCTCGAAGCTTTGTAATTTAACCCTGTGAAAGCCCTAGCTCTCGAAGCTTTGTAATTTAACCCTGTGAAAGCCCTAGCTCTCAAAACTTTGTAATTTAACCCTGTGAAAGCCCTAGCTCTCGAAGCTTTGTAATTTAACCCTGTGAAAGCCCTAGCTCTCGAAGCTTTGTAATTTAACCCTGTGAAAGCCCTAGCTCTCGAAGCTTTGTATTATAACCCGAGAGGGTCTGTGATAGTCCTAGCTCTCGAAGCTTTGTATTATAACCCGAAAGGGTCTGTGATAGTCCAAGCTCTCGAAGCTTTGTATTATAACCCGAAAGTGTCTGTGATAGTCCTAGCTCTCGAAGCTTTGTATTATAACCCGCAAGGGTCTGTGATAGTCCTAGCTCTCGAAGCTTTGTATTATAACCCGCAAGGGTCTGTGATAGTCCTAGCTCTCGAAGCTTTGTATTATAACCCGAAAGGGTTAGTGTTAGTCCTAGCTCTCGAAGCTTTTTATTATAACCCGAAAGGGATAGTGTTAGTCCTAGCTCTCGAAGCCCTGTATTATAACCCGAAAGGGTTAGTGTTAGTCCTAGCTCTCGAAGCTTTGTATTATAACCCGAAAGGGTTAGTGTTAGTCCTAGCTCTCGAAGCTTTGTATTATAACCCGAAAGGGTTAGTGATAGTCCTAGCTCTCGAAGCTTTGTATTATAACCCGAAAGGGTTAGTGTTAGTCCTAGCTCTCGAAGCTTTGTAATTTAACCCTGTGAAAGCCCTAGCTCTCGAAGCTTTGTAATTTAACCCTGTGAAAGCCCTAGCTCTCGAAGCTTTGTAATTTAACCCTGTGAAAGCCCTAGCTCTCGAAGCTTTGTAATTTAACCCTGTGAAAGCCCTAGCTCTCGAAGCTTTGTAATTTAACCCTGTGAAAGCCTTAGCTCTCGAAGCTTTCTAATTTAACCCTGTGAAAGCCCTAGCTCTCGAAGCTTTGTAATTTAACCCTGTGAAAGCCCTAGCTCTCGAAGCTTTGTAATTTAACCCTGTGAAAGCCCTAGCTCTCGAAGCTTTGTAATTTAACCCTGTGAAAGCCCTAGCTCTCGAAACTTTGTAATTTAACCCTGTGAAAGCCCTAGCTCTCGAAGCTTTGTAATTTAACCCTGTGAAAGCCCTAGCTCTCGAAGCTTTGTAATTTAACCCTGTGAAAGCCCTAGCTCTCGAAGCTTTGTAATTTAACCCTGTGAAAGCCCTAGCTCTCGAAGCTTTGTAATTTAACCCTGTGAAAGCCCTAGCTCTCGAAGCTTTGTAATTTAACCCTGTGAAAGCCCTAGCTCTCGAAACTTTGTAATTTAACCCTGTGAAAGCCCTAGCTCTCGAAGCTTTGTAATTTAACCCTGTGAAAGCCCTAGCTCTCGAAGCTTTGTAATTTAACCCTGTGAAAGCCCTAGCTCTCGAAGCTTTGTATTATAACCCGAGAGGGTCTGTGATAGTCCTAGCTCTCGAAGCTTTGTATTATAACCCGAAAGGGTCTGTGATAGTCCAAGCTCTCGAAGCTTTGTATTATAACCCGAAAGTGTCTGTGATAGTCCTAGCTCTCGAAGCTTTGTATTATATCCCGCAAGGGTCTGTGATAGTCCTAGCTCTCGAAGCTTTGTATTATAACCCGCAAGGGTCTGTGATAGTCCTAGCTCTCGAAGCTTTGTATTATAACCCGAAAGGGTTAGTGTTAGTCCTAGCTCTCGAAGCTTTGTATTATAACCCGAAAGGGATAGTGTTAGTCCTAGCTCTCGAAGCTTTGTATTATAACCCGAAAGGGTTAGTGTTAGTCCTAGCTCTCGAAGCTTTGTATTATAACCCGAAAGGGTTAGTGTTAGTCCTAGCTCTCGAAGCTTTGTATTATAACCCGAAAGGGTTAGTGATAGTCCTAGCTCTCGAAGCTTTGTATTATAACCCGAAAGGGTTAGTGTTAGTCCTAGCTCTCGAAGCTTTGTAATTTAACCCTGTGAAAACCCTAGCTCTCGAAGCTTTGTAATTTAACCCTGTGAAAGCCCTAGCTCTCGAAGCTTTGTAATTTAACCCTGTGAAAGCCCTAGCTCTCGAAGCTTTGTAATTTAACCCTGTGAAAGCCCTAGCTCTCGAAGCTTTGTAATTTAACCCTGTGAAAGCCTTAGCTCTCGAAGCTTTCTAATTTAACCCTGTGAAAGCCCTAGCTCTCGAAGCTTTGTAATTTAACCCTGTGAAAGCCCTAGCTCTCGAAGCTTTGTAATTTAACCCTGTGAAAGCCCTAGCTCTCGAAGCTTTGTAATTTAACCCTGTGAAAGCCCTAGCTCTCGAAACTTTGTAATTTAACCCTGTGAAAGCCCTAGCTCTCGAAGCTTTGTAATTTAACCCTGTGAAAGCCCTAGCTCTCGAAGCTTTGTAATTTAACCCTGTGAAAGCCCTAGCTCTCGAAGCTTTGTATTATAACCCGAAAGGGTCTGTGAAAGTCCTAGCTCTCGAAGCTTTGTATTATAACCCGAGAGGGTCTGTGATAGTCCTAGCTCTCGAAGCTTTGTATTATAACCCGAAAGGGTCTGTGATAGTCCAAGCTCTCGAAGCTTTGTATTATAACCCGAAAGTGTCTGTGATAGTCCTAGCTCTCGAAGCTTTGTATTATAACCCGCAAGGGTCTGTGATAGTCCTAGCTGTCGAAGCTTTGTATTATAACCCGCAAGGGTCTGTGATAGTCCTAGCTCTCGAAGCTTTGTATTATAACCCGAAAGGGTTAGTGTTAGTCCTAGCTCTCGAAGCTTTGTAATTTAACCCTGTGAAAGCCCTAGCTCTCGAAGCTTTGTAATTTAACCCTGTGAAAGCCCTAGCTCTCGAAGCTTTGTAATTTAACCCTGTGAAAGCCCTAGCTCTCAAAACTTTGTAATTTAACCCTGTGAAAGCCCTAGCTCTCGAAGCTTTGTAATTTAACCCTGTGAAAGCCCTAGCTCTCGAAGCTTTGTAATTTAACCCTGTGAAAGCCCTAGCTCTCGAAGCTTTGTATTATAACCCGAGAGGGTCTGTGATAGTCCTAGCTCTCGAAGCTTTGTATTATAACCCGAAAGGGTCTGTGATAGTCCAAGCTCTCGAAGCTTTGTATTATAACCCGAAAGTGTCTGTGATAGTCCTAGCTCTCGAAGCTTTGTATTATAACCCGCAAGGGTCTGTGATAGTCCTAGCTCTCGAAGCTTTGTATTATAACCCGCAAGGGTCTGTGATAGTCCTAGCTCTCGAAGCTTTGTATTATAACCCGAAAGGGTTAGTGTTAGTCCTAGCTCTCGAAGCTTTTTATTATAACCCGAAAGGGATAGTGTTAGTCCTAGCTCTCGAAGCCCTGTATTATAACCCGAAAGGGTTAGTGTTAGTCCTAGCTCTCGAAGCTTTGTATTATAACCCGAAAGGGTTAGTGTTAGTCCTAGCTCTCGAAGCTTTGTATTATAACCCGAAAGGGTTAGTGATAGTCCTAGCTCTCGAAGCTTTGTATTATAACCCGAAAGGGTTAGTGTTAGTCCTAGCTCTCGAAGCTTTGTAATTTAACCCTGTGAAAGCCCTAGCTCTCGAAGCTTTGTAATTTAACCCTGTGAAAGCCCTAGCTCTCGAAGCTTTGTAATTTAACCCTGTGAAAGCCCTAGCTCTCGAAGCTTTGTAATTTAACCCTGTGAAAGCCCTAGCTCTCGAAGCTTTGTAATTTAACCCTGTGAAAGCCTTAGCTCTCGAAGCTTTCTAATTTAACCCTGTGAAAGCCCTAGCTCTCGAAGCTTTGTAATTTAACCCGAAAGGGTCTGTGAAAGTCCTAGCTCTCGAAGCTTTGTATTATAACCCGAGAGGGTCTGTGATAGTCCTAGCTCTCGAAGCTTTGTATTATAACCCGAAAGGGTCTGTGATAGTCCAAGCTCTCGAAGCTTTGTATTATAACCCGAAAGTGTCTGTGATAGTCCTAGCTCTCGAAGCTTTGTATTATAACCCGCAAGGGTCTGTGATAGTCCTAGCTGTCGAAGCTTTGTATTATAACCCGCAAGGGTCTGTGATAGTCCTAGCTCTCGAAGCTTTGTATTATAACCCGAAAGGGTTAGTGTTAGTCCTAGCTCTCGAAGCTTTGTAATTTAACCCTGTGAAAGCCCTAGCTCTCGAAGCTTTGTAATTTAACCCTGTGAAAGCCCTAGCTCTCGAAGCTTTGTAATTTAACCCTGTGAAAGCCCTAGCTCTCAAAACTTTGTAATTTAACCCTGTGAAAGCCCTAGCTCTCGAAGCTTTGTAATTTAACCCTGTGAAAGCCCTAGCTCTCGAAGCTTTGTAATTTAACCCTGTGAAAGCCCTAGCTCTCGAAGCTTTGTATTATAACCCGAGAGGGTCTGTGATAGTCCTAGCTCTCGAAGCTTTGTATTATAACCCGAAAGGGTCTGTGATAGTCCAAGCTCTCGAAGCTTTGTATTATAACCCGAAAGTGTCTGTGATAGTCCTAGCTCTCGAAGCTTTGTATTATAACCCGCAAGGGTCTGTGATAGTCCTAGCTCTCGAAGCTTTGTATTATAACCCGCAAGGGTCTGTGATAGTCCTAGCTCTCGAAGCTTTGTATTATAACCCGAAAGGGTTAGTGTTAGTCCTAGCTCTCGAAGCTTTGTATTATAACCCGAAAGGGATAGTGTTAGTCCTAGCTCTCGAAGCCCTGTATTATAACCCGAAAGGGTTAGTGTTAGTCCTAGCTCTCGAAGCTTTGTATTATAACCCGAAAGGGTTAGTGTTAGTCCTAGCTCTCGAAGCTTTGTATTATAACCCGAAAGGGTTAGTGATAGTCCTAGCTCTCGAAGCTTTGTATTATAACCCGAAAGGGTTAGTGTTAGTCCTAGCTCTCGAAGCTTTGTAATTTAACCCTGTGAAAGCCCTAGCTCTCGAAGCTTTGTAATTTAACCCTGTGAAAGCCCTAGCTCTCGAAGCTTTGTAATTTAACCCTGTGAAAGCCCTAGCTCTCGAAGCTTTGTAATTTAACCCTGTGAAAGCCCTAGCTCTCGAAGCTTTGTAATTTAACCCTGTGAAAGCCTTAGCTCTCGAAGCTTTCTAATTTAACCCTGTGAAAGCCCTAGCTCTCGAAGCTTTGTAATTTAACCCTGTGAAAGCCCTAGCTCTCGAAGCTTTGTAATTTAACCCTGTGAAAGCCCTAGCTCTCGAAGCTTTGTAATTTAACCCTGTGAAAGCCCTAGCTCTCGAAACTTTGTAATTTAACCCTGTGAAAGCCCTAGCTCTCGAAGTTTTGTAATTTAACCCTGTGAAAGCCCTAGCTCTCGAAGCTTTGTAATTTAACCCTGTGAAAGCCCTAGCTCTCGAAGCTTTGTATTATAACCCGAAAGGGTCTGTGAAAGTCCTAGCTCTCGAAGCTTTGTATTATAACCCGAGAGGGTCTGTGATAGTCCTAGCTCTCGAAGCTTTGTATTATAACCCGAAAGTGTCTGTGATAGTCCTAGCTCTCGAAGCTTTGTATTATAACCCGCAAGGGTCTGTGATAGTCCTAGCTGTCGAAGCTTTGTATTATAACCCGCAAGGGTCTGTGATAGTCCTAGCTCTCGAAGCTTTGTATTATAACCCGAAAGGGTTAGTGTTAGTCCTAGCTCTCGAAGCTTTGTAATTTAACCCTGTGAAAGCCCTAGCTCTCGAAGCTTTGTAATTTAACCCTGTGAAAGCCCTAGCTCTCGAAGCTTTGTAATTTAACCCTGTGAAAGCCCTAGCTCTCGAAGCTTTGTAATTTAACCCTGTGAAAGTTCTAGCTCTCGAAGCTTTGTAATTTAACCCTGTGAAAGCCTTAGCTCTTGAAGCTTTCTAATTTAACCCTGTGAAAGCCCTAGCTCTCGAAGCTTTGTAATTTAACCCTGTGAAAGCCCTAGCTCTCGAAACTTTGTAATTTAACCCTGTGAAAGCCCTAGCTCTCGAAGCTTTGTAATTTAACCCTGTGAAAGCCCTAGCTCTCGAAGCTTTGTAATTTAACCCTGTGAAAGCCCTAGCTCTCGAAGCTTTGTATTATAACCCGAAAGGGTCTGTGAAAGTCCTAGCTCTCGAAGCTTTGTATTATAACCCGAGAGGGTCTGTGATAGTCCTAGCTCTCGAAGCTTTGTATTATAACCCGAAAGGGTCTGTGATAGTCCAAGCTCTCGAAGCTTTGTATTATAACCCGAAAGTGTCTGTGATAGTCCTAGCTCTCGAAGCTTTGTATTATAACCCGCAAGGGTCTGTGATAGTCCTAGCTGTCGAAGCTTTGTATTATAACCCGCAAGGGTCTGTGATAGTCCTAGCTCTCGAAGCTTTGTATTATAACCCGAAAGGGTTAGTGTTAGTCCTAGCTCTCGAAGCTTTGTAATTTAACCCTGTGAAAGCCCTAGCTCTCGAAGCTTTGTAATTTAACCCTGTGAAAGCCCTAGCTCTCGAAGCTTTGTAATTTAACCCTGTGAAAGCCCTAGCTCTCGAAGCTTTGTAATTTAACCCTGTGAAAGCCCTAGCTCTCAAAACTTTGTAATTTAACCCTGTGAAAGCCCTAGCTCTCGAAGCTTTGTAATTTAACCCTGTGAAAGCCCTAGCTCTCGAAGCTTTGTAATTTAACCCTGTGAAAGCCCTAGCTCTCGAAGCTTTGTATTATAACCCGAGAGGGTCTGTGATAGTCCTAGCTCTCGAAGCTTTGTATTATAACCCGAAAGGGTCTGTGATAGTCCAAGCTCTCGAAGCTTTGTATTATAACCCGAAAGTGTCTGTGATAGTCCTAGCTCTCGAAGCTTTGTATTATAACCCGCAAGGGTCTGTGATAGTCCTAGCTCTCGAAGCTTTGTATTATAACCCGCAAGGGTCTGTGATAGTCCTAGCTCTCGAAGCTTTGTATTATAACCCGAAAGGGTTAGTGTTAGTCCTAGCTCTCGAAGCTTTGTATTATAACCCGAAAGGGATAGTGTTAGTCCTAGCTCTCGAAGCCCTGTATTATAACCCGAAAGGGTTAGTGTTAGTCCTAGCTCTCGAAGCTTTGTATTATAACCCGAAAGGGTTAGTGTTAGTCCTAGCTCTCGAAGCTTTGTATTATAACCCGAAAGGGTTAGTGATAGTCCTAGCTCTCGAAGCTTTGTATTATAACCCGAAAGGGTTAGTGTTAGTCCTAGCTCTCGAAGCTTTGTAATTTAACCCTGTGAAAGCCCTAGCTCTCGAAGCTTTGTAAGTTAACCCTGTGAAAGCCCTAGCTCTCGAAGCTTTGTAATTTAACCCTGTGAAAGCCCTAGCTCTCGAAGCTTTGTAATTTAACCCTGTGAAAGCCCTAGCTCTCGAAGCTTTGTAATTTAACCCTGTGAAAGCCTTAGCTCTCGAAGCTTTCTAATTTAACCCTGTGAAAGCCCTAGCTCTCGAAGCTTTGTAATTTAACCCTGTGAAAGCCCTAGCTCTCGAAGCTTTGTAATTTAACCCTGTGAAAGCCCTAGCTCTCGAAGCTTTGTAATTTAACCCTGTGAAAGCCCTAGCTCTCAAAACTTTGTAATTTAACCCTGTGAAAGCCCTAGCTCTCGAAGCTTTGTAATTTAACCCTGTGAAAGCCCTAGCTCTCGAAGCTTTGTAATTTAACCCTGTGAAAGCCCTAGCTCTCGAAGCTTTGTATTATAACCCGAAAGGGTCTGTGAAAGTCCTAGCTCTCGAAGCTTTGTATTATAACCCGAGAGGGTCTGTGATAGTCCTAGCTCTCGAAGCTTTGTATTATAACCCGAAAGGGTCTGTGATAGTCCAAGCTCTCGAAGCTTTGTATTATAACCCGAAAGTGTCTGTGATAGTCCTAGCTCTCGAAGCTTTGTATTATAACCCGCAAGGGTCTGTGATAGTCCTAGCTGTCGAAGCTTTGTATTATAACCCGCAAGGGTCTGTGATAGTCCTAGCTCTCGAAGCTTTGTAATTTAACCCTGTGAAAGCCCTAGCTCTCGAAGCTTTGTAATTTAACCCTGTGAAAGCCCTAGCTCTCGAAGCTTTGTAATTTAACCCTGTGAAAGCCCTAGCTCTCGAAGCTTTGTAATTTAACCCTGTGAAAGCCCTAGCTCTCGAAGCTTTGTAATTTAACCCTGTGAAAGCCTTAGCTCTCGAAGCTTTCTAATTTAACCCTGTGAAAGCCCTAGCTCTCGAAGCTTTGTAATTTAACCCTGTGAAAGCCCTAGCTCTCGAAGCTTTGTAATTTAACCCTGTGAAAGCCCTAGCTCTCGAAGCTTTGTAATTTAACCCTGTGAAAGCCCTAGCTCTCGAAACTTTGTAATTTAACCCTGTGAAAGCCCTAGCTCTCGAAGCTTTGTAATTTAACCCTGTGAAAGCCCTAGCTCTCGAAGCTTTGTAATTTAACCCTGTGAAAGCCCTAGCTCTCGAAGCTTTGTATTATAACCCGAAAGGGTCTGTGAAAGTCCTAGCTCTCGAAGCTTTGTATTATAACCCGAGAGGGTCTGTGATAGTCCTAGCTCTCGAAGCTTTGTATTATAACCCGAAAGGGTCTGTGATAGTCCAAGTTCTCGAAGCTTTGTATTATAACCCGAAAGTGTCTGTGATAGTCCTAGCTCTCGAAGCTTTGTATTATAACCCGCAAGGGTCTGTGATAGTCCTAGCTCTCGAAGCTTTGTATTATAACCCGAAAGGGTTAGTGTTAGTCCTAGTTCTCGAAGCTTTGTATTATAACCCGAAAGGGTTAGTGTTAGTCCTAGCTCTCGAAGCTTTGTATTATAACCCGAAAGGGTTAGTGTTAGTCCTAGCTCTCGAAGCTTTGTATTATAACCCGAAAGGGTTAGTGTTAGTCCTAGCTCTCGAAGCTTTGTATTATAACCCGAAAGGGTTAGTGATAGTCCTAGCTCTCGAAGCTTTGTATTATAACCCGAAAGGGTTAGTGATAGTCCTAGCTCTCGAAGCTTTGTATTATAACCCGAAAGGGTTAGTGTTAGTCCTAGCTCTCGAAGCTTTGTATTATAACCCGAAAGGGTTAGTGTTAGTCCTAGCTCTCGAAGCTTTGTAATTTAACCCTGTGAAAGCCCTAGCTCTCGGAGCTTTGTAATTTAACCCTGTGAAAGCCCTAGCTCTCGAAGCTTTGTAATTTAACCCTGTGAAAGCCCTAGCTCTCGAAGCTTTGTAATTTAACCCTGTGAAAGCCCTAGCTCTCGAAGCTTTGTAATTTAACCCTGTGAAAGCCCTAGCTCTCGAAGCTTTGTAATTTAACCCTGTGAAAGCCCTAGCTCTCAAAACTTTGTAATTTAACCCTGTGAAAGCCCTAGCTCTCGAAGCTTTGTAATTTAACCCTGTGAAAGCCCTAGCTCTCGAAACTTTGTAATTTAACCCTGTGAAAGCCCTAGCTCTCGAAGCTTTGTAATTTAACCCTGTGAAAGCCCTAGCTCTCGAAGCTTTGTAATTTAACCCTGTGAAAGCCCTAGCTCTCGAAGCTTTGTATTATAACCCGAAAGGGTCTGTGAAAGTCCTAGCTCTCGAAGCTTTGTATTATAACCCGAGAGGGTCTGTGATAGTCCTAGCTCTCGAAGCTTTGTATTATAACCCGAAAGGGTCTGTGATAGTCCAAGTTCTCGAAGCTTTGTATTATAACCCGAAAGTGTCTGTGATAGTCCTAGCTCTCGAAGCTTTGTATTATAACCCGCAAGGGTCTGTGATAGTCCTAGCTCTCGAAGCTTTGTATTATAACCCGAAAGGGTTAGTGTTAGTCCTAGTTCTCGAAGCTTTGTATTATAACCCGAAAGGGTTAGTGTTAGTCCTAGCTCTCGAAGCTTTGTATTATAACCCGAAAGGGTTAGTGTTAGTCCTAGCTCTCGAAGCTTTGTATTATAACCCGAAAGGGTTAGTGTTAGTCCTAGCTCTCGAAGCTTTGTATTATAACCCGAAAGGGTTAGTGATAGTCCTAGCTCTCGAAGCTTTGTATTATAACCCGAAAGGGTTAGTGATAGTCCTAGCTCTCGAAGCTTTGTATTATAACCCGAAAGGGTTAGTGTTAGTCCTAGCTCTCGAAGCTTTGTATTATAACCCGAAAGGGTTAGTGTTAGTCCTAGCTCTCGAAGCTTTGTAATTTAACCCTGTGAAAGCCCTAGCTCTCGGAGCTTTGTAATTTAACCCTGTGAAAGCCCTAGCTCTCGAAGCTTTGTAATTTAACCCTGTGAAAGCCCTAGCTCTCGAAGATTTGTAATTTAACCCTGTGAAAGCCCTAGCTCTCGAAGCTTTGTAATTTAACCCTGTGAAAGCCCTAGCTCTCAAAACTTTGTAATTTAACCCTGTGAAAGCCCTAGCTCTCGAAGCTTTGTAATTTAACCCTGTGAAAGCCCTAGCTCTCGAAGCTTTGTAATTTAACCCTGTGAAAGCCCTAGCTCTCGAAGCTTTGTATTATAACCCGAAAGGGTCTGTGAAAGTCCTGGCTCTCGAAGCTTTGTATTATAACCCGAGAGGGTCTGTGATAGTCCTAGCTCTCGAAGCTTTGTATTATAACCCGAAAGGGTCTGTGATAGTCCAAGCTCTCGAAGCTTTGTATTATAACCCGAAAGTGTCTGTGATAGTCCTAGCTCTCGAAGCTTTGTATTATAACCCGCAAGGGTCTGTGATAGTCCTAGCTCTCGAAGCTTTGTATTATAACCCGCAAGGGTCTGTGATAGTCCTAGCTCTCGAAGCTTTGTATTATAACCCGAAAGGGTTAGTGTTAGTCCTAGTTCTCGAAGCTTTGTATTATAACCCGAAAGGGTTAGTGTTAGTCCTAGCTCTCGAAGCTTTGTATTATAACCCGAAAGGGTTAGTGTTAGTCCTAGCTCTCGAAGCTTTGTATTATAACCCGAAAGGGTTAGTGTTAGTCCTAGCTCTCGAAGCTTTGTATTATAACCCGAAAGGGTTAGTGATAGTCCTAGCTCTCGAAGCTTTGTATTATAACCCGAAAGGGTTAGTGTTAGTCCTAGCTCTCGAAGCTTTGTATTATAACCCGAAAGGGTTAGTGTTAGTCCTAGCTCTCGAAGCTTTGTAATTTAACCCTGTGAAAGCCCTAGCTCTCGGAGCTTTGTAATTTAACCCTGTGAAAGCCCTAGCTCTCGAAGCTTTGTAATTTAACCCTGTGAAAGCCCTAGCTCTCGAAGCTTTGTAATTTAACCCTGTGAAAGCCCTAGCTCTCGAAGCTTTGTAATTTAACCCTGTGAAAGCCCTAGCTCTCGAAGCTTTGTAATTTAACCCTGTGAAAGCCCTAGCTCTCAAAACTTTGTAATTTAACCCTGTGAAAGCCCTAGCTCTCGAAGCTTTGTAATTTAACCCTGTGAAAGCCCTAGCTCTCGAAGCTTTGTAATTTAACCCTGTGAAAGCCCTAGCTCTCGAAGCTTTGTATTATAACCCGAAAGGGTCTGTGAAGGTCCTGGCTCTCGAAGCTTTGTATTATAACCCGAGAGGGTCTGTGATAGTCCTAGCTCTCGAAGCTTTGTATTATAACCCGCAAGGGTCTGTGATAGTCCTAGCTCTCGAAGCTTTGTATTATAACCCGAAAGGGTTAGTGTTAGTCCTAGTTCTCGAAGCTTTGTATTATAACCCGAAAGGGTTAGTGTTAGTCCTAGCTCTCGAAGCTTTGTATTATAACCCGAAAGGGTTAGTGTTAGTCCTAGCTCTCGAAGCTTTGTATTATAACCCGAAAGGGTTAGTGTTAGTCCTAGCTCTCGAAGCTTTGTATTATAACCCGAAAGGGTTAGTGATAGTCCTAGCTCTCGAAGCTTTGTATTATAACCCGAAAGGGTTAGTGTTAGTCCTAGCTCTCGAAGCTTTGTATTATAACCCGAAAGGGTTAGTGTTAGTCCTAGCTCTCGAAGCTTTGTAATTTAACCCTGTGAAAGCCCTAGCTCTCGGAGCTTTGTAATTTAACCCTGTGAAAGCCCTAGCTCTCGAAGCTTTGTAATTTAACCCTGTGAAAGCCCTAGCTCTCGAAGCTTTGTAATTTAACCCTGTGAAAGCCCTAGCTCTCGAAGCTTTGTAATTTAACCCTGTGAAAGCCCTAGCTCTCGAAGCTTTGTAATTTAACCCTGTGAAAGCCCTAGCTCTCAAAACTTTGTAATTTAACCCTGTGAAAGCCCTAGCTCTCGAAGCTTTGTAATTTAACCCTGTGAAAGCCCTAGCTCTCGAAGCTTTGTAATTTAACCCTGTGAAAGCCCTAGCTCTCGAAGCTTTGTATTATAACCCGAAAGGGTCTGTGAAAGTCCTGGCTCTCGAAGCTTTGTATTATAACCCGAGAGGGTCTGTGATAGTCCTAGCTCTCGAAGCTTTGTATTATAACCCGAAAGGGTCTGTGATAGTCCAAGCTCTCGAAGCTTTGTATTATAACCCGAAAGTGTCTGTGATAGTCCTAGCTCTCGAAGCTTTGTATTATAACCCGCAAGGGTCTGTGATAGTCCTAGCTCTCGAAGCTTTGTATTATAACCCGCAAGGGTCTGTGATAGTCCTAGCTCTCGAAGCTTTGTATTATAACCCGAAAGGGTTAGTGTTAGTCCTAGCTCTCGAAGCTTTGTATTATAACCCGAAAGGGATAGTGTTAGTCCTAGCTCTCGAAGCTTTGTATTATAACCCGAAAGGGTTAGTGTTAGTCCTAGCTCTCGAAGCTTTGTATTATAACCCGAAAGGGTTAGTGTTAGTCCTAGCTCTCGAAGCTTTGTATTATAACCCGAAAGGGTTAGTGTTAGTCCTAGCTCTCGAAGCTTTGTATTATAACCCGAAAGGGTTAGTGATAGTCCTAGCTCTCGAAGCTTTGTATTATAACCCGAAAGGGTTAGTGTTAGTCCTAGCTCTCGAAGCTTTGTAATTTAACCCTGTGAAAGCCCTAGCTCTCGAAGCTTTGTAATTTAACCCTGTGAAAGCCCTAGCTCTCGAAGCTTTGTAATTTAACCCTGTGAAAGCCCTAGCCTCGAAGCTTTGTAATTTAACCCTGTGAAAGCCCTAGCTCTCGAAGCTTTGTAATTTAACCCTGTGAAAGCCTTAGCTCTCGAAGCTTTGTAATTTAACCCTGTGAAAGCCCTAGCTCTCGAAGCTTTGTATTATAACCCGAAAGGGTCTGTGAAAGTCCTAGCTCTCGAAGCTTTGTATTATAACCCGAGAGGGTCTGTGATAGTCCTAGCTCTCGAAGCTTTGTATTATAACCCGAAAGGGTCTGTGATAGTCCAAGTTCTCGAAGCTTTGTATTATAACCCGAAAGTGTCTGTGATAGTCCTAGCTCTCGAAGCTTTGTATTATAACCCGCAAGGGTCTGTGATAGTCCTAGCTCTCGAAGCTTTGTATTATAACCCGAAAGGGTTAGTGTTAGTCCTAGCTCTCGAAGCTTTGTATTATAACCCGAAAGGGTTAGTGTTAGTCCTAGCTCTCGAAGCTTTGTATTATAACCCGAAAGGGTTAGTGTTAGTCCTAGCTCTCGAAGCTTTGTATTATAACCCGAAAGGGTTAGTGTTAGTCCTAGCTCTCGAAGCTTTGTATTATAACCCGAAAGGGTTAGTGATAGTCCTAGCTCTCGAAGCTTTGTATTATAACCCGAAAGGGTTAGTGATAGTCCTAGCTCTCGAAGCTTTGTATTATAACCCGAAAGGGTTAGTGTTAGTCCTAGCTCTCGAAGCTTTGTATTATAACCCGAAAGGGTTAGTGTTAGTCCTAGCTCTCGAAGCTTTGTAATTTAACCCTGTGAAAGCCCTAGCTCTCGGAGCTTTGTAATTTAACCCTGTGAAAGCCCTAGCTCTCGAAGCTTTGTAATTTAACCCTGTGAAAGCCCTAGCTCTCGAAGCTTTGTAATTTAACCCTGTGAAAGCCCTAGCTCTCGAAGCTTTGTAATTTAACCCTGTGAAAGCCCTAGCTCTCGAAGCTTTGTAATTTAACCCTGTGAAAGCCCTAGCTCTCAAAACTTTGTAATTTAACCCTGTGAAAGCCCTAGCTCTCGAAGCTTTGTAATTTAACCCTGTGAAAGCCCTAGCTCTCGAAGCTTTGTAATTTAACCCTGTGAAAGCCCTAGCTCTCGAAGCTTTGTATTATAACCCGAAAGGGTCTGTGAAAGTCCTAGCTCTCGAAGCTTTGTATTATAACCCGAGAGGGTCTGTGATAGTCCTAGCTCTCGAAGCTTTGTATTATAACCCGAAAGGGTCTGTGATAGTCCAAGCTCTCGAAGCTTTGTATTATAACCCGAAAGTGTCTGTGATAGTCCTAGCTCTCGAAGCTTTGTATTATAACCCGCAAGGGTCTGTGATAGTCCTAGCTCTCGAAGCTTTGTATTATAACCCGCAAGGGTCTGTGATAGTCCTAGCTCTCGAAGCTTTGTATTATAACCCGAAAGGGTTAGTGTTAGTCCTAGCTCTCGAAGCTTTGTATTATAACCCGAAAGGGATAGTGTTAGTCCTAGCTCTCGAAGCTTTGTATTATAACCCGAAAGGGTTAGTGTTAGTCCTAGCTCTCGAAGCTTTGTATTATAACCCGAAAGGGTTAGTGTTAGTCCTAGCTCTCGAAGCTTTGTATTATAACCCGAAAGGGTTAGTGATAGTCCTAGCTATCGAAGCTTTGTATTATAACCCGAAAGGGTTAGTGTTAGTCCTAGCTCTCGAAGCTTTGTAATTTAACCCTGTGAAAGCCCTAGCTCTCGAAGCTTTGTAATTTAACCCTGTGAAAGCCCTAGCTCTCGAAGCTTTGTAATTTAACCCTGTGAAAGCCCTAGCTCTCGAAGCTTTGTAATTTAACCCTGTGAAAGCCCTAGCACTCGAAGCTTTGTAATTTAACCCTGTGAAAGCCTTAGCTCTCGAAGCTTTCTAATTTAACCCTGTGAAAGCCCTAGCTCTCGAAGCTTTGTAATTTAACCCTGTGAAAGCCCTAGCTCTCGAAGCTTTGTAATTTAACCCTGTGAAAGCCCTAGCTCTCGAAACTTTGTAATTTAACCCTCTGAAAGCCCTAGCTCTCGAAACTTTGTAATTTAACCCTGTGAAAGCCCTAGCTCTCGAAGCTTTGTAATTTAACCCTGTGAAAGCCCTAGCTCTCGAAGCTTTGTAATTTAACCCTGTGAAAGCCCTAGCTCTCGAAGCTTTGTATTATAACCCGAAAGGGTCTGTGAAAGTCCTAGCTCTCGAAGCTTTGTATTATAACCCGAGAGGGTCTGTGATAGTCCTAGCTCTCGAAGCTTTGTATTATAACCCGAAAGGGTCTGTGATAGTCCAAGCTCTCGAAGCTTTGTATTATAACCCGAAAGTGTCTGTGATAGTCCTAGCTCTCGAAGCTTTGTATTATAACCCGCAAGGGTCTGTGATAGTCCTAGCTGTCGAAGCTTTGTATTATAACCCGCGAGGGTCTGTGATAGTCCTAGCTCTCGAAGCTTTGTATTATAACCCGAAAGGGTTAGTGTTAGTCCTAGCTCTCGAAGCTTTGTATTATAACCCGAAAGGGTTAGTGTTAGTCCTAGCTCTCGAAGCTTTGTATTATAACCCGAAAGGGTTAGTGATAGTCCTAGCTCTCGAAGCTTTGTATTATAACCCGAAAGGGTTAGTGTTAGTCCTAGCTCTCGAAGCTTTGTATTATAACCCGAAAGGGTTAGTGATAGTCCTAGCTCTCGAAGCTTTGTATTATAACCCGAAAGGGTTAGTGTTAGTCCTAGCTCTCGAAGCTTTGTAATTTAACCCTGAGAAAGCCCTAGCTCTCGAAGCTTTGTAATTTAACCCTGTGAAAGCCCTAGCTCTCGAAGCTTTGTAATTTAACCCTGTGAAAGCCCTAGCTCTCGAAGCTTTGTAATTTAACCCTGTGAAAGCCCTAGCTCTCGAAGCTTTGTAATTTAACCCTGTGAAAGCCCTAGCTCTCGAAGCTTTCTAATTTAACCCTGTGAAAGCCCTAGCTCTCGAAGCTTTGTAATTTAACCCTGTGAAAGCCCTAGCTCTCGAAGCTTTGTAATTTAACCCTGTGAAAGCCCTAGCTCTCGAAGCTTTCTAATTTAACCCTGTGAAAGCCCTAGCTCTCGAAGCTTTGTAATTTAACCCTGTGAAAGCCTTAGCTCTCGAAGCTTTCTAATTTAACCCTGTGAAAGCCCTAGCTCTCGAAGCTTTGTAATTTAACCCTGTGAAAGCCCTAGCTCTCGAAGCTTTGTAATTTAACCCTGTGAAAGCCCTAGCTCTCGAAGCTTTGTAATTTAACCCTGTGAAAGCCCTAGCTCTCGAAACTTTGTAATTTAACCCTGTGAAAGCCCTAGCTCACGAAGCTTTGTAATTTAACCCTGTGAAAGCCCTAGCTCTCGAAGCTTTGTAATTTAACCCTGTGAAAGCCCTAGCTCTCGAAGCTTTGTATTATAACCCGAAAGGGTCTGTGAAAGTCCTAGCTCTCGAAGCTTTGTATTATAACCCGAGAGGGTCTGTGATAGTCCTAGCTCTCGAAGCTTTGTATTATAACCCGAAAGGGTCTGTGATAGTCCAAGCTCTCGAAGCTTTGTATTATAACCCGAAAGTGTCTGTGATAGTCCTAGCTCTCGAAGCTTTGTATTATAACCCGCAAGGGTCTGTGATAGTCCTAGCTGTCGAAGCTTTGTATTATAACCCGCAAGGGTCTGTGATAGTCCTAGCTCTCGAAGCTTTGTATTATAACCCGAAAGGGTTAGTGTTAGTCCTAGCTCTCGAAGCTTTGTATTATAACCCGAAAGGGTTAGTGTTAGTCCTAGCTCTCGAAGCTTTGTATTATAACCCGAAAGGGTTAGTGATAGTCCTAGCTCTCGAAGCTTTGTATTATAACCCGAAAGGGTTAGTGTTAGTCCTAGCTCTCGAAGCTTTGTATTATAACCCGAAAGGGTTAGTGATAGTCCTAGCTCTCGAAGCTTTGTATTATAACCCGAAAGGGTTAGTGTTAGTCCTAGCTCTCGAAGCTTTGTAATTTAACCCTGAGAAAGCCCTAGCTCTCGAAGCTTTGTAATTTAACCCTGTGAAAGCCCTAGCTCTCGAAGCTTTGTAATTTAACCCTGTGAAAGCCCTAGCTCTCGAAGCTTTGTAATTTAACCCTGTGAAAGCCCTAGCTCTCGAAGCTTTGTAATTTAACCCTGTGAAAGCCCTAGCTCTCGAAGCTTTCTAATTTAACCCTGTGAAAGCCCTAGCTCTCGAAGCTTTCTAATTTAACCCTGTGAAAGCCCTAGCTCTCGAAGCTTTGTAATTTAACCCTGTGAAAGCCCTAGCTCTCGAAGCTTTCTAATTTAACCCCGTGAAAGCCCTAGCTCTCGAAGCTTTGTAATTTAACGCTGTGAAAGCCCTAGCTCTCGAAGCTTTGTAATTTAACCCTGTGAAAGCCCTAGCTCTCGAAGCTTTGTAATTTAACCCTGTGAAAGCCCTAGCTCTCGAAATTTTGTAATTTAACCCTGTGAAAGCCCTAGCTCTCGAAGCTTTGTAATTTAACCCTGTGAAAGCCCTAGCTCTCGAAACTTTGTAATTTAACCCTGTGAAAGCCCTAGCTCTCGAAGCTTTGTAATTTAACCCTGTGAAAGCCCTAGCTCTCGAAGCTTTGTATTATAACCCGAAAGGGTCTGTGAAAGTCCTAGCTCTCGAAGCTTTGTATTATAACCCGAGAGGGTCTGTGATAGTCCTAGCTCTCGAAGCTTTGTATTATAACCCGAAAGGGTCTGTGATAGTCCAAGCTCTCGAAGCTTTGTATTATAACCCGAAAGTGTCTGTGATAGTCCTAGCTCTCGAAGCTTTGTATTATAACCCGCAAGGGTCTGTGATAGTCCTAGCTCTCGAAGCTTTGTATTATAACCCGAAAGGGTTAGTGTTAGTCCTAGCTCTCGAAGCTTTGTATTATAACCCGAAAGGGTTAGTGTTAGTCCTAGCTCTCGAAGCTTTGTATTATAACCCGAAAGGGTTAGTGTTAGTCCTAGCTCTCGAAGCTTTGTATTATAACCCGAAAGGGTTAGTGTTAGTCCTAGCTCTCGAAGCTTTGTATTATAACCCGAAAGGGTTAGTGAAGTCCTAGCTCTCGAAGCTTTGTAAAGTCGGCCGTAATCAATGGTTGATGGAAATCCTAGCTCTCGAAGCTTTGTATTATAACCCGAAAGGGTTAGTGAAAGTCCTAGCTCTCGAAGCTTTGTATTATAACCCGAAAGGGTCTGTGAAAATCCTAGCTCTCGAAGCTTTGTATTATAACCCGAAAGGGTTAGTGAAAGTCCTAGCTCTCGAAGCTTTGTATTATAACCCGAAAGGGTTAGTGATAGTCCTAGCTCTCGAAGCTTTGTATTATAACCCGAAAGGGTTAGTGATAGTCCTAGCTCTCGAAGCTTTGTATTATAACCCGAAAGGGTTAGTGATAGTCCTAGCTCTCGAAGCTTTGTATTATAACCCGAAAGGGTTAGTGATAGTCCTAGCTCTCGAAGCTTTGTATTATAACCCGAAAGGGTTAGTGTTAGTCCTAGCTCTCGAAGCTTTGTATTATAACCCGAAAGGGTTAGTGTTAGTCCTAGCTCTCGAAGCTTTGTATTATAACCCGAAAGGGTTAGTGTTAGTCCTAGCTCTCGAAGCTTTGTATTATAACCCGAAAGGGTTAGTGTTAGTCCTAGCTCTCGAAGCTTTGTAATTTAACCCTGTGAAAGCCCTAGCTCTCGAAGCTTTGTAATTTAACCCTGTGAAAGCCCTAGCTCTCGAAGCTTTGTAATTTAACCCTGTGAAAGCCCTAGCTCTCGAAGCTTTGTAATTTAACCCTGTGAAAGCCCTAGCTCTCGAAGCTTTGTTATTTAACCCTGTGAAAGCCCTAGCTCTCGAAGCTTTCTAATTTAACCCTGTGAAAGCCCTAGCTCTCGAAGCTTTGTAATTTAACCCTGTGAAAGCCCTAGCTCTCGAAGCTTTGTAATTTAACCCTGTGAAAGCCCTAGCTCTCGAAACTTTGTAATTTAACCCTGTGAAAGCCCTAGCTCTCGAAGCTTTGTAATTTAACCCTGTGAAACCCCTAGCTCTCGAAGCTTTGTAATTTAACCCTGTGAAAGCCCTAGCTCTCGAAGCTTTGTATTATAACCCGAAAGGGTCTGTGAAAGTCCTAGCTCTCGAAGCTTTGTATTATAACCCGAGAGGGTCTGTGATAGTCCTAGCTCTCGAAGCTTTGTATTATAACCCGAAAGGGTCTGTGATAGTCCAAGCTCTCGAAGCTTTGTATTATAACCCGAAAGTGTCTGTGATAGTCCTAGCTCTCGAAGCTTTGTATTATAACCCGCAAGGGTCTGTGATAGTCCTAGCTCTCGAAGCTTTGTATTATAACCCGAAAGGGTTAGTGTTAGTCCTAGCTCTCGAAGCTTTGTATTATAACCCGAAAGGGTTAGTGTTAGTCCTAGCTCTCGAAGCTTTGTATTATAACCCGAAAGGGTTAGTGTTAGTCCTAGCTCTCGAAGCTTTGTATTATAACCCGAAAGGGTTAGTGTTAGTCCTAGCTCTCGAAGCTTTGTATTATAACCCGAAAGGGTTAGTGTTAGTCCTAGCTCTCGAAGCTTTGTATTATAACCCGAAAGGGTTAGTGAAGTCCTAGCTCTCGAAGCTTTGTAAAGTCAGCCGTAATCAATGGTTGATGGAAATCCTAGCTCTCGAAGCTTTGTATTATAACCCGAAAGGGTTAGTGAAAGTCCTAGCTCTTGAAGCTTTGTATTATAACCCGAAAGGGTCTGTGAAAATCCTAGCTCTCGAAGCTTTGTATTATAACCCGAAAGGGTTAGTGAAAGTCCTAGCTCTCGAAGCTTTGTATTATAACCCGAAAGGGTTAGTGATAGTCCTAGCTCTCGAAGCTTTGTATTACAACCCGAAAGGGTTAGTGATAGTCCTAGCTCTCGAAGCTTTGTATTATAACCCGAAAGGGTTAGTGATAGTCCTAGCTCTCGAAGCTTTGTATTATAACCCGAAAGGGTTAGTGATAGTCCTAGCTCTCGAAGCTTTGTATTATAACCCGAAAGGGTTAGTGTTAGTCCTAGCTCTCGAAGCTTTGTATTATAACCCGAAAGGGTTAGTGTTAGTCCTAGCTCTCGAAGCTTTGTATTATAACCCGAAAGGGTTAGTGTTAGTCCTAGCTCTCGAAGCTTTGTAATTTAACCCTCTGAAAGCCCTAGCTCTCGAAGCTTTGTAATTTAACCCTGTGAAAGCCCTAGCTCTCGAAGCTTTGTAATTTAACCCTGTGAAAGCCCTAGCTCTCGAAGCTTTGTAATTTAACCCTGTGAAAGCCCTAGCTCTCGAAGCTTTGTAATTTAACCCTGTGAAAGCCCTAGCTCTCGAAGCTTTCTAATTTAACCCTGTGAAAGCCCTAGCTCTCGAAGCTTTGTAATTTAACCCTGTGAAAGCCCTAGCTCTCGAAGCTTTGTAATTTAACCCTGTGAAAGCCCTAGCTCTCGAAGCTTTGTAATTTAACCCTGTGAAAGCCCTAGCTCTCGAAGCTTTGTATTATAACCCGAAAGGGTCTGTGAAAGTCCTAGCTCTCGAAGCTTTGTATTATAACCCGAGAGGGTCTGTGATAGTCCAAGCTCTCGAAGCTTTGTATTATAACCCGAAAGTGTCTGTGATAGTCCTAGCTCTCGAAGCTTTGTATTATAACCCGCAAGGGTCTGTGATAGTCCTAGCTCTCGAAGCTTTGTATTATAACCCGAAAGGGTTAGTGTTAGTCCTAGCTCTCGAAGCTTTGTATTATAACCCGAAAGGGTTGGTATTAGTCCTAGCTCTCGAAGCTTTGTATTATAACCCGAAAGGGTTAGTGTTAGTCCTAGCTCTCGAAGCTTTGTATTATAACCCGAAAGGGTTAGTGTTAGTCCTAGCTCTCGAAGCTTTGTATTATAACCCGAAAGGGTTAGTGAAGTCCTAGCTCTCGAAGCTTTGTAAAGTCAGCCGTAATCAATGGTTGATGGAAATCCTAGCTCTCGAAGCTTTGTATTATAACCCGAAGGGGTTAGTGAAAGTCCTAGCTCTCGAAGCTTTGTATTATAACCCGAAAGGGTCTGTGAAAATCCTAGCTCTCGAAGCTTTGTATTATAACCCGAAAGGGTTAGTGAAAGTCCTAGCTCTCGAAGCTTTGTATTATAACCCGAAAGGGTTAGTGATAGTCCTAGCTCTCGAAGCTTTGTATTATAACCCGAAAGGGTTAGTGATAGTCCTAGCTCTCGAAGCTTTGTATTATAACCCGAAAGGGTTAGTGATAGTCCTAGCTCTCGAAGCTTTGTATTATAACCCGAAAGGGTTAGTGATAGTCCTAGCTCTCGAAGCTTTGTATTATAACCCGAAAGGGTTAGTGTTAGTCCTAGCTCTCGAAGCTTTGTATTATAACCCGAAAGGGTTAGTGTTAGTCCTAGCTCTCGAAGCTTTGTATTATAACCCGAAAGGGTTAGTGTTAGTCCTAGCTCTCGAAGCTTTGTATTATAACCCGAAAGGGTTAGTGTTAGTCCTAGCTCTCGAAGCTTTGTATTATAACCCGAAAGGGTTAGTGATAGTCCTAGCTCTCGAAGCTTTGTATTATAACCCGAAAGGGTTAGTGATAGTCCTAGCTCTCGAAGCTTTGTATTATAACCCGAAAGGGTTAGTGTTAGTCCTAGCTCTCGAAGCTTTGTATTATAACCCGAAAGGGTTAGTGTTAGTCCTAGCTCTCGAAGCTTTGTATTATAACCCGAAAGGGTTAGTGTTAGTCCTAGCTCTCGAAGCTTTGTATTATAACCCGAAAGGGTTAGTGTTAGTCCTAGCTCTCGAAGCTTTGTATTATAACCCGAAAGGGTTAGTGTTAGTCCTAGCTCTCGAAGCTTTGTATTATAACCCGAAAGGGTTAGTGTTAGTCCTAGCTCTCGAAGCTTTGTATTATAACCCGAAAGGGTTAGTGTTAGTCCTAGCTCTCGAAGCTTTGTATTATAACCCGAAAGGGTTAGTGTTAGTCCTAGCTCTCGAAGCTTTGTATTATAACCCGAAAGGGTTAGTGTTAGTCCTAGCTCTCGAAGCTTTGTATTATAACCCGAAAGGGTTAGTGAAGTCCTAGCTCTCGAAGCTTTGTAAAGTCAGCCGTAATCAATGGTTGATGGAAATCCTAGCTCTCGAAGCTTTGTATTATAACCCGAAAGGGTCTGTGAAAATCCTAGCTCTCGAAGCTTTGTATTATAACCCGAAAGGGTTAGTGAAAGTCCTAGCTTTCGAAGCTTTGTATTATAACCCGAAAGGGTCTGTGATAGTCCAAGCTCTCGAAGCTTTGTATTATAACCCGCAAGGGTCTGTGATAGTCCTAGCTCTCGAAGCTTTGTATTATAACCCGCAAGGGTCTGTGATAGTCCTAGCTCTCGAAGCTTTGTATTATAACCCGAAAGGGTTAGTGTTAGTCCTAGCTCTCGAAGCTTTGTATTATAACCCGAAAGGGTTAGTTTTAGTCCTAGCTCTCGAAGCTTTGTATTATAACCCGAAAGGGTTAGTGTTAGTCCTAGCTCTCGAAGCTTTGTATTATAACCCGAAAGGGTTAGTGTTAGTCCTAGCTCTCGAAGCTTTGTATTATAACCCGAAAGGGTTAGTGTTAGTCCTAGCTCTCGAAGCTTTGTATTATAACCCGAAAGGGTTAGTGAAGTCCTAGCTCTCGAAGCTTTGTAAAGTCAGCCGTAATCAATGGTTGATGGAAATCCTAGCTCTCGAAGCTTTGTATTATAACCCGAAAGGGTCTGTGAAAATCCTAGCTCTCGAAGCTTTGTATTATAACCCGAAAGGGTTAGTGAAAGTCCTAGCTCTCGAAGCTTTGTATTATAACCCGAAAGGGTTAGTGATAGTCCTAGCTCTCGAAGCTTTGTATTATAACCCGAATGGGTTAGTGATAGTCCTAGCTCTCGAAGCTTTGTATTATAACCCGAAAGGGTTAGTGATAGTCCTAGCTCTCGAAGCTTTGTATTATAACCCGAAAGGGTTAGTGATAGTCCTAGCTCTCGAAGCTTTGTATTATAACCCGAAAGGGTCTGTGAAAATCCTAGCTCTCGAAGCTTTGTATTATAACCCGAAAGGGTTAGTGTTAGTCCTAGCTCTCGAAGCTTTGTATTATAACCCGAAAGGGTTAGTGAAGTCCTAGCTCTCGAAGCTTTGTAAAGTCAGCCGTAATCAATGGTTGATGGAAATCCTAGCTCTCGAAGCTTTGTATTATAACCCGAAAGGGTCTGTGAAAATCCTAGCTCTCGAAGCTTTGTATTATAACCCGAAAGGGTTAGTGAAAGTCCTAGC
Organism: Phalangium opilio; assembly: GCF_054372755.1. NCBI lineage: Eukaryota > Metazoa > Arthropoda > Arachnida > Opiliones > Phalangiidae > Phalangium > Phalangium opilio. The sequence goes on from NW_028324197.1 coordinate 1,272,098, forward strand.
TCTCGAAGCTTTGTATTATAACCCGAAAGGGTTAGTGATATTTCTAGCTCTCGAAGCTTTGTATTATAACCCGAAAGGGTTAGTGATAGTCCTAGCTCTCGAAGCTTTGTTTTATAACCCGAAAGGGTTAGTGATAGTCCTAGCTCTCGAAGCTTTGTATTATAACCCGAAAGGGTTAGTGATAGTCCTAGCTCTCGAAGCTTTGTATTATAACCCGAAAGGGTTAGTGTTAGTCCTAGCTCTCGAAGCTTTGTATTATAACCCGAAAGGGTTAGTGTTAGTCCTAGCTCTCGAAGCTTTGTATTATAACCCGAAAGGGTTAGTGTTAGTCCTAGCTCTCGAAGCTTTGTATTATAACCCGAAAGGGTTAGTGTTAGTCCTAGCTCTCGAAGCTTTGAATTATAACCCGAAAGGGTTAGTGTTAGTCCTAGCTCTCGAAGCTTTGTATTATAACCCGAAAGGGTTAGTGTTAGTCCTAGCTCTCGAAGCTTTGTATTAAAACCCGAAAGGGTTAGTGTTAGTCCTAGCTCTCGAAGCTTTGTATTATAACCCGAAAGGGTTAGTGTTAGTCCTAGCTCTCGAAGCTTTGTATTATAACCCGAAAGGGTTAGTGTTAGTCCTAGCTCTCGAAGCTTTGTATTATAACCCGAAAGGGTTAGTGTTAGTCCTAGCTCTCGAAGCTTTGTATTATAACCCGAAAGGGTTAGTGATAGTCCTAGCTCTCGAAGCTTTGTATTATAACCCGAAAGGGTTAGTGTTAGTCCTAGCTCTCGAAGCTTTGTATTATAACCCGAAAGGGTTAGTGATAGTCCTAGCTCTCGAAGCTTTGTATTATAACCCGAAAGGGTTAGTGTTAGTCCTAGCTCTCAAAGCTTTGTAATTTAACCCTGTGAAAGCCCTAGCTCTCGAAGCTTTGTAATTTAACCCTGTGAAAGCCCTAGCTCTCGAAGCTTTGTAATTTAACCCTGTGAAGGCCCTAGCTCTCGAAGCTTTGTAATTTAACCCTGTGAAAGCCCTAGCTCTCGAAGCTTTGTATTATAACCTGAAAGGGTCTGTGAAAGTCCTAGCTCTCGAAGCTTTGTATTATAACCCGAGAGGGTCTGTGATAGTCCTAGCTCTCGAAGCTTTGTATTATAACCCGAAAGGGTCTGTGATAGTCCAAGCTCTCGAAGCTTTGTATTATAACCCGAAAGGGTTAGTGTTAGTCCTAGCTCTCGAAGCTTTGTATTATAACCCGAAAGGGTTAGTGTTAGTCCTAGCTCTCGAAGCTTTGTAATTTAACCCTGTGAAAGCCCTAGCTCTCGAAGCTTTGTAATTTAACCCTGTGAAAGCCCTAGCTCTCGAAGCTTTGTAATTTAACCCTGTGAAAGCCCTAGCTCTCGAAGCTTTGTAATTTAACCCTGTGAAAGCCCTAGCTCTCGAAGCTTTGTAATTTAACCCTGTGAAAGCCCTAGCTCTCGAAGCTTTGTAATTTAACCCTGTGAAAGCCCTAGCTCTCGAAGCTTTGTAATTTAACCCTGTGAAAGCCCTAGCTCTCGAAGCTTTGTAATTTAACCCTGTGAAAGCCCTAGCTCTCGAAGCTTTGTATTATAACCCGAAAGGGTCTGTGAAAGTCCTTGCTCTCGAAGCTTTGTATTATAACCCGAGAGGGTCTGTGATAGTCCAAGCTCTCGAAGCTTTGTATTATAACCCGAAAGTGTCTGTGATAGTCCTAGCTCTCGAAGCTTTGTATTATAACCCGCAAGGGTCTGTGATAGTCCTAGCTCTCGAAGCTTTGTATTATAACCCGAAAGGGTTAGTGTTAGTCCTAGCTCTCGAAGCTTTGTATTATAACCCGAAAGGGTTAGTGTTAGTCCTAGCTCTCGAAGCTTTGTATTATAACCCGAAAGGGTTAGTGTTAGTCCTAGCTCTCGAAGCTTTGTATTATAACCCGAAAGGGTTAGTGTTAGTCCTAGCTCTCGAAGCTTTGAATTATAACCCGAAAGGGTTGGTGAAGTCCTAGCTCTCGAAGCTTTGTAAAGTCAGCTGTAATCAATGGTTGATGGAAATCCTAGCTCTCGAAGCTTTGTATTATAACCCGAAGGGGTTAGTGAAAGTCCTAGCTCTCGAAGCTTTGTATTATAACCCGAAAGGGTCTGTGAAAATCCTAGCTCTCGAAGCTTTGTATTATAACCCGAAAGGGTTAGTGAAAGTCCTAGCTCTCGAAGCTTTGTATTATAACCCGAAAGGGTTAGTGATAGTCCTAGCTCTCGAAGCTTTGTATTATAACCCGAAAGGGTTAGTGATAGTCCTAGCTCTCGAAGCTTTGTATTATAACCCGAAAGGGTTAGTGATAGTCCTAGCTCTCGAAGCTTTGTATTATAACCCGAAAGGGTTAGTGATAGTCCTAGCTCTCGAAGCTTTGTATTATAACCCGAAAGGGTTAGTGTTAGTCCTAGCTCTCGAAGCTTTGTATTATAACCCGAAAGGGTTAGTGTTAGTCCTAGCTCTCGAAGCTTTGTATTATAACCCGAAAGGGTTAGTGTTAGTCCTAGCTCTCGAAGCTTTGTATTATAACCCGAAAGGGTTAGTGTTAGTCCTAGCTCTCGAAGCTTTGTATTATAACCCGAAAGGGTTAGTGATAGTCCTAGCTCTCGAAGCTTTGTATTATAACCCGAATGGGTTAGTGATAGTCCTAGCTCTCGAAGCTTTGTATTATAACCCGAAAGGGTTAGTGTTAGTCCTAGCTCTCGAAGCTTTGTATTATAACCCGAAAGGGTTAGTGTTAGTCCTAGCTCTCGAAGCTTTGTATTATAACCCGAAAGGGTTAGTGTTAGTCCTAGCTCTCGAAGCTTTGTATTATAACCCGAAAGGGTTAGTGTTAGTCCTAGCTCTCGAAGCTTTGTATTATAACCCGAAAGGGTTAGTGTTAGTCCTAGCTCTCGAAGCTTTGTATTATAACCCGAAAGGGTTAGTGTTAGTCCTAGCTCTCGAAGCTTTGTATTATAACCCGAAAGGGTTAGTGTTAGTCCTAGCTCTCGAAGCTTTGTATTATAACCCGAAAGGGTTAGTGTTAGTCCTAGCTCTCGAAGCTTTGTATTATAACCCGAAAGGGTTAGTGTTAGTCCTAGCTCTCGAAGCTTTGTATTATAACCCGAAAGGGTTAGTGAAGTCCTAGCTCTCGAAGCTTTGTAAAGTCAGCCGTAATCAATGGTTGATGGAAATCCTAGCTCTCGAAGCTTTGTATTATAACCCGAAAGGGTCTGTGAAAATCCTAGCTCTCGAAGCTTTGTATTATAACCCGAAAGGGTTAGTGAAAGTCCTAGCTTTCGAAGCTTTGTATTATAACCCGAAAGGGTCTGTGATAGTCCAAGCTCTCGAAGCTTTGTATTATAACCCGCAAGGGTCTGTGATAGTCCTAGCTCTCGAAGCTTTGTATTATAACCCGCAAGGGTCTGTGATAGTCCTAGCTCTCGAAGCTTTGTATTATAACCCGAAAGGGTTAGTGTTAGTCCTAGCTCTCGAAGCTTTGTATTATAACCCGAAAGGGTTAGTGTTAGTCCTAGCTCTCGAAGCTTTGTATTATAACCCGAAAGGGTTAGTGTTAGTCCTAGCTCTCGAAGCTTTGTATTATAACCCGAAAGGGTTAGTGTTAGTCCTAGCTCTCGAAGCTTTGAATTATAACCCGAAAGGGTTAGTGTTAGTCCTAGCTCTCGAAGCTTTGTATTATAACCCGAAAGGGTTAGTGTTAGTCCTAGCTCTCGAAGCTTTGTATTATAACCCGAAAGGGTTAGTGTTAGTCCTAGCTCTCGAAGCTTTGTATTATAACCCGAAAGGGTTAGTGTTAGTCCTAGCTCTCGAAGCTTTGTATTATAACCCGAAAGGGTTAGTGTTAGTCCTAGCTCTCGAAGCTTTGTATTATAACCCGAAAGGGTTAGTGTTAGTCCTAGCTCTCGAAGCTTTGTATTATAACCCGAAAGGGTTAGTGATAGTCCTAGCTCTCGAAGCTTTGTATTATAACCCGAAAGGGTTAGTGTTAGTCCTAGCTCTCGAAGCTTTGTATTATAACCCGAAAGGGTTAGTGATAGTCCTAGCTCTCGAAGCTTTGTATTATAACCCGAAAGGGTTAGTGTTAGTCCTAGCTCTCGAAGCTTTGTAATTTAACCCTGTGAAAGCCCTAGCTCTCGAAGCTTTGTAATTTAACCCTGTGAAAGCCCTAGCTCTCGAAGCTTTGTAATATAACCCTGTGAAGGCCCTAGCTCTCGAAGCTTTGTAATTTAACCCTGTGAAAGCCCTAGCTCTCGAAGCTTTGTATTATAACCTGAAAGGGTCTGTGAAAGTCCTAGCTCTCGAAGCTTTGTATTATAACCCGAGAGGGTCTGTGATAGTCCTAGCTCTCGAAGCTTTGTATTATAACCCGAAAGGGTCTGTGATAGTCCAAGCTCTCGAAGCTTTGTATTATAACCCGAAAGGGTCTGTGATAGTCCTAGCTCTCGAAGCTTTGTAATTAAACCCTGTGAAAGCCCTAGCTCTCGAAGCTTTGTAATTTAACCCTGTGAAAGCCCTAGCTCTCGAAGCTTTGTATTATAACCCGAAAGGGTTTGTGAAACTCCTAGCTCTCGAAGCTTTGTATTATAACCCGAGAGGGTCTGTGATAGTCCTAGCTCTCGAAGCTTTATATTATAACCCGAAAGGGTCTGTGATAGTCCAAGCTCTCGATGCTTTGTATTATAACCCGAAAGGGTCTGTGATAGTCCTAGCTCTCGAAGCTTTGTATTATAACCCGCAAGGGTCTGTGATAGTCCTAGCTCTCGAAGCTTTGTATTATAACCCGCAAGGGTCTGTGATAGTCCTAGCTCTCGAAGCTTTGTATTATAACCCGAAAGGGTTAGTGTTAGTCCTAGCTCTCGAAGCTTTGTATTATAACCCGAAAGGGTTAGTGTTAGTCCTAGCTCTCGAAGCTTTGTATTATAACCCGAAAGGGTTAGTGTTAGTCCTAGCTCTCGAAGCTTTGTATTATAAACCGAAAGGGTTAGTGTTAGTCCTAGATCTCGAAGCTTTGTATTATAACCCGAAAGGGTTAGTGCTAGTCCTAGCTCTCGAAGCTTTGTATTATAACCCGAAAGGGTTAGTGTTAGTCCTAGCTCTCGAAGCTTTGTATTATAACCCGAAAGGGTTAGTGTTCGTCCTAGCTCTCGAAGCTTTGTATTATAACCCGAAAGGGTTAGTGATAGTCCTAGCTCTCGAAGCTTTGTATTATAACCCGAAAGGGTTAGTGTTAGTCCTAGCTCTCGAAGCTTTGTAATTTAACCCTGTGAAAGCCCTAGCTCTCGAAGCTTTGTAATTTAACCCTGTGAAAGCCCTAGCTCTCGAAGCTTTGTAATTTAACCCTGTGAAGGCCCTAGCTCTCGAAGCTTTGTAATTTAACCCTGTGAAAGCCCTAGCTCTCGAAGCTTTGTATTATAACCCGAAAGGGTCTGTGAAAGTCCTAGCTCTCGAAGCTTTGTATTATAACCCGAGAGGGTCTGTGATAGTCCTAGCTCTCGAAACTTTGTATTATAACCCGAGAGGGTCTGTGATAGTCCTAGCTCTCGAAGCTTTGTATTATAACCCGAAAGGGTCTGTGATAGTCCAAGCTCTCGAAGCTTTGTATTATAACCCGAAAGGGTCTGTGATAGTCCTAGCTCTCGAAGCTTTGTAATTTAACCCTGTGAAAGCCCTAGCTCTTGAAGCTTTGTATTATAACCCGAAAGGGTCTGTGAAAGTCCTAGCTCTCGAAGCTTTGTATTATAACCCGAGAGGGTCTGTGATAGTCCTAGCTCTCGAAGCTTTGTATTATAACCCGAAAGGGTCTGTGATAGTCCAAGCTCTCGATGCTTTGTATTATAACCCGAAAGGGTCTGTGATAGTCCTAGCTCTCGAAGCTTGGTATTATAACCCGCAAGGGTCTGTGATAGTCCAAGCTCTCGAAGCTTTGTATTATAACCCGAAAGGGTCTGTGATAGTCCTAGCTCTCGAAGCTTTGTAATTTAACCCTGTGAAAGCCCTAGCTCTCGAAGCTTTGTATTATAACCCGAAAGGGTCTGTGAAAGTCCTAGCTCTCGAAGCTTTGTATTATAACCCGAGAGGGTCTGTGATAGTCCTAGCTCTCGAAGCTTTGTATTATAACCCGAAAGGGTCTGTGATAGTCCAAGCTCTCGAAGCTTTGTATTATAACCCGAAAGGGTCTGTGAAAGTCCTAGCTCTCGAAGCTTTGTATTATAACCCGAGAGGGTCTGTGATAGTCCTAGCTCTCGAAGCTTTGTATTATAACCCGAAAGGGTCTGTGATAGTCCAAGCTCTCGAAGCTTTGTATTATAACCCGAAAGGGTCTGTGATAGTCCTAGCTCTCGAAGCTTTGTAATTTAACCCTGTGAAAGCCCTAGCTCTCGAAGCTTTGTAATTTAACCCTGTGAAAGCCCTAGCTCTCGAAGCTTTGTATTATAACCCGAAAGGGTCTGTGAAAGTCCTAGCTCTCGAAGCTTTGTATTATAACCCGAGAGGGTCTGTGATAGTCCTAGCTCTCGAAGCTTTGTATTATAACCCGAAAGGGTCTGTGATAGTCCAAGCTCTCGATGCTTTGTATTATAACCCGAAAGGGTCTGTGATAGTCCTAGCTCTCGAAGCTTTGTATTATAACCCGCAAGGGTTAGTGTTAGTCCTAGCTCTCGAAGCTTTGTATTATAACCCGAAAGGGTTAGTGTTAGTCCTAGCTCTCGAAGCTTTGTATTATAACCCGAAAGGGTTAGTGTTAGTCCTAGCTCTCGAAGCTTTGTATTATAACCCGAAAGGGTTAGTGTTAGTCCTAGCTCTCGAAGCTTTGTATTATAACCCGAAAGGGTTAGTGTTAGTCCTAGCTCTCGAAGCTTTGTATTATAACCCGAAAGGGTTAGTGATAGTCCTAGCTCTCGAAGCTTTGTATTATAACCCGAAAGGGTTAGTGTTAGTCCTAGCTCTCGAAGCTTTGTATTATAACCCGAAAGGGTTAGTGATAGTCCTAGCTCTCGAAGCTTTGTATTATAACCCGAAAGGGTTAGTGTTAGTCCTAGCTCTCGAAGCTTTGTAATTTAACCCTGTGAAAGCCCTAGCTCTCGAAGCTTTGTAATTTAACCCTGTGAAAGCCCTAGCTCTCGAAGCTTTGTAATATAACCCTGTGAAGGCCCTAGCTCTCGAAGCTTTGTAATTTAACCCTGTGAAAGCCCTAGCTCTCGAAGCTTTGTATTATAACCTGAAAGGGTCTGTGAAAGTCCTAGCTCTCGAAGCTTTGTATTATAACCCGAGAGGGTCTGTGATAGTCCTAGCTCTCGAAGCTTTGTATTATAACCCGAAAGGGTCTGTGATAGTCCAAGCTCTCGAAGCTTTGTATTATAACCCGAAAGGGTCTGTGATAGTCCTAGCTCTCGAAGCTTTGTAATTAAACCCTGTGAAAGCCCTAGCTCTCGAAGCTTTGTAATTTAACCCTGTGAAAGCCCTAGCTCTCGAAGCTTTGTATTATAACCCGAAAGGGTTTGTGAAACTCCTAGCTCTCGAAGCTTTGTATTATAACCCGAGAGGGTCTGTGATAGTCCTAGCTCTCGAAGCTTTATATTATAACCCGAAAGGGTCTGTGATAGTCCAAGCTCTCGATGCTTTGTATTATAACCCGAAAGGGTCTGTGATAGTCCTAGCTCTCGAAGCTTTGTATTATAACCCGCAAGGGTCTGTGATAGTCCTAGCTCTCGAAGCTTTGTATTATAACCCGCAAGGGTCTGTGATAGTCCTAGCTCTCGAAGCTTTGTATTATAACCCGAAAGGGTTAGTGTTAGTCCTAGCTCTCGAAGCTTTGTATTATAACCCGAAAGGGTTAGTGTTAGTCCTAGCTCTCGAAGCTTTGTATTATAACCCGAAAGGGTTAGTGTTAGTCCTAGCTCTCGAAGCTTTGTATTATAAACCGAAAGGGTTAGTGTTAGTCCTAGATCTCGAAGCTTTGTATTATAACCCGAAAGGGTTAGTGCTAGTCCTAGCTCTCGAAGCTTTGTATTATAACCCGAAAGGGTTAGTGTTAGTCCTAGCTCTCGAAGCTTTGTATTATAACCCGAAAGGGTTAGTGTTCGTCCTAGCTCTCGAAGCTTTGTATTATAACCCGAAAGGGTTAGTGATAGTCCTAGCTCTCGAAGCTTTGTATTATAACCCGAAAGGGTTAGTGTTAGTCCTAGCTCTCGAAGCTTTGTAATTTAACCCTGTGAAAGCCCTAGCTCTCGAAGCTTTGTAATTTAACCCTGTGAAAGCCCTAGCTCTCGAAGCTTTGTAATTTAACCCTGTGAAGGCCCTAGCTCTCGAAGCTTTGTAATTTAACCCTGTGAAAGCCCTAGCTCTCGAAGCTTTGTATTATAACCCGAAAGGGTCTGTGAAAGTCCTAGCTCTCGAAGCTTTGTATTATAACCCGAGAGGGTCTGTGATAGTCCTAGCTCTCGAAACTTTGTATTATAACCCGAGAGGGTCTGTGATAGTCCTAGCTCTCGAAGCTTTGTATTATAACCCGAAAGGGTCTGTGATAGTCCAAGCTCTCGAAGCTTTGTATTATAACCCGAAAGGGTCTGTGATAGTCCTAGCTCTCGAAGCTTTGTAATTTAACCCTGTGAAAGCCCTAGCTCTTGAAGCTTTGTATTATAACCCGAAAGGGTCTGTGAAAGTCCTAGCTCTCGAAGCTTTGTATTATAACCCGAGAGGGTCTGTGATAGTCCTAGCTCTCGAAGCTTTGTATTATAACCCGAAAGGGTCTGTGATAGTCCAAGCTCTCGATGCTTTGTATTATAACCCGAAAGGGTCTGTGATAGTCCTAGCTCTCGAAGCTTGGTATTATAACCCGCAAGGGTCTGTGATAGTCCAAGCTCTCGAAGCTTTGTATTATAACCCGAAAGGGTCTGTGATAGTCCTTGCTCTCGAAGCTTTGTAATTTAACCCTGTGAAAGCCCTAGCTCTCGAAGCTTTGTATTATAACCCGAAAGGGTCTGTGAAAGTCCTAGCTCTCGAAGCTTTGTATTATAACCCGAGAGGGTCTGTGATAGTCCTAGCTCTCGAAGCTTTGTATTATAACCCGAAAGGGTCTGTGATAGTCCAAGCTCTCGAAGCTTTGTATTATAACCCGAAAGGGTCTGTGAAAGTCCTAGCTCTCGAAGCTTTGTATTATAACCCGAGAGGGTCTGTGATAGTCCTAGCTCTCGAAGCTTTGTATTATAACCCGAAAGGGTCTGTGATAGTCCAAGCTCTCGAAGCTTTGTATTATAACCCGAAAGGGTCTGTGATAGTCCTAGCTCTCGAAGCTTTGTAATTTAACCCTGTGAAAGCCCTAGCTCTCGAAGCTTTGTAATTTAACCCTGTGAAAGCCCTAGCTCTCGAAGCTTTGTATTATAACCCGAAAGGGTCTGTGAAAGTCCTAGCTCTCGAAGCTTTGTATTATAACCCGAGAGGGTCTGTGATAGTCCTAGCTCTCGAAGCTTTGTATTATAACCCGAAAGGGTCTGTGATAGTCCAAGCTCTCGATGCTTTGTATTATAACCCGAAAGGGTCTGTGATAGTCCTAGCTCTCGAAGCTTTGTATTATAACCCGCAAGGGTTAGTGTTAGTCCTAGCTCTCGAAGCTTTGTATTATAACCCGAAAGGGTTAGTGTTAGTCCTAGCTCTCGAAGCTTTGTATTATAACCCGAAAGGGTTAGTGTTAGTCCTAGCTCTCGAAGCTTTGTATTATAACCCGAAAGGGTTAGTGATAGTCCTAGCTCTCGAAGCTTTGTATTATAACCCGAAAGGGTTAGTGTTAGTCCTAGCTCTCGAAGCTTTGTATTATAACCCGAAAGGGTTAGTGATAGTCCTAGCTCTCGAAGCTTTGTATTATAACCCGAAAGGGTTAGTTATAGTCCTAGCTCTCGAAGCTTTGTATTATAACCCGAAAGGGTTAGTGTTAGTCCTAGCTCTCGAAGCTTTGTATTATAACCCGAAAGGGTTAGTGTTAGTCCTAGCTCTCGAAGCTTTGTATTATAACCCGAAAGGGTTAGTGATAGTCCTAGCTCTCGAAGCTTTGTATTATAACCCGAAAGGGTTAGTGTTAGTCCTAGCTCTCGAAGCTTTGTAATTTAACCCTGTGAAAGCCCTAGCTCTCGAAGCTTTGTAATTTAACCCTGTGAAAGCCCTAGCTCTCGAAGCTTTGTAATTTAACCCTGTGAAGGCCCTAGCTCTCGAAGCTTTGTAATTTAACCCTGTGAAAGCCCTAGCTCTCGAAGCTTTGTATTATAACCCGAAAGGGTCTGTGAAAGTCCTAGCTCTCGAAGCTTTGTATTATAACCCGAGAGGGTCTGTGATAGTCCTAGCTCTCGAAACTTTGTATTATAACCCGAGAGGGTCTGTGATAGTCCTAGCTCTCGAAGCTTTGTATTATAACCCGAAAGGGTCTGTGATAGTCCAAGCTCTCGAAGCTTTGTATTATAACCCGAAAGGGTCTGTGATAGTCCTAGCTCTCGAAGCTTTGTAATTTAACCCTGTGAAAGCCCTAGCTCTTGAAGCTTTGTATTATAACCCGAAAGGGTCTGTGAAAGTCCTAGCTCTCGAAGCTTTGTATTATAACCCGAGAGGGTCTGTGATAGTCCTAGCTCTCGAAGCTTTGTATTATAACCCGAAAGGGTCTGTGATAGTCCAAGCTCTCGATGCTTTGTATTATAACCCGAAAGGGTCTGTGATAGTCCTAGCTCTCGAAGCTTGGTATTATAACCCGCAAGGGTCTGTGATAGTCCAAGCTCTCGAAGCTTTGTATTATAACCCGAAAGGGTCTGTGATAGTCCTAGCTCTCGAAGCTTTGTAATTTAACCCTGTGAAAGCCCTAGCTCTCGAAGCTTTGTATTATAACCCGAAAGGGTCTGTGAAAGTCCTAGCTCTCGAAGCTTTGTATTATAACCCGAGAGGGTCTGTGATAGTCCTAGCTCTCGAAGCTTTGTATTATAACCCGAAAGGGTCTGTGATAGTCCAAGCTCTCGAAGCTTTGTATTATAACCCGAAAGGGTCTGTGAAAGTCCTAGCTCTCGAAGCTTTGTATTATAACCCGAGAGGGTCTGTGATAGTCCTAGCTCTCGAAGCTTTGTATTATAACCCGAAAGGGTCTGTGATAGTCCAAGCTCTCGAAGCTTTGTATTATAACCCGAAAGGGTCTGTGATAGTCCTAGCTCTCGAAGCTTTGTAATTTAACCCTGTGAAAGCCCTAGCTCTCGAAGCTTTGTAATTTAACCCTGTGAAAGCCCTAGCTCTCGAAGCTTTGTATTATAACCCGAAAGGGTCTGTGAAAGTCCTAGCTCTCGAAGCTTTGTATTATAACCCGAGAGGGTCTGTGATAGTCCTAGCTCTCGAAGCTTTGTATTATAACCCGAAAGGGTCTGTGAAAGTCCTAGCTCTCGAAGCTTTGTATTATAACCCGAGAGGGTCTGTGATAGTCCTAGCTCTCGAAGCTTTGTATTATAACCCGAAAGGGTCTGTGATAGTCCAAGCTCTCGATGCTTTGTATTATAACCCGAAAGGGTCTGTGATAGTCCTAGCTCTCGAAGCTTTGTATTATAACCCGCAAGGGTTAGTGTTAGTCCTAGCTCTCGAAGCTTTGTATTATAACCCGAAAGGGTTAGTGTTAGTCCTAGCTCTCGAAGCTTTGTATTATAACCCGAAAGGGTTAGTGTTAGTCCTAGCTCTCGAAGCTTTGTATTATAACCCGAAAGGGTTAGTGATAGTCCTAGCTCTCGAAGCTTTGTATTATAACCCGAAAGGGTTAGTGTTAGTCCTAGCTCTCGAAGCTTTGTATTATAACCCGAAAGGGTTAGTGATAGTCCTAGCTCTCGAAGCTTTGTATTATAACCCGAAAGGGTTAGTTATAGTCCTAGCTCTCGAAGCTTTGTATTATAACCCGAAAGGGTTAGTGAAGTCCTAGCTCTCGAAGCTTTGTAAAGTCAGCCGTAATCAATGGTTGATGGAAATCCTAGCTCTCGAAGCTTTGTATTATAACCCGAAAGGGTCTGTGAAAATCCTAGCTCTCGAAGCTTTGTATTATAACCCGAAAGGGTTAGTGAAAGTCCTAGCTTTCGAAGCTTTGTATTATAACCCGAAAGGGTCTGTGATAGTCCAAGCTCTCGAAGCTTTGTATTATAACCCGCAAGGGTCTGTGATAGTCCTAGCTCTCGAAGCTTTGTATTATAACCCGCAAGGGTCTGTGATAGTCCTAGCTCTCGAAGCTTTGTATTATAACCCGAAAGGGTTAGTGTTAGTCCTAGCTCTCGAAGCTTTGTATTATAACCCGAAAGGGTTAGTGTTAGTCCTAGCTCTCGAAGCTTTGTATTATAACCCGAAAGGGTTAGTGTTAGTCCTAGCTCTCGAAGCTTTGTATTATAACCCGAAAGGGTTAGTGTTAGTCCTAGCTCTCGAAGCTTTGTATTATAACCCGAAAGGGTTAGTGTTAGTCCTAGCTCTCGAAGCTTTGTATTATAACCCGAAAGGGTTAGTGAAGTCCTAGCTCTCGAAGCTTTGTAAAGTCAGCCGTAATCAATGGTTGATGGAAATCCTAGCTCTCGAAGCTTTGTATTATAACCCGAAAGGGTCTGTGAAAATCCTAGCTCTCGAAGCTTTGTATTATAACCCGAAAGGGTTAGTGAAAGTCCTAGCTCTCGAAGCTTTGTATTATAACCCGAAAGGGTTAGTGATAGTCCTAGCTCTCGAAGCTTTGTATTATAACCCGAATGGGTTAGTGATAGTCCTAGCTCTCGAAGCTTTGTATTATAACCCGAAAGGGTTAGTGATAGTCCTAGCTCTCGAAGCTTTGTATTATAACCCGAAAGGGTTAGTGATAGTCCTAGCTCTCGAAGCTTTGTATTATAACCCGAAAGGGTGTGTGAAAATCCTAGCTCTCGAAGCTTTGTATTATAACCCGAAAGGGTTAGTGTTAGTCCTAGCTCTCGAAGCTTTGTAAAGTCAGCCGTAATCAATGGTTGATGGAAATCCTAGCTCTCGAAGCTTTGTATTATAACCCGAAAGGGTCTGTGAAAATCCTAGCTCTCGAAGCTTTGTATTATAACCCGAAAGGGTCTGTGAAAATCCTAGCTCTCGAAGCTTTGTATTATAACCCGAAAGGGTTAGTGAAAGTCCTAGCTCTCGAAGCTTTGTATTATAACCCGAAAGGGTTAGTGATAGTTCTAGCTCTCGAAGCTTTGTATTATAACCCGAAAGGGTTAGTGATAGTCCTAGCTCTCGAAGCTTTGTTTTATAACCCGAAAGGGTTAGTGATAGTCCTAGCTCTCGAAGCTTTGTATTATAACCCGAAAGGGTAAGTGATAGTCCTAGCTCTCGAAGCTTTGTATTATAACCCGAAAGGGTTAGTGTTAGTCCTAGCTCTCGAAGCTTTGTATTATAACCCGAAAGGGTTAGTGTTAGTCCTAGCTCTCGAAGCTTTGTATTATAACCCGAAAGGGTTAGTGATAGTTCTAGCTCTCGAAGCTTTGTATTATAACCCGAAAGGGTTAGTGATAGTCCTAGCTCTCGAAGCTTTGTTTTATAACCCGAGAGGGTCTGTGATAGTCCTAGCTCTCGAAGCTTTGTATTATAACCCGAAAGGGTCTGTGATAGTCCAAGCTCTCGATGCTTTGTATTATAACCCGAAAGGGTCTGTGATAGTCCTAGCTCTCGAAGCTTTGTATTATAACCCGCAAGGGTCTGTGATAGTCCTAGCTCTCGAAGCTTTGTATTATAACCCGCAAGGGTCTGTGATAGTCCTAGCTCTCGAAGCTTTGTATTATAACCCGAAAGGGTTAGTGTTAGTCCTAGCTCTCGAAGCTTTGTATTATAACCCGAAAGGGTTAGTGTTAGTCCTAGCTCTCGAAGCTTTGTATTATAACCCGAAAGGGTTAGTGTTAGTCCTAGCTCTCGAAGCTTTGTATTATAAACCGAAAGGGTTAGTGTTAGTCCTAGATCTCGAAGCTTTGTATTATAACCCGAAAGGGTTAGTGCTAGTCCTAGCTCTCGAAGCTTTGTATTATAACCCGAAAGGGTTAGTGTTAGTCCTAGCTCTCGAAGCTTTGTATTATAACCCGAAAGGGTTAGTGTTAGTCCTAGCTCTCGAAGCTTTGTATTATAACCCGAAAGGGTTAGTGATAGTCCTAGCTCTCGAAGCTTTGTATTATAACCCGAAAGGGTTAGTGTTAGTCCTAGCTCTCGAAGCTTTGTAATTTAACCCTGTGAAAGCCCTAGCTCTCGAAGCTTTGTAATTTAACCCTGTGAAAGCCCTAGCTCTCGAAGCTTTGTAATTTAACCCTGTGAAGGCCCTAGCTCTCGAAGCTTTGTAATTTAACCCTGTGAAAGCCCTAGCTCTCGAAGCTTTGTATTATAACCCGAAAGGGTCTGTGAAAGTCCTAGCTCTCGAAGCTTTGTATTATAACCCGAGAGGGTCTGTGATAGTCCTAGCTCTCGAAACTTTGTATTATAACCCGAGAGGGTCTGTGATAGTCCTAGCTCTCGAAGCTTGGTATTATAACCCGCAAGGGTCTGTGATAGTCCAAGCTCTCGAAGCTTTGTATTATAACCCGAAAGGGTCTGTGATAGTCCAAGCTCTCGAAGCTTTGTATTATAACCCGAAAGGGTCTGTGATAGTCCTAGCTCTCGAAGCTTTGTAATTTAACCCTGTGAAAGCCCTAGCTCTTGAAGCTTTGTATTATAACCCGAAAGGGTCTGTGAAAGTCCTAGCTCTCGAAGCTTTGTATTATAACCCGAGAGGGTCTGTGATAGTCCTAGCTCTCGAAGCTTTGTATTATAACCCGAAAGGGTCTGTGATAGTCCAAGCTCTCGATGCTTTGTATTATAACCCGAAAGGGTCTGTGATAGTCCTAGCTCTCGAAGCTTGGTATTATAACCCGCAAGGGTCTGTGATAGTCCAAGCTCTCGAAGCTTTGTATTATAACCCGAAAGGGTCTGTGATAGTCCTAGCTCTCGAAGCTTTGTAATTTAACCCTGTGAAAGCCCTAGCTCTCGAAGCTTTGTATTATAACCCGAAAGGGTCTGTGAAAGTCCTAGCTCTCGAAGCTTTGTATTATAACCCGAGAGGGTCTGTGATAGTCCTAGCTCTCGAAGCTTTGTATTATAACCCGAAAGGGTCTGTGATAGTCCAAGCTCTCGAAGCTTTGTATTATAACCCGAAAGGGTCTGTGAAAGTCCTAGCTCTCGAAGCTTTGTATTATAACCCGAGAGGGTCTGTGATAGTCCTAGCTCTCGAAGCTTTGTATTATAACCCGAAAGGGTTAGTGTTAGTCCTAGCTCTCGAAGCTTTGTATTATAACCCGAAAGGGTTAGTGATAGTTCTAGCTCTCGAAGCTTTGTATTATAACCCGAAAGGGTTAGTGATAGTCCTAGCTCTCGAAGCTTTGTTTTATAACCCGAGAGGGTCTGTGATAGTCCTAGCTCTCGAAGCTTTGTATTATAACCCGAAAGGGTCTGTGATAGTCCAAGCTCTCGATGCTTTGTATTATAACCCGAAAGGGTCTGTGATAGTCCTAGCTCTCGAAGCTTTGTATTATAACCCGCAAGGGTCTGTGATAGTCCTAGCTCTCGAAGCTTTGTATTATAACCCGCAAGGGTCTGTGATAGTCCTAGCTCTCGAAGCTTTGTATTATAACCCGAAAGGGTTAGTGTTAGTCCTAGCTCTCGAAGCTTTGTATTATAACCCGAAAGGGTTAGTGTTAGTCCTAGCTCTCGAAGCTTTGTATTATAACCCGAAAGGGTTAGTGTTAGTCCTAGCTCTCGAAGCTTTGTATTATAAACCGAAAGGGTTAGTGTTAGTCCTAGATCTCGAAGCTTTGTATTATAACCCGAAAGGGTTAGTGCTAGTCCTAGCTCTCGAAGCTTTGTATTATAACCCGAAAGGGTTAGTGTTAGTCCTAGCTCTCGAAGCTTTGTATTATAACCCGAAAGGGTTAGTGTTAGTCCTAGCTCTCGAAGCTTTGTATTATAACCCGAAAGGGTTAGTGATAGTCCTAGCTCTCGAAGCTTTGTATTATAACCCGAAAGGGTTAGTGTTAGTCCTAGCTCTCGAAGCTTTGTAATTTAACCCTGTGAAAGCCCTAGCTCTCGAAGCTTTGTAATTTAACCCTGTGAAAGCCCTAGCTCTCGAAGCTTTGTAATTTAACCCTGTGAAGGCCCTAGCTCTCGAAGCTTTGTAATTTAACCCTGTGAAAGCCCTAGCTCTCGAAGCTTTGTATTATAACCCGAAAGGGTCTGTGAAAGTCCTAGCTCTCGAAGCTTTGTATTATAACCCGAGAGGGTCTGTGATAGTCCTAGCTCTCGAAACTTTGTATTATAACCCGAGAGGGTCTGTGATAGTCCTAGCTCTCGAAGCTTGGTATTATAACCCGCAAGGGTCTGTGATAGTCCAAGCTCTCGAAGCTTTGTATTATAACCCGAAAGGGTCTGTGATAGTCCAAGCTCTCGAAGCTTTGTATTATAACCCGAAAGGGTCTGTGATAGTCCTAGCTCTCGAAGCTTTGTAATTTAACCCTGTGAAAGCCCTAGCTCTTGAAGCTTTGTATTATAACCCGAAAGGGTCTGTGAAAGTCCTAGCTCTCGAAGCTTTGTATTATAACCCGAGAGGGTCTGTGATAGTCCTAGCTCTCGAAGCTTTGTATTATAACCCGAAAGGGTCTGTGATAGTCCAAGCTCTCGATGCTTTGTATTATAACCCGAAAGGGTCTGTGATAGTCCTAGCTCTCGAAGCTTGGTATTATAACCCGCAAGGGTCTGTGATAGTCCAAGCTCTCGAAGCTTTGTATTATAACCCGAAAGGGTCTGTGATAGTCCTAGCTCTCGAAGCTTTGTAATTTAACCCTGTGAAAGCCCTAGCTCTCGAAGCTTTGTATTATAACCCGAAAGGGTCTGTGAAAGTCCTAGCTCTCGAAGCTTTGTATTATAACCCGAGAGGGTCTGTGATAGTCCTAGCTCTCGAAGCTTTGTATTATAACCCGAAAGGGTCTGTGATAGTCCAAGCTCTCGAAGCTTTGTATTATAACCCGAAAGGGTCTGTGAAAGTCCTAGCTCTCGAAGCTTTGTATTATAACCCGAGAGGGTCTGTGATAGTCCTAGCTCTCGAAGCTTTGTATTATAACCCGAAAGGGTCTGTGATAGTCCAAGCTCTCGAAGCTTTGTATTATAACCCGAAAGGGTCTGTGATAGTCCTAGCTCTCGAAGCTTTGTAATTTAACCCTGTGAAAGCCCTAGCTCTCGAAGCTTTGTAATTTAACCCTGTGAAAGCCCTAGCTCTCGAAGCTTTGTATTATAACCCGAAAGGGTCTGTGAAAGTCCTAGCTCTCGAAGCTTTGTATTATAACCCGAGAGGGTCTGTGATAGTCCTAGCTCTCGAAGCTTTGTATTATAACCCGAAAGGGTCTGTGATAGTCCAAGCTCTCGATGCTTTGTATTATAACCCGAAAGGGTCTGTGATAGTCCTAGCTCTCGAAGCTTTGTATTATAACCCGCAAGGGTTAGTGTTAGTCCTAGCTCTCGAAGCTTTGTATTATAACCCGAAAGGGTTAGTGTTAGTCCTAGCTCTCGAAGCTTTGTATTATAACCCGAAAGGGTTAGTGTTAGTCCTAGCTCTCGAAGCTTTGTATTATAACCCGAAAGGGTTAGTGATAGTCCTAGCTCTCGAAGCTTTGTATTATAACCCGAAAGGGTTAGTGTTAGTCCTAGCTCTCGAAGCTTTGTATTATAACCCGAAAGGGTTAGTGATAGTCCTAGCTCTCGAAGCTTTGTATTATAACCCGAAAGGGTTAGTTATAGTCCTAGCTCTCGAAGCTTTGTATTATAACCCGAAAGGGTTAGTGAAGTCCTAGCTCTCGAAGCTTTGTAAAGTCAGCCGTAATCAATGGTTGATGGAAATCCTAGGTCTCGAAGCTTTGTATTATAACCCGAAAGGGTCTGTGAAAATCCTAGCTCTCGAAGCTTTGTATTATAACCCGAAAGGGTTAGTGAAAGTCCTAGCTTTCGAAGCTTTGTATTATAACCCGAAAGGGTCTGTGATAGTCCAAGCTCTCGAAGCTTTGTATTATAACCCGCAAGGGTCTGTGATAGTCCTAGCTCTCGAAGCTTTGTATTATAACCCGCAAGGGTCTGTGATAGTCCTAGCTCTCGAAGCTTTGTATTATAACCCGAAAGGGTTAGTGTTAGTCCTAGCTCTCGAAGCTTTGTATTATAACCCGAAAGGGTTAGTGTTAGTCCTAGCTCTCGAAGCTTTGTATTATAACCCGAAAGGGTTAGTGTTAGTCCTAGCTCTCGAAGCTTTGTATTATAACCCGAAAGGGTTAGTGTTAGTCCTAGCTCTCGAAGCTTTGTATTATAACCCGAAAGGGTTAGTGTTAGTACTAGCTCTCGAAGCTTTGTATTATAACCCGAAAGGGTTAGTGAAGTCCTAGCTCTCGAAGCTTTGTAAAGTCAGCCGTAATCAATGGTTGATGGAAATCCTAGCTCTCGAAGCTTTGTATTATAACCCGAAAGGGTCTGTGAAAATCCTAGCTCTCGAAGCTTTGTATTATAACCCGAAAGGGTTAGTGAAAGTCCTAGCTCTCGAAGCTTTGTATTATAACCCGAAAGGGTTAGTGATAGTCCTAGCTCTCGAAGCTTTGTATTATAACCCGAATGGGTTAGTGATAGTCCTAGCTCTCGAAGCTTTGTATTATAACCCGAAAGGGTTAGTGATAGTCCTAGCTCTCGAAGCTTTGTATTATAACCCGAAAGGGTTAGTGATAGTCCTAGCTCTCGAAGCTTTGTATTATAACCCGAAAGGGTGTGTGAAAATCCTAGCTCTCGAAGCTTTGTATTATAACCCGAAAGGGTTAGTGTTAGTCCTAGCTCTCGAAGCTTTGTATTATAACCCGAAAGGGTTAGTGAAGTCCTAGCTCTCGAAGCTTTGTAAAGTCAGCCGTAATCAATGGTTGATGGAAATCCTAGCTCTCGAAGCTTTGTATTATAACCCGAAAGGGTCTGTGAAAATCCTAGCTCTCGAAGCTTTGTATTATAACCCGAAAGGGTTAGTGAAAGTCCTAGCTCTCGAAGCTTTGTATTATAACCCGAAAGGGTTAGTGATAGTTCTAGCTCTCGAAGCTTTGTATTATAACCCGAAAGGGTTAGTGATAGTCCTAGCTCTCGAAGCTTTGTTTTATAACCCGAAAGGGTTAGTGATAGTCCTAGCTCTCGAAGCTTTGTATTATAACCCGAAAGGGTTAGTGATAGTCCTAGCTCTCGAAGCTTTGTATTATAACCCGAAAGGGTTAGTGTTAGTCCTAGCTCTCGAAGCTTTGTATTATAACCCGAAAGGGTTAGTGTTAGTCCTAGCTCTCGAAGCTTTGTATTATAACCCGAAAGGGTTAGTGTTAGTCCTAGCTCTCGAAGCTTTGTATTATAACCCGAAAGGGTTAGTGTTAGTCCTAGCTCTCGAAGCTTTGAATTATAACCCGAAAGGGTTAGTGTTAGTCCTAGCTCTCGAAGCTTTGTATTATAACCCGAAAGGGTTAGTGTTAGTCCTAGCTCTCGAAGCTTTGTATTATAACCCGAAAGGGTTAGTGTTAGTCCTAGCTCTCGAAGCTTTGTATTATAACCCGAAAGGGTTAGTGTTAGTCCTAGCTCTCGAAGCTTTGTATTATAACCCGAAAGGGTTAGTGTTAGTCCTAGCTCTCGAAGCTTTGTATTATAACCCGAAAGGGTTAGTGTTAGTCCTAGCTCTCGAAGCTTTGTATTATAACCCGAAAGGGTTAGTGATAGTCCTAGCTCTCGAAGCTTTGTATTATAACCCGAAAGGGTTAGTGTTAGTCCTAGCTCTCGAAGCTTTGTATTATAACCCGAAAGGGTTAGTGATAGTCCTAGCTCTCGAAGCTTTGTATTATAACCCGAAAGGGTTAGTGTTAGTCCTAGCTCTCGAAGCTTTGTAATTTAACCCTGTGAAAGCCCTAGCTCTCGAAGCTTTGTAATTTAACCCTGTGAAGGCCCTAGCTCTCGAAGCTTTGTAATTTAACCCTGTGAAAGCCCTAGCTCTCGAAGCTTTGTATTATAACCTGAAAGGGTCTGTGAAAGTCCTAGCTCTCGAAGCTTTGTATTATAACCCGAGAGGGTCTGTGATAGTCCTAGCTCTCGAAGCTTTGTATTATAACCCGAAAGGGTCTGTGATAGTCCAAGCTCTCGAAGCTTTGTATTATAACCCGAAAGGGTCTGTGATAGTCCTAGCTCTCGAAGCTTTGTAATTTAACCCTGTGAAAGCCCTAGCTCTCGAAGCTTTGTAATTTAACCCTGTGAAAGCCCTAGCTCTCGAAGCTTTGTATTATAACCCGAAAGGGTTTGTGAAACTCCTAGCTCTCGAAGCTTTGTATTATAACCCGAGAGGGTCTGTGATAGTCCTAGCTCTCGAAGCTTTGTATTATAACCCGAAAGGGTCTGTGATAGTCCAAGCTCTCGATGCTCTTTATTATAACCCGAAAGGGTCTGTGATAGTCCTAGCTCTCGAAGCTTTGTATTATAACCCGCAAGGGTCTGTGATAGTCCTAGCTCTCGAAGCTTTGTATTATAACCCGCAAGGGTCTGTGATAGTCCTAGCTCTCGAAGCTTTGTATTATAACCCGAAAGGGTTAGTGTTAGTCCTAGCTCTCGAAGCTTTGTATTATAACCCGAAAGGGTTAGTGTTAGTCCTAGCTCTCGAAGCTTTGTATTATAACCCGAAAGGGTTAGTGAAGTCCTAGCTCTCGAAGCTTTGTAAAGTCAGCCGTAATCAATGGTTGATGGAAATCCTAGCTCTCGAAGCTTTGTATTATAACCCGAAAGGGTCTGTGAAAATCCTAGCTCTCGAAGCTTTGTATTATAACCCGAAAGGGTTAGTGAAAGTCCTAGCTCTCGAAGCTTTGTATTATAACCCGAAAGGGTTAGTGATAGTCCTAGCTCTCGAAGCTTTGTATTATAACCCGAATGGGTTAGTGATAGTCCTAGCTCTCGAAGCTTTGTATTATAACCCGAAAGGGTTAGTGATAGTCCTAGCTCTCGAAGCTTTGTATTATAACCCGAAAGGGTTAGTGATAGTCCTAGCTCTCGAAGCTTTGTATTATAACCCGAAAGGGTGTGTGAAAATCCTAGCTCTCGAAGCTTTGTATTATAACCCGAAAGGGTTAGTGTTAGTCCTAGCTCTCGAAGCTTTGTATTATAACCCGAAAGGGTTAGTGAAGTCCTAGCTCTCGAAGCTTTGTAAAGTCAGCCGTAATCAATGGTTGATGGAAATCCTAGCTCTCGAAGCTTTGTATTATAACCCGAAAGGGTCTGTGAAAATCCTAGCTCTCGAAGCTTTGTATTATAACCCGAAAGGGTTAGTGAAAGTCCTAGCTCTCGAAGCTTTGTATTATAACCCGAAAGGGTTAGTGATAGTTCTAGCTCTCGAAGCTTTGTATTATAACCCGAAAGGGTTAGTGATAGTCCTAGCTCTCGAAGCTTTGTTTTATAACCCGAAAGGGTTAGTGATAGTCCTAGCTCTCGAAGCTTTGTATTATAACCCGAAAGGGTTAGTGATAGTCCTAGCTCTCGAAGCTTTGTATTATAACCCGAAAGGGTTAGTGTTAGTCCTAGCTCTCGAAGCTTTGTATTATAACCCGAAAGGGTTAGTGTTAGTCCTAGCTCTCGAAGCTTTGTATTATAACCCGAAAGGGTTAGTGTTAGTCCTAGCTCTCGAAGCTTTGTATTATAACCCGAAAGGGTTAGTGTTAGTCCTAGCTCTCGAAGCTTTGAATTATAACCCGAAAGGGTTAGTGTTAGTCCTAGCTCTCGAAGCTTTGTATTATAACCCGAAAGGGTTAGTGTTAGTCCTAGCTCTCGAAGCTTTGTATTATAACCCGAAAGGGTTAGTGTTAGTCCTAGCTCTCGAAGCTTTGTATTATAACCCGAAAGGGTTAGTGTTAGTCCTAGCTCTCGAAGCTTTGTATTATAACCCGAAAGGGTTAGTGTTAGTCCTAGCTCTCGAAGCTTTGTATTATAACCCGAAAGGGTTAGTGATAGTCCTAGCTCTCGAAGCTTTGTATTATAACCCGAAAGGGTGTGTGAAAATCCTAGCTCTCGAAGCTTTGTATTATAACCCGAAAGGGTTAGTGTTAGTCCTAGCTCTCGAAGCTTTGTATTATAACCCGAAAGGGTTAGTGAAGTCCTAGCTCTCGAAGCTTTGTAAAGTCAGCCGTAATCAATGGTTGATGGAAATCCTAGCTCTCGAAGCTTTGTATTATAACCCGAAAGGGTCTGTGAAAATCCTAGCTCTCGAAGCTTTGTATTATAACCCGAAAGGGTTAGTGAAAGTCCTAGCTCTCGAAGCTTTGTATTATAACCCGAAAGGGTTAGTGATAGTTCTAGCTCTCGAAGCTTTGTATTATAACCCGAAAGGGTTAGTGATAGTCCTAGCTCTCGAAGCTTTGTTTTATAACCCGAAAGGGTTAGTGATAGTCCTAGCTCTCGAAGCTTTGTATTATAACCCGAAAGGGTTAGTGATAGTCCTAGCTCTCGAAGCTTTGTATTATAACCCGAAAGGGTTAGTGTTAGTCCTAGCTCTCGAAGCTTTGTATTATAACCCGAAAGGGTTAGTGTTAGTCCTAGCTCTCGAAGCTTTGTATTATAACCCGAAAGGGTTAGTGTTAGTCCTAGCTCTCGAAGCTTTGTATTATAACCCGAAAGGGTTAGTGTTAGTCCTAGCTCTCGAAGCTTTGAATTATAACCCGAAAGGGTTAGTGTTAGTCCTAGCTCTCGAAGCTTTGTATTATAACCCGAAAGGGTTAGTGTTAGTCCTAGCTCTCGAAGCTTTGTATTATAACCCGAAAGGGTTAGTGTTAGTCCTAGCTCTCGAAGCTTTGTATTATAACCCGAAAGGGTTAGTGTTAGTCCTAGCTCTCGAAGCTTTGTATTATAACCCGAAAGGGTTAGTGTTAGTCCTAGCTCTCGAAGCTTTGTATTATAACCCGAAAGGGTTAGTGTTAGTCCTAGCTCTCGAAGCTTTGTATTATAACCCGAAAGGGTTAGTGATAGTCCTAGCTCTCGAAGCTTTGTATTATAACCCGAAAGGGTTAGTGTTAGTCCTAGCTCTCGAAGCTTTGTATTATAACCCGAAAGGGTTAGTGATAGTCCTAGCTCTCGAAGCTTTGTATTATAACCCGAAAGGGTTAGTGTTAGTCCTAGCTCTCGAAGCTTTGTAATTTAACCCTGTGAAAGCCCTAGCTCTCGAAGCTTTGTAATTTAACCCTGTGAAGGCCCTAGCTCTCGAAGCTTTGTAATTTAACCCTGTGAAAGCCCTAGCTCTCGAAGCTTTGTATTATAAGCTGAAAGGGTCTGTGAAAGTCCTAGCTCTCGAAGCTTTGTATTATAACCCGAGAGGGTCTGTGATAGTCCTAGCTCTCGAAGCTTTGTATTATAACCCGAAAGGGTCTGTGATAGTCCAAGCTCTCGAAGCTTTGTATTATAACCCGAAAGGGTCTGTGATAGTCCTAGCTCTCGAAGTTTTGTAATTTAACCCTGTGAAAGCCCTAGCTCTCGAAGCTTTGTAATTTAACCCTGTGAAAGCCCTAGCTCTCGAAGCTTTGTATTATAACCCGAAAGGGTTTGTGAAACTCCTAGCTCTCGAAGCTTTGTATTATAACCCGAGAGGGTCTGTGATAGTCCTAGCTCTCGAAGCTTTGTATTATAACCCGAAAGGGTCTGTGATAGTCCAAGCTCTCGATGCTTTGTATTATAACCCGAAAGGGTCTGTGATAGTCCTAGCTCTCGAAGCTTTGTATTATAACCCGCAAGGGTCTGTGATAGTCCTAGCTCTCGAAGCTTTGTATTATAACCCGCAAGGGTCTGTGATAGTCCTAGCTCTCGAAGCTTTGTATTATAACCCGAAAGGGTTAGTGTTAGTCCTAGCTCTCGAAGCTTTGTATTATAACCCGAAAGGGTTAGTGATAGTCCTAGCTCTCGAAGCTTTGTATTATAACCCGAAAGGGTTAGTGTTAGTCCTAGCTCTCGAAGCTTTGTAATTTAACCCTGTGAAAGCCCTAGCTCTCGAAGCTTTGTAATTTAACCCTGTGAAGGCCCTAGCTCTCGAAGCTTTGTAATTTAACCCTTTGAAAGCCCTAGCTCTCGAAGCTTTGTATTATAACCTGAAAGGGTCTGTGAAAGTCCTAGCTCTCGAAGCTTTGTATTATAACCCGAGAGGGTCTGTGATAGTCCTAGCTCTCGAAGCTTTGTATTATAACCCGAAAGGGTCTGTGATAGTCCAAGCTCTCGAAGCTTTGTATTAT